>NC_138997.1:1200000-1820000 GCF_964374135.1 Grampus griseus
GCAGCTGTGTAGTCAAGAGCGAACCTGCCTGGCTTTACTCTGAGACCATCATGGAGGCCAATGTCAACACGGATGGTGATTGACAGATGCGGGTTCTTTTATTTAATTTTTAGAGACATCACATTTTATTTAAAGAGGAGAAGAAACTCCATTTTATATTTTAGCAATTGCTGCTAAGGTGGCAACAAATTTAGTGGAAGGAAATAAAACGAGAAGCAGCCCCTTCACTGGAAAACAGGAACAGAGGTCACTATTCTATCTCGTGTTTTTCCCTTAGACCTCAATAGTCTCCATGGAAGAACTGAAGGGAAACTGGTGTATTTCAATTTTTAGAGTGATGTTTACTTTCTAAAATGGACCATGTCTACAAACTTGGAAACCCTATTTAATGAAAGAAAATAATATGCAGTTGAGGAAAGCTGCAAACATGAAGACGGACTTGACTCCAATAAAGTCGTGGAGGCCAGCCTTGGCAGCGGGGGGCATTTCATAGGCAAAATGTCAAGGAACCTTCCATAAGAGAGCACACAATCCAAAGATCCTTTCCTCATAAATGGGCAAGTTGTGCTATCCCCACACTGTTGGTCATCAGTGTACTTTAACAAAGACACATTTACTTCCTTTACTCCTTCACACCACCACCCACAAAAAGCAGGCGACCTCCTAAGCCTATTCCTGATAAATACATAGGTTACTTTTAAAAGGTCACATGAAAAGAAGGAAGATAAGTAAATTTAACAAGAAGTAATGCATTAAACTACATGATAAAAAGAGAGAGGAATAAATGCTGGAGTGGGTGTGGAGAAAAGAGAGCCCTCCTGCACTGTTGGTGGGAATGTAAATTGGTGCAGCCACTGTGGAGAACAGTATGGAGGTTCCTTAAAAAACTAAAAATAGAACTCCCGTATGATCCAGCAATCCCACTACTGGGCATATACCTGGAGAAAACCATAATTCAAAATGACACATGCACCCCAGTGTTCATTGCAGCACTATTGACAATAGCCAAGATGTGGAAGCAACCTAAATGTCTATTGAGAGATGAATGGATGAAGAAGATGTGGTACATAGATACAATGGAATATTACTCAGCCATAAAGAAGAATGAAATAATGCCATTTGCAGTAACATGGACAGACTTAGAGATTTTCATAGTGAGTAAAGTAAGTCAGACAGAGAAAGACAAATATCATATGATATCACTTATATGTGCAATCTAAAATATGACACAAATGAACTTATTTACAAAACAGAAATAGACTCGCAAACATAGAAAGCAAACTTATGGTTACCAATGGGGAAAGTTGGAGGAGAGATAAATTAGGACTTTGGGATTAACACATACTCACTACTACGTATAAAATAGATAACCAACAAGGGTCTACTGTATAACACAGGGAACTGTACTCAATATTTTGTAATAACCTATAAGGGAAAAGAATCTGAAAAAGAATATATGTGTATATGTTTATATATTTATTTATTTATAAAACTGAATCACTTTGCTCTATACCTGAAACAAACACAACATTGTAAATCAATTAAATAAAATTTCAATAAAAATTAGAAAATGAAAATGAATTATTTTTTTAAAGAGAGGAATAAGAAAATGCATATGGGAAAAGAAGTCACTAGCTCACCATTATTGGTTGGAATGACCCCAAATAGGCACTTTTTCATAATAAAATTAGAGTTCTGAGCCATAAAACCCCCAAAATAGGAACAGCTGCAAAATGTAAAATTGAGGGACCCCAAGATTCTTCTCAATTTTTTAACTGAAGTATTATTTAAGGTACAGTAGCTAACCTTTCTTTCTTTATAAAGCTAATTTTCTCTCCCTGTTCATGCAGCAGCATGCATTTGTAGTAGCATGATCCTGAGGAAAGCAATCAATGTACAGTGATCTCTGTTCTAAACTAAAAGACTGTTTTGCCAGATGTCAAGCAGCTCTGACAGGTTATTTTTAATTCAAACATGAACATCTCATTTTGCACCTCATTTAAGAGGCCCTAAAATAATAAAAATCTCCTATCTCCAAATACAAACACATTTTAATTGCAGTTCTTAGAGATACACCAGGTCCCATGTTCAGCAAGTACCTGCAGACCCAGTGCTTTCAAGATAAGCTTGCAGTTTCCAAAATTGTTCAGAAAAGAAAAACTGGATTATTAAAATTACATTACAGGTGTTTCATTATTCCACACTATATTCAATAACGAGAAAGTGCAAGCTCCAAATAAACTCTGCTCAGAACCACCAAATCGTAAATATCATTTTCATCGTTTTGCTCTCAGACAACTCAAAATATGCTACTACTTGATTCATTTCAAAGACTTTCCAAGTGTTTTTTTTTTCCTAAACTGCTGTTTAAGTAGTTCAAAAATATTTTCTCTGAACTGAGACTAACATTTCAGAAGTCACATCAGCACAAAAAGATTTGTTTTCATTCCATCTAATTATGTTGAATGTGGTTTGTAACTAATTTTGGTTCCGTTGGAGATGTGTATACCAAAAACTGGTGACTTGAAACAAATAGTAGGTATATTTTGGCTGTTTGTAGATCATCAGGAATGTTATTCTAGACACACAATCAAATTCTATACCCCCCTCACTGGTGCTCTTTCACTGCATAGTTTCCAGTGTGAGTTCTGAGATGCCCTTAGGTCTGGGGTTTTTCCATACTCATAAACTAGTAAATTAGCCTAGTTTTGTGGATACTGGCAGGGAACACACATTCCCCTGGGGTAGAGACAAGAAAGCAGCAGAGCCAGCAACCTGAGAGTTTAGTTTGGGGGATTCCCCTCTATGCCCCCAGCACATCCCTGTTGCTCACTAGGCCCGCGGTGGGTCTGCATCGATCACAGAGGACAAACACAGCCTGAAAAATTCAACGTGAAGAGCCAGGTCTTTGTCCCCGAGGAATGACAACCCAGAAAATGGACCTGGTGGAGGGTGAGCGGGGCCTTGCACATGGCACAAAACACTTACCACATGCGGGGTTGGGGGTTTGGTTCCTCTCCCACCCACACTGGGTGAATATTTACTAAAAAAATGTCCTGATTGAGGAGGATTTGTATCCATCCCAAGAAACTCTAGTTATATTCTCCTTCCCCCACCCTCTCTCTCTCTCTCTCTCTCTCTCTCTCTCTCTCACACACACACACACACACATACATACATACACACACACACCACACCCCTACACACACACACACACACACACACACACACCACACACATCTTTTACAACGACTTAAACTGAAACCCAAACCTTAAATAATAACCCACCTCCACCACTATCTCCCAAGCCAACAAAATTACTTCCATGATACAATAAAGGTGGCTTTCTGTGCTTGTATAGAACTTTGCTTATAAATAAAATGCTACCTGCATTAGGTACTTTTGCAATGATGTCAGCTGTACTTTAAGACTGTATTGAAAGACAGCAGAAGCAAGAAGAACTACAATCTTGAAGCCTGTGGACTGAAAACCACATTCACAGAAAGACAGACAAAATGAAAAGGCAGAGGACTATGTACCAGATGAAGGAACAAGATAAAACCCCAGAAAAACAACTAAACGAAGTGGAGATAGGCAAACTTCCAGAAAAACAATTCAGAATAATGATAATGAAGATGATCCAGGACCTCGGAAAAAGAATGGAGGCAAAGATCGAGCAGGTGCAAGAAATATTTAACAAAGACCTAGAAGAATTAAAGAACAAACAGAGATGAACAATACAATAACTGAAATGAAAAATACACTAGAAGAAATCAATAGCAGAATAACTGACAGAAGAATGTATAAGTGACCTGGAAGATGGAATGGTGGAATTCACTGCTGTGGAACAGAGTAAAGAAAAAAGAATGAAAAGAAATGAAGACAGCCTAAGAGATCTCTGGGACAACATTAAATATACCAACATTCAAATTATAGGGGTCCCAGAAAGAGAAGAGAGAGAGAAAGGACCCAAGAAAATATTTGAAGAGATTATAGTCGAAAACTTCCCTAACATGGGAAAGGAAATAGCCACCCAAGTCCAGGAAGTGCAGAGAGTCCCAGGCAGGATAAACCAAAGTAGAAACACGCTGAGACACATTGTAATCAAACTGACAAAAATTTAAAACAAAGAAATATTATTGAAAGCAACAAGGGAAAAATGACAAATAACATACAAAGGAACTCCCATAAGGTTAACAGCTGATTTCTTAGCAGAAACTCTACAAGCCAGAAGGGAGTGGCGTGATATATTTAAAGTGATAAAAGGGAAGAGCCTATAACCAAGATTACCGTACCCGACAAAGATCTGATTCAGATTCGACAGAGAAATCAAAAGCTTTACAGACAAGCAAAAGCTAAGAGAATTCAGCACCACCAAACCATATCTACAACAAATGCTAGATGAAATTCTGTAAGTGGGGAACACAACAGAAGAAAAGGACCTACAAAAAAAACCTCAAAACAATAAAGAAAATGGTAATAGGAACATACATATTGAAAATTACCTTAAATGTGAATGGATTAAATGCTCTAACCAAAAAACAGGCTCGCTGAATGAATACAAAAACAAGAACCATATATATGCTGTCTACAAGAGACCCACTTCAGACCTAGAGACACATACAGACTGAAAGTGAGGAGATGGAAAAATATATTCCATGCAAATAGAAATCAAAAGAAAGTTGGAGTAGCAATACTCATTTCAGATAAAATAGACTAAGATAAAGAATGTTACAAGAGAGAAGGAAGGACACTACATAATGATCAAGGGATCAATCCAAGAAGAAGATATAACAATTATAAATATATATGCACCCAACATAGGAGCATCTCAACATATAAGGTAAATGCTAACAGCTATAAAAGAGGAAATCGACAGTAACACAATAATAGTGGGGGACTTTAACACCTCACTTACACAAATGGACAGATCATCCAGACAGAAAATTAATAAGGAAACACAAGCTTTAAGTGACAGAATAGACCACATAGATTTAATTGATATTTATAGGACATTCCATTCAAAAACAGCAGATTACACTTTCTTCTCTAATGCACACAGAACATTCTCCAGGATAGATCACATCTTGGGTCACATATCAAGCCTCAGTAGATTTAAGAAAATTGAAATCATATCAATCATCTTTTCCAGCCACAGCACTATGAGATTAGAAATCAATTATAGGGAAAGAAACATAGAAAACACAAACACGTGGAGGCTAAACAATATGTTACTAAATAACCAAGAGATCACTGAAGAAATCAAAGAGGAAATGAAAAACTACCAAGAAACAAATGACAATGAAAACACAATGATCCAAAACCTACTGGATGCAGCAAAAGCATACCTAAGAGGAAAGTTTATAGCAATACAATCCTACCTCAAGAAACAAGAAGAATGTCAAATAAACAATCTAATCTTACACCTAAAGGAACTAGAGAAAGAAGAACAAACTAAACACAAAGTTATTAGAAGGAAAGAAAACATAAAGATCAGAGAAGAAATAAATGAAATAGAAACAAAGAAAACAATAGCAAAGATCAATTAAACTAAAAGCTGGTCCTTTAAGAATATAAACAAAATTGATAAACCTTTAGCCAACCTCATCAAGAAAAAGAGGGAGAGGACACAAAGCAATAAAATTAGACATGAAAAAGGAGAAGTTACAATGGACACCACAGAAATACAAAGCATCCCAAGAGACAACTACAAGCAACTCTATGCCAATAAAATGGACAACCTGGAAGAAATGGACAAATTTTTAAAAAGGTATAACCTTCCAAGACTGAACTAGGAAGATATAGAAAATATGAACAGACCAATCACAAGCACTAAAATTGAAAGTGTGATTAAACATCTTCCAACAAACAAAAGTCCAGGACCAGATGACTTCACAGGTGAATTCTACCAAACATTTAGAGAAGAGTTAACACCCAACCTTCTCAAACTCTTCCAAAAAATTACAGAGGAAGGGACACTGCCAAACTCATTCTACGAGGCCACCATCACACTGATACCAAAACCAGACAAAGTTACTACAAAAAAGAAAGTTACAGACCAATATCACTGATGAATATAGATGCAAAAATCCTCAACAAAATACTAGCAAACAGAATCCAACAACATATTAAAAGGATCATACACTGAGATCAAGTGAGATTTATTCCAGGGATGCAAGGATTCTTCAATATACACAAACCAATCAATGTGATACACCATATTAACAAACTGAGGAATAAAACCATATGATCATCTCAATAGATGCAGAAAAAGCTTTTGAAAAAATTCAACACCCATTCATGATAAAAAACTCTCCAGAAAGTGGGCACAAAGGGAACCTACCTCAACATAATAAATGCCATATATGACAAACCCACAGCCTACATCGTTCTCAATGGTGAAAAACTGAAACCATTTCCTCTAAGATCAGGAACAAAACAAGGATGTCCACTCTCACCACTATTATTCAACATGGTTTTGGAAGTCCTAGCCATGGCAATCAGAGAAGAAAAAGAAATAAAAGGAATACAAATTAGAAAAGAAGAAGTAAAACTGTCACTGTTTGCAGATGACATGATACTCTACCTAGAGAATCCTAAAGATGCCACCAGAAAACTACTAGAGCTAATCAATGAATTTGGGAAAGATGCAGGATACAAAATTTATGCACAGAAATTCCTTGCATTCCTATACACTAACAATGAAAGACCAGAAAGGGAAATTAAGGAAACAATCCCATTCACCATTGCAACAAAAAGAATAAAATACCTATGAATAAACCTACGTAAGGACGTAAAGGACCTGTTTGCAGAAAACTGTGAGACACTGATGAAAGAAATGAAAGATGACACAAACAGATGGAGAGATATACCATGTTCTTAGACTGGAAGAATCAATATTGTGATAATGACCATACTGCCCAAAACAATCTACAGATTCAATGCAATCCTTACCAAATTACAAATGGCATTTTTCACAGAATTAGAACAAACAATTTTACAATTTGTATGGAAACACAAAAGGTCATGAATAGCCAAAGCAATCTTGAGAAAGAAAAACAGAGCTGGAAGAATCAGGTTCCCTGACTTCAGACTATAATACAAAGCTACAGCCATCAAGACAGTATGCTACTGGTGCAAAAACAGAAATATGGAACAGGGTAAAAGCCCAGACATAAACCCATGCACATATGGTCATCTTATCTTTGACAAAGGAGGCAACAAGCATGTACAATGGAGAAAAGACAGTCTCTTCAATAAATGGTGCTGGGAAAACTGGACAGCTTCATGTAAAAGAATGAAATTAGAACACTCCCTAACACCATACACAAAAATAAACTCAAAATGGATTAAAGACCTAAATATAAGGCCAGACAATATAAAACTCTTAGAGGAAAACAGAGGAAGAACACTCTTTGACATAAATCACAGCAAGATCTTTTATAACCCACCTCCTAGAGTAATGGAAATAAAAATGAAAATAAACAAATGGGACCTAATGAAACTTAAAAGCTTTTGCACAGCAAAGGAAACCATAAACAAGACAAAAAGACAACCCTCAGAATGGGAGAAAATCTTTGCAAACGAATCAATGGACAAAGGATTAATCTCCAAAATATATAAATAGCTCATGCAACTCAATATTAAAAAAAAAAAATCAACAAATGGGCAGAGACCTAAATAGACATTTCTCCAAAGAAGACACACAGATGGCCAAGAAGCACATGAAAAGCTGCTTAACATCACTAATCATTAGAGAAATGCAAATCAGAACTACAATGAGGTATCACCTCACACTGGTTAGAATGGGCATCATCAGAAAGTGATGGGCATCATCTACAAACAACAACTGAAGGAGAGGTTGTGAATAGGGAACCCTCTTGCCCTGTTGGTGGGAATGTAAATTGGTACAGCCTCTACAGAGAACAGTATGGAGGTTCCTTGCAAAACTAAAAATAGAATTACCATATGACCCAGCAATCCCACTAGTGAGCAATTACCCAGAGAAAACCATAATTCCAAAAGACACATGCACCCCAATGTTCCTTACAGCTTTATTTACAATAGCTAGGTCATGGAAGCAACCTAAATGCCCATCAACAGACAAATGGATAAAGAAGATATGGTACATATATACAATGGAATATTACTCAGCTATAAAAAGGAATGATATTGGATCATTTGTAGAGACGTGAGTGGACCTAGAGACTGTCATACAGAGTGATGTAAGTCAGAAAGAGAAAAACAAATACCATATATTAATGCTTATATGTGGAATCTAGAAAAATGGTACAGATGAACCAGTTTGCAGGGCAGAAATTGAGACACAGATGTAGAGAACAAACGTATGGACACCAAGGGGGGAAGTGGGGGTAGTGGGATGAGTTGGGAGATTGGGATTGACATATATACACTAATATGAATAAAATAGATAACTAATAAGAACCTGCTGTATAAAAATTAATTAATTAATTAATTTAAATTTTAAAAAAGAAAATTAAAAAATAAGAAAAAAACAAAGACTGAATTGAGATCATCTCATTATCCATAGGATACCAAAAATGCAAAGAGCTTCAAATTTCTATCACTATGAATAATAATCATATTTTAAATGGTTAAATCTGCTAGAGATTGAAATAATTGTTCTCTGTTGATACTATTTTGGAAATATTTTTACAAATTAAAAATAAAGTCTTTCATTACTTTACCATAAGATATATGTATAAGTTTCACATTTATCAAATTATAAAATGCACGTGTTTTTCTGTGGAATTTGGGATGCGATGCCTTTGACTCTAGATCTTATATTCCAGCTGGGGCTCTCTAATCCCTGGTTCGTACTTTAAAGAGTAACGTGAAAGAGAAGAGCAGTGAGTTTATAAAAACCTAAGTCAGAAACAACATTCTGTTTCAAAAGATACCTTTTTTCAGTCTCTTCCCCAATATTGGTTTTATGAATATCTGTTTGCAGGACAGCTTGCCTTTAAAGTGAATTAGAAAGATGGGATTTATAAAGTGGATCTGAAATAATAAAATTAGATGTTAAATGCTAATTTTTAACTTTAATACATGCATAAATGTCTACTGCAGGCTTTAGAGACTGAATAATAACTTTAACAAGGCATAACTGTAGCTAAGCATTTCCAAAAAATGTAACTGTAAAAAGAAGTTCTGAAAAATAGCCCAGACAAATGTACCCCTTTAACATAAATTATCCAAAAATGCTCTTTTAATCTTAAGAAAGTATAGATAGTATCATTAAAGTGTGAAATAAAATCAGGGTGAAGGAAACTATTTTCCAGAACTTTGCTCTACCCGGCTTTTCACACAGGATCATTTTAATTGTATTAGACCGAGGAACTGTGGTCATAACATCATCTTTAAGTACTGTTGCCTCTCCCTTTTGTTTACTGAGAATTGCTGTCCATGTGCCCAGCGGGCATTAATTACACCACTAGGTCTCGAAGCCAGAGAAAAAGAGAGGACCAAACAGAGCCTCCACCCTCCAGAAGCTCACCTTCCAGTGGTAGAAAGGAGCCCATAAACCAGCTATGACATCGGAGGTGAGAAGACACCTGTAAAGTGCTCTGAGCAGCCCCGCGTGCAGTGAGCTCTGCGGACTTGGACTCCACAGAAGTCTTAAAACAGTGCCTCTGGGCCCTCCTGCACTGGTGGTGGGACTGTAAATTGGTGCAGCCACTATGGAGAACAGTAAAAGAAAATAGAGCTGCCATATGGTCCAGCAATCCCACTCCTGGGCATATATCCAGAGAACACTCTAATTTGAAAAGATATGTGCACCCCAATGTTCATTGCAGTACCATTGACAATAGCCAGGTCATGGAAGCAACCTAAATGTCCATCGACAGAAGAATGGATAAAGAAGATGTGGTACATATGTATATATGTATAATGGAATATTATGCAGTGATAAAAAAGGATGAAATATTGCCATTTGCAGCAACATAGCTGGACCTAGAGATTATTGTACTAAGGGAAGTAAGTCAGACAGAGAAAGACAAATATCATATGATATCCCTTATAAGTGGAATCTAAAATATGACCCAAATGAACTTATCTACAAAGCAGAAACAGACTCACAGACATAGAGAACAGACTTGTGGTTGCCAAGGGGGAGGGGCAGTGGGGGAGGGAGGGAGTGGGAGTTTGAGGTCAGCAGATGCCAACTATTACTTAGAGAATGGATAAACAGCAAGGTCCTACTGTAGAGCACAGGGAACTACATTCAATATCCTGTGATAAACCATCATGGAAAAGAATATGAAGACTATTAAAAAAGTTTTCAAATTTTATACTTCATAGTCACTGGGAAAAAGATGTTTTCCTGTAATCTTGAAAAGTGGTAAAAAGTCATCTTCAGAAAGAATCTTCTTTTTCTCTGAGTCAGTTTGCCAGGGCTACCTTCACATAGGACCACAAACTTGGGCTAAAATAACAGAAACTTATCGTCACCTTTCTGGAGAACGGGAATCCCAGATCAAGGTGTGGGGAGGGTGATTCCTTCTGAGGCTGTGAGGGCAAGTCTGCTCCCAGCCTCTGCTCCAGCTTCTGGGGCTTTGCTGGCCGTCCTGGGGTCCTTGGCTGGCGTACCCCTGTCTTCATCTTCAGGCAGCACCCTCCATGTAGGTACATCTGTGTCCACACTTCTGCTCTTCATAAGGAGGGAGCCAGAGCAGATTGGGGGCCACCTGCCCCACTATGACCTCATCCTCACTAAATGCATCTCCAATGACCCTATTTCCTAACAAGGTCATATTCCAAGGTACTGGGCATTAGTCCTTCAACGTGTGAATTTGGGGGGCATGCAATTCATCCCACGACAACATTCAAAGTACAGTAAGTGTTCACGGAAATTAAATCTAATATAAACAGATCTGCCTAAAATTTAGCGCCGTGCTATACCCGGCACTCATCACGGCCCTTCTCTCAGTTTAATTCAGTGAACCACGGACTGCAAACTCAAGAACATGAAGGCGGGTAGAGACAGGCATGGAGCAGGGGCTATAAGTGGATGATACAGGTTGTGTGAGCGGTGTGGACATGGCAGGCAGGGGAGTACACGCCGCAACCTCTAACCAGCTGAGGCCACAGAGAATTCTTCAAGACTGTGTGGACATAGCATGTTTAGGTGTCATCACCCATACTAATTATAGGTTTATACTGGACACACACACACACACACACACACACACACACACACACACACAATGTGTGAGTACCCGTCGGCAGAGTCCAGCCCACAGCTCTGAAATTCCAGGCCATGAACCCATCTCCACCCCAGAGCTTCTCCTCAGTCCCCTGGGCTGAGATGCCCCAGGATCCCTCCCCTCTGCACACTCTTTCTTGGCAATCTCACAGTTTCAATAGCAACTCTTGAAAATTCACTTTTTTAAAAAAGTTTTATATTGGAGTGTAGTTGATTTACAAAGTTCTGTTAGTTTCAGGTATACAGTAAAGAGATTCAGTTACACATATACCTGTATCTATTCTTTTTCAAATTATTTTCCCATTTAGGTTATTACAGAATATTGAGCAGAGTTCCTGTGCTATATAGTAGGCCTTTATTGGTTATCTATTTTATACATAGTAGTGTATATGTGTTAATCCCAAACTCCCAAGTTATCCCTCCCCCCGTTTCCCCCGTGGTAACCATAAATTCGTTCTCTAAGTCTGAGAGTCTGTTTCTGTTTTGTAAATAAGTTCATTTGTATCATTTTTTTAAGATTCCGCATATAAGTGTTATCACATGATATATGTCTTTCTCTGTCTCATCTACTTCACTTAGTATGAACATCTCTAAGTCCATCCATGTTGCTACAAATGGCATTACTTCATTCTTTTTTATGGCTGAGTAATATTCCATTGTATATATGTGCCACATCTTCTTTATCCATTCATCTGTCGACGGACACTTAGGTTGCTTCCATGTCCTGGCTGCTGTAAACGGCGCTGCAGTGAACACTGGGGTGCAGGTATCCTTTCGGACCATGGTTTTCCCCAGATATATTTGAATCTTCCTCTCTTACCCTGGCTTTTGGCCTGTGCTTCCATCCTTCGTTTCCAGCCCCTACTGGTTGGAATTTCAGACTCAGTGGCCCCCTTGACCTCCCCTCCACTCCCTCAGCATTTCCTGTCCCTATTAGAGACATCAGTACTCCCCACCTCACTCAGGTTGGAAAATTATGGGAATGCTCTGACTCTTGTCTTGTAAAACTTCTACGTCCAACAGTTGGATCAATTTGCACCACTGCCCTTTTAAAGAGTCAGGAAGTATAATAATGCTCCCCCGGGTAATCCTTTATGGACCTGCCAGGGAGTGTAAATTCATCCTCATCTCCCAAACAGCCAGCCACCTGGAGAGAAAATTAAAATGCCAACCGATCTTCACCTAGTGTTTTTGCAATATGCATCTGCTACTGTCCCTCCAAGGGACACTCTGGAATCCAATAACCCATTCGCCAGGGTCCCAGAAGCTGGTGCTTTAAATGTTTAATCTCAACTTTAAAACCTTTACAATGCTTCCGAGAAGTTGGCTTCAAAATAGCACACATGTGCACAAAAATACCAACCAACTGATAAACAAACAAACTGAAGGACACGCAGAAATAGGAAACGTTTGGGGGAAAAAAAGAGTGATAACAGGAAGCCCGCCTTCTCCAGTAGGAATGTATTGATGGCTATGTATTCGCGCCTACAGTTTCTCTGAATGGAAAATTGGTTCCTTCCCAATTCCACTAAATATTGAGTAAATATGCAGTGTTTGAATCGGAATCAAAGGATTCCTGTTTCAGAGTGGGGACGACTCTCCCCTCAATCACCTGGCACCATCTCCCCGCCCTGCTGTCGTCACTTTCATCATCACCTCTTATCCCGAAATGGTCACACTACCCCTTAAACTATCAACAGGAGCATTTTTGGTGCTTTTAGGATAATCTTTTGTATATAGCACTGATAGGTAGCAATTATTTTGTACTCCTAATCAATATTTAATTTATGAAAATTACAAAGTCAAGAGTGAAGTTCCCCTGGAAGTTGAAAGTTCAGCTTGTAAATATTGTCACATGTTATAGGACTGTTAACTTTTAATCAATTAAAACCTCTGAGTTATTTCAACATGTATTTATAAAATTACTATATTCCATTTCCTTACAAATATTGCACTTGTCTGCCATAATCAAGGAAACCTTTGCACACACTTAAAAAGATCTTAAATATCTAGTAAATGAATGTATAAATGTGGTAATTCTTAAGTTCTCTTAAATGTTTTTATATTAGTTGTAATTTATTTTTAACTTGAATGTAAATTAACTTCTCAATTACGTATTTTAAAGCTTCATATAGGATACCCAAACATGAATCACAGTACTTATAATATTCAAAATACTGCTAAACAACACAAAATATAAATATCACAGTGTTGCTTCATTATGTGTCTATACCGAATTCCAAATCTCTCCTGGCTAAAAGTATTTAATTACTGTCTTCACACACTAGGTTGTCCCCCAATGTTGGGGTCACTTGCTCAGCATGCAGAAATGACAGCAGCCCAAAAGCCCTGCCTTTCAGACACCCGAGAATTTCTGCTGACTGCCTAGGGCAGACCTGTACTGCTTTCAAAACAAACTTGTCAACTGTTCTTGTAGCTTTCTTTTCCTTATAAATAAGAAAAATCAAGTGACTTTCTAATGGGCCATTTGGTCAAAATTATATTGAAAACAGGGAGGGAAGGGCTTTGGGGTTTCCTCTGAGAGGGTTGGGAAGCGTTTGAATACAGAGCAGGATAAGTGGTCACCTGGCAGCTGCCACCCAGGAAATAGATGGAGACGAGCAGGTGGGTTTGTTAGGAGGAAGGACCTTGACCATCCCAAGAAAATGCTCACATCTAATCTGTGGACAGCAGGGAAACATAAACAGTCAAATAGTTGTTAAAGGAGAGCCATCGTTTCCGATGAATTTGTTAAAAGTGCTTTCAGGCCAACATTTATTGAAAAATATCATAGTTTATTCAATTAACATTTTTAAAGTCCTGCAATACACTTAGGTCAGAAAGTAAAGATTAAAATGCCATTTCTTCATATTCCCAGTTGTGTAAAATCCGAGTGTGTTTGATAACAAAGTAGAAATGTTCAGTGTCTTTCAAGGTTTTTATGAAACTAAAGTTTGCTTCGAAAACATGTAAAATTTAAAAAAGAAAAAATATTCAAAGAGAATTTCGTTAAGATAAATTTCAAAGAAGTTATGGGTGGCCAGAATAAGATATTCCATAGTTTCAGACTTTTTTTTCTTTTTAAAAACAATTTCCTAATGTATAGAGATCCTATGCTTATCATATATGCCCCTTTGAACTTTCATATATTATTTACATTTATTTATAAAATTTTTAAAAATGAAATTAGCATAAAAAGTCAAATGTTAAATCAATCATCGGCGATTTTGCCTATTCTTTCCAGAGAAAATTCTAAACAAAGTTACCGTATGAGTGTTGTCCAGCTGTCTTCCACAATATGTTCACATGCCCTAATGGAGCTCTTTTGGAACCAGACAACAATAGGGGGAAAAAAATGGAAATCAATTGCTTTACAGGCTACTGGTCGTTTTCTTGGTTCACAGTTTCAGAATCGAGATGGAGCCAGAAGTTATGTGGCCGGAGCCATTTGTCAGGCCCTAAGTATTATTTATCTAATGGCATATAGCTACGAGTCGTCCGGCAATAAAGGAGACCGCGAATGAATAGAGTCATTAAGTGTTTGGAAAGCAGGAAAGTACCATACGAGTGGGTTCCGTCAATCACCCTGGTATGTGGAGTATTCACGTCTTAACTTCCATTAAAATCTCAGACTAAAAGGCCGGGGAGTGTGCGAAATTTCAAAAATGCATTCCCTCTAGCTTTTCAGACAGCACTTTGCAAGATCTATGTATATGCTTATATATATATATATTACATGTTCATGATACCACATTTAAATAAATGTAAATAAGGGACAAGAAGAGATATGATTTAAACATTTAAAAGCCTATATGTATATGTATAACTGATTCACTTTGCTCCACACCTGAAGTGAACACAACATTGTAAATCAACTATACTCCAATAAAAATTTTTTAAATAAAATAAAAATTTAAAATCCTATATAGATAAAATTTCCACTAGAGATGGAACATTAATACCAGAAGGCACACAGTAAATTAAAAGTACCAAATACACACACTCACACGCGCGCACACACACACACACACCCAGAGCTGACATATTACTCCCAAAGGGGACCCCTGTGGTTATGATTGATCCACTGGGACATAATTTCAGGAGAAAGAAGTAAGAAGAGCAGCTCAGCTCCCAACCGACAGCAGCTTGAACCCTGTATCGTGTTTATGAACACTGGCAACAGATATCACATGCCCTTTCATTCGAAACATCCTGCTAAATGTGTAAAATTATTACAGTGTGGCCCCATGCTCTGTCCCGCCCTGCCGACACCTTTGATCTGGGTCCACAGGGAGCATTTATTCATGGGGGCGCAGCAACAGCTATAAACACGGCGCTAATGCTATCAGGGTATTGAATTTCCCTTTCTTTTCCAACTGAAATCAGGGTTTCTCTGCACTCCATTTCCCACTGGTTATTCTTCTAAGTTTCTGAAGTTTCAAGATAATCTACCAAAGGTAGTTGCTTAAAAACTGTGACCATCAGTTTCCATTAGGACAACAACAGAAACAACATTCTTCTTTCTCTTTGGTAAAGAGAACCGACTGCTGCTGATAAATGCCAACCCTCCTATTTCTGGTCTTCTGTCCCTGCCCCAGTAGCTGTCGTTCCTAGCTGTTTATTGTTCACAATTAATGAGGCATGAAGTGGGGGAAAAGTTGAGCCTGGCCCCAAGCATGCCACACCCATACCCACTGGACCATAAAATAGAGATAAAGAGAATGGACCAGAAAACAGAAAATGGATGGATGTGCCCACACACAGTAGGAGGACCTTTTCCATAAGACCAGTGTCCATGGTCCTACACTGTACCTTCTATTAAATTCCCTTTCACACCCTAATTTTTCTTCCCCCTCTGCCATCTTCCACCTTCAAAGTCAAACTTCATCAACTTCATCCCGTACCTTCCACCGGCCACCCCCTCTGCTCTGCACTGATTGTATGAGTGGCCTCTGACCAGGTTACCTGCCTTCCTTCCTTCCTTCCTGCCGTCCACCCATCACGTGATTGAAGATGGATTTTTGTGCCATTCTACTGTTCAAAACGTTTCATTGAATGAGTACCACTTCCCTCGAAACACAGATCAAATAGCTTAAAATTGACTTTACGACCGACCTGGGGAAAGCAAAGAAGGATTTTAAGGTCCTGATTTGAATTTCCATCCAATAATCCCAGAAGGAAACTATACTTCTTGCCCTCGTCCATCTAGAGAGACCTCCTTAGCCTTTGGACAGCATTGATCTCAAACAGCCTTCATGACCAGCAGTTGCAGGTTACCTGGGAGCTTCTCAGATGAGAAGGCTCTTGGGGCTGAATAAGGATCTCCACCTTTGACACGATCCACCTATGCACCGGAGAGTTTGAGAAGCCCAGTGTTAGGGAAAAGATTCCTTATTTCCTGGCTAATCCTGGGCCACTGCTCTGCTGGCTCCTGAACTGCTTTGCCGTCCTCTGGCCTGATGGTCTGCATTTTGTGGATCGGTCTTCCAGAATCACCCACTTGGTGACTTTCACCAAATTTACTTTTCACCTCCACCCTTGGCCAGAAACCACCAATTTCACATCTCGCATGCGGCAGATGAGAGTGAAAACTGTTTATGTGAGGTACTTAATAGCATAAGAAAAGGAGGGATTCTTTTCAAAAAAAGTAAACGAAATTTGTTTAAGACAGAAAGAGAGCGAGAAGAGCCTTGTGGAGAGGGTTTGCGCAAACAAACGATCCTCAGTGGGACAGAGAAAAGGATGGATGGGTGTCCCTAATCTCGCTAAGGCAACATTGAGCCCTGTCCTCCACAGGACTCTAGTACCTCTGTTTCTGCTCTTACTTTTTTCCTTGACAGACATGCCTGGAGGAAGGGGCTTATTTCCATCTTCCTGTACCCAGTAGTGTTCCAAGCCCTCCTGACATGTTACCTAAGGCAACCTGCCAGCACAGACTCCCAACCCCTAGAGCTGATACTGTCCCAACTTGTTGTGACACCCAAAAGGCACTAAAAGCAGGCTTCATCCTCTACTCTTGGCCACAAATACCACGAGCTTCCCAATTCCAGATTCCTTGGATGTGACTGAAATTCCATTTCTGAGCTTTTTATCTAAATCCCTCACATTGTTTAAAGCCCAAAGCCAGAAACACTCTATAATCAACTGTCAGAGAAAAATCTTTCAATTTTAGTCCTGGAGTACTACTTCTATATGATTTGGGATGTTTATCACATTTGCCTTGAATAGTAGACAAGTCCATTCTACACCCTAGTTTTTTTGTTCGTGTGTATCTATTAGCTTTTGTTTGTTTGTTTTTTTGCCTAGAGATCATGTCTTATACCAATTTTGAATCCCTCAAACAGACGGTACTGAGTCTTGACTTCAGTTATGTTCAAAAACTAATAGTTATATGAGCCAATAATCTGAACTCTAATTCCTAAATCCCTAACGTATTCTTCCCTTTTCCAATTGAACCAAAACATTGTGTTGGAAAGACAGTGCCCTCTATTCCAGGAACATCATTCATTATACTTCTGAAAATATCCTCTAGGAATTGTATATTCCTTGTAGAGAAAATATACACACGAAGTTCCTTTTCATAAAAATTCTGACTTTAAATTTCCTAGCTTTACAATTGCGAGATGAGCAATATCCTATTAACTTGGAGTTTAGAATTTTTTGTCATTTAACAAGTTCTACAAGACAATTTTATATCCTGCCCCAACTATCTTCATGGCCAGAGTAATTCTCAGCCTTAGTGGACAACCAGGAAGTAGGTCAAGGGCTCGGGGGTGTTATTCACCCAGCAGAGAAACATATTCTCCTCTTCTCCCACCAAGATCACTGGCTTCTTCTGCAGCCCCAGAAATCACCAAGTTGTGCTGATATTAGTTATGTCAAATGTGCATTTCAAAGTTAGTGAAGACACACCAAAGACTGATTTTCATATAACAATTTTAGACATTGTCATGTGCTAGCAAGAATTATACTAACAGTCTTTATAGACTTTTCTATTAACAAGAAATCTTAAAAAAAAAAAAAACAGAAATCAACTGCATCAATAAAATCTTAAAGGGGAGCATTTGGTGCATGAATTGTTTCTACCCCCAAAAAAACGTGTGCATGAATTTAAAAGCCAAATACCTCAAGGCACGCGAAAAGATCTCAGGTCCTGTTATGAGAGAAATAAAATAAAAGGAAGATGAATATACACTCATTTCATGAAAATTATATAATGTAGAAACTGCAAAACATGAATTATGAGGCGAGCTTCCTTCGTTCTATTTCTGCAGATAATTAATGTTGAACCACAAAGAAAGGGAATGATGACGTCTCCTTATTCTCTCCCTCAACCCTAAATCTCTTTAATATTTTCATGTTCACTGGTGTAATTATCCTTTAATATCATGAAATTAATTTTTTCTATTTCAGATAATTTACTCACAATAAATTTTCTGAATGATACTATTTTGAGAAAGAAAATGTCCTTATTGACTTGTTGAAATGATCAAACTCTCATTTGCCAACAGACTTGTAAAAATTATCCTTTAACTTCTAAGGAAAAAGGAGAATCTCATAGTAGACAGCCCACAGAAAATGTCCTAAAGGTAGTGCTTAAATACAGTACTGGAAATCGAAGTGGAATCCTCCAAGTAATCTTGCGTATCATAAAATGAGAGTCTTTCTGAATGAGACTTCATTATAGAGGCTAGATTTTTGTAGGAGCAAAAACGAAGGTAAATTTTATCCAATCATCCTCTTTTTAGGGAAAACGCTCCCTCATCCTCACTCAGAAAAGAACACCAAGGCACTAACACAACATTACAAATCAACTATACTTCAATAAAAAATTAATTAATTAATTAAAAAACTAGAACACCAAGGCAAAGGTAGAAATATCTCGTGAGCCCAAAGAATGGTCCCTCTTCTGCAACAAATTAAGAAGAAATGACACATTTACATCTTCAGTTTTTTCTAAAACTTTTGATTAAGTTTTCATTTTTTTCCAAACAATCCATTATATAAAATTTAGAAAACAGGAAATGAATACATTTACCACCTCAATTTTCTCTGCTTCAGGAAGTGATGAGTTTCCAGATATGAGAGAATGGATGTTAAATAGTCTGAAAAGTTGAGTTTCCACCTCCCCAACCTCTACACCCTCCTGCAAAGCTTAGCTCTTTATTTTTATAATTTTCTCATTGTTGCTGATGGGGAAGGTATGTCTTTGTCTTTTCCGAACTAAACAACTTAGACAAGTAGTTCGACAAGAGGCCCTCAGGATCATTCTCTACTCATCAAATGAGGAAATTATGAAATAGGGAAGTGAAATGATTTTGTTTAGATTGCTGAGCTCAATGGTAGAGAGTGGCAACTAAACTTTTAAATTTGTTCTAAAAAAAATCCCTAGAAGGAAGAAATTCTTGCAGTGAGAATGTCAGTATGAATATGAGGATGTATTTCTTGAGTAACTGATTTAAAGTTGACCTACATGACAAGAGACACCATCTGTGAATGCACCGGGTCACAGAATTAGGTGTCGGTGATATTTTCACTATTGTAAAAAACTGTTATACAGACATAGTCTGGACACCCCAAATATTGTACCAAATTATTCATCGGGCATTTCATTTTGACAAAAGTGAACAATATTCTAATATGGATCATCTCAGAACATTGGTTTGATCACCAAAGTAATTTTTTAATACAGATAGATAGATAACAGTATCTACATTACCAGAAATGGACATTAAATTCCTCATGTACGATTTGTATATAAAAAATTAACAGCTAGTTTATGTCATCTAACTCTGTTTTTATTTCATTTGTGCCTAAAATTGGTGTTACCTTAGAATCACCCAGAGTTTGGGGAAAAAATCCATATACCCAAGCCTCACCTCAACCCAACTGGGTCAGGATCTCCAGAACATAAAAATCAAATGATTCTGAGTCTATCCAAAGTTGAGGAACTACAGAAGTTGTGCAAACTATTGACTAAGATGGTATAACTTGTGTGCGTTGAGGGAGTTGGAAAAGAAATGTGCGTTTTAGGTTTTTTGTTTTTTTGTTTTAGAAAATAAGCAAAACTTCCTTTCACTTTTTTTCCAGTAACATTTTAATATACAGTGTTTTGGAAATTGGATGTCAAACATCTTGGTGTTTTAAAATGTAGAAAATGGTAGTCAATGTAAAAGAATGCCTTTTATTTCAATCTGAGTAGGGCATACTCAGAATTTAAACCTAAAACTTCCCGTTCACCATTAAAGTAAAAAAAAAGAAAAATGAACAGTAAGACATAAAGTCGATTTAGTCAGACAAAACAGGAACTCTAGCTGTTATGTGAGTAGCTAAGAGGATGTGGGCCTCACATACCAGTTCGAGATCTCCATGCAAAAGCACGTTTATAGCACATAATTATCATTGCAGCACTGTATGACTTGGTGACACATATGACATTACCAGAAAGAATTTACTAAAATTCTGAGTCAGAAATTTAAACCACAGATATGTACTTGACAATAATATTTTGGTTTTGTATGGGGCGCTATTAAAAGCATGGATTACGCTCTAAATTTTGGAGAAGTTGAATCACATGAATTTGTGTCAAAAAAAAGTTTTGAAATTTGGATTGAATATGAAAAAATATTCCCTAGTGGAGAAAGAAAATTCATGCTTTAATTTTATGAAAACTGAGTTGATGACAGAAAATGATTTTACATGCTAAATAACATGGTATGCCCACCTCTAAGAGCACAGGTGTGGGGAGAGTAGTCTTTGAAATTGTTAATATAGAAGCTATTTTTTTTAATCACATTAATTCACTTTAGGATAATAGTCAGATCATGCCTTGTACGAATTATCCACAGAGTTGTTAATGGATAGGTAGGAGAGGACTCTCTTGCCACTCTTTAAAATATGTGGGTCTTAATTTAATACTGAAAACATTCCCCAAGTTACTCTGGTTTATAAATGACCTGAATGTTATCTCCACCTGTCTCAGATTGCGTTCCATGGAAGTGGTCTGTGAGATCCAGAGGGGCGTGCAGAAATTTACTAGGGAAGCTTTCAGAAAAAGGGAGGAGGGCAGGCTTGGCAGAAGGAGACACTGAGGACACCGCAGCTTTAACTGAGACCTCGGACAATCCTACCAGGAGCTGTGTAGCTTCAGTGGTCCTCCTGAGTGTCCCAAATTGAGGCAAGGGGGTCTGGCTTTGTATGCCCACCACTTACCAGTAGTGCCCCCAACCTGTCACAAGGAGAGAGTGTAACTGGAGGTGAGGCAGCTCCTTGGGGCTGAGCGGAGAGACTGGGTTGTGAGAAACCAGCAGCTGATACACCAAGGAGCACATTAGCCCTAAAGATGGGTCTGAGTCAATGATATCTCAATAACACTGAGGAAAGAAATAGGGAAAGAAAGAAAGTGTGAGAGAGAGAAAGAAAGAAAGAAAGGAAGGAGGGAAGGAAGGATGGGAAAGAGAAGAAGGGAAGGAAGGAGGGAGGGAGGGAGGGAAGGAAGGAAGGAAGGAAGGAAGGGAGGAAGGAAGGAGGGATGGAAGGAAGGAAGGAAGGAGAGATGGATGGAGGGAAGGAAGGAAGGAGGGAGGGAGGGAGGGAGGGAAGGAAGGAAGGAAGGGAGGAAGGAAGGAGGGATGGAAGGAAGGAAGGAAGGAGAGATGGATGGAGGGAAGGAAGGAAGGAGGGATGGAGGGAGGGAAGGAAGGAAGGAAAGAAGGAAGGAAGGAAGGAAGGAAGGAGGGAGGGAAGGAAGGAAGGAGGGCAGGAAGGAGGGAGGGAAGGAAGGAAGGGATCTGGGCAGAGCACGATTGTACAGCTGGACTCCCTATAACCCACCCTGGCACTACTTCTTGGAGGGAGTCAGAGTATGCCTGCCTCCCGGGAAGAGCCCGTGGGCACTTAGATGAAAGGGGTCCAGCCCCGGCACAGCAGCTGATTTCCAGGTCTACCCCTCAGTGCCCTCCTCCACCACTCACTCTGAACGTCCCTCATGCTGGGCTGGCAATACAGGTTGTCTTGCATCAGTGAATCTGAGCCCCTCCTCAGGCCATGGAGGCTCTGTTGTCCATTTACCCCTAAAGTAGACATGAAACAGCACAGGAGGCCCCAGGGTATAACCTGGCATCCTCTACACACCGCTGTGTCATGGTGGCCCAGCGTTCTCCTGATACCCTCGTTCAATAGCCGACGCCAGTAAGATCATCCATTTCCTTGCCTGCTGGTCCTTTGGCACAAGGAGCCTAGAGGTCAGGCAACATATTTTGCTTAAAGTTGAATGAGGCTCTTCCTGCGTAGGCAGGATCTGTACACACACAGAGCCTCAGACTACAGGAAGCGGGTAATGGGTCACAGAAAGTAACGATACCATTCGCGCTTCCACTCTTGTTTCCTGGATCCACGTGCTCTACTTCTGGGGGCACGGCATCGTGTAAATGTCCATCTTCTCCGAGTCTCCCCTCACACCTGGTGACAGGTGCCCCCTCAACAGACCGTCTTGTTTCTCCATCAGGACAGTAACTTACGGGCAGTGAAGGATGTGGTAGGTTTCTGTGTCTGCTGTACTTCCTTTGCCCTAAAGTCGATTCCTTGGTATAATGTGATGTTTGGGGGGATCTTCTGTTGGCAGATCAAAGAACCTACAAGCCCTCCAATCCTTCCATTGGCTGAGACCCTGTGTGCAAAACAAGCAAACTCACACTCAGAAGAGGCGCCAATCCAATCAAGATGCTTGCGGCCTCTCCAGGTGGGGGGTCCAGGACTGTTCGCACCAGTGGCTGGCTGGTCTCAGGACGCTCTGTCCAGGGGCTAAGTGCTGGTGCCTCCAGCTGGCAGCTTGAACGCTGAGCAGCATCGATGGACAGATTAGACTCGGCGAGTGGAGTCCAGGCTCCACTTCCACCTCCCTGACGCCCCTCCAGCCCTATGCCAGCACTGGAGTGGTCACTGACACAGGCTAACTGGCCAGGTCATTCAGTCTGCTTGTGCGTTTAATGTCTTTTCAACGGTGGGCGCTTTCCAGTGGGCGTTTAGTCTGATCCCAGCACAGGCGTCAGGACAAGAACTTCTGGCTGCCTACGCATCCCTGAAGATCCATCCCCATGCCTTTTCCCCAGACCTCCTGGACCAGACCTTCCGATCTTCCCCATTCAGGCCCCTGTCTGATCAGCGCCAACACCCATGAGTCTGTGCATATCCTTACGTTGTTCAGCTTGTCTGTTCACATGCAGTCGAAGGCGAAGGGGCGCCTCTCAGATCCCCGCCCAGTGGGAGGGTTTCCCCTCACCATGCTTTTAAGGGCCATCCCGGTTGAGACTGTGGTAAGCGGCAGTTCCTTCTGGGCTGTCACCGATATGCTGAGCACACTGAGGAATGAACCGAGCCAGCCTCTCCCTCCGCATCCCACGGTCAGAAGGGACCTCAGTTGCCACAGGAAGCCAGAGGGGAGAGGTGACAGATGGGATGGGATGGGGGTTGCACCACCTGCTTGCACAGCGCCCTTGTGTCATCTGGTCCCACCTGTGCCTGGGGCTTGTGGCATCCCTTCCTTCTTACACTGGACCCCTGCTGGGCTTGCCCGATCTTGGGGGTTCAGCATAATCTTGCTCAAGATCTTCATCTTTTTTTTTTTTTACTTTCATTTTTTTGGCGGTACGCGGGCCTCTCACTGCCGTGGCCTCTCCCGTTGCGGAGCACAGCCTCCGGACGCACAGGCTCAGCGGCCATGGCTCATGGGCCCAGCCGCTCCGCGGCATGTAGGATCCTCCCAGACCGGGGCACGAACCCACGTCCCCTGCATCGGCAGGAGGACTCCCAACCACTGCGCCACCAGGGAAGCCCCAAGATGAAGGTCTTTGACCACATGGGGCTGGTCACTTGATGTTCCATGGTCAGGTCTCTACAGAGGACCAATGACACTCCAGTTCTGCTTTCTGAATGATGTATCATTTGTTGCTGCTGCCTAGGTCTGCTGCAGACCCCTTTCCTGCCTGGGGCCCTGAGGAGAGCCGGCAGCTTTTCACATAACCGGTATAGCTGTTAGAAGAGGATTTCCCAAAGTAGACTATGTTGTATCCAGAACCTGAAAGAAATTGACCTAGAGTTGTATTTCTTCGTGGTGGAAGGTGAGTTATGCCGGAGTTTGTCTTTCACTTTGGAAAGGATGTCCTGAATTCCCCGGGCCACTAAGCTCCCTACACACTTGGTTGATGTGGTATCCCCTGAACCTTCATGAGGTTTGTCTCCCACCCGCTGGGGTTCATGTGTCTCACCACAATGCACACACTTTGTGCTCATCTGGTCCTGTTAGCTCGTGGTCTTTAATACAGCAGACCGATGTGACACCGCAGGATGTCAAGCCCAGGTCCCCTTTGACTGCACTGTCACAGACAGTAGACGATGTAACAGAGACCTAGAGCAGCACAGTAAACGTCTGTCCTAAGTAAGGTGCAAACAATTCCTATCCTCTTTTGCAATATGGATGGAAAGGAAGGCATTCATCAGATCAACGGCAGCCTAGCAGAGGGCAGAATGTTTGTTAATCTGTACCAGCAAAGGTACCACATCCAGCATAACAACTGCAATGAATGCTCCTGTTTGATTCAGCTGGTGGAATTCCACTGTCATCCATCATATTTCTGTAAAGACAAGACTGGTTAACTTCGTGGGAATATAATGGAGACCCCCTTGCATTCTGTGAGCAGGACACTTAGCCCTGCTGTTCACTCCTAAGACACAGGATGGATTTGCTGTCTTGGGAAGAAGGGGGCAGTTTCAAGGCTTCTGCTTCCCACTACGGTAGTCCTTCCATCAAAGATCAAGACCCAGCTGAGGCTTCTGTCAACTACCAAGGTCACCCACTGTGAGTACGACCTGGGCCAAGATTCCACTTACTTCCTGGCCTCCACCTGCCTCAATGCTCCCAGGGGGGTCTCTCTGGCACTGGGGATCTCTAGCTAATGACATTAATCTAGACCCTTGGGGAAGGGTCTCTGAATGTCTGAGCATCTCTGTCTTCCCAGTGCACCCTTACGTGAGTTAATGTTCATAGCTGACTTCAGGGAAGGACTGGGGAATTACCACCGAATACCCTGGGTGCAGCAAGGCAGGGTCCATCCTCCTGGGAATCTGGCTTCTCCTTCAGAGAGTGGTTTCAGATGTGAGGACTGGGTCAGGTCCAGGAACTTGGGGAGGAATCATGACTTTCTACTGGGGCACCACCTTCAGTCTCCTGCTGTCCCATCCTTTATTTGACAAAGAAATAGAGTTTATTACATTTTCAGAAAAGATAACCATTTGACAAAAATTAGTAACCCATTATTTGTTTAGACATCAAATTGTACCAGTTTGCAAGGCTTAATCTTTCAATCTCACATTTTTCATTAAGAATAGGAACAATTTTTTTCATCAGGTAGAGTTCCCTGTACCTATACAGTAGGCTCTCATTCGTTATCTATTTTATACATAGTAGCGTATCCATCCTTGATTTTTTTCATTGTATAAAATCAGAAGTACCCTTGTTGACTGTCTTTCCCTCTCGCTTCTAGAAGTACCATCCCTATAGCCGGCTGAAGTTTGAGTGCCCTTGACTGTTCCTGCAACCTCGCCACTATTGTGACCAGTGCACACACCTCGCACCATCTTCTGGCCTTTACAATAGTTTGGAATCGTATCATCAGCATCGCTGGAAAGGAGCCCGGCTCTGTGCGAGCACATCCTACTATTGGCCCAGCCGAGGACAGACGTCACTGAACTTCCCAGTGATGCTGACGTCACTCTGCAGCAGATGTATTTGTTAAAAAATGTGTCCAAGAAAGCCTAGTCCCAGTGATATTTCTAGTTTGAAGCAGAATAATACCCTTTGGAGAAAAAAAATATTGCTCTATATCTGAGAGCTCACAGCCGCGTTATCTCTTCCAACCTCAATTATGTGAAATGCAGGTATGTTTCCACTGTTGAGACTGCTATGTAATTTCAGGGGGTATCATTTCCTCCCACTGAAAAAATTTTTCTTTTTTTGATGTGGACCATCTCTAAAGCTTTTATTGAATTTGCTACAACATTGCTTCTGGGTTTTTTTTTGTTTGTTTTTTTTTGTGGGGGGTTGTTTTTTTTTTTTTGGCTGCAAGGCATGTGAGATCTTAGCTCCCTGACCAGTGGTCAGACCTGCATCCCCTGCATTGGAAGGTGAAGTCTTAACCACTGGGCCGCCAAGGAAGTCCCACCACCGAACCTTTTTAAGTTTTCAGGTGCACCGGAAAGTTAGTAAAACCTGGTGGACTCTGCATTGAGGCAAGAAATGAGATTTTATGATGAAAGCTGAGATAGTCCTGAAATGAATACACATATGCAAAGAACAATAATGATATCAAGCATCACAGATTGTGGATGAAATCAAACATGGCATTTTTCTTGGGCAACGTAATTAGGGCATCACGGAAAGTAGAAACTTATGAGGTCATTTAGGTCATTTTTTTTTTTACCATGGAAACCACTATTAGATTATTCCAGGTGGGCTATAATCCCTAGTGTTTTCCCGAATTTCAAGGGCACACCACCAGCACTATAGAGGATTGTATGATGAAGGCCACAGAACACTGAAGTTTCATCTTGGAATGCAGGGGCCTGAAATTAATCAGGTAGCAACAAGCTAAGCCGCTTCTATTACAGAGTTGCTTTATATTAATTCCAAATTACTCTGGTGGAAATACGGGTAGAAAAAAATATTAGAAGCCTCTTTGATAAATATTTTCTTTCAGAATCATATTTGCTTATTTTTCACTCAGAATTTTTAGGAAAGTGAAGAATATTAGAGCTAGGCAGGTAATCTAATAAACTTCATCTTACACGTGAAAAATCTGGGGCCCTAAGGTCTGCCTTAAATCAGATGTGTCTCATGCAAAAGATTCATTATTCCCAATGAGATATGCAATTTCGAGCTTTCTTTCTCAAGAAGATGTGAAATTGACATTCCGACAAGTAAGACGGCAAATGACTTTATTACGCTATACCACGTTTTAAATGATTTCTCAGACACCCCAAGAAGCCATGTCCCAATTTTCTTAAAATTTCAGAATTGAATTCAATGTCAGCCTAATTAAGGAGCACTTACGCCGAAGTCAAGAGTGAGGAAAATGGGGTCCTATGTTTTAGGAACTATATTTTTAGAAAATAATGGTTCCCTGATAAAAACATAAGATCAAATATTGAAGGACAAAATATTAGAATTTTACTAAATATATAGCCTCATTACATTTCAGTCTTCTATTCTATTCCCTTATAACTGAATAACTTTCAATTATCAGAGAAGATAAAGTAAGGTAACTCCTTTCAATTTTAGAAAAAATAATGTGTTATATTAGCCAACGTTCTGAAATTTGCTTTTAAAATATACTTGGTATCAATTTACCTCAAAATTTACTTGTCTGGAATACTTCAGATTACATAGTCCTTGAGCTGGTTTTTAAAGTTTCTCAGTAACAAAGGAGCGTCAGAGCCCACTAACCTGATTTCATGTACTCTGTATTGCAGATTTGGAATTCTTCTGTAAATTACACGGCAAAAATTCACAATAATACTTTCAAATGAAAGAATAGAAACTCTGCCAAACAAAAGAAGAGAAAGTAAATCTCCAGTTGTCATCTTCAAGGGATTTAAAACGAGACTGATTTTCTTAATTTTACAGTTCGACCCCACTTTAGATTCACATTTGATCAGAGTTCTTTTGATAACTCAGTAGCTACAGAATCCTAGGGCGAGAAACACAAGCTCCTCATAGCCCCTGTTTTAGCCAGAAGCATTAGGAACCCAAGCAAGACCATCCTCTTAAAAACATCCGTCAGAGTGTGTGTTTTTGCTGGCTTCTCTAATAAAAGTGATTCCGAAACCAGAGGCCTTAGGTGGTGACATGTTGATAAACAGAAACAATTATCCAAGTACTGATAACTCATTTTTAAATGTGAAAGTAAATACTAGTGTCACTACATGCTAACAAGTTCACGCAGGAATCTAAATCCTAAAGATAAAACCTGGTTCCAAAAACACTCAAACAGGGCTTCCCTGGTGGCACAGTGGCTAAGAATCCGCCTACCAATGCAGAGGACACGGGTTCAAGCCCTGGTCCGCGAAGATCCCACATACCATGGAGCGACTAAGCCCCGTGAGCCACAACTACTGAGCCTGTGCTCTAGAGCCTACGAGCCACAACTACTGAGTACCAAGTAAATTTATGTCATTTTCTGACTTAATCTTCCAGAGAATCTACCACCATGGCCTAGATGCACCCACAGGTCCAGGCTTCTGAAAGCACACTCTTCCCGAGACAGAAACCTGGATGACAAGGGAAGTGACAGGGACTCCGCCAGGTGGCCCAACCTTCCAGGAGTTATTTCTCAAACTATAATGACCTTAAGAGAATTTAGAAATGACTTAAAGCTAAACATTATTTTAACTAGTTTAGACTAACTAGAAAGTTTTTCAAAAATACTATTACAAACGTGGTACAGAACACAATCGATTTACACAAAGGCAGGCAGAAGTGTCCATTAACTGGTTGTTATTTGAGGAGGAGAAAAGCTCCTTCTCTCTCCTGTCCTCTCCCCCGAGGTTTGAAAGGCCTTATTAAAATGCAAATATTCTCTGGGTAGATCATCTTTCTCAGAAAAGCCTTGAGGCCAAAGGAGAACAAGTGGCTGAAAGAGCTAAACTGTCTATCTTCTATTTCAAGCAGGGAATTTCATGAGCCCATCTCCATCCCCAAAGGAAATATCTGAAAAAACTACAACAGCAATAATATCATTTCCGTACGGATTGCAGTGTGCCAGAGATCGTGCGAATACTTTATGTAATTTATCTCATTTATTCCTAACAGTACCCCACTCGTATAGGTATGTAGCTGCAGGTCTGGGAAGCTCTGAAATGTAGAAAGGTGAGTATTTTGCCCACAGTCACAGAAGTAGCAGGAAAGACAGTGAATGAACTCCACTTCTCTGACATCGACCATGACACAAGCTGCCTGTCAAGACATGTCTTCATCTTCTCTTTGTTCTCTCCTGACTCAGAGGGAAAGGTGCCAACATGTTTCCTCTCCAATGTCCATCGCCACTTCCCATCCCATCCTCTGACCTACAATGGGATAACCATCCTGTATCTCTTGAATTACCCCTCCTCACTCCATCGTACTAATTCAGTACCTTCAGCTGATCCTGTGAACACCTCCCTCCTCTGCTTTATGGACCAGCAAACATACACACTCACCTCCACTGTCTCTCTCCTTTTTTATGAATTTTATTGAAGTATAGTTGACTTAAAACGTTGTGTTAATTTCTGCTGTACAACCAAGTGATTCAGTTGCACATATATATATTCTTTTTCGTATTTTTTCATTATGGTTTATAACAGGATATTGAATAGAGTTCCCTGTGCTATACAGTAGGACCTTGTTTATCCATCCTGTATATAATAGTTTGCATCTGCTAATCCCAAACTCCTTTTTTAAATTAATTTTTATTGGAGTACAGTTGCTTTACAATGCTGTGTTAGTTTCTGCTGTACAGCAAAGTGAATCAGAGCTATAGGTACATATATCCCCTCTTTTTTGGATTTCCTTCCTATTTAGGTCACCGAGCTAATCCCAAACTCCTAATTTATCCCTTCCCCACCCCTCCCCCTTTGGCAACCACCAGTCTGTTCTCTATGTCTGTGAGTCTGTTTTTGTTTCCTAGATAAGTTACTTTGTGTCATATTTTAGATTCCACATATAAGTGATATCATATTGTATTTATCTTTCTCTGTCTGACTTACTTCACTCTGTATGACAATCTCTAGGTCCATCCATGTTGCTGCAAATGGCCTTACTTCGTTCTTTTTTATGGCTGAGTAATATTCCATTGTATATATGTACCACATCTTCTTTATCCATTCCTCTGTTGATGGACACTTAGGTTGCTTCCATGTCCTGGCTGTTGTCTTTTACAACCACCTTCCTATTTCTGTACTTATTTCCTTTGACGATTTCTCAGATAAGTATTCTAAAAATGTAATCTCCATTTCTCATGGAAGTTTAAATGGTTTACAGAGTGATTTCCAGTGACGGCGGAAAGCGAGGCTGAGCCCTTGCTGACGATTCCTAACTCCTAGTGAGCAGGCTGCAGACGATTGGGAACCATGGTCTCTGTCATTTCCTTCATAAGCACCACTTCCCTTTATTTCCGCTGTGGTTACTGGCCTTAATGTGTTGCAGCTGAGTTTCCATCTCAGCCTTTAATGGTGCTTCTGCGTCTTGTCTTTCCCTCTTCCAACACATATATAACACCTCTGCAGAATGTGACCCCCTAGAATAGCACTTTGCTCACCTATCTGCCTTGTGTCTGAACTTGCCATGTGCTCATGTGGCCTCAGGACAACGTAGAACCTCTTCCACCAAATCCCCAAAGCTATCAAAGTGTGAACTCCGGCTCCAAGTTGCTTTTCCTTTCCTTCCTCCCTTCTACTAAGCTCCTCTTCTCAAAGTGTTCCTTCTCTCCTGGTTTCTTCCACCCAGCAGGACACCTCCACCCTTCCTGGTCTCGTGCTCAGACCCCTGCGTGCTCCACATGGTGTCACTTCCTCAGCATTGTTCACGTCCCTTCTGCCACCTCACCTCCCATGCAACTTGCTTTCCTCTGAGGAGTGTTGCCTCAGTATTTTATCCAGGAGGCTTTCCAACAACAGGCTTTTACAATTCATTCAACATTTTTTAAATTTCCTGTTATCACGTGGTCATAGTGTATATCTTGCCTCTTGAACCAGACTTAGCATTTCCTTGAGAGCACTGTAGGATGTGGGCCATTTCCTTTATGTCTCTGTCTCTACCCCATAGTGTAGAATACAATGTTTTGCCCAAAACTATGTATTTGGTGAACGAATGGTAGGCGATATTTAGTCAGGATTTTATACTAACTCACTAAAGAAATGGCAACCATCTATCAATGGAATTCTGTAACAAGAAAAATCAACTTCTTATTAAAATACTTTTCAGGTTACAAATGGTTGGATTTGCTCCACCTTCCTCACCCCCACCAAATATGGTGTGTTTCTTTCTTTTCCCACATGTGCACTTTATCAGGAGACCTTCTGGGAGCTTAGTCTCTGGTAAACAGCTTACTGCAATATTAATAAAAGGAAACAGATTCAGATTGCTAGAAAATTAAAAGCCTCAGTTACCTCAAAGATGACTCCACTTTGGTAGTAAAAATAAAATAAAATGCAAACCTATAAACTTGTTCCATGAAGGCTTATATGAATACAAGAAACAATGGTCTAAAAGTGAAGCATGAAGCCAATTTCTCCAAAGATAGGTTAATACTATTACAAATGTTTCCACTTGTTCCTTAAATAGTTCTCTATTTCATGAACTGAGGTGTCCAAGTGCTAACATCACGCCATCATAACAGTGCCAACTTACTCTTGGCATGGTTAGAGCTTAATTTTTGAAAGACTGCATTTTATATGCTCCCTTTGTAAGGAGAATTTAGACAAAATTAGCACAATGAAGAAGAATATGAAGAATAAGAGATCTGTGCATTCAAAGAGCTGCAATAGATCCACAGGTATTACTTCTCAAAATGAGTTAAACTGGACCAAAGAGTAGAATTCTGGATGGAACTCTGGATGAAAAATTAGGAGCTATTTTCTAGATTTTCAGCTCACCGTGAGCTCACAAGGAGATTTACTCCTTGTAAATCACTCTTAGGAGAGTGTTAGAGAACTTGAAATAGAATCAAACATTACCACAAATAGGGATGTGTCCAATGAGACCATCAATTCTTTTCAGGCAAGTACATTAAAATTAAGTCTTACAGAGTAGTGGGACCACTGGCTGCTTTGACTGAATTATCTATATTGATTCTGCAAATTATAACAAGTATATTAGATAACTATTCAAATTTTACTAGTAATTGGCATAAAATAGAAAGAAATATTAAAGTACTCATGATTAAATAATTAAGGTCATCATTTTTATTGAAGAAGTTTTTTCTGACTTCTGGAAGGATGGAGTACATATAATTTCTCAATTCCTCCCAGTAAGTACAAGTAATAATCCTGGATATTGTATATAAACAAATATAAGAGTACTCTGAAAGGTGGAGAGAAGAAAGCAAAGTAGATCAGGACCTCGGAGTCTGAAGAATGACACAGTCGTGAGTGCCCTGGATTCTCTTTTTGCCTAGAATCCCTTAGACAGGGTCTATGAGGTACTGGAAAAGCAGACAACATGGAAATGCCAACAGGGACAGATCAGAAAAGCCCAAGCAAAGCCTGCTCTCTCAGCAAAGGAGTAGTAAAGGGACATCCCAGAAAGATGGAGATCTTCTATAACATAACCACTCTGCTCCAGGCAAAACCAGAGAAAAAACTGTGGCCCTTCCCCATCCCTGTCATCACAGTCCACATGGAGAGGGTAGACTTCACCCTCACCAGACTCTAACAAGACTCCTTCCCCCCACCCCCCAGTGTGGTGTCAGAGAAGCAGGGAGCCTGGAATCCCACCCACCAGTACTAATGAGTTGCCCCCTCATCCTCACCAGGTGAGTACAGGAGGCCCAGTGGAGAGTCAGGACCTCAACCACAACACAGTGGTGAGGTGATGGAACCTCCCTCCACAGTGTAGGGGACCATGTGAAAAGGGTCATGAGGTGGCCTCTCCTTCCCAGCCAGGGTGTTACAAATGGAAGCCCCTGGAAAATGTGATTGCCCACCTCCTTCCAACAGTAGAAGGAGCCCCCTTATCCAGGTGTCAGTGGAAGCAAGTGGAGGACCTAGATGTCCACTCCAACCTGGCAGTCGTGAAGCAGCACCCTCTTCCTTGCTGAAGAGGAGTCCGGAGAGGTCTGCTAAAACACATGATTTAAATAAGACCCAGACTCTCAGAACATTATACCAAAATTGTCCAGATTCTAATCGAATGACTCATCTTACTAGGAACCAGGAAGATCTCCACTTGAATGAGGTAAGGTAATCAATAGATACTAACACTCAAGTGACACAGGTGTTAGAATCATTTGTCAAGGATTCCCAACAGCCATCATAAAAACACTTCCAGAGCTACTTATGAACATGCTTGAAACAAATTTAAAAAACAGAAAGTTTTAACAAAGAATTAGAAGATATAAGGAAGAACAAAATTGAAATTTTAGAATTGAAAAATACAAAACTAAAATTAAAAACTCTCAAAAGAACAACAGAAATTACCCAATCTGAGAAACAAACATCAAATAAACTGAAAAAAAAATGAACAGGGGCATGGGAGACTATAACAAAAATTCTAACTTTTATGTCATCTGCATCCCTGAAGTAAAGAATATAGAGGATAGGGTTGAAAAAGTATTCAAGTAAAAAGTGGCTGAAAACTTCCCAGGTTTGGCAAAAGACATAAGACTACAGATTCAAGAAGCTCAACAAACACTAAAAAAGATAAACCCAAAGAAACCCACACCAAGATGTATCATAGGAAAACTTCCAAAAACTAAAGACAAAGAAAAAATCTTAAAAATAGAAAGAAATTACTCATTAACGCATAAGGCAAAAACAATCTGAAGGATATCAGATTTCTCTTGTGAAAGCATGAAACCAGAGGAAATAGTATAGCCTTTTCCAAGAACTGAAAGAAAAGAACTGTCCACAGGAATTCTACATCCTGTGAGAATGTCCTTCAGAAATGAAGGATAAATCAAGACAGTCTTAGATGAAAGAAAACTAGGAACTAAAACTAAAACCATCAACAGCAGACCTACCCTAAAAGAATGCCTAAAGGAAACTCTCTAACCAGGAATAAAATGATAAAGGAGGAATCTTGGAAAACCAAGAAGAAAAACAGAACAACAGAAGGAGTGAAAATATTTCATTCTCATGAGTTTTCTAAATTGTATTTGATGGTTGAAGCAAAATGTATAACGCTGTCTAATGTCTCAATGTATGTGGAAGGAATACTTAAGACAATTATAAATGGGGGAAGTAAAGGGATGTAAAGACAAGTAGATTTCTACCCTTCTCTTGAACTGAAAAATGTTGGCACCAATAAGCCATGATAAGGTATATATATGTATACATATATATATATAATAACCTACAGTAACCTAGAGCAAAAAAAAAAATGCTTAGAGAAACAGCTATATAGAGAAGTACTATAGATTTTCTATAGTAGAAATACTATAGAAATACTCGAAAACACTATAGATCTCCAAATGTCAAAATCATATGGATGGAGAACAGATTAGTTGTTGCCAGGAGCAGGGAGCTGATGGAGAGGGGTGGTGGGGTGACCATGAAAGGGGAGCAGGAGAGAGGGCTCAAGGTGATGGAATAGTTCTCTACCTTGACTGCAGTAGCGTTCATGTGGATCACCACGTGTAATACAGTGATATCAAACTAAGCGCACACATTGTGTCAATGTGTTTTCTGGGTTTATACCGAACTCTAATTATGAAAGGTATAGGGTAGCCATTGGGAGACCCTGGGACAGTGTATATGGGACCTCGCTCTGATTTTGCTACTTCCTGTGTGTGTATAATTATTTCAAAATAAAAAGGGTTTTGTAAAGTGCAAAGTTATAGAAGACAAGCTAAATCAGAACTAACTGGCTACAAAAAATATATATAATAATAAAAGAGGTTAAAGCCAAAAAAATGAACAAAAATTTGTAGCAACTATTTAATTCGTACAGCAGCACACATGTTTAAAACTTCATAATAATAGCTTGAATGTTAATGACACTGGCAAATGTACCTAGAAAACCATACTTTTTTATTCTGTAAGACCACCATTAATTAGAAAGTGACTTTTGATTCCTGTTCCTCTGTAATACCTTGTATCTGTCAAGATAGGCTAGGTTATGTTGCTGTTATAAGCAGACCCCAAATTTCACTGCCCCAAAGCTACAAATATTTCTCTCTCTTTCATGTTACCATAGACACTGGGTTGCCTGGCGTCATCCTCCCGACACATCTTGCTGATGGAGAAGCAAGGTTCTCTAGTGCTGCTGGTCATTGTGACAGAGGGAACCAGAGGGGAAGGTCACCAGTGTCTGAGGCCCAGGCAAAGCTTTGACTTGAAGCCGTTTGTAAGCACTATCACCAATGCCCATCACTAAGCCCTGTGTTAATTTCATCCTCTGTTTGTTTCTATGCCGACTACTGTCGCTGGGGAAATAGAATAATCAGGGTCCATCCTTGGAGGTGTGATTGATATCACTTCCAACCAAACCCTAAAATGTAGATGAGGAAGGCCCGTCCCCCAGCATAAATCCAAGGTACTCTTACCATAAAGAAGGGGGGATTAATTCTAGAGAGTAAGTAACAGACGTTCACTGCATTGAAGAACTATGGTGAATATTACATGCAGAGGGATATGTCTTCCAATAGAATAGGAGGCCCTCTACACCTGTAACGGTGAGGTGTTTACTTACGTTTCCCAGGATAGATCTCAAGTCTGTACATAGTAGGTAACCAAGAAGTCTTTGTTGAAGGGTTGACTGAGTGAAGTAAGGACTGGAAGGAGGGAAGGAAGGGAGGGAGGGAGGAAGGAAGGAAGGAGGGAAGGAGGGAAGGAACGAATGCAGGGAGGGGACTTCCCTGGTGGCGCAGTGTTTAAGAATCCTCCTGCCAGTGCAGGGGACATGGGTTCGAGCCCTGGTCCAAGAAGATCCCACATGCTGTGGAGCAGCTAAGCCCGTGCGCCACAACTACTGAGCCTGCATGCCACAACTACTGAGCCCACGCTTTAGAGCCCGTGCTCCACAACAAGAGAAGCCACCACAACGAGAAGGCCGCATGCCACAACGGAGACCAACGCAGCCCTAAATAAATAAATAAATAAACTTATTTTTTTAAAAAAAGAATGGTGGGGAGAAGAAGTATAAAAGGGAGGGGGAAACTGACACTAATTCACAACTGAATTAGAATTGCATGTTTATTTTTCTATTTTTTTCATCTTTTATGTCTAATTTTATAAAACAAAAAATATTAAAACAATGTTAGTAGAAAACAGAAAACGTAACAAAAATACATGTTAAAAATTAACTTCATTTGAAATTAATCCACTGAAACATATAATTTGTGTGTTACATCATATGTTTAAGGTAATAATTATCAGGATACTATTCATTTAAAAAATAAGGCTTAAATAAGCAAATAAATAAAGCATCAGGCTTGCAGGACGGAATACTTGGAATCCTTTAACCTTTGCATTTTTCATGCAACAATGCCCTAATATCACAAATACAATTAAAATAAGTATCAAAGTTAATAACTCAAATACACTTTTTAAAAAAAATTGGTACCACCCAGTAGAGGCTACCTGCAGAGGAAAAGGTAAGAGTGAGACAAGCAGAGAAGAAAAGAACATGAATCTTTGGCCCTTGAAGAGGGTTCGTGAACAACCTAATATCTTTTGATTCGATCCTTTTCTGCTTACACCAGTCAAAAAGGATTCTGTGGTTTGTAAGGAAGGATCTTGTGGGACACAGAGCCTCCGTGAGCCCTGAGAACACCGTGGCCAGGCCACTCCCAGTGCGCCTGGACCACCTTGGTCGTGCACATGGTTGTGGTAGTGTTTTACATCCCTGCTTCTCTTTTTTCCCTCCTGAGAAGGAGAATGAAGGAGTCAAATACATGGAAAGTATACCTTCCAGGCATCATCTGTAAACCTTTTGTGTTTACAATCATTTAAACCTCAGCTACCACACTGAAGACAGTTTCCAAACTCCGGCCCCATGATGGAGTGTTGTTTTTATAGCTGTGACATGTCAATGCTGGTGCCACGGAGCAAAATATTTATGCAGTGAGTCTTGTTCGTGGCTTTTGTGTGGAAGGAACGCTGCCCTTCCTTCTTTAAGGCCCATCTCAAAATGCCCGGGAAGGGAATTATGCCGTACTTTAAACAAACATCGTGCTTTACGTTTTCAGAGGGGGCCAACATGCATTCGTATGTTTTAAAGGGCAAACACCAAAGGGACTGTTTTAAATTAAAGAGCCGCTTTATCTCAGATCAGTAAAGCATGCTTTGACTTATGTGGATTTAACTCAAGTGTGCGATTATAGGGTGATTAGTGTGGAAGCCGACTTTGCACCTCTTTCCATGCCCTAAATGTGCATAACTCCAGGCAGGTCCCACTCTGTAGGATACATATAATGACTCCCAAAGCATCTTGCAACAATTATTTGTCCTTCCTAAACTATTTTCTGACTTTCCATCAGACGTCTCAAGAACCTTATTGGCCACCATTTCTTTCCTTCCCCACCTGGAGAGATCTCGAGAGACTGGTCTTCCAAGAGACCTCTCCAGTCTCCCTGCTCAGGGACTGAGATGTGTAACCCCCTGGCTGATAGGCAGAGGTCCCGGGTCTGCCCCGTGCAGGTTGGGCCACGGGCGGGGCATCTGGTCTGGACCCGCGTTGGTGGGCGTTGTGGTGAAGCACCACATCCACAGCCTCAGGACTGAGGCTTGACTGAGTCCTCACCCTGTGCTTGTTGGGAGCTAGAGAGCCATCCCCAAGAGCACCCCTCCCTGCCCTGCACCCCTGAGATATGGGGCGTGAAGGCTAAGGCCCCTGGTCCCAACTCAGGACAGCTGGGAGGGCACCCAGGTCTAGGGCTCCCGGAAGGGGGGCTGAGGCTTTGACCGTGACCGTCTCACAGCCTGACCCTCCCCTCTGCCCAGCGCTGCTGCCTCCTGACCCTCAGAGCTGTTGATTCACCTGCCAATGAGCCACTTTTTAGGAATCTCTGTCTCCCAGTTTGCTTCCTGGAACGTGATTGAATGAATTGCTGACTTGGGTGGTCTGATTTCACATAGAACCTAACCTTATTGGGATGTTTGTGCCTTGGGAATTTAAAACAAGAAACAAAGCAGGAAATAAGGGATCTGTGATGGACCAGAGAGTTTATGAATATAGAGAGAGGCATGGGGACAGCTGCATTGAACCACGTTTTAGAAAAATAAGCTGGAGAAGTCATTTGAGAAGAAAGAAAAAGGATGGACTGGATCCACCAAGAGAGACAGTGACGGGAGAAGTCACGTGTCCCCGATACACAGAAAGTATCTTCCCCTTTACGTCCCTGGGATTCCAGGATAATATTACATATTTTTTCAACAAATACCTATGAGATCCTATAACTACATAATTCCTTCTCTTCACTTGAGCTAGCTTGAATCCTTTTTTTAAAGAAACTTTCAACCAAAGTAACTTTGAGTAAAATACTATCCGTACGTAAATATTGAGTTTAAAATTTTTGCAAAGCACAGGGCAAAGGAAAGATTCCATGCTCTCTTTTGGGGTCAAAAATTAACTGAAACAATGATTCTGGTGCAGGTAATTTATGAAGGACCATCTCTCAGGAGAACCAGTCCCGGAGGGAAGGAAGAGGATGCAGAAGAGGAAAAAGCCACGTAAAGGGGCGATTTTAGATGAAGCCCTGGCTGTAGCCTGAGCTCAAAGGGTAGAAATAGACCGTAAAGTTTATTTTGCCACTGGCCACAGATTGCGCATGTGTGCGTGTGCGTGTTGGTGTGCGTGTGTGCTTGTCACATGGAGGGACTTCCCCTGGCACCCTGGCTTTCTGTGTGTGTGAGTTCAGTGACCAAACATGGCAAGTGTGAGCCTTCAGCAGCAAAATGGGAGCTGGGAATGAGACACAAAGCTAGGAAAAGGGTCTGAGGGGTTCTGGGTGGGGCTTCAAGAGCGGAGCTGTTTTTCTAGTGAAACAAGACACCAGACACAATTCTCAGAACTGGAGGGACCTCTCTGTTGGTTTTTTAAAAATATGTCCACAGTTGTTGCTATTCCTTCCTTCAAGAAGTGAAGTCTGGTGTTGCCATGTATATGGAGAAAGGGACATTCTGCTCCACAAACATTTCATAGTCAAGCCAGAAAGTATTGGTTTGGCCAAACAGTTCATTCAGGTTAAAGAAAATAAAATACACATTTTTCATGTTTACCAAGAACTTCATTCAACAACGTAGTCACGAACCGAAAGAACTTTTTGGCCGACACAATATATTCTCCAAAGCCACCCGGGCCTGGTCTGACCTAACCAGACACAATCTGGGTGAAGTCACCAAGGTGGCAGCCATGTTCCACCTCGTAAACCTGTAATTCGTTGGTATCGGTGTCTGAGCCATTCTGGGAAGCCGTGCTGAGGAGGGTCTTGAGGCCAGATTTGGTGGCGTGGGAGGAGTGCTGTGATCTCTTAGCAGTGCTTCCAAGGGGATTGAGCATGGCAGGTGTGCCCAGGTACTTGCACTCCCTGGGGACAATGGGAGGGATGCTGTGGAGGAAGTGTTGTCCCTGAGTAAGGAAAGCAGGGCAGACACAGAAGCCTGGGAAAGGGTCGAGTTCAGATGGCCTGTCTTCAAACCACCCACGTGTTCTTCGGTGACTCCCAATATGACTCCCAGTCTTATTCTTTCTGCTATTGGCTTCTCTATAAAAGCTCTCTTTCCCTTCTGAACTTTCTCCTAACCAACTTTCTCCTAACTTCTGAACTTTCTCCTAACGCCTAACCAAGGCGTTCGTTCACATGCAAATCATCTTGTTATCGTTACCATTAAAACTGGCAGTCTTAAAATTCAAAAAAAAAAAAAAAAAAGGGAAGCTTCATTCTCTTTTCTGAGTCTGAGTATGGCTGGAACTGGCCACTCTGTTCTAGAAAATACAACAAGGCAGAAGAGATGGTTTGTGACTTGGGGTTGAGGCCACAAAAGGCAAAAATGACTTCCTGTGGTCATTCTCTCTCTCTCCCTGTCTCCCTCTCTCTCTCTCTCTCTCGGATTATTTGCTCTGGGGAAGCCAGCTATCATGTCATCGTCAAGAGAGGCTCCGTGGTGAGGTGCTGATGACTCCATGAGGATGAGCTGGGAAGTGAACTCTCCGGGCCATTCACGGCCTGTGTCCTGACCGAAAACTTGCAGACACCGGAAGTCAGAGCCTCCCAGCTAAGACACTCTGCAATTCCTGACCCCCAGAGACTTTTTGAAACCACAAATGTTCATTGTTTTCAGATGCTACGTTTTGGGGGAATTTCTTCTACAGGAAGAGCTAATACAACCTCTTAGCATCTCCTTGGTAGGTCTGGCTTTCTTTAGGTCAAGGCAATGGCTAGGTCATTTATTTTCAAATAAAATGCAGCAGAGCTGCAAGAATAGGCTGAATATGCAAAAATGCAAATAACTGCAGCTCTTCTCATACCTGACAGTCAAGAACTACCTCCTGCACCTAAACATCCCGAGTAGCTAACGTCAGGCATTAAGCGCTGTCAGGAAGAGGAGAGAAAGTACAAGGCCACAGAGTTACCTCCAAGCACATGGAAATGAGAGAGAAGAAGTAAGATTCGACACCTGTCAGTGTCGCCTCTCTGGTGACAAGACAGCTGGACTTGAGGTTGAAAGGTCTGTGCTGGGAGGAGTCCTGCCTGCCATGCAGCTCAGTGGCATCCTTTGATAACTTTCTCTGTTCCTCAGTATCTCCCGTGTCAAATGGGACTCAGAAGACCAGGCTGCTCGGCAGCTGTGAGGGTTAGAGGGGTTGATGGTTCGCACGGAATCTGAGGGCATTCGGCCAAGGTGTGGCGGCGGTTTTTGTCGACAACGTGACTAGGGGAGCCCTGCCGACTTTTAGTGGAAAGAGCCACGGGTGGTAGCCCTTCAGCAAGGGCAGGAGAGGGCCCTGCAGGGCAGGTGGCAGGCTTGGTCAAGGTCCACAGGGATCCAGCCTCCTGCTGCCCATTCACGGGGAGAGAAAGTCACCGTATAATCATCTGACCTTAGAACAACTTCCATTTTACATACACTTGCAAAGTCTTAACAGATTCATGAAATACTAAATTGTTCAGGAAAACAGCTCTTATAAAAATTATACATAAATATACTTTTTAAAGGAATTTTACCAAGGGTTGTTTGGTATTTTGGAAATCGTGCCCCCTTGGGAATGTCGTTCTAGGTGTGTCTATAACCAATAAAACGTCTTTTTTTCTGTCTACAGTTGCAGCGGGCACAGACATAGTGGTTCTAACCATTTGAGCTGGTATCAGACTACTCACTGTATTTTGTAGTGGGGTAGAGTCTAAACATTTACATGTTGTTACATATATTCGTTTATTACGCATTTATTTCCTTTTATTTCTGCCTTACACGTTTGGCCATTGCATTGATTTTTTTAAAAATATTCCTGTAGAGAGATGTATTATCCATGCTTTATTTCAGGCGTGTAAGGAGAATATTATAAAGTAATCATATTAGAAAAGAGTCACTATCTACTAAAACTGAGACACAATGCTTCTGGGGGGAGAAAGATTTTAAAACAAGAAAAAGCTATGTGAAGAATCTATTATAAGAAAAAAATCTGAAACCCAGAGGACTTTTAAAATTCATTAAATTCTCAAAACCTGACTTGGACGTAGCTTAATGGGTAGAAACACATAACCTGAGCTGACATTTGGTTATTTAGAGAATTTATTTATTTATTATGTACTTTTTCATACATTTTGCTACAGAAATTTCAGCACAGGCTCCGGACGCGCAGGCTCAGCGGCCATGGCTCACGGGCCCAGCCGCTCTGCGGCATGTGGGATCTTCCCGGACCGGGGCACGAACCTGTGTCCCCTGCATTGGCAGGCGGACTCTCAAACACTGCGCCACTAGGGAAGCCCTGCTACAGAAATTTTAAAGTACTTGAGTCTGGTCCGGAATATGTCTCATCGATTTGCCTTCCAAAAATCTAAAATATTCTGAATTTCAAAACATGATGGGCTCCTCGTATTTCAGAAAAGAGATTGTACAAGTTGCTAAGGTGCTGCCCGGCTTTCTTGTGTAGGTTTTTACCGACAAGATGTAATGCTGAATTTAATTCTAACTTGATGATTTAATTAGAGAATATCTAGAGTACCTGACATCTTGAACAAAGCTCCTCAACAGCTCGCAGGAATGGAACATATTCAAAAGCTAATAATAGGGCTTCCCTGGTGGTGCAGTGGTTGAGAGTCCGCCTGCCGATGCATGGGACATGGGTTCGTGCCCCGGTCTGGGAAGATCCCACATGCCGTGGAGCGGCTGGGCCCGTGAGCCATGGCCGCTGAGCCTGCGCGTCCGGAGCCTGTGCTCCGCAACGGGAGAGGCCACAACAATGAGAGGCCCGCGTACCGCAAAAAAAAAAAAAAAAAAAAAAAAAAAAAAAAAAAAAAAAAAAAAAGATAATAATAGATGTAGCTAAATTGTTGGTATCTTAAGATCGTAAATTAGAAAGGTACATTTTCCGTAATTTAATGAGTAAATAAAGCACACGGTGTGATTTCAGAGTTTTTCTTTCTGTTTTGTTTTCCCAACCAACTCTCTGTTATGTGTCAGGCTCTGGGGACAAGGCCCTGGGAATAAGACCTAGAAATCATTTTGAGAAGCTTTTAATCTAATAAGGGATGCATCACGGAAACAAATGCCTGCCCTTGGATATGCTCAATGAAAACACGGGTCAGGTAGGTCACGAGCTGGTGCATCCTGGAGAAACGAAGGGCCAGGTAACTTAAAACACGATTCTCATCCGGAAAAAAATGTAGACTGCTTTTCTTCAGTTTGAATCCTTAATTTTGGAAATAAGCCTTTTTGACATTTTAATACATCTTAAAGATTTCTTTTATGCATCCTAGTTAAAGAAATTCCCTGTTCCAGAAACCATCTATAGTTCAATATTAGAAAAGTAATAAGAGGTAAGGTTAAAAGTGGGGATTTTTCAAACTGGCTCTGAGAACGTAAAGGTTCTCAGGGAAACCTACCGTGGTGTGCTTGGTAATGCGACCGACCCCTGTGCTTTGTACATCTCCGCCTGGCTTTCTCGGAGGCCACAGCCAGATCCCTCCTCATGCAGTGGTCCTGAAACAATTCCCCAGGGCTCTCGAGGACGCGACTGTCCGTGGCCTTCCTTTTCCCTCCCAACAGATGTGCTTGTACCCATATCTTGTGAGCATCAGGCCTCATTCCTCCATTCAAATTCCCCCATGGCTTGTCTCCCTCCAACATGACTTAAAACTCTATGGCCACTTGGAACAGAGTTGATTATAAACCAAGATTAGAGGAAGGCGTCTAAAACCCTAGAATGAAGGCTCAGGTGTGTTGAACTTTCACCTTCCTATCGACCATAGAGAGCTGAGATGTGGGTACACAGGTCATCATCTGTGGTCAGAAGAAGCCCCTCCAGGGATGCATGGACAGGAAAGCACCTGCATTATACGCATCAGACCCCCAGGGTTGAAGGAGGAGATCTGCGGTTGACCGGGAGGAGAGCAATTATGAGAACCTGCAAACCTATAATCATATAATTATTGTAGTAAATACATGCATTTTGCATAATTATATGCTAATTATGAGAAGAATAATCACTCATGTTTACTGTCTGCGTAATAGCGTTCCAGGCACTAAGTGTTTCTCATGAGTGTTCTCATTTAATCCTTAAACGAATTGGAAAGGTAGGTATTGTTGCTGTTCCTCTCCTCTTCTTAGTTGAGGACTCTGAGATGAAAGAGGTACGTGAGCTTCCCGAGGTAACCTGGCTGGTAAGTGGTGTAGCTCGCTGTAAACCAATTCTCTTTGGTCCTTGAGCCCTAACTATAAACCTCTATGCCTGTGGCCTTTCACGATAAGTCGCTGGAAATATCTGCTTGGGATGCAGAAATGACTACAGGAAACATATTCTCAGAAACACAACAATGAGATAGTCATGCGTAGACAGATGCCAGAAGTCACTTTACAGAAATCAGACAGAAGTGAGGAAGACGGTGAATACAATTCCACCCTGAAAGTGCATTAAGAAGGTAGCTTCGTATATGAAATGCAGATTTCAGAGCTCAAAACTGTTTTAACAGAGGCTCTTTCTTGCTTCCAGACTTTTCTTAAGGGAAATGAAGCAATCCTATTTCTCATTTAGGTACAAAGGAGCAAAGGAAATTCTCTTAGAAATACAATATTAGCAGTTTGACTCCCTATGGTAATATGTAGTAATGAACTGCTATAATGGAAAAAAAAGTATCCATTTTTTTCTAGCTAGAAAGAGTCCCTCCCCAAACTAGAGCACTGAGAATCGGGACTAAAAGGAGTTAAGTGGGTCCAAAACTTGAAAAATGTCTCTCTTAGGTCTTAGAATGCGCCAGCAGGATTTAAGATAGGATATAAACACATTACAGGAAAGAATGTGAGATCTAGTGGGAGACGACAATATGAAAAATGCCAAAGAGATAAATCTTGGATGCAAAGTGAATCTCAAACACTTGATCTAATCTGTGCGTTTGATTCAGGGCAAAATTTAGTTACTTAAGATAAAACACAGATTCTAGAGGGTTTTGTCAAGGAAACATAAAATATGAATGTTTTACAGCATTAAATTTATTTACTTTGGGCATTTGCATTTTTTTATTTTGTTAACAGTTTTTCGAGGTGTAATTGATGTATGAGAAAATTGCACAGGGTTAATATATACAATCTGATGGGATTGAACAGATGTATACGCCGAGGAAACCATCACCACGATTAAAGTGATAAACATATACATCAGCTCAGAAGTTTACTCCTGCCTTCCCGTTTTTTTTAAAGGCGAATACTTTAGAGCATTAAATTTATTTACCTTGGGTATTTAAATATTTAAACTTTTATAATATTCTTGGTTTATGTTCGTATTTTAATTTACTTATTCGATTATTTATTCAATGACACATACTCATTAAGTGTCAGACACAGTTCCAAGATGTATTCAGCACTTTTAGAAAACAACGTTCCATATTGAATCCCTTCTTTCTAAACTTCACAGTACGTACCTTTTGCTATCGTGTACACGTATATGCAAGCAGTGTGTATATGGGAGCATGTATGTGCACACTGGTGTGTCTGGTCAGGTTCTATGCATGGAATGTTAATAAATTCACAAGGTCATGATGCAGTTCTTATTCCTCACTGCTGCTTCTTCAAAATACTGAGATTTCCTTGGCATGAGAAACATAACAATGTGTGAGTGCAAGGTTGCCAAGAATTTTGAAGGGAGTTTTTCACAGCCAGCGCCTGTTTCTCATTGTGGTTGGAACCCTCTTTCCCCGCACTCTCTTTGAGGTTTTACAGTTCTTCTCTGTTAAGCTACGATAGACCTTTTAAGTGTAAGTTGTGGGCCTTTAGTATAACTGGCTAGATTAGGTCTATCCATTGCTACAAAAGCTACACAAATACAGAATTAATTCCTTGCATGACACAGAAGGCAAAGAAAGCATCCTCAATGAACTAGGGCGAATACAGGTAGTTTTACTCCTGTATTAGCGGAACAATGTCATGAAAAGGTCATATTGTCAGATAATTTAATTTACCCAATTTTATTAAAATAAGAGTAAAACGACATAAAGGAACACACAGCAGAAATAGACCCACAGACATAGAGAACAAACTTATGGTTACCAAAGGGGAAAGGAGGGGAGGGATCAAATTAAGACTTTGAGATTAACATACACACGACTATATATAAAATAGATAACTAACTAGGACCTACTGTATGGCACAGGGAACTCTACTCAATATTCTGTAATAACCTATAAGGGAAAGGAATCTGAAAAGAATATATATGTGTGTGTGTGTGTGTGTGTGTGTGTGTGTGTGTATATATATACACACACATATATATATATAGCTGAATACTGTACTGTACACCTGAAGCCAACACATTGTAAATCAACTATACTTCAATTTTAAAAGAAGAATGAAGATGTGAACCCTAAAAAATTATTTTCACCCTAAAAAATGTAATAATAAAAATTGTTGAGCTGTACAGACCTAAAAAATCAACCTAAAGCAAAATCAACCTAAAGCTCATTTTCTAAGAGATAATAAGAAGAAATCATGTATCTGGGTTAACACTCTGCATACAAGAAACATGCATATTATTAAAAAAATTTAATTATTAATAATAATTAATAATAATTTTTAATAATCTTATTAAAATGTATTTAAAAAATTAACTTCCAATATAGATGGAATCTTTGTGCAAAAAAGATCCTCAAAAGAGATCAGACAGGGCTTCCCTGGTGGCGCAGTGGTTGAGAGTCCGCCTGCCGATGCAGGGGACGCAGGTTCGTGCCCCGGTCGGGGAGGATCCCACGTGCCGCGGAGCGGCTGCGCCCGTGAGCCGTGGCGGCTGAGCCTGCGCGTCCGGAGCCTGTGCTCTGCAACGGGAGAGGCCACAACAGTGAGAGGCCCGCGTACAGCAAAAAAAAAAAAAAAAAAAGAACTCAGACATATATACACTAATAAGTATAAAATGGATGACTAATAAGAACCTGCTATATAAAAAAATAAATAAAATTAAATTCAAAAATTAAAAAAAGAAAAAGATCAGACAACTTTACTTTATTGCCTCCTTGATATTGTGCCGATACTGTGCACAGTTCAAGCTGTAAATAAAGGGCTTCTGCCCATGAGTAGCTTGGACTCACAAAACAGTCAGTAAAAGATACCCTCCCCTCCAAAAAGCTACCTGGATTATTTGTTTCATTATTACTACCAATAGATCACACACGTAAGTTTTGCTATAATTTATTTATAATGGATTTAAAATCCAACCACTATCATATTTTTCCTAGGAATAAACTCACCAGCAGACTCAAAGATGCTTACCTAACAACAAAAAGTTATAAATAAAATGTTAACGAAGGAGAAGATATACTTAAATTTTGGGACATCCCTGCATTGGAATATGATGAAACCATTCCCTTAAATTATGAAACTTTGATGACATGGGGAAAACGTTCGTCATACAATATTACAAGCAAAAAGTAGGGGGGACATGTATTAACATTATGAGACTGAATTTATAAGACGTGAAAAGAATTACTTCCAAAGACACCATTAGGAAAAGTAGTTTGTTAATAAAATCTAGCCAACACTTCTGAAATTTTATCAAGGGAAACGCTGCTTGCCGTTGTCATGTTAGCTTCACATGTTGAGAAATGAAATATCACCTGTACATTTTATGACTGGATGGTTTTGAAGGACGTGTGTGTAATTTTTGAAACAAATATGAAGCCAGATTCTAACTGGGAAAACATCACATCAAGGACACAGCTTACTTAGGAGTGAGAACCCTACTGGGGTCATGCTCCAGGCAGGAATGCTTTTCCTATGTTACCCTATTGTAAATCAGAGCTATGTTGCTTGGGCCGTATGCTTTTTCTCTGAGCACCTGGTGAGGGTTACTTTCTTAGGGTTTTGGAGGCTGGGAGGGGAGGGTCTCGACATCTGAACGTGTGCACATTAGGTGGTCGCAGTGCTGGAGGTGAGTCCAAAATCGACCAGAGGTTAATGTGCTTAAGCTTTTGGTGTCCTCTCTGTCATCTTTCCCATAATTTCCCCCAAGAAGGTTCTGTTTCCTTTCTGAGTAATTATCACTGACATACATCTGGCAACTTAATCCATGAGAGTCTTTCTGTAGTTGTGTAAGTCAAATTCACCTTGCACTGAAGCATCCTTGAACTTTAAATGTTAGACGTAGTCAGGCTGTGAGCCTGGTTCCCACGGGCTCTGATTTGTAGGACAGCTTTCACGGGTGCTAAATACAAGTTAACAACTGCGGTGCTGATAAAAGAGATGGTCTCTAAGTAAAACATCCCACCTCCCCCTGTGTGGCCTTTTCCAACAGATCAAGTTTACCGCATGCTTTACCCACAGATTCCGGCTTAGTCCCACCAGCCACTCTTCTGCAGAAACTTAGCAGTGTAAAAATCATCACCACATTGTCTTCCAGCTCCCTCGGTGATGTCACTGATTCTTAACCTTTTTTGGATCAAGTACTCTGACAGAGTACGTGTGTTTACAAACTGTCCACATACAGCTCCATGAAGTTCACAGGGAATTTTAAGTGCATTCATGGACCTCAGTCTAAGAGCTTTCGCTCTAAGCGCTAAAATATATAACCAGATTTCTGTACTAGACACTTGGAATAGGGACTCTTTCCAGTTGAGAACTCTGTTGATTTTCTGAGAAAATTCTATTACTGAATTCTATTTTCCCACTGATGTACATTGTTATTTCCGAGATGCATATCTAAATATATATATACGGAAATATATAATAAAGTGAACTCAGACACAAGCATCCCTGAGAAACAGGGACTTTCCAATATCACGTGATTAATAAACAGCAAATTCTGAAATTAAAAATAACCGTTGAGATGCAGGATGAGGAAATGTATCTTAATGGAGAAATTCTCCATGGCTTCTTTTTCACAAAAATCAAATTTGTTCACTCTTCGCCTTCATATTTTCTAGGAGATCTACCTCAAAACACATCTGGATATACACCCCTCACAAGGACTGGAAGGAAGTCTGGCAGGTGATGTGGCCACACCGTTAGAATAGCTTGCAGCCTGAGACAGCAGCAGATTGAATAGAATCCTTTGACAAGTTCCGGTAAAGGGACACGTATGCCTTAGAGGGAACGTCAGTGGAACAAGTGCCGGGGAACACAGGTCAGAGTATCTTTTTGACTGAAATACCTGTACATGAACACAGAGAATATGGCCAATAGGCAAAATGAGGATTGAAATCATAAAGGACTGGGAAACACAGCGTTATGACTATGACAAACCGAGCACAGTGATGTGGATGAAAGGCACATGCAAAGGCCAGGGTACACTTTGCTTAAAGAAGCAAAAAGGAGAGTACTTGGGTGAAAAAAAAGAATGTCAAAAGGAGCGCGTTGCTGGACTATGTTAAGGATGGCTGTGCCATCTATGGTCTGAGAACGTTCCCTCCTGTAGAGCGGTCAGGGAGCACTGAGGCAAAGTGTAACGTGGAGGGGCTCTCAGTTCAACAGACATTTACTGACTGTGTCTTCTATGGTGAGATCAGTACAAGCTGCAAATGCTGTGCATCGAGTGAGACCAGTGCCTCCCTGAGGTTGGCCCCCGACCTGCTAAGGGAGAGAAACTCAGCTATGATAGTCGCTGGTGCCCAGAAGGGACAAACGACTACTCCACACCTATCGTGTACCAGCCACGTGGCATCACACCTTACTTACCCAATCTAGTTCCCAGCAGTGGTCCTCTGATCTCTGCATCACACAGGAGCAAAGGGGGACATCAAAAATATTAATAAATGGTCTAAGGTCACGTAGGTAGGGGTGGATTGAGCCCAAAGCCCTGGCGGAACAACCCCGCCTCCCGCTGGATAAAGCAAGGGGTGAAGCACACATTTTTGGAAGCAGTAAAAATCTGTGAAGGTATTGCAGGGCAAGTGGCGTTTGAGCCAGGTCTGGAAGGAGGGGTAGGATTTTGCAATAAGCGAGAAGGGGAAAGGAGTTGAAGGCAGAACAAAGGCAACTATGAAGGTAAGGAGCTGAGGCAACGCATGGTGAGAGAAGCAATGGAAGGGCAGGTAGAGTGGATCGTCTGGACCAGGGTCACGAGGAAGCCGTGGGAACTGTATCGCACCAGGTGACAGAGAAGATTTTGGAGGAGGGGGCGGACCTGTGTTTTGTTTAGTTGTCTCTTTACAGAAATACAACGTTCTTTGTGTTTGGTGGGAGCAGGGGGCTGGAAAAAGAACAGAGGTAGTGCAGAGAGAGAAATCATATTCAAGAGGAAAACTAAATTGAGAAATTGACAGTAAAGCTTGAAAGACAATGGGAGTCTAGGCTGGAGCAGTGGGAGTGGGTCCAGAATTAGCTGGGTGGTTGATAAGATGCTGAACGGAGAGGGATACGTTCAGGGTGCCTCCCAAGGTAAGAACTTGGTAGGTACCACTCACTAATTAACAGAAACAAAAAAGGAGGAGGATTGGGTGAAGTGAATTCCTTCTAAGCGGTACCCACAGAACATTCAGGTAGTCGGTTTAGGTGACCAAAGCTCGAACTCAGAAAGAAGAGTGGGGTTGGAGGTGGGGTGGGTGTGAGATGACCAGTCCGTGGGGAATTGAAGTCAGGGAAGTGCAGGGGTTGAATCAGGAAAAGCATATAAAGAACCAAGATGAGTGAACAGAATTCAGCACAGGAGACTGAAGGAGGTCCTGGAAGAGAACTAAGAACAAAGGCGTCCTGGGAAACAAGGACAGAAAGAGTGTCAAGAAAGAGAGTGGTTGGTAGCATCCCATCCGTTTACTGACGGTTACAGGCATTATAATGATGTACTTTCTTTTAGCACAATATAATAATATATATATTTCTTTTTCAGATGTTGGTTCCGTCTGTTGACCACAGCTCAGTATACACCAACACCTAGAGACCTCTACCATGTCAGTGCTTCTGAAACCTTATGTGGATGTGAATCACTGAGGAGCTCGTTAAAATACAGATCCAACGCGGTAGGTCTTCTGTGGAGACCCATTTCTGCATTTCTACAAACTCCAAGTGATGCTACTCGTGCACGAACCCCACTTGTATTTCAAGGTGCTCGACCAGCTGTTGCAAACCTAGGCTACTTTAACAAGAATGCCACAGCCGGGCAAAGAAAGTTCTGGTCTCAACAGGCTTTGGGAATCAGGATGCAATTTTAAGACAAGTGGTCTACACACAGAACAGAATATGAAGCCCTGACATCTGCGGTTTGGTATGGGCACTGGCAAGCTTCACTTGCAAAAGGCAACTCAGAGAAAAAACTGGCAAGTTGTCTTCCAATATGTGAAGGAGAGAGCCTCAGTTTTTACAAAGGTCAAAACCTGGACTGATGGGTGGAATTTGCTGGCAAATAGATTTGTTTTTTGAACTGTCTGAAGAAATCCTGACCCAGTAAGTACTGTCTACCCTCGCTGAATGTTTTCAAATGAAGTTTTCTCTTTTAAAAATTTTTATTGACGTATAGTTGATTTATACTATTGTGTTAGTTTCAGGTATACAGAAAAGTAAATCAGTTATACATACATATGTATCTATTCTTTTTCAGATTCTTTTCCTTATAGGTTATTACAGAGTATTGAGTAGAGTTATTACAGAGTTGTGAGTAGGTCCTTGTAGGTTATCTATTTTACATATAGTAGTGTGTGTATGTTAATCCCAAACTCCTAGTTAATCCCTCTCCCCGACCCTTCCCCTTTGGTAACCATAAACTTGATTTCTATGTTTGTGAGTCTATTTCTGTTTAGTAAATAAATACATTTGCATCATTTTTTACTTAGATTCCACATATAAGTGATATCAAATGAAGTTTTCAACGTAAGAGCAGGGAGAAATCTCAGGAGGCATGTAGTTTAAACTATTCACAGATTTAACATATGAGGAAAAGTGGTAGAAGTTTATATGTAACACTCAGGTTATGTTCGAACACTGGTTATTGTATCGAAGCTTGACTTCAAAGGCCATTTTAAATGGAATGATCGTTTACATTCATAAGTTTGAGCAATTAGATACAGACCCTCATTCTAGGAACCAATTTTACAGTCAACTTGTTAAGCAAACAAAAAGGAAATTTAGTGGATTTTGGGAGGGGGGGGTTCTGAGAAATATCAGGAATTTGCATCTATAATAATATCAGGACACTATCTAGGTACTTAATCATGGGTTACACGTGGTTAAATAGCTGTGAATCATCTCATGGACCAACTGGAACCCTGAGAGGTGATAAGAAAGTAATCTGGATGTTGACTTTTAAATTTATTGCTTCAAAATTCATTGAACAAGTGTCGTATGTGAGATCTTAGGGTGGTTATTGAGGCTACCGATGACTTTACTTCTATGGCATGACTGTGGGACAGAGGGCTGCCTGTGAAACCTGAGGAGGAGAGGGCTGGGCCGTGCCCTGTCAAAGCATCTCAGAATCTTTGAGCCCAGAGTGTATCCGCTGTAACTGCAGGGTGACAAGTGGGCACATTAAGGACTTTAGGCACCATGATCATGTCTGATAGAAATAGCGGTAGTCTACAACAAGGTATCAGCTCACACCAGTCAGAATGGCCATCATCACAAAGTCTACAAACAACAAGTGCTGGAGAGGGTGTGGAGAAAAGGGAGCCCTCCTACACTGTTGGTGGGAATGTAAATTGGTGCAGCCACTATGGAGAACAGTATGGAGGTTCCTTAAAAACCTAAAAGTAGAGTTACCATATGATCCAGCAATCCCACTCCTGGGCATATCTCTGGAGAAAACTCTAATTTGAAAAGATGCATGCACCCCAGTGTTCATTGAGGCACTATTTACAATAGCCAAGACATGGAAGCAACCTAAGTGTCCATCGACAGATGAATGGATAAAGAAGATGTGGTACAAATACACAATGGAATATTAGCCATAAAAAGAACAAAATAATGCTATTTGCAGTGGCATGGATGGACCTAGAGATTGTCATACTGACTGAAGTAAGTCAGACAGAAAATGACAAATATCATATGGTATCGCTTATATATAGAATCTTAAAAAATGGTACAAATAAACTTACTTACAAAACAGAGATACAGTCAAAGATGTAGAAAACATGGGATTGACATATACACACTAATATGTAAATGGATAACTAATAAGAATCTACTGTATAAAAACATAAGCTAAAATTCAAAAGAAAAAGAAAACAAACTTACTGTCACCAAGAGATAAGGGGTGGGAGGGATAAACTAGGAATTGGGGAATAACAGATACACACTACCATATGGAAAATAGATAAACAACAAGGACCTACTGTGTAGCACAGGGCACTGTACTCAATATCTTCTGATAGCCTGTAATGGAAAAGAATCTAAAAAGAATACGTATACATATGAATCACTCTGCTGTCACCTGAAACTAAGACAACATTGTAATCAGCTCTACTTCAATAAAAAAAGTGATTATGTAAGAACAGAAATAGCAGTAGTCTGGCGATGGACGCAAAGGGCTTCATGACCTGTTTTGATTCCAGGATTTTGCTGAGCACCCACGGTCTATGTTTTCCTAAACAGACGTCGGGCAACATCTCTGATCAAGTTCAAGAGTAAACACGAAGCTTGTTTTACAGAGAGAAGAACACAGGTTTCGTTTATTCACAGGCTAATTTTAAAAGCAGATGCAAGTGCACGCACAATAGTTGGCTTCTCCCAGGAAGAGAAACCAAATATGAACCCTCATAATTGTCTTCAAATGTTTTTACATGTCTGTGTGTGATGCCAAACAATTGTTCCGTCATGGCACACTCTCACCTCCTGACTCAGTCTCCAGCTGCAGACGTCAAGATGAAAAACTTTCCACAGAGGTAATCATTGCAAAGTAGTGAAGTAGTTTTGGATAAAAGACAGTTTAGAAACAAATCACTCTGATTTATTACCGTGCCAGTTGACGGCGGCAAGACGTACGTCTTGTTAACAACTATTTGTTTGCCTTAATTCCACGATGATGACACAATATATTGTCAAAGCAGATATGCCTCATGCAATACAGGAAAAAGTTGATTTAGCCAATCCCGTATATTAAGCCATCCAAATACACGATGGCAGTCAAAAATTCATCGGTTGAATTATCACGTCTTCCAGAAGACTTCTAAAGATATTCACCATAGGATTGGTCAATATGAGCCTCTTCATCTGCTTTTCGCTTCTGGTCAGTTTCTTCTCAAGGTAGTCAAGTCCAGTAGCCCCTCAGGCTCCAGGGTTTCCAGGAGCTAAACTGGAAGGGATCCCAGCTCCCTCCCTCCTGCTTCTGCTCAAATGCTGGCAAATCATGTTTTCAGATCACAGCTTTAGGATTGAAAACAAGGCACATCAAATCTGGTCAATGAATTATTCATGTATTTCCTGCTCTCCTTGGAACAGATTTCGTCCCGGATACATAAGACACACAGTTGCTGATCTCTGAACACTCTGAAATTAAGACTGCCGGTCTGGAAATTTGGAAGATAAGCCCTACCACACATACTATCTTGAAGAAAACAGCATCTGCATTAGGAGATATTAACTTTAGTCCTTGTGCAGGTTACTTGGAATGCATCTTATTTTCTGGATTTTGGAGGGAATTGCTCCTTAAAATTTGTCTATTGCTTATTTTTATTAAATATCTAGACATTTTAGTTATACCAGAAACTAGGTTATTTCATATAAATGATATTTTATTTACATCTCTCTATCTGGGATGTCATTGGAGCTAGTTGTCTATTGGTAAGTCCATCAGGTACTTCTTTAAATAACTGTACTAAAATTGATAATTTTTTCCCCTAGGATTTCTTTTAACAGGAAACTCATATAGTGTTTAGTGGGTTGTCATGGGTTTGACTTATATTGGAGGTGTCACTTAAGGAGGTAATACTAAGCTCTTTAAACAGTTAAATTTTGTACTTCTTAGTAAAGTATTTACTGATTAAATGGATTGAAGACCATTACAAAATTTAAAATACTTTGTTTTTTGCCTAAACAGGAGATTAAAAAACACTTGTACAGAATTTCAATTTAGCTTAGAAAATAATTGCATTTTTTTTCTACCTGACTTCTGTGGAAGACCTTGAAATTAGAAGAGTGTAATATCTCAGTCTTTCTGAACAGATGGGCAAAACATCCACCACCCACCTAGCACTGAGTAGCATAAATAATTTTAAAAATTAAACCTGCAGCAAGATTTAAAGACAGAGTTCATGTTTCATAGAGTCAGATAATATTTAGTTTATACGTATAAAATGGAAATAGCTTATTTCAGTAGCAAAAAATATTTAAGCAAAAATTAAATGATCATTAGAGTCACAATAATTTATAATATTAAAAGAGTTTCTAACACCAGGATAATAACAGTCAAGGGGAGCTTAATCTCAGAAACAAAATTCCAACAAAAAGTTCAGCTGCTAGTAGCATCCAAGAAAGGGACATATTCCTGCTACATGAATGAGAATTTAAGAGTGAAAGAGGAGTTTATGGTGAGGCTTAGGATAATCTCCATTCCAACCCCTCTTTCCAGATACAGGACTGAGGTAAAATTCTAAGCATCCTCACAAATATGGCTAACTTTAAAGTGAAGCAGTCAGAGGAGGTAGCATTATATTTTTCTCAGTAGAAGGGCAAGGAGCAATGGTTTCTGGGGAGGCAGATGAAACATGGAAATCGGAGAGTGGGGGCTGATGTCCTCAGGCAAAAGGAGAGACTCAAGGTCTTTGCACGAGTCTTGAATACGATCTGAAACCTTCTTCTCTCCTTTCCCCACTCCATGAAGACTAGATGCTTCTCCCAGAGTGAATCCCAGCATGAGATATTTTACAAGGGGGCTGAGCAGAATTCTTTCATCAATACCACACTGTTTTGATTACTGTAGCTTTGTAGTATTGTCTGAAGTCTGGGAGCGTGATTCCTCCTGCTTTGTTCTTTTCCCTCAGGATTGCTTTGGCAATTCTGGATCTTTTATAATTCCATATAAATTTTGGGATTATATATTCTAGTTCTGTGAAAAATGTCATGGGTAATTTGATAGGGATTGCATTAAATCTGTAGATGGCTTTGGGTAGTATGGCCATTTTAACAACATTAATTCTTCCAATCAAAAAGCATGGGAAATCTTTCCATTTCTTTGAATCGTTTTTAATTTCCTTTTTTAATGTTATGTAGTTCTCAGCATATACATCTTTCACCTCCTTGGTGAGCTTTATTCCTAAGAGCTTTATTTTATATTATTTTATTTTATATTTTGATGTGATTTTAAAAGGGATTGTTTATTTACATCCCTTTCTGATGCCATCAGAAAGAATGAAATAATGCCATTTGCAGCAACATGGATGGACCTAGAGGTTATCATACTAAGCGAAGTAAGTTAGAAAAGAGAAATACAAATAACATATGATGTCACTTAAATGTGGAATCGAAAATATGATACAAATCAACATATCTATGAAACAAAAACAAAACTCACAAATATAGAGAACAGATTTGTGGTCATCAAGGGGGAAGGGTGTAGGGGAGGGGTGGACTGGGAGTTTGGGATTAGCATATGCAAACTGTTATATATAGGATGGATAAACACAATGTCCTACTGTATAGCACAGGGAATAATATTCAATATCCTGTGATAAACCATCATGGAAAAGAATATGGAAAAGAATGTATATCTGTGTAGAACTGAATCACTTTGCTGTACAGGCAGAAATTAACACACTGTAAATCAACTATACTTACTTAAAAAAAAAATCTGCACATTTCTCCAAATGCTCTTGACCTCCTTCCTCCACAAGAAACAGAAAATTAAATAGAATAGAATATCTAATCCTCAAACTGTAGTTCTGGTTGGCAAACAAGTTGTAGAAAAGTAAAAAAGGAGTCAAGAATTTACCCTTCCCACACAGAGTAAACAGTATTCTGGACGTAAACTATACATGTGTAACTAATCAGAAAAGAATTAAAGGCATGGAGATTATATAAATAACCTAATGTTTTATAAAGAAAGAGGAAGGAAGGAAGGAAGGAAGGAAGGATGGAGAGTGAGACAGAGAGAAAGTTTGGAAAGAAAAATAACCTAAAGAACAGAAGAAAATTTCTCAAGATGCTTTAAGTTATAAAAGAGCTTATTAAAAATATAAACATTAAACATTATTATTAAATGTTTCAACGTTTTGTATTAGTTAAACGTTTATTAAAACATAACATAGGGCTTCCCTGGTGGCACAATGGTTGAGAGTCCGCCTGCCGATGCAGGGGACATGGGTTCGTGCCCCGGTCCGGGAAGATCCCACATGCCGCAGAGCGGCTGGGCCCGTGAGCCATGGCCGCTGAGCCTGCACGTCCGGAGCCTGTGCTCCGCAACAGGAGATGCCGCAACAGTGAGAGGCCCGCGTACCGCAAAAAACAAAACAAAACAAAAAAAGACATAAAAAATAATAAACTACAGTGAGAATGGTTACTGAAGAGGTGGACCACATTGTCCAAGAGCTTATTTCCTCTTCTTAACAGCAAAATGATAGATGCTGACTGAACTAGAAGCAAGTGCTTTGCAAGTGGTTTTATGTTTTCAACATTTTCAAGAACATTTTTTCACAATTTTAGTGGGACCGTTGAAGCAGATTGTATCTTGTGTTGATGAAACATTTTCCAAAGTACCTATTTTTCTGTCCCATTTCAATTTTCTGTCCGTAAGTTTCAAGTGAAGGTATTCAGGAAAGTTTCACTAAAAAATAGCAAGTATGATATGACCTCCTTTTAAATGAAATACCTATTAGTCACTCTCGCCAAATAATGTTGTGTAACAAACACCCTCAAGACCCCAGCAGCTTACAGCAAGAATTGTTCGTTTCTCACCCAAGTGCATGTGGGTTGCCTGGGCTCAGCAGGACTTGACCCCATGGCAGGGACTGGGTTCAGAAAAGCAGCAGGAGTTCTGGTCCAGGGTGCTCTCTGGAGCACACTCTTCTGGTGATGGCAGCAAAGACAGCAAACCATCTGCGCCAGCACATGGCACCTGTCACAGGTACTTTCCTCCTGTAGGTTAGAGCAAGACATGGCAAAGACCAAATTCAAATGGGAACATATAGCCATGGCAAAGCTATAGACATCAGCCACTACTACTGGGGACACAACTGAGTCCAGTAATCCCCTTATACCACCCATTCACTTATCTATACACTGGCAGGCATAGATAGAAATGGTGTGGGCTAGGGTGATAGAATTTTAGATTTTTTTTTTTTTTACTTTATTCCTTGTTTTTTTGTTGTTGTTGTTTGTTTTTTTGAAGGGAGCTTTATTTCTTAAATGCTGCAGTATATAATTTAAAAAAATACTGCACTTGTAATTAAAAAAATAACTTCATTGAGATATAATTTGAACACAAAAATTTCACCCTTTTGAAGTGTGTAACTCAGTGGTTTTTAGTATATTCAAGTAACTATCACCACTATCAAATTTCAGAATATTTTCATCACTCCAAAGAGAAAAACTGTACTGACCAATAGTAACCGCCCTTTAACCCCCTTCCACTAGCCACTGGCAAAACACCCGTCCACTTTCTTTCTGTATAGATCCGTCAGTCCTGAACATTGCATAGAGATGGAATCATACATTCTATGGCCTTTTGTGAAGGGCTTCTTCTCCCTAGCATAATGTTTTCACGGTTCATCCAAGCTGAGGCCTGTATCAGTACTTCTTTGCTTTTTATTGCCTAATAATATTCCATTGCATGGATACACAACATTTGGTTTATCCGTTTATTAGTTGATGGACATTTGGGTGGTTTCTATTTTTTGACTATCATGAAAAATGTTGTTATGAACTGTCACGTGCAAGACTTTCAATTTTCCTGAGTATATACCCAGGAGTGGAGTTACTGAGTCATATATTAAGTTTGGGTTTAAGGTTTTGAAGAATTGCGTCACTGTTTTCCAAAGTGGCCACATAATTTTACAATTTTTTTTGTTTGCTGTACGTGGGCCTCTCACTGCTGTGGCCTCTTCCTGTTGCGGAGCACAGGCTCTGGACGCGCAGGCTCAGCGGCCATGGCTCACGGGCCCAGCCGCTCCGCGGCATGTGGGATCTTCCCAGACCGGGGCACGAACCCATGTCCCCTGCATCGGCAGGCGGACTCTCAACCACTGTGCCACCAGGGAAGCCCCCAATTTTACAATTTGACCAGCAATGTATAAAGCTCCAATTTCTCCACATCCTCCCCAACACTTATTACTGTCTTTTGGATTCTCGCCTTTCCAGGGGGGGTAAAGTAGTTATCTCACGATTTTAATCTGCATTTCCCTAATGACAAATAACGTTAGCTATCTTTCTATGTGCTTCTTGGCCATTTGTGTATATACATATATTTTTTGAGAAATGTGTATTCAAGCCCTTTGCTCATTTTTCTATTGAATTAATTATCTTTTTATTGTTGAGTTGTGAGAGTTCTTTATACATTTTAAATGTAAGACCCTAATCAGATATATAAATTGCAAACATTTTTCCACATTATGTGGTTTTCTTTTCATATCCTTTACGATGTCCTTTGAAGAACGAAAGTTTTTAATTTAATAATGCCCAGTTTATTTTTTCGTCACGTGTGTTTTTGGCATCATATCTGAGACACGATCACCTAAATCTAAGGCCCTCAGAATTTTCTCCTATATGTCTTTCTTAAGAGTGTCCTATTTCACCTCTTACATTTAGGTCTTTGATTCATTTTGAGTTAATTTCTGTATATGGTGTGAGGTAAGGGTCCAAATTTATTCTTTTGCATGTGCATACCCAGTGGTCCTAGCACCATTTGTTGAAAAAAGGATACCCTTTCACCATTGTATTGTCTTGGCAACCTGGCTAAATCAACTGACCGTAAATGTAAGGGTTTACTTCTGGACTCTCCATTTGCTGCACGTCTAGATTTAGTAGCCTTACCACACTATTTCTATAGCTTTGTAGTATGTTTCAAAGTTGGGAAGTGTGAGTCCTCTAAATTTGCAGTTCTTTCTCAAGATTTCTTAGCTATTTTGGGTCCCTTGCATTTTCATATGCATTTTAGGATCAGCTTTCCTATTCGTTAAAAAAAAAAAAGCTAGCTGGGATTGCATTTATAATCTTTTAAAATAATGAAGTTATTAACGTTAAAAGCCATATTTCCTACCAAAATACTAAATTTCTTCCTAAAATTTTATATAGATTTAAACTGAATAAAAATTACTATAATGCCTTAGGAGTTACTAAAGAAATTGGATTTGGTGTAGGTGGCTGTTCAAATGCTTTCTGAAGCAGAGTGCAAAAGTGTATAATGAACATTTTAATACACATAGGAGGAAATTATTGAAATAGGGCTTCCCTGGTGGCGCAGTGGTTGAGAGTCCGCCTGCCGATGCAGGGGACACGGGTTCGTGCCCTGGTCCGGGAAGATCCCACGTGCCGCGGAGCGGCTGGGCCCGTGAGCCATGGCTGCTGAGCCTGTGCGTCCGGAGCCTGTGCTCCGCAACGGGAGAGGCCACAACAGTGAGAGGGCCGCGTACCGCAAAAAAAAAAAAAAATTATTGAAATAGATGAGTCCGGAACCATTGGTCCATAGAGAGTGCTAGCACACGAAACAGGAAGACTCACAGACATAGAGAACAGACTTGCGGTTGCCAAGGGGGAGGCGGGGAGGGGAGGGATGGATCGGGAGTTTGGGGTCAGCAGATGCAAACTATTATATATAAGATGGATAAACAACAAGGTCCTACTGTATAGCACAGGGAACTGTGTTCAATATCCTGGGATAAACCATAATGGAAAATAATACAAAAAAGAATGTACTGATACATGTACGTATAACTGAATCACTCTGCAGTACAGCAGAAACCAACACACCACTGTAAATCAACTATACTTCAATAAAATAAATTAAAAACAACCAATTGGAAATGCTGGATTGAACACAGTTCCACCGCTCACTGCTCTTAGATTTCAGAGCCTCTTGACTGTGCTAATGAGAGTTGTCGACCGCCCAGAGGGAGAGGCAGCGTAGACCTTCCAGGGGAGCAGCTGGGCTGTACCTAATCAGCCTCCAGGGGGCTGCAACAAAACTATGAAAATAAGTCAATAAGACACAGCACGTATATTCACTTTTTACTTGTCTTCCACGTGGTTGGGCGCAGGGTAGGACTGCCAGGTGGAAAAGTGCCGGAAAGGGTATTGCCTTGGAAGAAGAGTCTGGGACCTAGATGGCTCCCGGGCAAGTTCCAAGGCAGGGATCAGGTGTTGAAGATACCAGCCTGCGTAGAGATCTACCTCTGAAACTGAGGCTGCCACCTGGAGGAGTGCCGTGTAAACTGCACACACACGTAAGCCACACGCCACATGGACCTGGGCTCAGCCCCTCTAGTACCAGCCGCTGGAAATGAAGACAAGAGTGGAAAGTTACAGGATCCCCGCCCACTGTCAGTTTCATACTACCATACAAGCTATCATCAAGCATTTCATTAACCACACCCAACTCCAAGCCATCTGCAATTTAATTTACCAGCAATTACTATCAAGATGACTGGGAAAAAGAAAACTATGGCGCAGAGGCACTGGAGTCCAGGGGCAGGAAAGTCTCCCCAGAAATGGGCACTTTTCTGCCTGTCTTTTGAATGGATACCAGCTTTTGCATAATAAAAATCGTGGTAACACAGAAGTCTGTCGCTTTTATTTTCTGGGCATTTAAGGGACAAATCTTGCAAACACACACTCAGTTTCTCCCCGAAACAGCTGCATTGTTTTATTTGGTGATTCCACACATTTTGAATTCAAATAGTCACCACTTCACCTAGGCATAATATTAAGCATTTTACAAGCAAAGGATCTGGCTGATTTTCTTTTTAATTGCCAAAGAGTATAATAAGTGAATCGGTTAAAGGATATACTTCTGTACATAAAAATATTCATGTATTTATACAAGTGTATGGAACAGAGTTTAAAGACAATCCAACCAGAGCATCACAATAAATAGGATGTGGTCCTACGGGACAGCCGAGCACGCTTTGTCGGGAGGCTGTCAGGTCTCTTTCTTCAAGGTGCTTTCTGTTCTGCTGAGCTAGGCTCACTTTTCCCAAAATAAGGGTTAGGGGTTAGTAATTCCTGGATGCCTCCGGGAATACGCTGCTTCTTGCCGGCATCTCCAATAAGGGGAGTGGAAGATGACATATTTACTTATTTTCCGAGAGTCTTTGCCACTTACCAAACTCTATCCATTTCCCATGTCAGTATTTCAAAATGCAGACTGATCTAAGCTCTAGCACCATACAAGAAGGAAATACATGTATTTTTGTCAGAGCAACAATATTTTATATCATCTTCGTCCCTCTGGCTATAACCATTCTGTTTAGAAAAATTTACCAAGCTAAAAATAGTTGATCTAGGTTGTCATAAAAAAGAATATTAAATACCTTTGGTAAAAATAGATATATTTAACAAGATTAGAAAAGCAAACCGTTATAATGTCAAAAGGAGACTATAAAAATGTACACAATAACACAAATAAACCAACTTATAAAGTGAAGATAAGGCCACTCTTCTTCTCAGGTTTGTCTGTTCCAAACCGCGGATGGAGGTCTGTTCTTCTAAATGGCAGGAATCTGAGTAAGAAATAGGGAAAATCCAGTCTCTCCTATCAGCGTGACACAAGTTTAATTCATGGCAGCACAGTTCTTTTTTTACACCCACGTTGGTAGAACTCAGAACACTCTGGCTTATGCATGTGAATGAGAAACAATCCCAGATTTCTGTGACTGTAGGCCCAGAGCAGGGGCTTTAAAGTTAAGCAAGGCGACAGAACCAGGGGCTTAGGGGCAGTGTTTCCTGTGCTGACATGAACCTAGGCCTCATCCAGACGAGAGACACACAGGCAGCCAAGGGCGCACGTGGGGACTTTGCCACTAACTAGGAATCTACAAGGTTCATCCTCTCCCTGGCAAGGACTTTTCTCCTGTCGTGGGGCCTCTCCTCCAAAGGGCCGTTGCACAACCCCTACTTCTGCGTGGTATCTCCTCTCTCAGAACACGCTGTAAATCCTGAAGATGAAAGGGCCCTGGAACCAACAGCCAGCTGGGATTGTGGATGGAGATAAGGCACGAGCTCTGTCGCAGTGGCAGCCCTGAGCCACCGCAAGGCGTTATCCCCCGGGGTTCCCCCTGCACACGCAGTCACACTCTTCGTGGTGCTCCAGGGCCACGTCCGTGAGCGACTTATGCAGCCCCCGGACGCCCGTCTTGGGTCTCAACTGAAGGACCTGAAAGGGAACGATGGAAACCACCTTTAAAATCAGGCCACGTCTGCAACTTCTGATTTCATGGACAAGGTCAATTTCAGACCAGAATCTCGGGGTCCAACAGCGACCTACACATTTTAATTTTTAACTACTGAAGGCAGGATGAACATACTCCCCCACCCCTCAGACAAATCACAAATGATCATCATCACTGTGTGAAAGGAAGGACCTTTTAATACCAACGATTTGGAAGGAGGCGCTCAGAATAAAGAACAATCCTTACATAGAGAACGGACTTGTGGTTGCCAAGGGGGAAGGGGTGGGGGAGGGAGGGAGTGGGAGTCTGGGGTTAGCAGAGGCCAACTATTACATATAGAACGCATAGACACCAAGGTCCTACTGCAGAGCACAGGGAACTATATTCAGTATCCTGGGATAAACCATTACGGAAAAGAATACGAAAAAGAACGTACATATGTGTATAACTGAATCACTTTGCTGTACAGCAGAAATTAACACAATGTTGTGAATCAACTATACTTTAATAAACTAAACTAAAAAAAAAAAAAAGAACCGGCCTTAAATGGAAAGGCCCACCATGCCATGCCCGCTTTCCTTTACGCACCTAACTGTATTAGAAAGAATTTCACCTTCGTTAGGTGTCTTGGAACCACGAATGCGCAATTCATTTTTCTGTTTGTTGGTTTCTTTCACTCATTCATTTATTCACACACTTAGCAAATATTTATCCTTGAAGCAAGGCAGGCAAGTACTGCGATGCTGCGAAAAGAAACATGGTCTGCAGATGAGTCTGAGTCAATTATGCCACTCATTAATGCCCTTGGCTAAAGGCCAAGTCCTCCATCAACTTGATGACACGGATTACATGTACTTCGTAGACATCAGCCTCGGTCACAGCTAACTTTCTGCAGCTGGGTCCTAGTGCACTGTAGATGGTTTGGCAATAATAACAAGAATGTCTCTATTAAATGAAGTTATTTGCAGTTTGGATGGTTGAGATTCTTAACCAGAAATATAGCACAACGGACACTGATACTAAACACACCCTTTTCACACTGTGACGGAAGGACACGGCTATGTACTCTATAAGAGACTATCTGACGTATCTGATAAGAACTAACTACTCAATGTGTATGATTACATTTTAGGTCTTATGACAGAAATGGCAAAGTTTTAGAAATTATGTGGCTTGGCTTATGAACAAAGCCTCGAGCACAGCATAATATGAAGTTGTCCAGTTTCTCTGCTCTCTGGGTCTGACACGGACAACCTCATAGAGCAACTTCTAAAAGATAGCGTTGCTGGAAATATTCATTAATCCAAAAAGGCAAAGGTCAGGTTTTATGACTGTCTTACTTGAAGATTTAAAAAAGAAAAACAGAGAATGGTCCCTCATTTGGAGTATGTGGTCATATCGAAGGTTAATCAGCTAACATTTTTTGAACGCTTATGGGTTGCCAGGCGCTCTAATAATGTTTTTACATACTTTAACTCACAAGAATTCTATAAAGTAATTTTCAGTTATTACCCCTATTTTACATGTGAGTGAACAGAAGCTTAGGGAGAATGAGTGACACAGCCAGTGTCTGTACTTCTGCCAAACAGAAATGATTAAGTTGCAGTGATGGATACTAATTTCATCAAGACTCAGAATATTACTAGTCATACACTCTATTTATTTAGTAACTTTCTTCCTAGAGAGATAAACTGCAAAATCTTATGATAACGATGAGAAACAGTAAACTTGTAAAGATTCTCTATTACATTTACAATTCCAGAATAAAAATGACTAAGACTATTATGTTAATGTGAAACTGAACCCAATGAGTATTGAATATAGATCATGGGTTGGTACTGATTTCTTGTTTTTGACCAACATAAGGCGGTGTCAAAACCAACTTCTCTTAAGATGCTGGCACTATACCTTAGTAGCACACTCGCGCTACAAAGGGCTTCTGGAATGAGGTTGGGTGGAGATACACTGCGATACTGGCATAGACAATGTCTTTAAATCCTGTGTCCACTTGTATACATTTTCCCAGTTGGCAGGGGAAAAATAACTATGAAGGGTAATGGTTAGAGAGGCCGCCATACACAGTCCCGACAGTTGATGACACCAGGCGGCAATCCTAGAGCCTTTCCTTCCTCTGTGGTGCTGACGCAACACGCGTTCACCAAACAAACGTCCCCCCACGTGCCCAGTTTTCATCCACCGATACCTGTGGGTGTTTACAAACAGCAGAAGAATCTTATAACGTTCCAGTGACGTTAAGGTCTTGTACGTGGTGGGGAGGGGTGGGTGATAATCAGTGTTTTCTCTCTCAATTCCCTTTGAAAGTTTGGACTTTGGGAGACAAAGAGAGACCTGGAAGATGACCAGCAGGTCCCAGATAATGTTAGAGAATTTGGTTTTTAGGACATAGCTTATGACACAGAAAAGAAACAAGGTAGAAGCACATCTCACACAAATGTTGAGGAAGAGGTTCAAACTAAAATCACGAGGCCATGAAAAACCAATCCAGGGAAAAGCTAAAACCAGAGACTGCGGACAGAACAGATCGGGCACAGAAAGACCCATCAGGGAATGATGCCCAAAATTCTGGGCGGCATAGAACCTTGAGTGACGGGGCTCACTACTAGAATAAGGCAATTGAGTGGTATATTTATTTCCCCCAGACAAACAGATCTAAGCAAGAAAACACTACTGTGTTAAGGAAAGAAGTGAAACTAAATATACGAGGATATAAACAAGGTGAAACTCATCATGCTGATTAAGAATGGAAAAAAGGAGCAAATATGTTTCTTCTGTCAGAGTCTCCTATAGATCTTTTTTCCAGAAAGAGAATACCGTCCTACCTCTGGGCAAATTCATTAAATCTTTACCGATCATTTGCCGTACTTTAATGAGGCTAGGAACACGGAGGAAGTGAAGGTGAGTGAGACAATCGCTAGCGTATACTGAGGGCTTGAAATGTGCCACACCTCGTTCTAAGTCTTACTCATAATAAGGCACGAGGGGTGACGGCTCACTTCACAGATGGAGAAATCGAGGCCCAGGGGACGAAGTAATTTGCTCCAAGTCACACAGCTAACAAATGTCAGATTCAAACCCTGGATGCCCAGCCTTGGAGTCCCCGCTCTTGAGTGCTACACTGTGATGGGATCTTTACTCTGAGTTCTCAATTTGGGAGAAACAAATACAAATAAATAATAATTACGAAATAATAAAAGTTAGCTTATAGAGATACCTTTAAAGTCCTACACATGCACAGAGGAGGAATGAGTTACGCTGGGATTGGCAGGAAACTCAAAAGTGTTTCAAGGAAGAGGTAACATCTAAGTGTATACGTATATAAGGCTCCTGTCTTGCTTTTTTGAGAATTCCTATTTGGGAGACGGGGAAATTAAGAAAAAACATTTTTTGTTTTTGGCTAGAATGGCCTCCAATAAAGAGTATCTGGTGACTGCTACAAAGAATCAACCTTAATGATACTATTATGCTATAATATTATACCAAAACACTACTACAGTAATATCATTATATTTTATGAGAATTTTAAGTCTGTAAACTTATTTTTGATACAATGGTTGAACAAAACTCAAGGAAAATGCTAAAGGAAAGCAAAAGAGGGAATAACTCAGTTATATTTGTAGTGATACAAATGGACACACGTCAGCTTAATATGCAGGGAAGCTGGTATCATAGACCTGGATGGAAGAGAGAAAAATTAAAACTCCTAAGCTCTATCTTTGCTTTTGCCTTGTCCATGAAGTGGGATAATCTTTAAACTGAAAATTGGAGCAATGATCATCAAAAAGAATTAAAGCCCAAGATGGGCTTAACTTTGAATGAGTTAAATCTCTAGACCCAGATTAATGGTCTTCGATGACTTAAGAACTATTTTGAATTATGTTTTCAAAAAATTTCACTTATTTAGGAGTAGTACTAGACTCAGAACTTGCAAAATATAAGACTGAGAAAAATCTAGGTCTCAGAAATCATGAATTACACCAAACAAGTAATCCTTTTTTCATAGGGTAATTCGATGGTTAACAAAATAACTATCACAGAAAAATTTGTAATTCCCATAGAAGAGAACTGAGATGATTGGATTGGAGATATCTATGAGAAATGTGGAACAGGTAACCATGTATATTTCTGCACACACACGAGAGATATTTGTGGGAAACTTGCACTACACGGTCGTACAATTAGATAAGCATCCGAAGTTGTGGACATGCAGATAATACACATAATCAACGCCACCTGAAGACTGGAAGGCTAAATCAATACCATTCTGGAAGAAGGTCAGTGCGTGTCCAAGCACTGGCCATGGCCTTTCCCTACACAAGAACTTTATCTCAGACTTTAAAACAGATACTGCACGTTCTGGGGCAACTTTCTGGAGAAACCTAAAACTAATGGTATTTGAAAAGAAATTTACAAGTATAGGATGGGGGAGGATACACTTGATCTGAGGACTGATTCAGCTGCCCCAGAAGCATGATACCAATTCAGCATCTGATAAACTTGTTTAGAAATGCTCTGGGTTTTACAGGTCGTAGCAAGGTGAGTCATAAACCCAAGACTTGTTGGCTAAATCAGGTCCCCAGATACACTTTGCTTAGTAAGTCCCTGCTTTAGAGAGTTCAAAATGAAATGATTTTAGGTGGGGAGAGATCACCCCAGCTTAATTCCTACTCTCACCCTATTCTTTCACATTATGCCAACCAACTCTAAGATCTGCCGACCCTTTAAGGCCTTTTAACTTTCATGTGCTTCAGGGCTGTCACTGAGCAGGACCCTGGGAGGCCTTCCCAGAGCAGACCTCCTCGCCCGCCCGGCCGCATGTCCTCTGCCTGTCTTTTGTCTGTGGAAAAGCTCTAGTCATTTAATCAGAGAAATGAGAAAACGCATAAAGAAAGGAAAACAGTACGGCAAGACAAAATAATAACAGTTTAGCCATTAAGCAAAGTCAAGGACCTTCAGTTCCTCCTCACGGGCTACAGACGATATTCTGAGTCAGGTCCCTTGAGCTGTTTTGCAGATACTGAAACCGCCACCAGATGGAAGAAGTTAACTGCATGCTGCCCACAAGCATGTAGATCCCAGACCGGTTGGAACCAGAAGGTTGATGATGTGGACTCCCGATGACCTCACCACCAACCAATCGGAAGAGTGTCCACCAGCTGATCACACGCCTCCCTGTCTTTAAAAACCTGTCCCTGAAAGCCTTTGAGGAGTTTGGGTCTTTTGAGCACTGGCTGCCTGGTCTCCTTGCTTGGCACCTGCAATGAATGCTGCACTTTCCTCCCCACGACCTGGTTCAGCAGCTTTACTGCCCCAGCAAGCAGACCCAAGTCTGGTTCGGTAACAAAACTACCCCATAAGGGTTTTTTCTTGACTAGACTTCCAGTTCTTAGAGTAGCAACAAGCCGTCGTCTGGGCAGAGTGGAGCTGGGGCTCCCACAGGCTCCTGAGGACCTCCTCCTGAACAGGAGTGCACCCGTTCCCAACACAAGGATCTTTAGACGTATGTGGTGTAGAAACGAAAGTGGACTATGAGGGCGGCAGTCAACAGTCCTACTTTTATCCCAGACTGCCAGGTTTGGATGTCATCTTCTAAAACTTGCCATCTAACAATTGTCAGAGAATAACCCCTTTAGGAAAAACCTGAGACATTATCAGAGTTCGCACATGTTTTACAAAGGTTAAGTGTCCTGTGGATGGTTACATGTTAATGGTAGATCTAGGAGGGAAACAGGCACCTTGTCTGGAATCCACTGCTTTTCTCCCACTTAATCACCTGCCAACACAATATTGCGGAAGAGCTGGGCAACCACGTCACATGAGCGCAGCTACCTGTTCAGATTACCCAACAAATTAGGGTTTCACCGACGTCTTCACTCACAGGTAAAATCATTTCCTTTATCAAGTGGGTATTTAGTTTGTGTTATTCTTTTATTTAGCAGAAAAAAGTGAAAATGAATGAAGCCATATCCAAATGAAGTCAGGAGGTAGATTTTGGTTTGGTTTTGTGAAAATTAAAGTTTGTAAAAGACATTTTGTAAAAACTGAAGGTGAGCCATCAGGAAGGGGTCGCTTCCGGATGCACGAAAGCCACGTGCTTCTGGGGAGGACTGGAGGGGGTTGGGTATCACCGGGGATAATGAAAACTTTAAACATATAAACTCTAAGGTCCCCAAGGCTCTGAAAAACAATAATTACTAACATTTCATATTGTATTTTCCTTAATTCCATGGAATAAAGGGAAGCATGAAGGATCTATAAAAAGCTTAACATACTATTTGGGGCACCATGAATAAGAGGAAGATATAAATGATGAAATAACAGGAAGTATAATTATGAATATGTCCCTTGGAATTTATGTGCCCAAATGGCCCCAAATGGAAAGATAAATATTAAAGATCTTTATTTTCTCCAAAATAGACCATAATTTACCTCCAAGTTTGTCTTTGAAATATTTTCCCTTCATATTTTGAAGAGGTGAAAAGTTTCACCCATTTTCCTCCCTGGAAAAACAGTTTCTTTTTTGTATGAGACAGAAAACCTCCACTGAGTACCCATGATGTGCTATCAGAGGACAAGCTTTCTAAATCCTTGATGTCTGGTTTCCTGAGTTCAAGGTCCTAATTAAAAAACAGGGATTTCCCTGGTGGCGCAGTGGTTAAGAATCTGCCTGCCAATGCAGGGGACGGGTTTGAGCCCTGGTCCTGGAAGATCCCACATGCCACGGAGCAACGAAGCCCGTGCGCCACAACTACTGAGGCTGCACTCTAGAGCCTGTGAGCCACAACTACTGAGCCTGCGCTCTGGAGCGCACGAGCCACAACTACTGAGCCTGCATTCTAGAGCCCACAAGCCACAACTACTGAGCCCGTGCGCTACAACTACTGAAGCCCACGTGCCTAGAGCCCGTGCTCCACAACAAGAGAAGCCACCCCAATGAGAAGCCCGCACACCACAACGAAGAGTAGCCCCCGCTCACCGCAACTAGAGAAAGCCCGCGCGCAGCAACGAGGACCCAATGCAGCCAAAAAATAATAATAATAAATTTAAAATAATAATAATAATAAATGAAAACTTGAGCTCTTTGGTAAACCTTGGTTTTGTCTGGTCTGGTTTTCGTGAAGACGACATCTCCCTTCTAAACCAAAATCCTCTTCAGAGAGGCTGGTCTGTCATCTTTCGGGAAGGGAAAGGCCGCCCATACCTCGTGATACTTCTTGGTGACTTTGCTGGGGACACACTGACACTCGCTGCAGGTGTGCAGGCAGCACGCGCAGTTCCCGCCGCAGCGCTTCACCAGGAGACAGCCCGGCCAGAAGACGGTGTCGGTCCTCTTGAGCTCCTCCCGGATGGACACGGAGAAGTTGCGAGGCGTGCAGCTATAGAGCCGCACCTCTTCCTTGAGCAGGTTCAGGCCCAGCACTGCACGGCACACAGGGGAGCAGAGGAAGAGGCGGTCATGCTCTGAGCCTTGCGATTTCGCCAAGCGCCCTCGCGCTCTCGCTCTCATACAGAAATCTAGACATCTCCCGAACAATCGCCCCAGTAAGAACCCCGATTATCTAACTAGGTCTTAGGGCGATGCAGCTCGCAGGCTGGGCTTTCCGTCTTATGGCAAACAGAGCTCCCTTGTGACCCAGGGACGGATGAAGGGACGGCATTGTGCAGTGCTGAGGATGGAGACTACAGAAGAGTTACCAGCTATAAACAGGAAACTTTCTAGAGAAAAAGGGGACTACACCTTTTAACCTTTGGAAAAAAGTAAACAAGGGGGGCGTGGGAGGGAAGAATAGAATGTAAAAGGAAAGCTTTGATGAAAACACAGATGCGATGTTTAGAAGGATGACAAGCTCCCGCGATGAATGAAACACAACGTACAGACACTTGTTGACAGAACCTTCCATAATCTTCCTGGCAACAAGAATCATAGAGCGTGAAAAGGAAATGAAGCAAATGAATTTCTGAAGACGGCTGAGCAGACCGGAGTGCGGGAAAGGACACGTTTGAAAGGAGCAGAAGTTGCTGGAAAGCACTGCTTCTGGCGCGTTGAGAAATTTTTGGACTTGGAAATTGAGCTTAACTAGACTCCTTTTCAGATGTCTATTCTCCTGAAGGGCAGAAGAAATGACTAACTTATAACCACTGTCTCTATTCTTTTAGTAACTTGGTTAACTATGCCGTGGTTTATTCTTTAAGAGAGTGCCTCCATGTGAAGACCAAACCAAACGTCCTTTCATTAGACTGTTGCAGTACGTTCTAAAGAACCATTGTTATCAACTATAGAATGATACCGCCTCAGTTAAATCAGATCAAAATAACACGTCATGTTTAACATGAGCTTATACATAACATATGAAGTAGCTGATAATTATTAGGATAAGCAATTGTAATATGATTTTAATTTCTGCTTTACAGCTTTGCCTTTTTTCCCCTAGAAATATTCAAATCAAAGCAATTCCAATAAAATTGAAGTTTTGAATAACATATAATTATCAGAGCTTTTTTCCTTCAAAAACAAAGTTTTTATTAAAATTTAGGAATACTATCTAAACTATACTAAATCTGGTTAAATACCTTTCAGTAATATTGGCAACATTATAAATAATATTTTCTGGTTAAAGATAGCTTCAGGTAATAATAATCACTACATAACCCAGCCTTAAAAATTAAATGCCAACATTTTTAAATACTTTTAAAGTGACAAGGTAATTAAGAATCAAATGCTTGTTTTCTTAGCTAGGTTATTCTTGAGTATGTGGTCAAGTTTTTCTAAAATGTCAAAGGAAGCCAATGTAAGTATTTTCAAGAAATATATTACAGCTTATGCAAATGCAGTTGTCAATTATAAGCACACGTAAACCATATGGTTGACTAAAACCTCGGTCAAGTAAGGGGAACACGGAGGAAATGCTAATTCAATAAGTTCATTTCAACATCTTATTCAGCTAGAAATTATTTTTTCCAACTCAAGAGAAAATCACTGTTTTATTTGAATATCTAAAGATTTCCCTTTCATCTGAAAAATGACCCTGTGACAGTAAAGCTTTTAAATATTTAAGAGGAAAAGAGTTCATTCTTTCGAGGACCATGAAAGAGAAGCTTATCTCCAATAAAATTAATGAGATAATTAGGTTAAATGATGTCACGTATTTTACCTCATTTCATTTTGCCGAACCCTAACCTATGTCTATACACGTACCGCTCTTTCACTGTCCAAGTTGTATATGAGCTTCTTTGAATCTTTTCGCTAGAACTTAACATCTAGGCAAGGAGCGAGAACGCCTAAAACAGGCAGACACATACAAAAGCCAGCTGCCAGAGTTTTTAATGCTTCTTTAAGATTTATCCTTCTTTAGAATGTGAATGAACTCTTCGCTTTCAAAGGATATTTATCTACCTTAAAGAGTTTTAAACACACTAGTTCACGAAACTAGAAAATGAGTCCGTACATGTTAGCTTTAAAATGTTTACTTAACCACAATAAAAGGTTAGATGGATTTCCCAAGTGAACCAAGTTATGATGCCTGCTACAATGTGAAAATTTAAACAGACTTTCAACTTAGCTTCCACTCGTCTATCATGTTTGACACAAAAGTCAAAAGCCCTTTTTAAGTACTAGTTAAACCTGACTTAAAAAATATGGGTGTTTCTTTTCTGTAGTAGTAAGGTATGAATGAACACGCTGAACCAGAGGAAGAAAGGGAAAATAAAGAAAAGGAAAGACATTAACACAGTCCCCTCTGGGCTAAAAATACAAGTAAGGACTTCACACTTAGCATATGTTATTTGAAATTTATGCTTCCTACTTCTAGGGCTTCAAACACATCTAAGCATCATTAGAATAAGTCACGTGACTATGACTGGTGTCACAAATTCTCCAAACATTGGGTAGAACACCAACACATACATTTTAATAGCTTAACTGTAATAATGTGGAAGTTTCCCTCTGCAAAATATCTGTAAAGTAAACTTAGCCTTCAGATGCTTTATTTCCTTTTCGTAACAACCTCCTAAGACAATACATGCATTAGCTTGTCTTTCTAAAGAATGAAGATTTGAAGCGTGTCGTCAATAAAAACTGGTTTTCTAATGCCTGTTTTCTTGTTCAGATTCATAAATATTGCAAGTTTTCCTAAACAGAATAATACTGATTGAAAAAAATTACGATCACAGTTTACTTTGTCAGTGTTCATTTTTTTCAGACACTCAGCCCAAGGATATTCTATTAACGTAATGCAATCTGAGGGTGGTCTTGCTAAGATGAATGTGGTAACGCTGTGATATGTTTATTCTGTGGAAAATCTATCTCAATCTCTAATTAGAAGCTTTTAAATGTTTTACTCCTCCTTCCTTTGTAGAAAGACTCCTGTGGGGGGGAGCTGGTTTTGTCTATAGAGATGTTATCCCACACCTGCATTTTAGTTTATGTAGAGTTCCAAAAATATACACTGCTTTGCTCACACTTACTGTACACTTAAAAAGTTAATAGTTTTGGCAAACTGCAAAGGGCTTCAATTTGGAAAGTGTTAAATGAATATTTGAGAGATCTGGTTCAGCGCTGGGCCTTTTAAACACACCCTAGCCTCCGGCCAAATCTTCACTGAGCACCACGTGAGAGGTGCAGGCATACAGGCAGGGTTAGAGGGGAGATTTTCAGGCTCGTATCCCAACATCGGCTGTCAAAAAACTAGATCTGAGCTCAATCCGGTTGACTCCCTCTGCTTCTTACGGATCCACGGGATAATCTACCTCGAATTTGCTAACAAAGGCTCTATTCAGGGGCGTTTCAGCCAGCCTTGCAAATCTTCATCTTCCCGTTCCTAAGTGGGAGGGCAGGGAAGTGTTGTTGTTGGTGAGTTATTTATCACGATCATGTCCTATAAATATGTAACCGTTTTCAGCATCTGGACAAGATTCAGCTGCCTCTGGACGTGAACAGCGATTTCCAATATCGCTGAGAGGAAACCAGGGCTGCTGGTCCAGCAGAACACCGTGCTGGGCAAGTCCGAACATGATCTGCTGAAATGTTAAGTCCTGATCAGAAGGGCTGCAACTCTTAGCAGGAGAGGGCAGGAATCGGGTTTCTTTCTGACCAGTCTGATGCAATCTGCCCCTGTGAGTCGCTCAAATTAACTAAACACTGTGCTTTCTACAGACTTTCTGCAGACTGTCCTCCGTTCTCTAATGGGACCCTGGGTAGATTTCAAAGTTTCTGACAGACTGAAACAGATTGTCTGAGGGCTTTATAACTACCCAGTTACATTTTCATTTCTGTTTGAGAGGGATGCTTTCCAAGTTTAGGGTGACGAGGAAAGTTACCTGACCTGAGAACAGATTCGGCTAACATTATCTCCAATCTCTTGACCATGTGAAATTAAGTTTAATTATCAACACTTTCACTCTTGAAGGGAGATGTGCTCATAGAATCAAAAGTGATCATTTCAGAAGCATATTTACATAGAAAAAATTATCATGGTGTGAGTTCCTTTAGAGCATTATTTTCTTACAGTGACTTCTATCTTGGAAACTACAGTTCTGTTTTCTGGGGAGCCATTGTTATTTTTCGTATTATTTAGAAAAGTTTCTAGGCTTAGGAAATGGAAATTGATATAATCCTGACCCATGGGGTCATGGTGAATACAGATTTTAATAGAGCTTTCCCCTTTTCTAGCCCTAAACCTGGTTTAGCAGCTATGATAATCTCTCTTGAATCTCTGAATCAATATACCCCAAATATTAAGTTTGAATAAGCAATGTTTCTTGAGAAATGTAGCACAGGACTTCATCAAAATGATATTTTTGAATTAAAGAAATAACAGGAATTTTCAGCAAAAGCATCTCTTTTAATCCTCCAAACCCTCCTTTTATATGTATTCTTATTTAATACGTAAATATGCTCAAATGTTAAGAAGGTTGATTATTTAAACTTCATCGGGGAAGAATTTTAAACTCTCCTCATTAGAAGGTACGGCAGAAGAATCTGAAACATTAGCTGCTAAGAAACTTAAATGAGGTGCTAACCTGAAGAGAGAGCTTACCTCTGGATTTTCTTCCAAACACAAAAGCCTTGCCCAGCAGTTGCCATGTGGGCCTGTAGAGATCTTCTAAGTCCAGCTGCCATCTATCTGGTTCAAGATACCGAATAAGGTCTTCCAAGGTGCTAAACGCAGTGACAGCATTGTTAAGCAGGTCCAGTGGCAAAGCTGCAGCGGGGAGCACGGAAGGACTCACAGTTTCCGTCAACTGCTGAAAGTAAAACGAATCCAGTGTCAGACGGCAACCGCTTTTAAAAAAACGACGTGTTCCTTCTGGACTCACGCACGAGGTTAGATAGGCAGACTAAGGCCGAAAACACCTGGAAGTGAAACTGTATTCAACCCCAGTGAGCAGTAAACTACTTTGCCAAGACTTCATGCAGATGAACTTGGACGGAGTTTCTGTGGGAAAAGATTTTCAATGGGCAAGACACTCACTTGCGTTACCACAAACCATGGTAGGCAAAGATGCCTCCATGGTTCAGTTATGGACTTAACAACGGAAGCCTTAATAGAGTTTTTACCAAAGTTTTCAACTTTTTATCCTCCTCATTCTGGAAAATCACCTGGGAACTCCCAGGTGTGTCAGAGGAATTAAAAATGTAATGTAAAGTAATTAACCCAAAAAGAATAAGAAAAAAATATATAAGTGAAAAGCTAAAGCCTTTGACGTTGGAGAAGGAGTTGTTAATCAAGATAGAAAACACCCAAACCATAAAAGAGAACTTTGATAAATTTGCCTAAATTTTTTGTAATAAACAGAGTTAAAATATAGACACTGGGAGAACACCTTGGCAAACCATATACCTGTCACAGGACAGAGTACACGGAAAAAAACAAACTCAATAGAAAATGGACAAATTCCAGACAAGAAGCTTGAATGGCCACTAGACATATGAAAACACGCTAAAAAATTCATTAGTTATCAGAGAAATGCAAACCAAAATGAGATATTTCACATACAAAAAAAGAGATACTATTTCACTTACAGGAGATCGGCGAGCATTGAAAGGAAAGGATTGCCAAGGATGTGGGTAAATTGGAATTTTTCTGGTCTGCCTGCAGAAGTGAGTATATATTGGTATCACTGTAGTTGATGTAGCTGATGTGCACAGGATACTAAGTTGAAGATGGATATGTCCCATGTCCCTGTAGTTCACTTTTGAGGTTACAGCCTTTTATTTGTGCACATGAAAATATGTGCACATGAATATCAATTCATCACAGTGGTGAAAGGAGAAAAACTGAAAACCACCTAAATGCTCATGTACAGAGCGATGGATTAAAGTGCACCATTTTAAAAGGCAAGCACCAAAAGGAGGTAATGATTTCAGGAAAAGCCCGTTAAGAAACACACTCCTCCCTTCCCCAATTTTTAAAGTGGACTAAAAGTGGGGAGTGGTAGATTAGAACTGAAATCAAAACAGGCAAAATAAATACAGGAACAAATGCTCCACTTAGTTTTTGAAATTTATCTATTTGTTTATCTGCAGAAGAAGAAAAGGGAATAGTATGGAATAAAACATTTATGTTGACTGACGTTTATTACAGTAACGTTTATAGTAACAAAAAGTTGGTCACAATCTAAATTTACAATAGTGGAATAGTTAATGACCCTGCAGTCATAAACTGAAATAGTGGGACAGGCATGAAAAACGAGGCCCTCTAGCAAGATGTGGAGCAACCTAAATGTCCATCGAGAGATGAACGAATAGAGAAGACGTGGTACCTATATACGATGGAATATTACTCAGCCATAAACAAGAAGGAAATAATGCCATTTGCGGCAACATGGACGGACCTAGAGATGGTCATAGTGAGTGAAGTCAGTCAGAAAGAGAAAGACGAATACCACATGACATCACTTATATGTGCAATCTAAAATATGACACAAATGAACTTATTTACAAAAGAGAAACAGACTCACAGACATAGAGAACAAACTTATGATTACCAAAGTGGAAAGCGGGCTGGAGGGGGAGGATAAATTAGGAGTTCGGGATTAACAGATACAGGATATTAGATCTAAAATAGATTAACCAACAAGGACCTACTGTATAGCACAGGGAATTCTATTCGATACCCCGTATTAAACTATAATAGAAAATAATCTGAAAAAAGAAGATGTACATGTATGTATTACTGAATCACTTTGCTGTACAGCAGAAATTAACACAACACTGTAAATCAACTATACTGCAATAAAAAAAATGAGGTCTTGGGCTTCCCTGGTGGCGCAGTGGTTGAGAGTCGGCCTGCCGATGCAGGGCACGCGGGTTCGTGCCCCGGTCCGGGAAGATCCCACATGCCGCGGAGCGGCTGGGTCCGTGAGTCATGGCCGCTGAGCCTGCGCGTCCAGAGCCTGTGCTCCGCAACGGGAGAGGCCACAACAGTGAGAGGCCCGCGTACCGCAAAAATAAAACAAAATAAAATAAAAAATTAGGTCTTCTAGGATTTTTTTATTAAAAAAGAAATGCCTAATATGTAGTAAATGACAAGAAATCCAAGCTACGTAAACATAGCATTATTATACCATGATTTCAACACACATACATTGAAACAAAACAAAGAAAAATCAAGAGCACCTAAGATGTGGAGTGTTCATCTATGGTTTTAATGAGAATGGGTGATTTCCATTTTCTTCCTTATATCTATCCATATTTTCAGCATTTTCTATAATAAGTATGGATTCTTTCTAGATATCAGGTAAAAATGATAACATTTGCTATAATTAAAAAAACTATCATATCAGCTCTTCCTTTTCATCGTCATTACTCAGATACAGGGCAGACCCTGAAAACAATGGACTATATTTAGCAGTCTCTAACCTCGTCTCCCTGCCTTTACTCTTTCTTATTCCTTTTATTCTTTGCTGCATAACCCTGGGTTAATCTACCTAAAATAAGTTATCGCTGATCACGGGATGGATTTGGACAAATGCCTAGAGCGATTTCTCATCTGGAAGATAAAATCCAAATTCCTTTCCCTGCACTCAGAATCCTCACCACCTGACCTTCGCTCACCTTTCGCATCTAATCCTCCACTCATCAAAGACAGGCACATTTTGTCCCAATCAATCTAGTCTCCTCACTGGCTGCTGCACATGTCATATTCCTCTGACCTTGACCTTGCACTTCTCCCCATGCTTACGTTGCTGCCCCCCCTCCCCGGGCAAAACTCTCCATCTTGTGATTCACATAATAAATCTTTACCATTTCTAACAGCCTTTCTTGAAACCCAACCCATCCATGAAACCTTCCCGAGTAACAGGGCCATTGCTTCCCCAAACACCTCAACTGGGTCAATCTGGAAAAGACCCTCTCCAGGCTATCCTGTGGACACATGGCTTGAAAAGCAGAGGGTACTTGCTTTTCAGAAAAAAAGGACATCCGTTCTCTGGGGCAGACACAGCCCCTGCTGGGACTCATGGCTTTGTGGGTCCCGAGCCCCACTGCCCATGGTGGTTGTGGGGTTTATAGAGGATAATCTGCAGAAGTGAATGTGGCAGCTTTGGTCAACACTGATTTCATTCTTATTTTAAAGATCTACTTTCAATAATGTCAAGATTCTGGCTAAAATATTAGCACTAAGATCTTTTTCCATTATTCTATCCAACTTTTAAGAGTAGAAAGCACATTTAATACGTTCCTCTTTACTACCAGAATGTTTTTAATTGTCCAAGAAATGCAATATTGCTTTGACAGAGAGTACTATTATGACTGATAAGTGCAGTATGGATATAAATAAGCAATTCTCTAATAAAAGTGTTCATTACTAATTTAGCCAATTTGGTTCATATTGATTAAACTTATAATGTGAAAAACTTGATGCAACGGTTTTGCAAATTTTTAAACTCTACGCCAAAATGTGTATGTTTATGTAAAGTGAAAAGAGTCAGTATTACTCAAAGGATAACTGAGTTATGACTGTGATGATACAAAACAAATCAAATGTGTCAATCTGCACACAGAGGGTAAGTGTATAGAAAGCCTACACAAAAAGTATACAGTATTCTTTAAAGTGTCAGAGTGCAGATGTATATTGTAGGCATGATATAAAATTGTTATTTATGCTCTGGGGTTGGCTTATTTTGCTTCCACGTCTGTTGGAAATGTATAGAGCATTCCTTCAAGAACAATGAAAAGTTCCAACTGAAATGAGGACCTCTGAGATAAAGTTTAAAGTAGTTACACAGAAAAAGAAAACACGGTAAGTCTGTAATGTTGGACAAACAGAATATGCCCATCTTGGGTTCAGTGAAGTATCAGAATATCAATCCCCTCAAATGACAAAGGGAAAAAACAACTTGGCAAATGTTACCGCATGCAGTTAATTGGTTGATGTTATAAATCTCCACACTTTTAAATATTTAAACTAAAATATTTAAACTAAGACAATGCTTTCAAAAGATAACCCCATACACACATACACACAGGCGCACACACGGCAGTTCCCACCCAAAAGAAACAGGAGGGGAGAATTAACTCACTTCCTCTGGATTCAAAGATTCAATCCCGGGACAGAACAGAGGAAGCAGTGCTTTTCTTTTTTAAGGGCTTCCTCATGACTGTCACCCACCCACTGGTTCAAGGAACAATCAAGTTGTTCACTTTTGAAGTTCTGCTTTTCTAAGTTGTCTAAAGGGAGTTTTCAGAGAAAAGGGGGGCATTGGAAAAAAAAAAAGTTAGAGGGAAAAATACCTTCTACTTTTTTTAAACTTTAATTTCTCCTCTAACTAAGAACTCCTCTTTCTGGTACAAGCCTAGAGGCTTTGCTCTCATATTTAGTGTCTAGAAAATTCTACCAATATCTTTGCTGTGTAAAAGTACTTACGATTGGGCTAAGGGCCTCGAATTGAATTGGATTTGCCTATTCCCCTCCCCCCAGCTCTCTCGGTTGCCATGAAAATAGATGCTTATCACTAAGCTATGGGTTGTGTTATTTAGTGGAAGCCAATGTTCAGAAACAAAAAGCAGTGTTTCTTGGCTCCTGTAATGTACATAGCTAACTAAATCAATACCCCGACTTCAGTAAGCCAGAGAAAAGCTTTTCTGCTATGCTCTTCAGTGCGGCAGCAGCAATAACCTGGGTGGATAATCTAATCCTAGTCTAGACCCTTTTGGCTATATGACTTTGTAAGGACAGATCCTGAAAGACGAGGAAAGAGTTGTGAAATCTCTATGCAATGAGTTGTCCTGTCAAACCATTTCTAGAATGTCAGGACCGTGTGTAATGATCCTATACAAGATGAGGTCTTTTTAGTTCATTTCTAGGATGTCAGAACCGTGTGTAATGATCCTATACAAGATGAGGTCTTTTTAGTTCATTTCTAGGATGTCAGGACCGTGTGTAACGATCCTATACAAGATGAGGTCTTTTTAGTTCATTTCTAGGATGTCAGAACCGTGTGTAACGATCCTATACAAGATGAGGTCTTTTTAGTTCATTTCTAGGATGTCAGAACCGTGTGTAATGATCCTATACAAGATGAGGTCTTTTTAGTTCATTTCTAGGATGTCAGAACCGTGTGTAACGATCCTATACAAGATGAGGTCTTTTTAGTTCATTTCTAGGATGTCAGAACCGTGTGTAATGATCCTATACAAGGTGAGGTCTTTTTAATTCCTTGGTGAGGGTCATTCCGAGTGGCAGCATGACACGAGAGAAGAGCCCTGATCAGGAGGCGGGGAGCCTGCACTTACCCCTGAAGCTACTACATCAGGAGAGGGAATTTCAGCAAATACTGTAACCCATGTGGGCCTCAGTTTTCCCCTCTGTGAAGCATGGCTGCTTAAACCCAGTGACCTTTAAGATTCTTTCCAGCTTTTACGTTTAAGAATTCCACGTAACGGTGGGCTACAAGAGGGTCCGTTTTCTCCGCACCCTCGCCAGCACCTGCTATCTCTTGTCTTCTTGCTGACGGCCATCCTAACAGGTGTGAGGCGATACCTCACTGTGGTTTTGATCTGCGTTTCCCTGGTGATGAGTGACGTTGAGCATCTTTTCATATACTGTTGGCCATTTGTACACCTTCTTTGGAAAAATGTCTGATAAGTTCCTCTGCCCATTTTATAATCGGATTTTTGTTTTGTTTGGTTGGTTATCGAGTTGTACGAGTTCTTTATACATTTTGGATATCAACCCTTGTCCAGTACTTGGTTTGCATACATTGTCCCATGTCACGGGCTGCGTTTTCATGCTGCTGAGTGCTTCTTTTGATGTGCAGAAGCTGTTTTAGTTTGATGAAGCCCTACTTGTTTCCTTTTTGCTTCGGTTGCTGTGCTTCTGGTGTCGTTTCCCAAAAATCCTTACGAACCGTTAGTGGGAAGGTAACTTTGTTTAGCCACTATGGAAAACAGTATGGAAGGTCAGCAAAAAACGAAAACTAGAGCTACCATCTGATCCAGCGATCCCAGTTCTGGGCTTGTAAGAAGAAGAAATTTGCAAGAAGAGGTCCTTGAAAAAAGAGGAAATTTGGACACAGATACGCACAGAGGAAAGACCACGTGAAGACACAGGGGGAAGGTGTTCGTCTACAAGCCAAGGAGAGAGGCCTCAGAAGAAATCAATCCTGCCGACACCTTGATCTCCAACGTGCAGCCGCCAGAGCTGTGAGAAAATGAATGTTGTTGTGCGAGCCACCCAGCCTGTGGCACGTTGTAACAGCAGCCCTGGCACACTAAAGCACGCCGTCATGGAATTCCCAACTTCGTATCGACCAGAGCAGCAAACGAAGGTTAACATTATACCGTGTCCATTAAGTCATTTAACAAACATTTATTAAAGAGCCCATCATGTGGGTGCTGTGAGAAAACCGACAAAAATTCTTGCCCTTGGGAAGCTTAACCTTTACAAACCAAGTATTTTGTTTCACAGAAGAGACTTCTTCCCTTTGCCAAAACAAAGCCAAACTGAGAATTTGCTATTACGAATCACATAAGCAACTCAGCAAGGATCAAACAAATCCTGGTGAGTGTGGACCATAAAAAGGGAACTTAATGTGAAAGAATAACTGAAAAACAATCATATTTCTACTTTTATTATTGAAACATAATGGGCAGCCCATGTGTCTGGACAAAGTAAGGGCCAGGATGAATCAGTGTTACAAGCTGAAGACAGCAAGTGAGTTCCTCTGTTGGCTTCTCCAGGTTCATTTAAAAGATCAACATCTTAGTGGTTTTGTATTTTCTTACGGCTACTTAGATACCTTATGCATTAATTATCATCTTCCTTTTAAGAAGAAGAAGAGCTGACTTCCTATTTGGAATAGTACTATCCGAACTGCTTATAATTCCACGATAAATACCCAGCTTGAGAAAACCGCAGCTTGTCTTCCTATTAGTGTTTCTGCGGTGAGTGCAAATTTAAAAATATGACATTGACGATGAACCTTCCCTGGACAAATACACACACACCGATGTTTACCTTGAGCAGCACAGGGCCTACGGACACTTACGCTGCAGCTTTCCCAGCCAAGGCATAAAGCACATTTCAAACTGATAAGGGGGCTTCACTTCATTCACACCTAACACAAGGGTTAGGAATGCCGATTAGGTTTTACTGTTGCAGTTATTAAAAACAAAAGAACAACAAAGTAATCATCCAGGTGTGGGGAGAGAAGAAAAAAGAGAAGTTCAGCCTTGCAGCCTTGCTTTCCATCACTTTGAAAGGTGTCTCCAGTCTCCGTTACACCATGTCAAGCTGATATATTGAATATAGGGCTGTCTTTTAAAGAGCTTAAGGAGCAGACGGGGCCCGCAGACAAACATTTCTGCCAGGAACGACTGACGGGCAGTGCCGTAAAGACACAAGAATGCTCTGGAACAATTCATTTAAACACGCTTCTTCCTCCTTTCCCCCTGCTTTTATCTGACTCTGTCCCAAAAGTTATCTGGGTTATGTTTTTAAATGATTTTAAAGCCAGCAGAGAAAATCAGATGCTTGCATTACTACTCCAGAACAGATGTTTTAATACTGTGTGGGTGAGGCAGATTATACATTTAAGTGAGAAATCCTGGGGAAAGTGGCCAAGTGTATTCATGTCGTGTCTTAACACTGAGCGGCGCTTACTCAGAGAGCATGGCAATGGAATAAACCTTGATTTGTCTACACAGCTGATCCCAGCGACCGTCCAGGCTGAAAAGGGAACTATGTTTACCCTCCAGCACTTAAAAGCTGTCACGTCAAGGCTCAAACCTGAAGCTGACCTTCCCGGAGTTTCAGGGTTTCAGGCAAACTCTGAGTAGCAGCTGTGTTCTGTCTGGGCCCAAATATGGGAAAAGAGATGGCTAGCTTTGTTAAAAATTCCCAAAAAAAAAAAAAAAGAAGAATGGTTATGTTATAAGCACAGTTTCTTACTAAATTAGTGGATGAGACTGTTACCAGCCCAGTGTTCCTTTCAGTGCGAAACTTGAGAACCACTGCCGTCTGACTAGACTCACAAATTACAACACCATTACCCCAACTCCTCTCCACCTAAAGTTCCTGGTCTGAGGTCACCCCAGTTAAAGGGTGGGAGGTCTCCTGGAAACCAGCGCTTTCCCGGGACAGCTGACTGTGGGCTGGTGAATCAGAGTCAACACACACAGTTTTCCACTTCCTAGGTAAAACTGTGAATTAGCAGCAATGACCCAGACTGAAAGCTAGGATTCCATGGGACAACTAAATAACACAGCACCGAGGACTCCTTCCCCAATGGCATCTGCGAGCGAAGCCAAAATGAAGGGTGCTTTCTTACTGAGATTGTTAAAAGGATTCCTCTGAATCAAAAAACGTGACAGGTCCTAAAAAGCTGAGACGACAGCTACTAGCGTTTGATGGCAAAGCACTACGCGCCTCTCCCCAATCTTGTTATATTGAACGCTTGCGGATTTGCTTTGATTCAGTGCTCAAGAAGGGACCGACAGGAAGACACTTCACAGGAAAGAGAAGGTGAGCTAAGAACTGTTAGAAGAAAAACACGTCTTCCCCGAAACCCTAGAATTAATGTGCGCCTCAAGCCGTAATCCTTAAGGCTCTTTCTTACAGAAATTTCTCTTGCGGCTCCGTATTTATTCAATGCATCACTTAACAGCCATTAAGGGAAATGTTCGGAATGCTTTGTGGGGATCTAGCTGAGAAATGGCGCCTGTATTGGTTGATATTTTCAATTATCTGTTCAGTAGGCTTAATAGTCAGATGAGACCCTCAACCTCATTCAGATTTTATGTGGGTGGAAGACTTTATTTGGGGCAAGAAACAATAGTATAAGTTATTTATTTTAAAATGGCTTGCCAATATAGTGTGACCAAGTAGCTGAAACTGGGAGGAGTAATAAAAAAATCCCTCAGAAAGTTCCTTTGAGGGGAATAATGAGATAATCTAATGGAAATAATTAGTGTGTGCGTAAGGCATGAAGGTCCCCGATGACGCCCCACCCCTCAGGGCTGAATCTAACAGTCCATTTTCTGTCTCCAAGCCGACACCAGGCTCTGCAGACTTGCTTCCCACTTGGACAGATGCTTCTCCTTAGCTGTGCTTGCTGGGTCCACCCCACCTCCAGGCTGTCCATGCTTGGACCCCATCTATCTTCTGTCCGCGTTCCTTCCTTTAGTGACCTCCCTCCAACTTACACGCTGCCACCATCCCCCTCTCTGTAACCTTACCCTGTGCTTCCTCAGTAAATGGACCCCATCGTGTGGAGCTGTTCTTTGCTTCTCTCCTGTGTCTTCACCCCGCACCCCACCTTATCTCGGCTCTACCATCAGACTAGGGTTAGAATCTGTGATCATCTGACTTATGGTAAGAAATATGGATTTGGTCTTCATCCTGTTTCTTCAGAGCTCCTAAAACCCTTGGAATTGCCGAAGTGATGAGAGCAATAAGCGTGTCTTTTGTGGTGTTAAGGAGGTGACTCTTGGCCGCACCTAAGGATGGAGGCTGGTTGCCAGGAGAACCAATCAGGTGAGAGGAGTTTGAACTTTCGAATCTCTGGTCACCCCTCCTGCCCCCATATTCCCCCCCCCATGCCCCGTCAAGGAGGCAAGAGGACCAGGTGGGTGAATCTAATGCCAACGGCCAATGATTTGACCAATTAAGCCTATGTAATGAAGCCTCCATGAAAACCCAAAAGGATGGGTTCAGAGAGCTTGGGTTGGTGAACACGTGGAGATTTGGGGAGAGTCATGCCTGGATGGGGCACAGAAGCCTGGAGCCCTTTCCCCATATCCCGCCCTGTGCACCCATCTGCCTGCTCTGAGTGATATCCTTTTATAATAAACTGATAATCTAGTAAGTAAAATACTTCTCTGAGTTCTCTGAGCCATTCCAGCAAGTTAATGGAATCTGAGGAGGGGGCCGTGGGTCAGAGCACCGGTAGCAACCTGTATTCATGACTGCCAGCCGGAATCGGAGGGGATTGTTGGAACATCCCATGTGTAGCTGGTGGGTCAGAAGCCCAGGTAACAGCCGGGGCTTGTGCCTGGTCTCTGAGGCCAGGAGGGAAGCAGTCTTGTAGGACTGAGCTCTTAACCTGAGGGCTCTGAGTTGAGCAGAAGGTGGTTCCCCCAGCTGGTGCTGGGACATTGCTGCCAACACTGAACTTGGTCTTGGGACACCCCAAAGAGGACCTGAGCGCTTTTCACCACTTCCACTGCTACCATCCTATCACCCAAGCCACCACCTGCAACAGCCTTCTAGCTGGCCTCCCTGTTTTCTTTCGCCTTTCCCTTTGTTGACTGAATTTACACAATTCTATGTCAGATGGTCCGTAGGGTACAGTAAAAATACTAATTTTTAAGTTTTACTTTCCCAGAAATATATATCAGCTTTTAAACATTATACTTTTACAAAACAGCCTTGTTTGAAAGATGCTATAGATGACTCACAGTGGCGCCCGACGGGAGAGCTTTGTACAGATTCCATAAACCTCTGTACACTCCTTACGCCTCCTGAAATCTGCCCCTCCCCTCCCCTCCCCTGGCATCCTTCCTTCTGTCGGGTGGAAGGCACTCCCCAGGCCTCCTGCAGAGAGCAGATGATGGAAAAGATGGTCTCTTCTTCAAAGTAGGGGAGCCACACCCACCGGCCAAATAAAATGGACCATTTGCGTAAGTTACAAATGAACACTTCATTTATGTGTTTCTCTAGGGATCAATGTTTCAAGCAGGGATGATACTACCTGCCTCAGAGAAGTTTTAAGAATTAAGTAAAACAGTATCACTAAACATTTTAATAAACAGTCAAGCCTTGTACAGACTTAGGAATTATCACACACATTTTTTTTTTTTATCACACACATTTTTAACTGTACATTTCATCGTCCCCACTATGTCAGTTTTACTCAAGATAAACAATTATCTTTAAAAGTTTAGTTCCTGGGGACTTCCCTGGTGGCTCAGTGGTTAAGAATCCACCTGCCAATGCAGCGGACACCGGTTCGAGCTCTGGTCCGGGAAGATCTCACATGCCGCAGAACAACAAGGGCCGTGCGCCACAACTACTGAGCCCACGTGCCACAACTACTGAAGCCCGCGCACCTAGAGCCCATGCTCCGCAACAAGAGAAGCCACCGCAGTAAGAAGCCCACGCACCGCAATGAAGAGCAGCCCCCGCTCACCGCAACTAGGGAAAGCCCGTGCACAGCAACGAAGACCCAGCGCAGCCAAAAATCAATCAGTCAACCAATCAATAAATCAATAATTATAAAATTTAGTTCCTGATTTATGTTGTTTTGTGTGTATGGCGTGACATTAGCTATTTAGTCCATGTTCATTGATACCTCACCCAACATTCTTGTAACACTGACATGGCTTGCCCTGCACCACAGGGAAAACCCTTGTTCAAACTTCTTTCTCTCCTAAAACAGATTTATATTCAGTAGCTATACTGGGGAGTGAAACGGGCATTTTGGAACAACAAGTTCAGTAAAGGCACGTCTAGGTATGTTCGTGGCCATGAAAAACTCTGTGCTGAGAAACTTAAAAAAAAACCAAACGCATAATAATGTTCGTAACTAACATCTCTAGTTTTCAGTTTTCTGAATTCATATTTCTTGCCTAAAAAGTCTTTATATGAAATGAGACAAATAGAAACCCCACCAGAAGCGCAGGATTTCACTAGTCAGGCACACTGTGTAACTGTATCTTAACTACAGTGTATGGCATTGTATTAACACAAACTTCTATAAAGTAACTAGTCAGCATGCAGTGTTAAGAACAATTATTTTATCGAGCGTGAAGTCATTGTCTTTCACAATTGTAATCGCTCCGTGACATTCCTATTACGCTACGAAGTCTTCAGTGACTGTCCACACATCCCAACATCTCCAAAAAATAAAAGTATAAGCAGTTATATGTTCTTTCATCATGTTCTTTAGCGCTGGCCACTGCACTAAAATGAAATTGTGTCACGTGGTCAGCATTCTGGGCAGGTCAAAAAGAAATCACACAACGTGAAATAAAGAAAAAAATTGTGAAATGTTGCTACCATCATCCCCAAGTACACCTGAGATGTCTTTTCCTTCTGTTGATATAAGCAAGTCATGGCTTTGAAAATAGGGACACAAGAAAGTAACATCATTCTGCAAACTGGACTGTACGACTCAGGTGCTTGCAGGAAGTGATGAAGACGAACAGCCACTGAGCTTCTGATGGGCAAACCTACATCCGTGCGTAAGGACCGCAACAGCGTTTAAAAACTAAGTGCCAGGAGAGCAACTGACTGCCCGAAAAAATCAGGGGAGACTACAAAGAAGAGATAAAGTTAACCTAGAGCTCAGAGAACAAGAAAGCACTCAGACGAGAAGAACACTTTGGATATTTACAAAGAACCTGAACTGGGAAACAGAAAGGTGATGGGTTAAAAGGAAGAGGAAGGGCAGCAGAGGCACTGCCGTCGGGTGGGAGAGCAGGTGGTGGTGGGTGGAGAGACAGACCGAGGTCTGATCAGGACGCCTCTGTGTGTGCCAAGCTCCACAAGCAGCAGGAGAGTGAGAGAGATTGTAAGAAAGGTGGGATGCGATCACGGCTTTTTTCTTGGTCTTCCTACGTGAGGAGGTGCCCTAGATTCGGGGAAAGGGCATGTAGACTCTGGTGGAACCATAAACAGGGCTTCCGGCTTGAAGCCCTGCCCGTGCTGCTTCCCCGCGATGGGAACTGCCTTGTTCCCTTCTGCACCTGGCTCCCCACTGCTCCTCCATGAAGACTCAGCTCATCCAGGAGGCTGTCACCAGCAAGACTTCTCTCTCCATCCACTAACGCGGGGCTACCTGCCCTTCTCTGATCCCATGTCTCTAGCACCACGCTGACTTGAAACTATTGCACAACTCCTTCAGGGCAGAGGACAAGCCTCATGTCTCCTGGATAATATTTTGGTTTTATTTTCATTAATTAACTCATTTATTTATTTATTTTTGGCTGCATTGGGTCTTTGTTGCTGTGTGCGGGCTTTCTCTAGTTGTGGCGAACGGGGGCTACTCTTCGTTGTGTTGTGCTGGCTTATCATTGCGGTGGCTTCTCTTGTGGAGCACAGGCTCTAGGCATGCGGGCTTCAGTAGTTGTGGCACGCAGGCTCAGTAGTTGTGGCTCGCGGGCTCTAGAGTGCAGGCTCAGTAGTTGTGGCTCGTTGACTCAGTAGTTGTGGCGCACGGGCTCAGTAGTTGTGGCTCGCGGGCTCTAGAGCGCAGGCTCAGTAGTTGTGGTGCACGGGCTTCAGTAGTTGTGGCTCACAGCTTCAGTAGTTGTGGCTCGCGGGCTCTAGAGAGTAGGCTCAGTAGTTGTGGTAAACGGGCTTAGTTGCTCCGCGGCATGTGGAATCCTCCTAGACCTGGGCTCAAACCCATGTCCCCTGCATTGGCAGGCAGATTCTTAACCACTGTGCCCCCAGGGAAGTCCCTCTCCTGGATAATGTTGATCCCTAATGGCTTTTAGGGTCTGGCAGAAATACATCAACGGAATGCTGAAGAAAGAGTATATGCTATGAACTGATACCCACCGTGAGGAAGGGAAAGAAGGGTGTCAAAGCACTTGACTGTGGTTGCATCTGATAGCTGATGGAGTGGAGGGAAAGGGGGGCAAGGGTCCTGCATGACCTCAAGTACTTCCAGCTTCAGAGAGTGGCTGCCCATGACATACCTATCCAGGTACACAAAACAGGTAAGGATGGAAGAAAGAAAACGTTCAGCTTGGGGCACTTGACGGGGAGGAGTGGTGGCCACCCCTCCCTGACATCACATATGCAGGACTGGCCATCGATGGAAACTGACAGTCATTCACAGGTATATGTTGGTTACAGCCATGGAGTAAGAGCGCAAGAAAAATGAGACTATCAAGGGGAGGAAATCGGGATTTCCCAGCACGAAGCTGCGATGCTGAGGCAGGGGGGCTGGCACTGGTTCCCAGAACACAGGAGCCAAAGGGGCTGAAGGGGGCCTGAGGCACCAGTGGTCCTGCAGCGAGAGAAGAGAGATCTGACAAGTGAGATGGGCAACATTAAGGTGATGGAAGGCCAAGGAGAGGGATGCTAACAGGCCACTGTAGTCACTAAATAGGTGGCCTTCTGTGTCCTTGGACTTACTGACCTTTCACTGAAGGAGGTGAGGAAGAAAGAGGGCCTTCCCGGGAAAGGAGCATCAGTGCAGGAGTGGGAACTGGGTTCAGCTGGACAGTGAGAAAGACGGAGAAGAAAGAGCAGTGGATTTACGGGCAGGTTGACTAGAAGAAGGCCTCATAGAATAAGGGGAGAAATCTGTCTGTATTTCCAATCAGAATACAAGAGGCCTAAGGACGAAAGGCAACTTGAAGACAGAAGAATTCACATCCACTGCAGGTGGAGAGAGGGCAAGGACATCCTTCCCATAAACCACAGGGAGACAGAGTAAAATGTCACAGCATCTCTGAAAGACAACTTGATGGTATTTTCTAAGATCTTATAAGTTTATATTCAGAAATTTATCCTAAGGAAATAGAGGTATAATCCAAGGACATTTTTTGTAGCAATATGATGAGGGAAGAGTAAAATTAAAATGAAATAAAAAACTTAAATGTTCACCAAAGGAAGATTGTTAAAAATGGGATTATACTGTAGGTATGAACAACGGTCCGTCATACTGCCAATACTTTTCAGTGCACGTACAACACTGTAGAAATGAGCTCTAACAGCGTACGGATAAGATTGCCCCTGTGAGCTAAACTATAAAGCAAACAACAATTGACATCACACATAAGCTGAGAGAGAACAGGCAGCCTGAGATCGCCTTCGTTGTTCCCTAATTTAAGATTAATAAATATCTGAAAGTGGACTCTCTGGGGACTTCCCTGGTGATCCAGTGGTTAAGCATCCGCCTTCCAATGCAGGGGATGCGGGTTCGATCCTTTATCAGGGAACTAAGATCCCACATGCCGCGGGGCAACAAAGCTTGTGCGCTGCAACTACTGAGCTCGCACATTCCGCAGTCCGCACGCCGCAATGCAGAGGCCCGTGCTGCAGTGAAAGATCCCCCATGCCGCAACTACGATCCGACGCAGCCAAAGAAAGAAAGAAATAAAAGGAATCCTTAAAAAAAAGCAGACTCCCCGGTCATCACCCTGATAAGAAGGGCACCTCCTGGATGCATGTATCTTCCTGAACGGAAGCAGGAGCATTGAAGGAAGGGGGTTACCGGACAGCTTTGTCTGTAAGTGAGAGGGGTTGACAGTGTGATTCTAAAGAGTGCAACAGTCACAGGTATACAGAAGGTAAAACTCTTCCAACCAGAGTCAACTAACGGGGTTACTAAAACAACCAGTAGATTTCTGCACTAGAATTTCTAGACTACTCAGAAGCAGCTAAGTCACAGTTGAGTTTATTAAAGTTCAAGGTAAATGCATAGATATCCTCCCACATTGTTTTCTTTGTCTTGTCCTTACCCTGCAACTCTGCTCTGCCGACCTTTGCCCTAAGCATCCTGTGCTCCGGAACCATCTTCACACCCCTCACCCCTACCCTGCTCCCTAAAAATCCTCATGGTTTCAGCTGATTTCAGAGAGAGGACTGAGGGCCCAAAACATGTAAAAGTGTTAGTAAAAGCTAACACTTATACTCTATAAAAAGTGGATACAACCACAATTAACAGCATCTTAATTATGCAATTAGGATAATACACACACTCATTCAATTATTTTTATTCGCTAATCTGGGCAGCCCTAGTTGGAGAGTTTCAAGCAAAGGCGTGTTATTATTTGACTATGTTTGAAAAGGGTCATATCCACTGCTGTGCTGAAAGCAGACTTCAGGAAGGCACTTCGCAGGTAATGCCAATAAAATCCAAATGGAAACATTGAGGAGGCATGTGGATGTTCAAAAAAGGGTTTTAGCTGAGACACAGGGGCTGGATGTATAAATTTCAGAGCCAATGGCTTCTGGATTGTATGAAAAGCCATGCGATGGGCTGAGCTTGCCGAATGAGTGAGTTTTGGTGAGGAAGAGGTAAGTATCATGGCTTCCAAGCCTGGCTAGAGAGGTCCTGATTAAAAAAGGGCCATGACCCTAGGGATACTCCCATAATTCCATGTCCAAGGAGGAAGGGGGAAGCAGTACAGGGAACTGAGTTAGGAGGAAACTGGAACGGGTGTGACGATCTAGAAAGCAGGAGAAAAAGTGTTCAGCGGGAAAAGATAAAGGATCAGCTGCATCCAACACCGATGACAGGTCTGATCAGAGAATCGGACACTCGATTTAGCAATGCCTGTATGACAGCACTGTACATGGGGCACTCCAGCATCCTCGGATTTTGGTCCCCGAGGGGGTCCTGGAAGAAATCGCCCTGGACCCTGAGGGACGACTGCGTGCACTCTTTGGAGATGTTTCAGGTGTGATTTTGGTAGAGGGAGGGGGTGAAAAGCTTGAGGAGGGTGAGTTGAGGAGGGAATAAAAACAGAGACAGCAAACACAAAGGACAGTTGAGAGGCGCTGCTGACCGCAGAGCCGACGACAGGATTGGTAGTGGGATGGGGACATGCAATCCGGAGGACTTCCTCTTAATATAGGAGAAATAACAGCCTACTCGTATGCTGAGGGACGTGGGCCAATAAAAGGTCAAAATCATTAAGATGGGGCTTCCCTGGTGGCGCAGTGGTTGAGAGTCCGCCTGCCGATGCAGGGGACACGGGTTCATGTCCCGGTCCGGGAAGATCCCACATACCGTGGAGCGGCTGGGCCCGTGAGCCATGGCCACTGAGCCTGCGCGTCCGGAGCCTGTGCTCCGCAATGGGAGAGGCCACAACAGTGAAAGGCCCGCGTACCGCAAAAAAAAAAAAAAAAAAAAAAATTAAGATGGTGCAAGAGAGAGAGGGGGGTGCTGGAGCCCCCCGAGTAGATGCAGATAAGAGGGAGGGGTCAGGCAGGCACGGGCTCCCCGAGGTTCCCCCAAGGCTGCAGGAAGGAGGGCCAGGTGGGTAAAGAGCAGGCTGAGAGCTCGTGATCGCTGGTGTTCTCCTTGGGAAGCAGGAAGCAGAAGCATCTTCTGAGAGCGAGGAAAGAGGAAAAGATGCTCAAGGTTTTAAAAGAAGATATTGACCAGTGGAGTCGTGGAGAGTGGGACGGAGGGCGGACAGAGAAGGTGTAGAATGACTGCCCAGCAACACAAGAGAATGTGTGAATCTAACCTAAATGCAGAGATTATCATACTGAGCGAAGTCACTCAGAAAGAGAAAGACAAATACCACATGACATCACTCACATGTGGAACCCAAAATATGACACAAATGAACTGATCTGCCAAACAGACTCACAGACACACAGAACAGACTTGTGGTTGCCAAGGGGCAGGAGGGTGGGGGAGGGGGGGATTGGGAGTTCCGGATTCGCAGATGCAAACTAGCGTGTATAGGATGGATAAACAACAAGGTCCTACCGTAAAGCACAGGGAACTATACTCAGCATTCGGTGACAAACGGTCATGGAAAAGAATATGAAAAAGAATATACATGTATAACTGAATCACTTTGCTGCACAGCAGAAATTAGCACAACGCTGTAAATCAACTATACTTCAATAGAATATTAAAATAAAATAAAATAAAAGCACCATCAGTCAGAATGACAACAGGGTTTTCTTCCTGGACTCCATGAAGGGTGTGGGGCATGATCTCGTGGTTGGGTGTTTCCAGAGCTTTCCTACGTCAGGTGCATTTGCCAAAAGTCACCAGTAAGGGGTCAAAAGTGGGCACACACTGGGCTGATACGGGTGGAGGCCAGCCCGGAGCCAACGCTGAGCAGAGAGGACACAAAGGAATGGTTACCTCGGGGAAGAACGTCGCGGGTTCAGAATCACCGCACCCTCCCAGGCGCCCTGAACTTCAGCACGCTGTCGCTGCGGCCCTTTAAGAACTTGACCAAGATTCACCAAGAGGCGAAGCTTATCTCTTTTAGAGATTTTTAACGACAAACTGATACAAGAAGTTTTTATGAAAACATTCATTTCAGCATCAGAAGCCCAGCCAGGCCTGGACTCCTTCATTGAACTGAGCACCTGGCTAATCTAGTCATCACTGTGAATTCAACGTCACCTCTTATTCAACGTGAAACGATGCTGAAATTCAATTTCTAATTTTCATCATTTTCTAACCAATGCACTTCAAAGAAGGGAATCTGGTTAAAAGTATTAACTTCATGGCGAACTTGAAACTTTGCACATAAGCAGCATAATTTGAGATAGATCTGCTTTAAAGACTTTCACTCAAGTCTGGTCACATGAATATTCATGCCGCGAACACGATGCCACTGTTTTTTTTCCTGTGTTTCACAAATGGTTACTTTCAAACAATTTATCTTTCTAAATGTCTTTCCCAGTCACTGACGTGGAAATACTTTCCTGCTTCTGATGATTTTATGCAGAATATATGGAAATAATTATATAGTGGTCCCAGCAAAACTGTGGTTTAGATGCTCTCATCAGCTGTCATTTCAGCTTTGCTACTGCGACTCACAGTCTAGGAAGTGGTTAGTTTTGTTCTGGGGTTGAAAGTATAGAATTATATATTTGTTGATGCTGTGCTAACCTCTTTCTTTGATATTCAGAGCATGGCATAATCCTGTATCCACTGAGTAAAGCAGTTTCTTAGAGAACTTTGGAAATACTTGGGTTTTACCGAGTGCACTACTGCCACCTGAAAGCACTGATTTCCTGTGCTGGTCAAGCTGGATGAAGTTGGTCAGATGTGAGGTTTTCCCTCTAACCCAACACAGAGTGCAGACAGAAAAATGTAGGAATCTTAAACAGCAGTCCAGAGAAGAAGTTTTTCTGATTTCACTGAAGAGTAATGTACAAAATAAGGGTAAGTCCCATACTTCTTCACTCGAAAACTATGTACTCTGAAATGGTCAATGATGTACACACTGGCTTTTTAAAATATTTATATAAAATTTTACATAAGACAGGAGACTCAGAGAAACCAAAAGTATCTACGTGGGATGGGGGTAAAAAGGTTGGTTATGAGCACAAAATACATTACAACCACCAGAAGGCTGTGGGCTTTTTGCAAGCTCTTCATGGACATAAGTACACACACACACACACACACACACACCATCTAGAACCACTGATATTTCTCTCACTGAAAATTAGGTCACTTGAGGCATGGCTAACAAACAGAGAAACTGAAGAAGCTGAGGGTTTATAGCATCTGGAGCAGTGAATATAGGAGACATCGCTTAAGACTGGAAAAGATATTTTGAGGCAACGCAGCATCATGGAAAGAACATGGAATGTTGAATCCAAAAATCTAGGCTTGGACCTGAATCCACCCTGTATTATTTGTGGGTGTGACCATTAGCAAATCATTTATTTTCTCTGTGTTTTAGAGTATTTGTCTATGTACCCGGGATAATAATAATACATAAGCTACCTAATTTACTGGGTTGTTTTGAAGCTCAAATCAGATAATGTCCATAAATATATTTCACAAGCTAACAGGTGATTATGCATTACTAGTGACGGAGAAAGTCATAAAATTATTGCAGGCAGTATCAAAGGAAAGACTAGGACCAGTAAGAGGGAGTTAAGAGAACAAAGATTTTTGCTTAATATAAAAAAGAAATTTCTAAAAACAATACTGTTTAAAAGCAGAGTGGCCTCAACAGCTTAAAAGACAATGAATTCATAAGTTTTGCTTCAAAGTCACAAAGTCATTTTGTTTGGGAAACAAAAGAGTTTTTGAACCAGATGGAAGTTGTGCAAAATTAATAGATAGGGGTCTTCCACGTTTGAAACTCTATGAACTTGGTTAGACTAAAAATATTCAAATATTAATAATACAAAGACTCTTTGCCCTAAGTCGGCCACCAGGAGCCATTGCTTTGTGTCCTGCAAATCCTACCCACCCCAAACTTTCTAAATAAAAATACTAAGTTCAAGAAGTAAGCACAGGAATTTGCACCAATTATTTATTGAGATCTTAAAAATCACAGTTACCTGTGTTAAAATAAACATGTTAATGCATGTAAAAGTATTGTGTGACTGGAAACTTACATGATATTAACCTAGGTATAGATACTATGGTGCTTTACTAAGAAATGAACAATTCAGGTAATTAACAGGGTAGGAACTTAGACATTTTTATATTACTTCATATAGCCTGAATCTCTTTTCCTGTCTCACTTTTAAATTTTAGTTCCTAAGTAAGCATCACCCTCACACCTTGAAAGTGACAGTGATTTCTTGGGCAAACCACCAAGGTTTTTCCCAGGATCATCATTCTGAATGGGCCCAGGGCTATGCCTCCCTGGCTTCACGCTCCAGGACTTGATTTATTTACAACGGAATACAGAGGCTGGCATCTTTCCAGCCAGTGCTACTAATGACGGTGCTACTGGCTATCATGGGAACACCTGCCTGCCACCAGAATACCCATGAAAGATGTTTTTTATCACTCATTCATCTGCTTAAAATTTTGGGAGTGCTTTCTATGAGCCAGGTACCCTGCTAGGAAGTGAGACTACAATAGCGACTAAGACAGTTGTGCAGGGCAAGGCATTTAGATGAACTGTAGTGATCCCTGCAAAAAAAAAAAAGTATAATTATTATGGTTTACATTCAGTTTGTGGTACCGTAAAAATTAATAAACAGAAACCTCAATTAAAATAGAGTCACAAGGCCAGAAGAAGGAAGTCTCATGCCCTATGACTAGCCTAGCCCAGCAAACAGAAGAGGACTCCCCTGCTCGCCTGGCAAGAGCTCAGCCAACGAGAAGCCAAGACACTTTGGAACTCTCGACTCGTCCAGCGGTCTCTGGGCTTACGACAGCCCTCGCAGCTTCCTGTCCCCTCTATAAAAGAGGTCTACTCGCCAAGGCGGCAGAACCCCAGCTGCAATTCTTTGGTGAGCCCAAATACATCCATTTTTGCTGCAGAACTAAGGAAGTCTCATGCTCTACCACTAGCCTAGCCCCACAGGAAGAAAAAGTCTATTTGCTTTAGATCAACAAAACATTTATAAGGAACTTTGAAATTTAAAAATGACCACATTGAATTTGATGTGCCTTTAAAACCTCCAAGCCAAAGGCCTCGAAAATGAATTTTCTTTTTTATCAAGAGGATAGTGACACCAGCTTCAGGAAAGCAAAAAGCAAAACAGGAAATAATGTGAAAAAGGAAACAAAATGACCTAACCAATAAGGGTTATTTAAAATAAGGCTTGAGTTCTAAAGAACTGACTCACGTGTTAACTGGGGGAAAATCTACTAAATACGAAGCAGTGACAACAAAGATTTTATAGCAGTTAAATAAATCTTAAAGACAAAGGTTTACATATTAATTATTTAGCTTTAATTATTAACTATTACATAATGCCCAACAGAATTGTTCTAAAGGTAGTAAAATACGTTAGTAGCAGTGACTTTACACAGATGCAATACAAAGGCAAGTCTTAAAGCAAATTAAAAATGTCCATTCACTTCACGGTACGTATAGCTACGGTAGCAACAACGTAATACCCTGTCTGTCTTGGGCCTGAAAGCCTAATCTCCATTTGGCCGTCAACTTTCAAATCTATTCTAGGAAGGCCTGGAAACTTTGTACGCCTAATGAAACCCTCCCGTTTATTATTCATAGAGATCAAAAGGGGTATGTGAAAAGCAGTTTCACCGTGGTTAACATCTGTAAATATTTCCTCTCAATCCCAAGGGTCAAGAAAAAAAGTCTAGCATCTTTGCCCATACTTCAAACAAATGTGACAAGAGACTGAAATTCTTCATGTTCTCAAAAGTAGAGCATTGATAGGAAAATGATTCAGTAAGTATTAATATCTGTATGATTTAGATATGGATAAAAGATTGAAAAATACAGATTTCATTGGAGCAATAATCCAAATATATGAAGAAAAATACAATTGTTATGCATACAACTTACTCAGAGTAAGAATAAAATGGCAAAGCTGTGGGATGCCTGAGACAACCTGGAATTGAATTAAGGCCTAAAAGTCACACTCCATACAAAATACTTCACTTTAATTATTTACCATTACACAGGACATTGTTCTAAAAGTAATAAAAGATGTCAGTAGCAGTCACCTTACACAGATGCAAGACAAAGGTAAAAACCACAGAGCAGAAGATTTAAAAACAAAAACCAACACATCAAAATTAGAAAAACTCAGATGAGCAGGGAAACAGGAGAGCACACGAGCAGAGAAATATTTTGAAACTAAAGCATTTTCCAAGCAAAATGTCTCAACTGAGTGACAAGTTATTTTTACCGAAAGTGCTTTATCTTCAAGCAGAAGTGTCATTAATACACAGAGAGTAAATACCATGAAAGGCCCCATTGCATGTCATGTGCACAGCTCAGGAAGCCCAGAGACCTGTCTAAACCATGAAAAACGGTGCTTTCCAAAACCTTTCATCTGTGTTTCCAGTTGGACCGTGGACGGCACAGAGAACTAATTCAAGCCCCATCTTCACGCGTTGGCCCTGAGACAGCTTCCCATCCCAGCTGCAGCCTCTGCTCTGGTGTCACTGAAAACACAGAGAACTGCAGCGTGTGCAAGAAGCCACGTCCTTCCCCTGTGTGGATGGCCGTCGGCACCAAACAGGCGCGGGGGACAGGTGGGCCCTGGACTACTGATTCAGAAACTGCTAAGTGAACCTTAAATTCCTGCACTAGAAGACCGATGAGCTCTTCAAAAGCCAAGCGCGGAAGCAAACTAAGGTAATAGTGCATCGTCGCAACAAGCTGTGCATTTAAATACCGTAGACTACAGGCAGGCATTCAGTCCATAGTTCCTATCGTCATTCAGGTGCCAGTACAATTCTGAGAAGTCACCATCAAGCACAACCTCCCAAAGGAGTAACTTTTCAACGGGTCAACACTGATGAAAGACCTTGAGTCTCCATTTCCCAAAATGCATGGGACGTTTTGCAGGGGATCATGGGAAGTGTTCTTTAACATCAGTTTTGGAGATTATAAGAATGAATTCTTACGTATTTTAGCATAATATGGTACTTTCCCAGAAAAGTGAGTGGAATGGTCCAAAGCCCTACTCTTCCATCTACAAATGCTGCATCCTTTACAACTGAGGTCAGACTTCTCCAACTCAAGTTGTGATGTGTTTAGTGGGTTGTGAAACTGATCTAGTACATTTAACTAGCATTCTTTAAAAAAAAGAAATGGAAGGCCAAAAAGTCGGGTTAACTTACAGAGGAGCTGAAAAACAAAACAACAACAACAAAATGGCATTTTCCCAAGTGAGGAAAGGGTGAGAAAGTGTAGACAAAATTCTGAAATCCTAACTTTGAAAATAACAAAAGTCAAGCAGTTGTTTAGGATAAGGAGCATTTAGGAAGAGGAAAGAAAGAGAGAGAGAGAGAGAGAGAGAGAGAGAGAGAGAGAGAGAGAAAGAGAGAGAGAGAGAAAGAGAGAGAGAGGGAAAGAGAAAGAGAAGGAAAGAAAGAAAGAAGGAAAGAAAGAAAGAAAGAAAGAAAGAAGGAAAAAGGAAGGAAGGAGGGAGGGAGGAAAAGGAAAGCCTGTTCCACCATTACTTTGGTAAATATCTAATATTTTTCATAAGCTATTTTACGTTTTCAGTAAGATAAAAACATCTCTTCCTAAATCTTCGTCGAGAGTTCTCTATAAAGGATATTATAGGAGAACTCTATAAAGTTCTCTATAAAGGATATTCCGAGTGAGTCGGAAGCTCACTCCTTCAAACTAAGTAACTTCCAGATGCCGTGCTCTTCTCTGCAGCTTGAGAAACAGCAAAGCTGAATCACAGGAAAATTTACGGAAGAGAATAAAAATGCGTTAAATGTCGAATTTGTGCCAGGCGTGTTGTTCCCACTCTGACAGCCATACGAAGACACAGTTACCACTACATTTCTACTGGCCACACTCATTTAATTTACAATTTCCCAATGACACACTATCAGGCAGTGTCAATATCAAAACTGAACAAAGGATGAGAGTCCTTATCTTAACTGACCTTCACTCGCCTGGCCTCCTGGTTTAGGTAGCTTTCCTATCACGCAAAGCACGCGGACCGATGACGCCCACAACTAACTGAACGCTACTGGCATCCTTTCTGCTCTTTCCAGTTGGATTCTACACCTACCAAGAGACAGTTGTATTGTTCCCCAAACTACTTCTATCAGTAGTACCTGTTACTGTAATGCTCCTTATTTAAATATTATGTAACCCAATCAAACAGAGCAGTTGTCTCTTTGAAAACTTAGGTAATTGGGAAGGATTCCATCCAAAATGAGTTACTCTACAAAGTTGCTATTCAAGCAGGTATGAGAGAGAAAACGAACATTTAGGAGGAAAACCTCACAACAGCTTAGTGGAATTCTGCACTTCGATTGCATTGAAAGCTACCTTCGACTTCTCATTTTTTACTTAAAGACATACAAACTGAAAGTCAATATTAAGGCATTACAGCTATGATTTTTGAAAGAAATACAGCAAGTTTCCAAGTAGCATATCCCTACTTAAATAAAAGGTCTTGGCTTAAATAAAAAGTAGTGAAGTTAAAATTAAATGCTTACAGGATAAACAGCAAGGTCCTACTGTAGAGCACAGGGAACTACATTCAATGTCCTGTGATAAACCATCATGGAAAAGAACAGGAAAAAGAATATGCAAAAGTTATACATCTATATCTACGTATCTATATGTATAACTGAATTACTTTGCTGTACACCAGAAACTAACAGAACATTGTAAATCAACTATACTTCAATAAAATAAATTTTTAAAAATTTAAAAATTTAGAAAATTAAATGCTTACAGAATATGTGTATCATTGTTAGGACTCTCCTTTGAGCTCTCTACCAACTAATGGACGAGCTATCAGCCCCCAAGGCATTCAGGAGCTGCATTCCACAGAATTCTAAAATTTAAAAATACCTGGAAAATATCACATGTTACTATATTTTGCTTTTGTAATAGTTTAACTTTTACATATTGTACAGTTACAGTTACTATGTAAATATTCCCACATACCATACCTGTTGGAACCGCATTATACAGATTTCGCATGAGAAGAGACCTAGTAGCACTGAAGTCATCAATCTCTTCTGGAGAGATGAAGGGCTTTTAAAGCAATCAGTTCTGAATCTTGACATCAGTTTAAAGCTATAGATTATATCTTGAGCTCTCAGCATCCTAAAACTTCATTAATCTCTGTCTCAGAGGCAGCAGACCCTTATTCATGGATTTATTTATAGTGACTATTTACGTTTCATAGTTCACTCTGAATCCCACATCCAGAGGGGTGATTTGTGGTATTACTTTTGATTTTATAAGCTTTAATCTATGATAGATGTTCCACTCGAAAATGCCGCCAAAACGGTTCTGCACCACACAACAGAATTTCAGATGAACATTATAAGATCACCTAGTTCAGGACAGAAATTCTTCTCAGGACCGAGGCTGATGTTCTGAAGCCATTTCGTGATACAAAAATATGTGCTCTTTCTTGATTGAGCCATTTTAGAAACTGTCTATTAATCAAATGTCCTTTTAGCTTTTATTTGTAAAAGTCTTTTCATATAGCACTTTCGTGTAATACCTACTACGGTGTTGTGTATTTTCAGTCAAAAATTTCTTCTTGAGGTCGGTGGGCTGTAACAGTGTCACTTGCTAAGTTGTGATATTGTTCTGTGTACGGTCATGCACGAAGCTAACCCTTGGGGAAAACCAGGTGAAGGGTGTACAGGACCTTTCTTACAGATGAATGTCAATTTACCATTATCTCACAATAAAATGTGAAAAAAGTTCTTATTGAGCAAAAGTTGATTAGGGGATATCACGTACTATGGTTGAAATTCATGGTTTGACTCTCATTTTTTCCTGTTTATTTGCTCTGAACCTCAGGCAAGCTGCATTCTTTCTGGGCATGCTTCCTCACAGGTAAAATGGCAATCATTTCCCATAGTTATTCTAAAGAATAAGTGAGGGAATTCCCTGGTGGTCCAGTGGTTAGGACTCGGTGCTTTCACTGCCGGGGCCTGGCTTCCACCCCTGGTCGGGGAACTGAGATCCCTCAAGCTATGGTGCGCAGCCCAAAAAAAAGAAACGAGATGACATATATCAAGAATCCAATACAGTAGCAGATGTTACAGAAATGGTTTGTACTACGATTATTCATGTTGGTAGACTGGAGTTTTTAAAATCAGCTTGATACAAAATTACAGTTAAAATATAAAATGCCATCTACCTTCAAGTCAAATGACTGAACCCTTTTACTTAAGCTAAATCGCCGCACCTCACAATATAAAGAAGTGAAAACCAGATGCACGAGGGCCCCGACGGAAGGTCCAAGACGGTGCTTTCCAAGAGTTACATTTCCTTCAATTGCTCACGCGTGGAATGATGCCACACCATTTGTGCCATTTAGGGCAAGCCAGGGGCAACAGTGAAGGCTTTTTATGTAACAAGGAATTCTATCGGAAGAGAAAACATCACCTGAGGATAAACGGAAAGCATGATCCCAAGGTCTGGGGACCCATTTAAATACGCAGTATGAACGCACAATTCTCAATCAGTGTCGTCACCATTACAGACTTCAGTCAGACGTACCCTTCTTGACATCGAGTCACAAAATATGAAACTCTTCTGGAGTTCCACGAGGTGACTGCGCAACAGGCAAACACTAAACTCAGGGCCAAGTCAGTTCCCTGCAGAAAACCGAGTCTGAAAGGGATCCCCCGACTTTAAACAAAACACTGCAGGCCTGGGTGGATTCGGGAGTTCTTTTTATTACCTTTACCAGTAATGGGATTAGAATACCACAAAGCATCACTCATCATATTCCAAAAAGAAAGGAAAATATTTCTGTCAGAATGTTTGAGATGACTTCTGAAGGATCTCGTCCAAAAGATGTGTCATGTATTTTCGCATTGCCTCACTCAAGCACTGGAAGTCAAGCCTTGGCATGCAGTGTCTTTCTGTTTCTGGAACAATTCTGTGTATTTCACATGTCTTCTCCTAAAACGACTAATTATACTTAATGCTATTTCATTAACTTATACCCGGCGGGAAAATGCCTTTTTTTTTCAAGCTGTATCAGGATGTTATTCTTCTGGAAAAAGGCATTTCCTCTTCAGCGACCGTGTGAAATTTAAAAGCACAATTTCAGAGACAGTATTAAGGCACTCACACAGGCTAACCTGGAGCTATCCACGCTTACTTCCTATTCCTATCTCAGATTTTAGAGTCTTAAGATAATTGCCATTTCAATGCCTTTTCTATTATTCTTCCAAAGGAAAAAAATAAAAGTTTTTAATAGACACCTTAGCTTTTATTAAGCAAACCTGCTTTGGGAGTACTTAAAATAATTCATATAGTATTTTAAGGCAGATGACAGCCTTAATCCAGCTTCTGAATAACTACCTGCAGTGGGAAAACACAGGCAAAGGTACGAGGCAGGCATTCCCGAAATAGTGGAAGTTTTACTTCCACTAGTAAACAGTGTTAGTTTTACTCACACTAAAACAAAAGCTGACTTACTTTTTAAAAAACTTTTTATGTTATATTGGAGTATAGTTGATTAAAAATGTTGTGTTAGTTTCAGGTGTACAGCAAAGTGATTCAGTCATACATATATGCGTATCTGTTCTTCTTCAAATTATTTTCTCAGTTAGCTTATCACAGAATATTGAGCAGAGGTCCCCGTGCTATACAGTAGGTCCCATTTTAAATGTAGCAGTGTGTACAGTGTGTACTTCAATTTATCTTATTGAAGTGTAGCTGATTTACGATGTTGTGTTCATTCCTGTCGTACAGCAAAGTGATTCAGTTATGCACATATATTCATTCTTCTTCATATTCTTTTCCATTATCATTTAAAACCTGACTCAGTTCTCTAAAGTGGAAACACCTAGGCAGATGCAGGACCTCTGTTCTGGGGCCAAGACACCAGGACATTTAGGTGCCTGAATTTCCTCTCTGTTCACCGGGTCTTTGGTGGCCCCCAAGTAGCCACCCGGCAGACAGCTGCGAAATGGCACGCCCTGTGCAAATTCGTGCTTACATGAGCGTTTCCTCTTCCATTCATTTCAAATCTTACCAAACGTCTGCTATATTTCAGACACTGTGCACAGATTGCAAAATTGCAAACTAAAAGTGCTCTGGGTCTTTCTTATTTCAGTGGGACTCACTGAGTAGGTGCTTCATAGGAGACTTTCAGTGGAGTCTCGTTCACCCTGTTACGCTTGTTTTCCAACTTGATTTTCCTATTTCTTTGTATCAATTTTAGCCTTCAAAGTTTCCTTCATGATGAAATTCTGAAAAATTCTTTGGAGCTGAAAAGAGTGCTAGGGTACTTACAGGGAGCTGTAATTTTTCAATAGCAATTGAATTTGATGGATAAGTGAAATTATTAACTCCATTGGCGTTTTTACCTTTTTTTTTTTTTTGTAACATTGCCTTTACTTTGAAAGTGACCTTTAAAGGAGCTTTATATGTCTTGTTTGCATTTTAAAGGTAAGCGTGTGGAGAAAGTACAATAACCCTCAATATTGATTACCACTATCATTTTTACAACATTGGCAAATTCTAATTTAGTTCACCAGCTTCTCAAAGTTCCTAAACAAGCCATGACATCGTAATCAGCAGAAATAAAACTTAGGTGTTTTAACAGGAAAACATTTGCTCTTCCGTCCTCAGTGATCTTCCTAATATATTTCCCAAACCAGCGCAGAAGCAGCCTGGCTTTAACTAGAGTGAGGAAAACCCTAATCAGCATCCTCACTTCTCCGAGTCATAACCTGGAAAATGGTGGTAATACCGCAGTATGGGGATTCAATGACCTAAAAGCGCCCATCAAGCCGTCAACATGTGTTCATTCTCTTCTGCCTGATTCAACTACTTCCAAGATGACATCCTTGAGCACCTCCTTTCCAAAATATGTTGAAAATATACTTGACTTTCAAAAATTAACTTCTGCACAGGGAACTACACTTGATATTTTATAAGAATAAGGGAAAAGAATCTGAAAAAGGATACACACACACACATGTATAACTGAATCACTGCGCTGTACACCTGAAACTAGCACGACACTGTAAATCAACTATACTTCAATTAAAAGAAAAAAAAATCGACCTCTTCAGAAGTACATAACACTAATCACACTGACTCTTTAGTTTTGTTCTAAGACTGTCAGAGGATGTAAAAATTGAAGGTTATATGATATATAAAATCAGGTTCATGTGGTTTTAAAGTAACCTTCAATAAATAACAATACAAGTATATCATATTAGTTAAAGGAACAGGTAAAAATTTTAAAGTTCTGGGTTTAATGTTTGAAACAGTCAAATACTTTAATAGCATAACTCAAACAAGTGAATATTTGAAGACTCTTCTTAACGATAGCATTTTCTCAAATGTATGGATCCTATGAGCTGTTTGGTTACAACTGACACGTGTAAAGAATGAATCACGTCTTCTTATCCATTCATCTCTCGTTGGACATTTAGGTTGCTTCCATGTCCTGGCTATTGTAAATAGTGCTGCAATGAACACTGGGGTACATGTGTCCTTTTGAATTATGGTTTTCTCAGGGTATATGTCCAGTAATGGGATTGCTGGGTCGTATGGTAGTTCTATTTTTAGTTTTTTAAGGAACCTCCATACTGTTCTCCATAGTGACTGTATCAATTTACATTCCCACCAACTGTACAAGAGGGTTCCCTTGTCTCCACACCCTCTCCAGCATTTATGGTTTGTAGGGTTTTTGATGATGGCCATTCTGACCGGTGTGAGGTGATACCTCATTTCTCTAATAATTAGTGATGTTGAGTACCTTTTCATGTGCCTCTTGGCCATCTGTGTGTGTTCTTTGGAGAAATGTCTATTTAGGATGAATTGGGCAATTAGGATGGACGTATATACACTACCATGTGTAAAACAGACAGCTAGTGGGAACCTGCTGTATAGGCTCAGCTTGGTGCTGTGTGATGACCTACATGGGTGGGATGGTGGGGGGACGGAGGTCCAAGAGGGAGGGGATGTGTATATACATACAGCTGATTCACTTCATTGTACAGCAGAAACTAACACAACATTGTAAAGCAATTATATCCCAATTAAAAAAAGAGAAAGAATGCATCACGGTTGGTGTCCTATGGTTACTACTAGACAGGACACTAATACTGAAACATAGTTCAGGAAAAGTGAAATAGCTGAACAAGTCCTCTCTGCCTGTCCAACTTTAAAAAGGTAAACATAATATTAGCATCATCATGCAAAGCGACTTCTATATGGGCTTATTTTACCTGGCCTGGGAGGATAACGGAGAGTCATTCTGTAATAGGGAAGAAGATATCTGACTCCATATTGGATCTGTTTCTTTTACTTTAATCTTTGTATTTTGTTGCTTTTGCTACAAGTTAAGAATGCCTACAGCCTGAAACATACAGGACAGCCCATTCTCAAGGCTCTGACCTTTAAGGGTATAACACTTTTCATTCATCTGAGACAAAACGTTGCAGAACAGAGGATAACATTCATCTTGTTGGAGGTTTATAGAAACATCATGACCTGACCTACATGGACAGCTGCAAGAACAAAGGATGCTGCTACCAAGAAGTCTGCAACAGCCTGCCACGCCCCTCCCTGACCTGGCCTTTAAGATGCTTTGCTGAAAGCCTTGGGGGAGTTCGGGGACTTTTGGGCACCAGCCACCCGTCTCCTTGCATGGCCCTGCAGTAAACTTTTCTCTGCTCCAAACACCAATGTTTTGGTTTGTTTCATCTCACTGTGTATTGGGCCCAAACACTCGTGTTTGGTAACAATTCCTGAAAGCCAATTACAGAGCATGGCACCTGGCACACAGTGTGTCCTCCACAGACTGCAGAGTTTCTGAATATTTTCTCAAGCAAATAACAACTTAGTCTTTAATAAGGACATTGCTATATAAATAAAAGGAAAAAAAGGAAAAGATGGTGACTTTAGCTCTGTTCTAAAGCTATTTTTTAAATGCATAATCGTTAAGGCCAAAGAAAATTGGAAAGGAGCCTACTGCGGTAACATTCTGAAACCAACACGCAGGTGGATGCGTAGTCCTTGCATCGCTGGACCTGCAGGAGACAAAGCCAGGAAGCAACCTGACTGACACAGAAGAACCACGCAAAAGCTCTGGCAGGCGGGGCGTCGGGTACCTATGGGCGTGGTGACGACAGGGAGGCTGCATATAGGGGGACGGGCTGGAGATCGCAAAGCCATCAGACACCCCAGAAAGACTTCCCCACTGGGGCAGAGAGGGACATATTCCCTGCTCGGACTTGTACTCTGAACAGGATAAAACTGAGCATTTATGGCCTGGGGAACCCAAGCATAGAAGGGAGCAGTGATGTTATTCTGAATGTGGGGTGAGGAAGCTGAGTAAAAACCTTTATACTTAACGCTGTCGACTCTCAGCTCTGAGTCCGTAGAGCTGGTAGCCAGGATTACATCCTCAGCTAAGATGCGAGGAGAATCTGGGGGTTTTCAAGGAACTGAGCCGCCTTTACTCACAGGACAGTAAACACCTTCATCAGCAAGCCCATCACATGCACAGAATGTCCAGTCAGCTTCGAAGGAGTCAACTCACATTCTAGACTGAGCTAAGAATTCAAGTCTGAGGGTTAAATCAACGCGTTTTCAGTTACGCGAGGTCACAAAACCTTTCTCTGTGATACTCCTTTTTCTCAGTAAATTCATGGGGGTTTTACTCCCTTCCCAAATAAGGAAGTTAACTAAGAGAGAGGAAGACAAAAGATGGTACAAACAAGGGATCTGATTCAGGACAACCGCAAAGGGGATGCTCAGGGCAGGAGTGGAAGGAGACCCCAAGGATGATGGCTGTGCAGCAGGTAAAGGGCAACCGGCCCAGAGGGAAGCAGACAGACTGCTTCTGCAGGGATTTCTTCCCAAAGACAAAATGATTAGGAAACCTGATGCATCTGACTGTACTGGGAGGAGATTCACACAATCTGAGGAATGATTGCGGGATGAATCAATGATAAATACACAGAGAGCTCAGCAAACCGCAAAATGACACAACTCTAGGGAGAATAAGACAAAACAGAGGGCAGGAAAGGAAATGTAGTCACAGCATCCTTCATGGCTCAGCTGTGAGAAACGGCTGCGCGGCCACCAGGGTGCACGGGGTGCATTTGGACCTTGATGTAATTAGGATCTAACGGAGGATGGGGGGATGGATGGGAAGGGGTCTGTGAAGGCAGGAGGGTGGAAAAGAGTGAAGGTCTCACCTCCCAGAGCGTGACGTCAACGACGTCCACAGACAATTCTTAAAACCAAAGACGCCAGAAGTAGCGACAAAAGCCTTTTTGACCTGAAGGTCTGAAGGTCAATTCCAAGAGCATCAGTTAAAAGAACCAGAAGCACCTGCCACCAAAGGACAACAGTCGGGGCAGGGGAAGTGGGCAGCAGGGGGCAACTGCTATGCTGTAACCAGCCTAAGAAAAAGAGTCGCCTTTCAAAGCTATGTGCAAGTGTAACTCAGACAAAAATTACAATTACATGTTAAAAAAACAGAGTGAGGAGAATGAAAGAACACTTCCTGATGGCTGGAACTGTCTTGTTTTACTGACAGTGGCTCATCACACCCATCCCAACCAACAACAAAAGAATACGTTGTCCGGAATGCTGCCTCACTGCTGGACCTTGGCCACCTGTGAATTCCCAGATAAGCTAGTGTTGACCAAGGAAAGATGGCGGGTGGTCATGTAGCCTAGTTCCACAGGGAACAAACACTGACAATGGACACAATTGATAGGTTTTAGTCTACAGCTTAGAAAAGTCGGTACAATAAATGCAAGTACTACAAACTGAAATCATAAAAATGTAAAATAAAATTCTCACTGGAATAATTTGAAAAAAAATCTGAAATCTATCCATCTGAAAGTAAGTACCACTCTTTTCTGCAGTCCTGAAAAATAGAGAATGCATGGGCACGTTAGCTATAGAATACACGAGCAGAGTCTCCGATCTGTTCCATAAAATATTCATGCTAGTTCGAATATAAAAAATATTTCCCCAACAACTTCAGTAAAACTCTCTGTATCCTGCTCAGTTTATAGTTTAGAGAAATTTCTTGCCCTTAATTCAATGTGAGAACGTCTTGGAGCATAATATATAAGCACATTTGATGAAAATGCAGATAACTGGGCACCACTCCAGAACTAGAGAATCATAATCTCTGACATCTGAAAACATACATTTTAATAAGCTCTTGAGAGGTATTTATCATACAGTTGTTATCGAATTTATACTAGGTAACTCCCAGGGTTTTTGTTTGCTTGTTTAGTTTTTTTCTCTTTAATCTAAGAGTTATGACATCCTCTGCTCTCAACAATCGCCTCTCTTCCTTCTCAAAATCTTTCCAAACCACTTATAGGACACACCGACACACTGTATTTGTATAGGTATACAGTACGTATCTCTTGTCCAGAATAAGCCAGGTTCTTAGAAACACAGGGCAATACCATATACACCTCTGACTTTTCCCATAACAAAATACCTCAACACATATTCAACAAATGTTGAAAGAATTAACAGGAACATGGATGGGGATATTGAAGAAAAAGTATTTCTTTTATCGTTTTAAATTGTAACAAACTTATTTCTAGAGAGCAGTTCTCTCCATTGGGTTTAGGTTGCTGTATTAACCCTAAACTTCCAAAACTTTGTGGCTTTCGATGTACACTATGAATCAAACTTCAAACCTTTAATTCACCTAACTTCTAATTTACAGCCCACTTGCACATCGACTTAAAATGATCTGCGCGCCTTTTACCATTCCCGCAGTTGTAACAACAGCCTGTTTCTTTCCAACTACAAATCATTCTATCTGTGAAATTCCTTCTTAGATAGCTAGGAATTAAATGGAACAAAAAGAATCAGCAGAAATGGAAGACAGCCCATGCCCTTCACGTGAAAGGGAGCTCTGTGTCCATGGAGTAGAGGGTGGGTAGAAAAATATATTTAACAGCTCTTAGGCAAGTAAGAGTTTAGTCTCTGCAGCAATTGTATAATTTCTTTGATGCAAGAAAATACTGTCACCTCAAGACTCCCTACATAAATATACAAGTACATTGTATATTTTAATAAAATTCAAATCATTTCAACGTGTTTCAGACTCCAGTATAGACATACAACACTTGAAATACTTCTTCTATTCTCTGCTACAGAAAAAATTCTAAGAACACATTTTTCTCTTAATTCTCTCTTAAGGTAAACAGAATTTTATTCTGAAAGGTTTAAACCTAATTTTCTCCTTGTTCAAATCGGTTTAATACAATGACATAGGAATGCAATGCAGTTTGTTATGAAGATTTACGATTTTTAAAAATCCTGAATACATTCTGACATTTTTTTTCCTAAGGCATTTGTGTTAGGATATTATTCTAAGTATTTTTATTCCAGCCCCGCTGCTGGAATAAAGTGAACCAATGAATTTGATGCCTTGTTTGAGAGTTAGCTGGAATTTTTCCTAACCTGAACATAAGAGCAAATCTGCCCTTCTGGTAAGACATTCCTTGACAAGATAGTAACAGTGATAAACCTACTGGCATATCCAGAAGGGAAGGAAACCCCCAGTCCTTTCTGCCCCGGAGCCAATGTTCACTAAACTGCTTTGTTCTCTGCGTCCTGCATAATTAATAACTCTTTGGCGATCAGTCATGCATTCCTCATTGGCACCTCGGGCTTCCAGTGTCCTCTGAGCCTGCCCCATGGAAGGCCCTGCTGCTGCACGGCCGCCCCTTCACTCCCCACGCGTCCTTCACAAGAAGGCCGCTCAGGAGAACGCACGGTGGGGTCACAAAGTGGCCGCCATACTGACCCTCTCTCTCTCTCTCTCTCATACTTTGCTCTCTGGGTATGATTTTACTAATAAGAATAAAAAAGATGTGCTATCCAACAGATGCCATTGATTATACATATTGAAAAGGCAACACAGGGAACTAGATTCAATATTCCGTGATAAACCATAATGGAAAAGAATATATTAAAATAACATACATATGTGTGTGTAACTGAATCGCTTTGCTGTAGAGCAGTAATTAACACAACGTTGTAAATCAACTGTAGGTCAATGAAAAATGTAAAAATATTAAAAAAATAATTTTGGGTATTTAAAAAAAGAAACATTAAAATCATACAAATAATAGAACAAATGTGGAAGTAACTTAAGATGAGCTGCACGGGATTGTTGGGCATTAAAGGAGCCTTCAGTTCATTCAGCCCCGCACCCTCCCCTTTTCAGGCAGTAAAGTAAAGAAGATCAAAATACACGGCGTCAAGTGGTATGGTAGCGCTAACATCTATTTCTTTTCATCTAAACTGATCCAGTCATTAAACTGAAAATGAGAGCAAATAAACTGTTGAAAATATTGTTACTACTTCTGATCAGAAAGCTTAGATTAAAGCTCTTTAAAAATATTCAATAAAACCATCCTGAAAGAAAGCGGCGGGAGTTTAATCACCCTTCAAAATGTTAACCAGTTTGGAGAAAAAGAAAATCCTCAACTCTTACAACCATTTAAAAAAGTATGGATTACAAGTAATATTATACTCAAGAAGAAGAGTTCTCTATACAAAGAATAAAACCACCAAAAATATCAGATCTGGATTTGTGCAGTTTATTTCAAAAATAGGTATGGTTTTGTGAAGTGACTGACTGACAAAAATACGCGGTATATTTTACATGAAGGCTGAGATTTTTTAAAAAACAGAACACTTTTAACAACGTTTTTTGATATGAGAAAAGATGTTATTTTTCAGCCTTTGTAGGTTTCTTAACGTTTTAAAATAATGGTGCTTATGCTACAGTACCCAGAGTGAAACACACATACTCTATTATAAATTACTCCAAAATTAAACAAGAAATTTTCTTTTCTTTCTAAGAGATCTGAACTGTGCGCTGGCGCTCACTGTGTGTGGCCTCCAAACAGAAACAGGCTTGCACTGTTTTATTTCAGTTTTGCTTCATTTCTTCCCAGACAATCTCTCACTGCTAATCTACCAGGCCTTTTTTTTCCCTCTTCTAGCATAAAGGAAACAAAAATCAAAGCCATTATTAACTCCTTATGCCCCTTCAGAAAGCTGGATATATACTGTTTGGCATCCAATTGCCTGCATTTCTTTTCCATTACGTATTAATGGAGCAGGATTGGGGAATATACATTTCCATAAATAATTCTTGAAAACAGCATGAAACTTCTATAAGTTTTAATTAATGTAGTCAATCTGGTACTCTTTTTTAAAAAGCTACAAAGAACTAGCTCTAATTTCAGGTAAACATCCTATGCCATGTTTTTTTTTTCTAAACTAACAGCCTATAATACCAACTTAAAAGAGCAAAATGAAAAGATAAATGTTATTCATGTCTTAGTCTAAGGTACCTGGGAATCAAGAAAATGGTACTGAAAACATAACATTACAAAGGAAAGCATATCTCTATATAAAACACGTATGAACTATATTAGACCAGCATCACTTTGTCCGAAATAGTAAGGGATCCCTTGTTTAACTACATTCTCTCTCATTCACTGGTGGAGGGAAAAAGAGTGGGTAAATCATCTTTCAAAGGCGATCCCAATTTTTAATGGCAACACGTGTAGCAAAAACTATTTCTGAGAACTTTAACTAATGCATTAAAACTCTCCTGCTAACATGTATGGTAATCAGAACCACAGAGTCTTAAAGGTCGACTGGAATAAATATTCATTCAAGCTCCCAAAGAGGGCTGCGGAGGTCACTCTCTTCTTTGTAAAATATAAAGGATATTAAAATAAACTTTCTCTATAATCATCCCAGAAAAAAATGTGATTAAACTCAACATTTTTTTTTCTATGTGTCGATAGATGCAAAACATTCGTTCTGATCATTATAAAAAAGCAGGTAAGGATGCTTAGACCCATCAATGCATATGACGTCATACGTAGACACTAATTTCTTTACCCCGGGGGTGTGCTCCAGTCCCCAACAACAACAACAACAAAAAGAAAAAGAAGGAAAGAAAAGAAAAGATTCCAGTTCCATTCTTTCTTTAAGAAGAACCAGAATGTAACCTTGGCAATACAGCCTAATACACCAGGACCAGGAGAGTATGTCGTGCCATTACTGCGATTCTTCAGTTTTCTGGTTTATGAATCATCACTACTCTGTCACATACAGTAAGTGAGATAGCTCCGTGGGGGGTTCACCGCCCCCCCCCCAGGGGTGACGGCAGATGAGGGAACACTGAACAGCTGCACAGCGACAGCTCAAGGCAGGAAGTTCACAGTGCACTCAGGGCCTGTGCTGAACAGCACTGTATCATTACAAAATTAAGAAGTCATCGGGCCGGTGGCCCCTCAGTCCTCCTGTGCAGCAGGGGGTTTGCAATCAGGGAGGCCATGGCCTCTGGGGAGCTGGGTGTGTTAATTATGAAGTTCATCTCTGGGGAAAAAAAAAAAAGTGTGAGCGAGGATCCAGGGGCTTGGAGGGGTACTTGCCCCTGAGCAAATGCCCCAGAACTTTAAAGTCTCCTCTCCAAAAGGCAAACTTTCTTCCCTGAGGCTTTCCTTCGCTGGTGCACAGATAAGACTGATGGATGATGCCCTGCTGGCAGGGATGCTGGGGGAGAGGGTCAGGCAGGGAGGGGTGCCCTTGAGCAACGTACACTGATACTTCACAACGCTCTGGGAGGCTAGAGTGCAAAATCGCTCACCGATTTTCACTCACCAACTCGGGGCAGTTGTTGAGAGCAGAATGAGTGTGGGCTGCATGGAGAGAGCCACGGCTGCATGGGATCAGGGCAAAGGGTAAGTGAGGGAATGGCAGGTAAACCGTCAAAGTAAACTCACACCCTGAGGAGTCAAAGCTTGTGAGACAGCACAATTCACGTATCAGTGATCACTCCAGAAAGCCATCTGGCAAGATTAAAATCACCAGGTCACACATGTTAAGCAAGGCAGGAACCTACTGTCCTCTTCTCTTGCTTCTTCTGGCCCCAGCCTGATGGTTTCCTAAGCATAATGCAAACTGTTTCCCCAGGCAGCCATCGCAGGGCAACTAGTTACCAAGAAGTTAGTTACCAAGAAAGACACGTTCGACAGAGCCCAGGAGAGTGTCAATCCGAAGTCCATATTGACAATTTATCCAACTATTTCTGCAACGATCTAAAAACGTACTGAACTTAATTTTGATGATGCAAACAGAAATACCCTCTTCACCCAAAGTCTTCCAGATGCAGTTTCTGGTCTTAGTCACAGTGAATCCCTGGTAACAGGTCAAACCCAGGGGGCAGGGTCTTTCCCAGTCCAGAGGATGAGTGGTACTTACAGCAGATCCTTATGGGTCTTTATCTCATCTCCAGGCTCAGGAATCTGACACACACATACATATGGAAACACAAGTGTCAGTGAATCCGCTGTTAGTTAAGCTGGGGTGACTGAGTTGTATGGTCAACTCAGTATTCAACTACTTATTGAAAAACTCTAATGGGGCCAGAACTAAGCGAGGCACTGTACGTTTCCTGTGTTTTTGTCTTTACATATTTTATTTCTTCCACACCACTCCGTGGGTTATACAAACAGGCAACCTATGAGATCATAAAATCAGAGGAAGGCAACACTTGGTGTCAGCATATATGTTTTTGCTTTCATGTCTTATTCTGTGGGATGATAATAGACTGCTACTAATATAATGTGAAGACACTAGTTCATTTAAAATACTGTACAAACAGCTTCTCAGTTTCAAGTTTATTTTTGTCACAGGTTTGGGATAAATCAAACCTTCGCTATGATAGAAGACCTACCATTATGTTTTACAGTAAAATTTGATTGTTTCATAAATATTTAAGAACATTAGATGTGCTAAATCCAAACTGGAAAATATGGACTGTATAACTTTGTGAACGTGTAGCTTTCTCATGGCTCCCAAGGGCGTTTTAGGCTTAAAACAAATACTAAACTCATAAATTCTGTGAAGAAGCGTACTGTGAAAGGGTGATAAACAGATTCTTAGTGGCTTCATTCAAACAAATAGAGTATCAAAAGGTTTTTAAATAAGTTCATCCTTGTCTAATATTAACACTTTTCTAGGTGAAATTATTAAATTTTATTAAATTTAAATAAAAATGTTAAACAGTTAAATTAAGAAAAATTTTGGAAATTAACAAAGGACATGGTAGAGAATCTACACTGTGCAAAGTATTTCATAATGGAATAGAGACACAGTATCTCAAATAATCTGTATCAGAAAATTGATCAAGATTCACAATGTAAATTCACAGCATATTTTAGAGGTACCTCCCTTAACTTCAACTGTACACAGTAAATGATTCTGTTAATAAATAAATTATTTTTCCAACTTCAGTTTACATTCTGTTGTTTCTTTTCAGCTGTATCTCAAACGATACTTAAATTTCATAATTTAGTCAGTTGCTTAAATACTATTCCACAGAATTGAGTTTGGGCAATCAAAAAAGGGAAATTCCTGCTTAATGTTACAATATGAATAATATATAATTATTCACAATGTTTAAAAATTATTATATAATATAATATTATAATAATATATGAATAATGTATAATCATTCACAATATTTATGTTAATGTATAATTATTCATAATATTTACATATCAATATAATATATAATTATCATAATTATGATTATATATATTCTAATTGTAATTATAATAATTATATAATAATATATAAAGTTAAATATTGATCCCATATTTTCTAATTGGCCTCATGAATTGTTAGTGTGCTGGATGCATTATTTTTATACCTGGTTAGAATATACATGTTAATTAATGCATGTAGCCCACACCATTTCATGTTCCCAGTGTGCATACTGATTTGCTAAATCTGTCAAAATCATTAATGATATCAATTTTATATTCTTTTAAACGGTGATACTCATCATATTTGAAAAGTATACTAGGTGACACCATATTTGTATAAATAGTTTTGAATTACCATTATAAGCAGCATGTGATAAACAGCCAGAAGGTTTTCAATATTTTTGTTGCAGCGCAACAAATAGATACAAATGTTTGAAATAATACATAAAATAAAGGGAATAAACAATTGCAATACAAATAAAAATAGATTTCCTAAATCCCTGTGAGAATTTTGAAACTTCCTCTTTGGGATACAAAGGCCATGATATTATTAATCAGGACAAATATTAAGATAAGTAGGAAAACTGAGATAACTACTTTTTAAAATATATTTTACTAAAACACTGATTTGAAAAGAGTAGTTAATAAGTTTACCTTTCCCCCCCAAAAAGATAAAATGACACATCTAAAAAATCAACTTTTGGTGGGTACAGAAAGGAAAGATGACACCTGAATGGGGGGAAAATTAAAACATCACATAAAAGCATGGACTTTTAAGGCAATGGAGACACTAATAATCTGCAGTGAATAAATTATAGTTATAGCGATAACCATAGTGACATTTATTAAAAAAAAACCAAGCTATGGAAAGGTTTTTGGTTCTTGGTTTTCCTAAATCTCTTGTTTAAAAGGAGAAAAAGAAGTGACCAAACAACTGATCCAGATACATAAGGGCATCTCTCAGTGGTACTTACTGGCATGACAATGTTATAGTGGATGCAGAACCCGGGTTCCGAAGGAAAATATTCATCAGACACAAACCGTATCCTGATCTGATTGCCTTTAGAAATCTGCTTTCCCGGAACAGTGCCAGACCCACACCAGCGCCCTAATACGGCTCCGTCGCTGGGTTCCTCGACCTCTACAAAATCATACCTGCAAGAGACCAAGACAGAAGAGACATCAAACCATGGTCTGTTATTTTAGGAATTCGAAGTCCATGTCCATGGAGACAATGAGTCCCTGCGGACCACAGCTGTGAGTTCATCCCAAATTTAACTGCATAAATAGAATAAAATCTTCCAAAGAAGAGACACAACTGAAAATGCATTCCCAATTAAAGAAGTACAAGTCTTCTATTCTAAGCCCTCCAGTTTTACTGGTTAACGAACTTCAAATTCATTTAAAGAGCCATGTCAAAACTTGAATATTTTGTACAGAGCGACCATATCTGACGTTCATGAATTATTCAATTTAATCTCCATTTGGATATGACAGTTTTGCTCCAACTTAATTTCCATGATCACTGCCCATCACTTTCCGGCAGTCACTCCTTCACCCCAGTCAGGCTCCTTGGCCCCCTTTCCTCATCTGTGTTCCAAGCTTTTCTAGAGCCACCTTTTTACAGACACGTCCTCCAACTCTCACTCTGTACTGCGCTGCCTCTGTGAGACCCTTCTGGCTGTTCTCAGCTCACCGCCATCTTTCTCTTCCTGATAAACACGTACTTTTAACTACGCCTATGCAAGGGATCCATCTTAGCTAGGCTGTTAAACCCTTGAAGAAAGGAATCAATTCTTATATCTTCTGGTTTACACTGTGCTACACACAGTACCTTAAACCTATGGAATGAATGCTTAATACTTTTCTAACCAATGTTAACTTGGGTTTGAAAGTTTCGATCCGTGGCACTCACGGAGAGCAGGGCTGCCCCTTATGAGAATTGTGAGAAACGTGTAGGGCATTTTACACTGTCTCAATGGGGGGGGGGGTGAAGTGGGCAAGGTCCGTGGACACCCAACAAGGGACAGTCCCAAAAATGGGTGTTTGCTCCATGCCCTCCACGCCTTTCAAACAGTTCGCTGGACACTCACGTAGGCAACATTTCTGCTATCGTCCGTCTGAGTCTAGAACGTTATACTGCCACACAGAAGCACAAATATGTTTTGCAGATTTAGTTGAAGCCAAATTTTCTAGAAATAGAACGATCACGTTAAGTCGAAGGAAGTTTCTGTACTTTGGAACAACAGCTACTACTTTGGAAAATCAAATCACGAATAGGAACATCGCTTATACGCTTTGCATCACAGTGAAAACCAGAAAACATATGCATTTAGTCTGAGTCTGCTGCTCAGAAGATACAAACATCTGACTACTTCATTTTCCGTTTCTTGTAACGGCGCATGTGTATTTTAATATAAATTACTGTTATTATTTCAGCTTCACAGAGCATGTAGGCCACTACATTTATTTTTTAAACAACTGCACATATAAACAGATGATCGCTGTTATGAATTGCGTTTCACAACAGTAAAGAGGACATTGCCAAACTTTTCTTAAGGGAGGTCTGACATGGATGAAAACAACGGGTTGGTTTTTTAAAAAGTCTAAATTCAGTAGATACCAGACAACTAAAATTAATACACTTTGTACAGTACAGAATTCACAGAAGAAAAAACTGATGAAAAAGGACGAAGTGCATAATGAACCAATTGTACTTATGCAACTCTGTCCTCAAGCAGTAGCCAGAGCTCTCCTATGGTGTGTAACTTAACCTGTTCCAGCCTCGTTTTTCTTGTCCTTAAAATGAGGAGAATGCTACCTGACTCACGGGGATGTTTTCAGAGAGGGAAGGCGGGGCAGCACACGCGCGGCGCCTAGACGTCGCTGGCACAGAGCTCCCACTCAACAATTTGCCCTTCCTCTCTACCCAGCACCCCTTTGCTCCCACCCGGCACCTACTTTAATGTGACCCTGCGACTGTGAAAGCAACAAATAAGAAAACTCAGATACCGGAGGAGAGCACAGCTTTTGCTCGATCGCACGACGAGCCTGGGTGGTAAACGATAAATGCACAAGGCAGCCGGTACAACCTTCCCAGGAGTCTTGCTGTGAAGGTGGACCAGGGAGGGGGGCGGGGGGGAGGAAGATTTGGGTAAAACAGACTGAGTGGTTATTTCAGACGTGACGCGGTATAAAAGTTGATCACTAGCATTTTAAATCAAAGAGTAACTTTTATACCGAGATCGTTTACAGGTGGAACAAAGTCGCTTTTCACAGAGTATGTCTGTTCTGTGTTTGGGAGGTGACGCTCTCTGATATGGGTTACCATCAGGGCTAGTTTGCAGACAGCTGAGTTCAGGCCTGGTCAGTCATTCCACGAGTACCTGTGAAGCACTGTGTTGGCCCAAAGTGCCAGCCCACCAAGTGCTGGGCTAGATTCTCGGGATACAGAGATGAAACCATAGCTTCTATGGGCTCAGGGTCCATTAAACAGCGCTGAGTGCTCTAATGAGGTTGCTTAGGAAAAACGGGCAGTGCGGAACCCTTTCAAGGTGAGGGAAACCCTGTGCAGTGAGATGAGGGTCAGCCTTCCAAGCAGCACCTGGGCTGTCAGTGAGTCCTGACTGACCGGGGGGACAGGGAGAATGGAAACGCATTCTAGTGAGAAGCACAATCCCGAGGACGTAACAGAGGAAACCAGGGGCCCGGGGTGGTCCCTTGTGAACAGAGGATGGAGCTCAAGCTGGAAGAACAGGTGTAGGTACGAAGGCCTTGAAATTTCAGAGTCGGATGTTAGAAAAGTAGTTTGGAGACCAATGTTCCAAAGAGGTTAAGCACAGTGTGAAGAGGTTCTACCCTTCTTTAAAATATTTGTCCACATTTAATGAATCAATTAAGTTTTTAGGTGCTACCTGTATTTTTTAAATTACTTTTTATTGAACTATAGTTAATTTATAATGTTGTATTAGTTTCAAGTGCACAGCAACGTGATTCGGTTATACATATACATATATGTATTTTTTCAGATTCTTTTCCGTTATAGGTCATTACCAGATACTGAACGTAGTTCCCTGGGCTGTGCAGTAGGTCCTTACTGTCTATGTATTTTTTATATAGTAGTGTGTATATGTATGTTAATTCCAAACTCTTAATTTACCTCCCACCATCCCCCCTTCCCCCCCTTTCCCCTTTGGTAACCGTAAGTTTGTTATGTCTGTGAGTCTATTTCTGTTTTGTAAATATGTTCATTTATATTATTTTTTTCAGATTCCACATATAAGTGATATCATATGATATTTGTCTTTCCCTGTCTGTAAGTCAACATTTTCAAAAGTCAAATTGCACAGAAAAATCTGGATTTCAGGCTCTTTTAAAACAAATTTGAACATCTGGTCATACTAAATATTATTAGCCCCGGTGTGACTCCTTGTGTTACTCAGATCTGCAGAACCGGCGTCAGCTCCAGGAGAGGAGGGCCCTTTGTCTTCTGGCCTCACCCAAGCAGCTGGGTGCCAGGGACGGAGAGTGTTTACCGCATGAGGTCAGTATGGCCTTCACTCTTCACGGAAACTGAGGCTGGGCCAGGTGGAAAGGGCTTTAGATGAGACATCCTCCTTCCAGTTTTTAAAAAGCCTTGTCGGTTTCCTACGCTGCTTTATTATTTTTTTTTCTTAATAACCAGATCTTCATTTATTTCCATCACTTGCCCACGTGGGCATCTGAGTTTGCTTCCCTTGCAGACTATGGGGCACCTACAGGAGGTTTCAATGAGGCAGCAGCATAGACACAGGATCACAACACGTCTGAGGATGCGGAAACGACAGCATCTCAAGTGTGGGCAGAAAGAAAGCCCTTGTAACAAAAACATCCTGAAAAGGAGCCCTCAGGGAAGCAGGATGGCACAGGACGAAGGCAAGAGGGAGGGAGAGTGTCCACCCAGGCAGAAGTGGGCCCGCTGTCACTGCCAGAGAAAGACCAAAGGAGATGAAAGCCAAGAAGCATCCCGTGGGCCCGGCAATTATGAAGTCATTTTCAATAAACTGGTTGGGTGAACACATAGTGTCAAAAACTTTCTTCAGATCATTTTAAAATCATTTTATTTTCTAATTTTTAAAAATTGAAGTAAATTTGATTTACAATGTTGTGTTAGTTTCAGGTATACAGCAAAGTGACCCAGTTAAACGTATATATGTTCTTTGTCAGAGTCTTTTCCCTTATAGGTTATTACAAGATATTGAGTAGAGTTCCCTGTGCTGTACAGCAGGTCCTTGTTGGTTATCTCTTTTATATAGAGTAGTGTGTATATGTTAATCCCAAACTCCTAATTTATTCCCTCCTCCAGACCATTTTCAAAACAACTATTATAATCTTTCTAATAGAAACATCCCAAGAGAAAAGAATACCATTTGCAAGGAACCTAAAACTAACAACTCACATAACTATTTTATTATACATATTTCCTTTTGATTTCTGTTAAAAGAAGAAACACCAGGGACTTCCCTGGCTGTCCAGTGGTTAAGACTCTGTGCTTCCACTACAGGGGCGCAGGTTCAATCCCTGGTCTGGGATCTAAGATCCTACATGCCGCCGGCGTGGCCAAAAAAAAAGAAACACCATATGTGTTAATCTGATGTGTAAGCTCCTTATAAGTATTTAAAAGGTGTTTTTAGGGGCTTCTCTGGTGGCGCAGTGGTGAGGAATCCGCCTGCCAATGTAGGGGACGTGGGTTCGAGCCCTGGTCCGGGAAGATCCCACATGCCACGGAGCAACTAAGCCCGTGAGCCGTGGCTGCGGAGCCTGCACTCTAGAGCCCACGAGCCACAACTACTAAGCCCGCGTGCCACAACTACTGAAGCCTGTGTGCTTAGAGCCTGTGCTCCACAACAAGAGAAGCCACCGCAATGAGAAGCCCGCGCACTGCAACAAAGACCCAACGCAGCCAAAAATATTTTTGTTAAAATTTAAATATAAGAATAAAAAGAAAGATCTTACTGGCCTTAATTCAGCAACTCACGACAGCACACAATTTAGAAAAAAAAATAATAAAAACAAAAGGAGTTTTTAAGCACACTCGGAAATATCTAGATTATCAGTGTTAACGTATTAAGGCACAAATAAGTCTTAAACTTTGCCATAGCTAACTTGTATCCTGAGACAAAAATCACTGTCCTGCAGAGAAGAGTGACAAGTAGATTATTACTTGTTTCATGAAGATTTGCTACTGAATTTGACACCATTAAAAAAAAAAACACCCCATAACCCTAATCTTTATAACAATTTTTGGATTTGCAGTTAGATAGCTGGTAATTAATTCTCACAAGCTCATACAAGTCTGGTGCATACAAAAATTTATCATCGTATCTTAAAGACCTACATAGTTTTTCATTCCATGAAGTTAAATGAAACGAACATCTAAAAAGTGCTCTGTTCTTTGCCTTTCAGAAGTAGAACTTAAGTTATACTACTAATTGTTTCATAGTAAATTTGGCATTTTAGGATTTGTTTTTCAAAAGCAGTGTCATTATGATAATATAATGCTAAGTTTCATCCAATTATTCCACATTAATTTTGTGAATCAAAACAGTAAATCCTCTTGCTAAAAATAGCATTCTTATATTTAAATCATATTCAAGTCATCTAAAACAGACCCAGTGACAATCTACTTGACACATATTACCATGCCTCACGGCTGCTTCCTAACCTTCAAAACAGAAACAAAACAGAACAAAAACCACTGCCACTCGATTCCATATTTTCCTCTAACTCGTTTATAGAGTGTGGCTGGAAAAAGACTAAAGTATTCAACCCAATTATCTTCCCCAATACTTTGAAATTTTTCTTTTTTCTCATAGAATGCCATGTAGAGAATATGGGACTCATTGCCTAAGTTGGTTGGCTGACACACTACAACGCAGCTCAAAACGTCAAGAAGAAAAGGAAGAGAGAAAACAATGATAAAAGATTATCTGCAGGCCTCAGCCAAATGAATGGGAGAAAATAAAACCAGGCAACGTTTGACCCATAAAAGTGAAATTACAAAACAGAATCAGATTCAGAAATCTACACATGCCCAGGTGACTTTTCTGGAGACATGGTAATCCTAGAGCACACTCTCAGGTATTAATTTCCCACGTGCACAGTTGCTCACATCAGTATTTAAGGGATTTACTAAACCTATTTTAGGGGCCAATCAAACATCACTTTCTCATGGAAACATGATACAGTACACACAGCGCTAAGTGGCTTAGAACGAGCACTCCCTTTCTCTATCGTACCCCTGGGGACCCACGGAGGATTTATGTTCTTTGATGTTTAACAAACAAGTCTGGTATTGTAGACAAAATTTTCCTTCTCACACGGGAATTTAAAAACTGAAGATAGGAGAGCTGCTGAGGACTAAACCAAAGAAATAAATTCACTTGTAAACACAATTGTCCGACACCTAGCTTCCTTCCACGAAAATAAACCAACCCTGCAAAACAGGCTGTTTCTAGTTCACACTAACTAAAACCCTGTCAATTAAATCTACCCTGTGAATGATTGAACCCGAGGGTGGTGTGAAACTCTACCAACAAATAGACATGCATCTTCAGAAGGCCTCGTTCTGCATGTGTCGACGGGAGCCTGGGCTTGTTGGGGAAGGTAATAAACTTAACAAGATGACAGCTGTGCAGCAGTGCTCGGTGGCTTACACTTTGGTTTAACAGAAGACAACCCAGACACAGAGTAAAGGTTTTAAATCCCTATTTAGGCACCAGAATGGTCATCCATACTTTACCTTATAATGAAAATAAATTTTAATAATTATGCGTGTTGGTGGGAATGCAAATTGATACAGCCACTATGGCGAACAGTATGGAGGGTCCTTAAAAAACTAAAAATAGAGCTACCGTATGACCCAGCGATCCCACTCCTGGGCTTATATCCAGAGAAAACTGTAATTCGAAAGGATGCATGCATCCCAATGTTCATTGCAGCACTATTTACAACAGCCAGGACATAGAAGCAACCTAAGTGTCCACTGACAGATGAATGGATAAAGAAGATGTGGTACCTACATCCAATGGAATATTATTCAGCCATAAAAAGGAATAAAATAATGCCATCTGCATAGACGTGAATGGACCTAGAGACTGTCACACAGTGAAGTAAGTCAGAAAGAAAAAAACAAATATCATATGCTATCTTTTATATGTGGAATATAGAAAAATGGTACAGATTAACTTATTGGCAAAGCAGAAATAGAGACGCAGACCTAGAGGACAAACGCATGGATACCAAGGGGGGAAGCGGGGTGGCGGTGGAATGAATTGGGAGATTGGGATTGACATATATACACTATTGATACTATAAATAAAATAGGAGAACCTACTGTATAGCAAAGGGAACTCTACTCGGTGCTCTGTGGTGACCTAAATGGGAAGAAAATCCAAAAAAGGGGATGTATGTACACGTATAGCTGATTCACTTTGCTGTACAGCAGAGGCTAACACAACACTGTGAAGCAACTATACTCCAATAACAATTTTTTAAAAATTACACATGTAACACATGTTACACATAGTCATTGCTCTTTATACATTCCTTTGATCCTCACAAAAATCATAAAAGGTTAATACTGTTATTTTGCCCATTTTACAGATTATAAAATATGGAAAAGCTAAGTACCCAGCCAAGGTCACATAGCAACTAAGTGTAGAGCGAAGGCTTCGGTTTTGGGAGCTGAACTCCAAAGCCCACGCGCTCAAGAGCGAAGCCGTACTGCCTATTATATTTAAAATCTTCCTACTTAATTATATTTCCTCTATTCTGAGGCTTAACAGTATAGAATTTATGTGTCTTTGTCCAGATTGGCCAAATGAACTTGTTCAGTGGCTGGAGAACCATTAACAGTCATTCAAATAAATTAATCAGTCAACTTGATAATTTGGGCATATACATTTACAGGTATTTATTTTAATTGACTCAGGACTGTCTACTTTTAGGCACTCAAAATTCGTTACGGAGAACTTTAAACCTACATAGGAAATGCATAAGTCAAAGCAAAGAGCATGCTGCAGAGGGAGGACAACATACGATGGAGTAATTCTCAGGAAAATATGAGAGTTCTACGTGTCAAAAATGGGGGTGTTGACTGTACATGGTAGGAAGTGAAGAGTTTTACATTATCTTATTACTAAATAAAAATACTGCAAATATATAAGCCATGAACTCAATCTACAAAGCTAGAAAAATTTAAAGAAAACCAAGAGAGTATAAAGTGAAAAAAATGAAGACTAAAACTCTAAAAGATGTATTCAAATATCAAATTAGGATTCAGAATTAAAACCAAGAGCTGGTTCTCAGAAAGGAGTTGGGGGGGAGAGAGAGAGAGAGGTCAAGAATTTCCATGCATAGGAGTAAGGAAGAGGTAATCACAGATAAAAATGGATTTCACATCTGTAAGTATGTTTTAGGCAACACTATTGCCAATTAAATCTGAAAAGCTAAATGACATGGATGCCTTACTAGGAAAACGTAAATTACAAAGGTTGACTAAAAAAGTGGAAAAAGTGAACAGACTAATAACTCCAGAAGAAATTGAAAAGACTGTCAAACATCTGTCAATAAAAAAAGATGCAATGGCATAGGATTTATAGAAGAGTTCCGTTTGATATTAAAGGAATGTATAATTTCAATGTTATGTAAGCAATTGTAAAAAAAAAATGGAACGTGATCAGATATTCACTCAATTAATAATAATAAAACCTAGCCTAAATCTTACGAATATAGTTAACAATATTGTATCATATACTTGAAAGTTGCTAAGAGAATGTATATTAAATGTAGAAGTAGAATGACGTGGTATGAAGGGGCTCTTAGCTAATGCCACAGTGGTAATCATACTGCAATATATAAGTATTTCAAATCAACAGGTTGTACATCTTAAACTTACACAGTGTTACATGTCAATTATATGTCAATAAAGCTGGAAAAAGTAAAAATTTCTAATAATTGAAAAAAAAAAGTACTGTGTCCAAGTTTTTTGAAATGGCAAAATATCAAACATGTAAAATGAAGACCAAGTTCACTCATAAATGGAGGGAAGGGCTTCCCTGGTGGCGCAGTGGTTGAGAGTCTGCCTGCCGATTCTGGGGACGCGGGTTCGTGCCCCGGTCCGGGAAGATCCCACATGCCGCGGAGCGGCTGGGCCCGTGAGCCATGGCCGCTGAGCCTGCGCATCTGGAGCCTGTGCTCCGCAACGGGAGAGGCCACAACAGTGAGAGGCCCGCGTACCGCAAAAACCCACAAAAAACCAAAAAACCTATTTATAAATGGAGGGAAATGCAAACATTCTAAATAAAATTTAATCAAATATCGTTCATTAGTGGGTTAGAAGCATACTTCTTGACAGAATACGGATTTGCAACATGAACTTGAGGAGTAATGTAATGATGACCTTTTAGAATATTCAAAGGAGAAAAACTATATGTTCATATTAATAAATGCTGAAAAAACGTAATAAAGTCAATTATACTTAGATAAAAACGGAGTCAACTGTGAAGAGCAGGAAACTTTCAAATCATGGTAAAATTACACAACAGAAATTAACTGCAAGTATTACATGAAACACAATCCAAGTCATTCTCATTAAGGTTAGAACAAAGACAGGATTGGCCATTCTCACTACTATTTTCAGCATTTTGGGGGGAAGCTCGAGCTAATTTAATAAGAGAGGAAAGCAAATAAATGTAATAGAAGCAGGAGAAAAACGATCCTTGGCTGATAACAGATCCCTTAAGAACAGACAGTAGTCGGATAAGCACAGACTGGAAACGCTCCGCCATCATCCAGGCGGGTGGCTTGAGCACGGGGGCAGGTAGGGGTCAAGAATGGGCTCCAGGCTGTGCACAGTTTGAAGATCTGATAGGAAGTGGGCTGGGTGTGAGAGAAAAACAGGTATCAAAGACGATTTCCAAGTTTCTGGCTTTTAAAAACCACCTGGAACGAAAATAGAGTTTAGTAAAGTGACTAACTGTGAGATCAATATACAAGCATCAATAGTTTTTCCTTATGACAGTAAAAAAAAAAAAGTTAGAAACCAAATAGGGAAACATGTCTTTCAGTGAGCTGTAAAAAGGTATAGTAATAAAAGTAACAAATAAAATATAAACACTCTGTGAGGAAAGGCAACCAATATTATTGAATGACAAAAAGGCATGCGTTTACGATAACTTTTACCAAAATCCCGTCTTCTGGAATATCTGTGCAAAATAATAACCACAATAATAAAGCAAACGATATGCAGTACATACTGTGTGCAGCTCCTTTATAAATATTAAGTGATTCAATCCGCAAACACAGTCCTATCTGTAGCTCCTATTATTATATCCATATTAGAGATGGGAAACTGAGGTATAAAGAGGTAACAAAGCAAGTCATACAGCGAAGAGTAATGGGGAGGCAGGTCCTTGCTCTGGGCTTCAGAGCCCATGTTCTTAGCCATCACATGATACTGTCTCTAGCAAAACAGGACACAAGGGAGCCTCCCTAGATCATCTTCTTTCCAATGAGGATAATATTCATTAACTCTCAAGGCTGTGGTGAATGGTCAATGAGAGAATGTATGTATATGAAGCAATCAGAACGATGCCTAAGGAGTAAACTGCTCAATAAGTGGTATATATATATATTTTTTTAGTAGCTGCTATCGTCAAAACCCCACATGCAATACTCTGGCTCTGAGAAACAGCGCCCCCCCGAGCTCCTCACCCGACCACAAGCTGCGGGAATCATTCCTTCTGGCTCGAGGCGGACCTCAGAACCAGCCCCCATGGCCCTACTTTCCGAAGCCTACCTGCCTAGAACAACACAAGCACACATGTCTTGCTGTTAATTATTATTACCGGTTGCTCCTTTCACTGTAGTAGAAGACACATTCATGAATGCAGTGGGCAAATACCGAATTCTCAAATTTTGTGTCTGTATTTTACGTCCTACAAAACAGGCACAGGAACAGGGTCAACTTGATGGCTGTTGTGGGAATGAAATGAGTTAATGTAAAAACAGCACCCACCTACCCGCTCAGCATCCTTTCCAAGACTCGCCAGCCCTTGAAACATATCACCCCTACCCTGAGGCAACTACGACGTGGGTGAAGGATGCACTGTTGCAGAAACAGCACCTTGTACCATTGTGCAATTCCTGAAACTATGCCGAGATTCAGGCAGCTCCGGTTACCAGGTCAACTCAGAGCCCCCTCGCGAGACAAGGCTCTGGCAAAATAAGTTTGTTTTAAAATACACCAAAGTGAAATCAAAATATTCTTCCTCTTGGGATACTAGAGAATTTCAGGCATAGTCCTGAATATGAGTGGGTTTTTTTAAGCTCAGGGTACTTATTTTGAGCATTTATATTCATTAAAATTTATTTCATGATGGAATGATTTCTGAGAAAAAATACTCTCAGAGTTTAAAACAAATTTCAGGCCATCCAGCATAATTCATTATTCAAAGTTGTAAAATCCCTAAGAACAGACCCACAGCCTCGTACTTTAACAAACACAAACAGATGTGCAGAGCGCTTCAGTCTCGAGTCATAGACTCCTTATTTTAAGGAAAGAGCTGTTCAGTTTTAACTGGCTCTAGACATCATGTCCCTCTTGGCAAAATAAGCACCGAACTAGACGGTCCAGAAGGTATTTTTAAAAATCTTAGCTTTTTTTTTTTTTTTTTTCTGGTTTAAGATCCAAATCACATTTCCGTCGATGTGTATAGTCGTGTCAAAAAGAAAGCAGCTTAAACACAGAGCATATGACTAGAAAACACCCACTACTACATTTTTCTAGAATATTTTATTATTTCCCAAGGTCTGTGTGGCACTGCTATCACCGGATATCATCATTTTCTACAGACAATATCCATGAAAACGACTTGTAAATATCAGTGTATTATGAAGCCAGAGAGAAACATACAGTCCTGGAGGGGCTGAGGCACTGAGCAAACGTGCCAACAAGGAGCCCCGTGCTGTGCACGGCCCACTCCCTAACCAGGCAGCCCGGGGTTAGGGGCTCCAAGGCCCCCAGGAGTGAAGGCCCCTCCCCTCCTCCTAACCAAGGCACTTTCACAAAACTCTTCCAAGTGCCAACCGGTCCACTTGGAAACCTGGGGCTCCAAGACTGCAGAGTGTCTAGCAGCACAAAGTCCTTTTTCTTACATGCCGTGCAGCGCAAATCACACCTTAAAAGGTCATCCTTATGGGGAAAGAATCTAAAAAGAGTGGATATAGGTATATTTATAACTGATTCACTTTGCTGTACAGTAGAAACTAACACAACATTGTAAGTCAACTATACGCCGATAAAAATTAAAAAAAAAAAAGAAAGGTCATCCTTTGGAACACAAAAGCAGATTTTGGAATTCATGTGACATAGTCTCCATCTGACTCTTCTGAAAAGAAATGATCCCTCATCCCTCCTCAGATACACCAAAGAGTGATTCCAAGAGGTACCCATAGGATGGGATCCGGCATGAAGAAGATGCTCAATTAATGGAAGTTTTTATTATAGAATGAAGATTCTATTAGTTTCCGAGACCGTCTCGTTTCTCATTCACCTGTGTTGTCCAAGTCATAAAAATGGAATTTTACTGCTACTTTGTTTGCTTTTTCTACTTTGTCTTCAGTGATCACTCTACAGGATACAGGTATATATTTGTGTGTGTATATACCCCCGTGCATATGTAAATATACCCACACATACCCACACATATATGCATGTGTGACTTTAGGGTATAAATATGTAGAGTATAAGTAGAATAGGTAAAATTCTACTCATATCACTTTGATTTTTGTATCACCCCCTGAGTACATATGTATTTACTTTAAGCATGTTCATTATCAAGCTATTCATATATATATTTCACACATATATGAAATCCAGAAACTGAATTAGGTAAGTTGGAATCATTTTTTATTAAAGTTTACTGAGCAATTTTGAAAAGAATCAATCTTCACTTTGAGATTTTCTAAGCTCATCACTTTTATTTCTAATGCCAAAAGGTTTATGGGATATACGGGATTATATTTTCCTCTGAACCTGACTACAGAATGAGGCAGAAGAGAAAAAAGAAAAGAAAAAGAAAAAGGACTGTCATTTCTCAAGAAACTAAACAGAACAAAAATCTTCACATTAAATAAAACATTGCATTTTGCCAGGTGATCTGACCACTCTGGTAAGTCCAGCTAAGGTGATTACTTCATATTTTGTGGCACGAAAAGGGAAATAAGAAATGCTAGGCTTCGTGTGCACCTGGCTCAACCCACCTTCCTGGGCAGTATCCCTGGGCCGGGTTTGTTTCGGCCCTAGGGTTGTTTTATTTTCCTCTTCTCACTTTACAATTTTTCCTCTTGCTCTATTTCTTTCCTCATCCTGTTAAAATTACCCCTTCAAGGGGCTTTGATATCCAGGACTCTTACCATAGCCTTTAATAGGTTCCCGGGCTACCAGAAAATTCAGCTTCTTTTAACAGTTTTCTTAGGCTCTTCACCCCTTGACAGAGGTGTAGAATAGCTTTTTTTCTTTCTTTTTTTTTTTGCGGTACGCGGGCCTCTCTCTGTTGCGGCCTCTCCCGATGCGGAGCACAGGCTCCGGACTCGCAGACTCAGTGGCCATGGCTCACGGGCCCAGCCGCTCCGCGGCACGTGGGATCTTCCCGGACCGGGGCACGAACCCGCGTCCAGTGCATCGGCAGGCGGACTCTCAACCACTGCGCCACCAGGGAAGCCCTGCTTTTTTTTCTATTTTTAATTATCTCCTGACTTCTATTCATATTCAGAAATTTTTATCTACCTACTTATTCTGCTAAGCCTCAGTGTCCTCTCTGAAAATGACAGGAATCAATCGCTCATGTCACTCCTTAATTTTCTTAATCTCATAGGTAAACAAGAAAACAATATAAATAAAGTAGACGAGAACCAGATCACGCGCCGTATAGGCAGAACTGAAGTCTAACAGAAGTCACTTGCAGCAGCTATTGTACTCTGGTTTCAATCACAAAGCTGTTCGTATTTTCATTTAAACTAGAGTTTAAAATATGAAAAAAAATACACATGTAAATGTCTTTCTAATACTGTATTAGCACAGGATATAAGCTTAGAATACAAGCTCTTATGAGGCAGGGGCTGCATTTCTTTTCTTTTCTTTTCTTTTTTCATCTCCATGTCCCCAGCCTCTACTATCTGATATCAAGGCACAAACACTCACCCATTCGTTCCATTTGGCTGACAGGCGAACGGAAGTGCTTCAAACCACACAGGAAAGTGAAAGATACGGCAACATGCATCCTCTCCCTGCCCCCGCCCTCTGCAAACTTCAGTTCAGGGATCTGATGAGACACAGACAACTTTCCCGTCTACTTGTGGGCTTTTGGGCAACTGAGTAATTGTGGGCTACTCAGGGCTTTAGTCATCTTGAACCTCAACCTGGGCGAGACAGCACAGCTCACCAGATGGCGAACATGATCCCAGTTTTCAATACAGCAACTCCAGCGATAATATTCCTGTCATAGGTCAAGAACGCACTATATCACCAATTATGACTCATGCGTCCCAAGCACACACGGCAGGACATTTCACTGGATCTACTTAGAAGGTGCCTAATGGCAACTTTTAAAATACTGAGCATGGAATTCTTCCGAACAATGGATCCCACACTCAGCACTTTAAAAGTTGACCGATTAAGTCCCGCACGACTAATAGTATTAGCTGTATCATGTCACTCGGCACAGTTACGTGTACCCTTCACAATTCAGCTGAATGTCATCTTCTCAGAGACGTCGCCTGTGAATCCCACAGGCAAAGAGGTTGCAACCTTCCCCAGCAAAGTCCACACTACACACATTACTATTTTCTTACTATTCAAGGCTTTCTGGAGGCCAGGGGCCCATCTAATAATCTTTTTATTCCCAATGTTCAGCATGGCCTTTGGTCCATACATAGCAAGGACTAAATGACTGGTGAGTGGGATGGATGGATGGATGGATGGACGGACGGACAGATGGATGAGTTTACACATGAATATATGTTAACATACGTATTTATATACAAACATAAGTAGAGTAGGCGACCAGATAGTCATGATTACACATGTGGTCTTGAAATATTCCTATATAACTAACATCTACACTCTTGAACATTTTTTTCTTCTTTCTCTAATTCTGCCTATTCACGTTAAATACAAGCGTAACTTTCTCAAAAATAATTTCAAGTGGCTTTTAAAACATGAGGACTCTAGACTTTATTCAGAGTAATAAATTAACACCTTTTTTTTTGGCCACGCCGTGGCTTGTGGGATCTTAGCTCCCCGACCAGGGATTGAACCCGTGCCTTCAGCAGTGAGGGCGCGAAGTCCTAACCACTGGACTGCCAGGGAAGTCCCAAATTAGACACTATTTTTTAGAAATTTATTATAAAGTTATTCCTCCTTCATTTCCTCACATGCTAATCATTACCACGGCGAGCTCTCTGATTTGCTGTATACACCTTGGCACGCTAGCTGAATACTAGTTACACAACTTGCTGAATTCTATGGTCTAGGTATGCGGCTGTTTCTTTTTCAAATCGTCTCCAAGTAGGAACCCATGCTTATACATCTCAACCTCACCAGTGTTTCTATACTGAATAAAGGCTTGTAAAAGCAGTATTAATTACATATTCTCAAACCTCAAGGCTTGTTTTCATCAATCATTCTCTTTTTAAAATTTTTATTGAAATATAGTCGATTTAAATAAAATGTTGTTAGTTTCAGGTTGACAGCAAAGTGATTCAGTTATACACATATGTATACATATATATATATATATATTTTTTTTTACATTCTCTTCCATTATAGGTTATTACAAGATACCTGCGTGGAGTTCCCTGTGCTCTACAGTAGGTCCCTGTTGGTATTCTGTATATAATAGTGTGCATATTTCAATCATTGTCTTTGACTAAACGTTTTACCTCTTTCAAGGAAGTAACAAGCAGGACTGTAGCTAAGTTTTTCTAACTCTCCTCACCTGCTTTGTCAAACAGGAGATTAATGAATTATGAAGTGCTTTATGACTAATGCTTCCTTATCACACACAACCCAGCCCATGAATTGTGAGTGCAAATATTTTTGTTCATTTCAAAATATTTTTGCCTATTTCCTCTCTGTACTGAAACCCCATGATTTCAGGCCCTGGTTAACATAATCCAAATGATGCTAGTAGCCGACCCTAATCCGTACTTTCTTGCCCTCCTCTACACGCTGTGAGGCTTACCCACCTTCAGGACTGGCCTCTTCCCTACAACACACACTGGAGCACGTGCCGCAAGCACCATGTACAAAACCATGAGCGGTCATTTGTCTGCTTCTTTGTCAAATCAGAACCTCGGACATTATATTTTTCATTTAAACGGAATACATTTAATTCTGGTTTACAGGTTGATATTTTGAGAGTTTGCTTCACCTAAGCCTGGCCTTCAGAAGCTGGTTCAATGTGCTATTCAAGCCAAATTTTGGATCATCTCAGGTAAAGGCCACCTTCCGGTGGTGAGTTCATGACGGTAAGTACCAACTTCTGACATCTCCTGGCAGCCACCCTGCTTGTGACCTTCTCAGGCTGTTCACTTCCGTTCAGACTTCTCCACTTCGAGAATCTTATTCTATTCTTCACAATCCAGCATTCAATTTCACATTATCTTGTGTCTTTCACGCGCTGGTGTCTCTGGCTAGTTTAGCTGTTCCCTGAGGGCAGAGATTATGCTAATACTCCTAGTCTGTCCCTTACACTAGTGGGCCTTCACTAAGCACATAATTAATCTCTGGTCCTAGGAGGGAAAGCTCACATCACCTTACTGCAGCAGAGTAAACCAAAGCATCAGCGAACTTGAACTTTTCACCGATTATAAACATTTGATGAACATAAATTCCTATTATTAGCAAACAGTCTGGGGATGGAATTATGAGTTGTAATTACCAAAATCTTCGGATAGGAAGTACATTGTCGATGTGATCGTGACTATTACTTAATGATTTAAGCTACCAGGTGTTATTTGTATTTAGTTTTATGATGAACAAGAAAGATACACAATGGTGTTTTTCTTGCCTAGCAAATGATACAACAGTTAGTACAGACAGGGATAATTCTACTCTTAGATAATGCTTCAACTTGGAGCAAAGGTATGAGTACAATCTTTACCATTTTCCAGCTGTCTATTTGGACAGTTTTTACATCCTCTTTCACCTGTATCCTCTTTTGTAAAATAAGGATAATCCCTCCTGTGAAGGGCTGCTGAAAGATTAGAGCTCACGTGAGTAACTAACCTAGTTTGTTTTGCAAACCTAGCTTGCTTTGCAAACAGTAGGCGCTCCGTAAGTGGTGCTATTTGTCACGTAGCTCCCATCTGCTAGGGTTCTCTGCCCAGGCCCTCGGAGACCTGACAGCATCAGAAAAGAAGTGTAGTCTGCAAATAGCCGGCAGCAAACACAGTATCTTCCTCTCTCCCTCTCTCTCTTCTTTTTTTCTTCCCTTCCCTTTTTCTTTCTTTCCCTTCTTTGCAGGCTGCGTGGAAAACTTTGTTTTTTTAAACGTTCCTTTTTATCTCCTAAGAAATTCCTCATATTCAAGTTCTTGAGAGATATAAACAAGAATCTGAAGTTTGCTAAGCATAAAAGAGCAGGGTCACACTTTGGAGAATGATGTTGAACTATTACCGTCACGCTTGTGGACATCCTTAACCTAGATAAATAGTAGGGAAACTACGATTAGAGAGTTTCGGGGGGCAAAATGCTCTCGGATAACGTAAGTGCAGGCCTCATTTGTGCCGAGATTAACCCCGATGCCCCAGCAAAACAGTGCCTACCACAATCCCATGAAATAATTTTAGAAGCGATGAATTAGGACTGGTTCCATTTACACAAATATTTTGATACCATGAACTGGCTCGCTTACTCAGACAGACGGGCAGAGTTGGAGACCCACAGATAGGAATGTCGAGAAGTGGGTGATTGAAGTCAGTGCATGGGGTTTTTGCTGAGAAAGAGTCGGGGGTTAAGTCAGCTGCCATATGGGGAAACGATCTGGGATTCTCGGCAGACAGGGAGCACCGTCTACTTGACTGTTGACAGTGTCTATTCAGACATGTGTCCAAGTGCTGCAAACAGCTATTGAGGAATCACTTCAGGGGAGAAATCTTTGAGCAATGAGGTTTCAACATGTACTGTATGCAATGCATAAGTCCTTGACTACCACCTGACTGTCAGCTGTGTTCACCAGAGTTGTTGGTTCCATTACATTTAGGGATTTGTCATGGGCTTGGGTCATATGGTTAAGAGTTTGAAAATGACAACAGAAACAACTAAGCCCCTGAGAGATTTCTGGGCAGTGAAATTTCTGTCCCATTAAATTAAATGTAAAGGAATCTAAAATATGATACAAATGAACTTATTTAGGAAACAGAAACAGACTCACACAGAGAACAGATTTACAGTTACCGAAGGGGAGGGTGGGAGAGGGACAATTAGGAGTTTGGGATTAGCGGATGCAAACTATTGTATATAGGATGGATAAACAACAAGGTCCTACTGTACAGCACAGGGAACTATATTCAATACCTTGTGATAAGCCATAATGGAAAAGAATATGAAAAAGAATATATATATTTTATACATAGTTATAAAAGAATATATATGTGTACATAAATCAAGTATATTTTTAAAAACTCAGTATTACTGCAAAGGGTCATATATAAAACTACAGTTTAAGAAGAAATATGATGTGGGGCTTCCCTGGTGGCGCAGTGGTTAAGAAGCCGCCCGCCAATGCAGGGGACACGGGTTTGAACCCTGGTCCAGGAGGATCCCACATGCCGTGGAGCAGCTAAGCCCGGGCGCCACTACTACTGAGCCTGCGCTCTAGAGGCCACGAGTCACAACTACTGAAGCCTGCACGCTCTAGGGCCTGTGCTCCGCAACAAGAGAAGCCACCGCAATGAGAAGCCCGCGCACCGCAAGGAAGAGCAGCCCCCGCTCGCCGCAACTAGAGAAAGCCTGCGTGCAGCAACGAAGACCCAATGCAGCCAAAAATAAAATGAATAAATAAATTTATTAAAAAAAAAGAAATAGGAAGGGATTTTGTTCCCACAGGAACAGAAAAGTTATAATATTATCCTATACTTTAATATTTTCAAAGAACTTTTATAAAACATTACTTTATAAAGGCAAAACAAATGTGTGTGGACAGTCCAAGGAAACACAGATCTTTCAGTGGTGGAAGAGACTTGAATCTTCGTTTGGGACCCAATCCCCTTACTTTATTTTATTTAAAGAACATAATGATAAAACAGGCTCAGTATTTTAACCAAAACCATGTAGCTAATAGTAAAGGACAGAGCTGAATCTGAAACACGTCAGGCATTCCAAGCCATTGTTCTTCCATGTACATAACAGTACTCTCATCATAATTCTGTCATGTACATAAGTGGCCAATTCATCCTACTAAAAAATCTAAGTCATCAGTATGGTACCTGGAGCAAAGTACAAATGGAATTTCTCCATTTCCCAAACTAGTAGCCCTAATACTGTGTGTACTGAAAAACGCATTCAGAATTTCACCTAGATGCGTGCGGAAGAATCTACTCTACTCATGGTCTCCTGTGGGATTTTATTTATTTATTTATTTATGGCTGTGTTGGGTCTTCGTTTCTGTGTGAGGGCTTTCTCTAGTTGTGGCAAGCGGGGGCCACTCTTCATCATGGTGCACGGGCCTCTCACTATCACGGCCTCTCTTGTTGCGGAGCACAGGCTCCAGATGCGCAGGCTCAGTAGTTGTGGCTCACGGGCCCAGCTGCTCCGCGGCACGTGGTATCTTCCCAGACTAGGGCTTGAACCCGTGTCCCCTGCACTGGCAGGCAGATTCTCAACCACTGTGCCACCAGGGAAGCCCTCCTGTGGGATTTTAAAAAGAAGGTAGGAACATACAGCTCTGTGCACCAGTACCCTGACGGTTTGTATGGACAGAAATTAAAGAAGGTGTACATTACTGTGGGCAAGAGCATCTTTCTATATCTACATAAGAAGAAGCATCTCCCTAAGATTACTAACACTGTGCGTGCTCTGAGCCAGAGTCCCCAGAGTCTACTCCCTGGGGCAGGACTCCTTCCACACGGCCCTCCTCTAAGTGGGCACCTATGAACACACAGGTCTCCCCAATTGTTCTTAAGCCAGGTGGCAGCTTATACAACATGCATCGTTGCCAATATTCAATTGCATCTCATCTGAAGGCAAGTCACAACTACCACAAACCCTACCTCTAGAGGGTGAGGCTCCCTTGATTTCACTGAATGAAATGTTAAAGTGAGGTCCACTCCACAGCATGTTCCTTTAAATACTGTAATCCAGTAGAAGAGCTTTCTCCTTGATTTTATGACATCCTCTGTATACCAACAGAAAAGCCCTTTTCCCCCGTTCTTTTTGTAAGTTTCAGTGAATGATCAAAGTTGGGTCTGCCTGCACAGAATCAGTCCACTGGGCTCACACGAGTCTGCCTCACCTGCACGGTGATAATATTCATACACATACACTGTTCATATCCTTATAATACTCATAGCATAATACCCATATACTATTCGTATCATGCTATCCATATACTTTCATATCATTATAATACCCATATACTATTCATATCTTTATACTATTCATACACGTGTACTATTCATATCCTTATATTCATATACATATACTATTCGTATCATTATAATATACATATGCTATTCACATCATTATACTATCCATATACGTACACTATTCGTATCATTATAATATTCGTATACCTACACTATTCGTATCATTATAATATTCATACACTATTCATATTATAATACCCGTATACTATTTGCATCATTATAATATGCATACACATATACTATTCACATCACTATACTATTCATATACACCCAGTATTCATATCATTATACTATTCATGTACATACACTATTCATATCGTAATATTCATATACCTATACTATTCGTATCATTATAAAATTCATATACATACACTATTCATATCATTATGATATTCATATCCATATACTGGGTTGGCCACAAAGTTCGTTTAGGTTTTTCAAAAACCCGAAAGAACTTTTTGGCCAACCCAATACTATTCATGTCATCCTAATGCTCATATCCATGTACTATTCGTATCATGTTCATGGTCCAGGAGATAATATTCACATCATTCCTTCCGCTGAAAACAGAGGTGTAAGCAGAACCAACATGGGCAAGGAAGCTGGGCAGGGGTCCTTAACTTCTACCTTTTACCTTCACATGTGAATTAGGTGCAATGAAATCTTTTCAGCTTAACTTCAGAGGGCTTTGTGAAATATCTTAATTTAACCTCTGTTAACTGCATAGCAAAACAATAATCCTTTTGTGAAAGTTATGTGTTTTGATTCATTCTGTCAAAAACCTTAGAGGGGAAAGCAAATAATACTTAGAAATAATTCCATGAATGAATTAGAAATAAAACCTCAGTCAGCACCTCCCTGTCCTATGAAAGCCAAAGGAGGTGGCCTATTTAAAGACTGCTTCTTTAGAAAGTAGTCTGTACCCTAAAGAGAGCTGAGCACAGCCTAGTTCCCCGAGAGTCACGGCCAGGGGACCTGAGGAAAGTGCGCCATTTGAAAGCTCAAACAGCAAAAAGATACTAATACTTTACTACCGGAGATACAACTACATAAAATATTGAATAAGCTGAGAAAAGGAAGGCCTGTGCAGTACATTTAAGACCTGTATATGTAGAAGTCTTTTATTCTTAGTGATTGGTGCTGTATTGCTCTTGCTTGGTTTTTCTTTGAGGGTAAAATTATATAAATGGATAACTAGCTAGCCAGCTGGTAATACGGGCGTTTCGTTGGTTGCAGAAGTTGTCCAAGTGTAAGTCACTGTGCCAGTTGGACAAACAGGAGGTGGTATCATCACCCCACGGGAAGACATGGCAGGAACTGAAAGCAAAGGCTTGCCACGGAGAAGGGCACTGAGATATGCCCCGAATCCTCATGGAGTGCAAACGGTCAGAATCTTCCCGAGTAACAGAGGGACAGTGATAACTGGACAATAAACGGGGAAGATGGGGGAAGGAAAGCCAAGAAGAGAGGGAGGTGTTGGGGGTAAAAGGGGGGATAGGACGGGGACATAGGTGCAGACAGGGCTGGAGACAGACAAGCATGGGGAGACTGACACGGGTTCTGGGAGTTACGGGATTCATTCTTTCTCTGCTGGAATGTTGATTTTGAACATTTCAAAACATAAAACCAAAACATCTCATTAGCCCAGGGCACAGTCCCTTGATCTCAGACTTGGTCAGGTCCCTACCCTTCATTTTAAGCCCTCTTGGGAACGATTTTTTTTTTTTAAGTTACAAAAGTAATTGCTACAGAGGTCAAAGGATAACAAAACTATAAATTATGCCATCAAGCTCACTATACTCAAGAGCGGCTGGAAAGGGCTCTGGCAAAACCTTCACTCTGAAGGGAACTTTATTCTGGCCAGAAGTGGAGGAGGGGAAAGCAATGAGGGTACATTTGAAAGCTGCCCGTAGCTCCTTCTGGGTCTTAACACCAAGAGTGAAGACGGTTATTTCTGCACCATTGGCATTTCTTCCTCTTTCTGATGGAAAGGGAAAGTTTTGTTTTCAGGAACCATTTCTCCAGCAATACAAACCATCACTTAACTTCAGGATGGGCAAGGAGCCCAAATCCTGCCAAGCACGGTAACAGCTGCTCCTATCTCCCCCTATAGTAACTGGTCCAGGGATGGATACCTGGCTCAAAGCAGGCCAATCACAACTCTTCCGAACAGACGTGTGGTTGCCAAGGGGGAGGGGGAGTTTGGGGTTAGCAGATGCGAACCATTATACATAGAGGATGGATAAACAACAAGGTCCTGCTGTAGAGCACAGGGAACTACATTCAATACGCTGTGATAAACCATCATGGGAAAGAACCTGAAAAAAAATATATATATATAACTGAGTCACTTTGCTGTACAGCAGAAACTAACACAACATTGTAAACCAGCTATACTTCAATGAAATTACAAAACAAAAAGAAATTCTTCCAAAAATTTTTGCAGGAAGAGTTCCTGTCTCCTTCGAAGATTGCAAGTTCTAAAATCTTGGCACCTGCCTGGTTTCCTCTGCGATTTTATGAAGACAAACTGATTGAGAGTGAAGCCCACCACAAGAAAGCAAGTCTATGGAAGCAGAGGAAGAGGCAGAGTGGGGGGCATCATTCAAAACCTGGATGAAGCCCATCCCTGAAACGTTCAGGGACGGATCCAAACATTATCTTTTTCAGTTGGTTACTTGAAGCTAAAAGAATCTTAAAGTTACTCTTTCTTGCATGAATCCCACTATCTTTTGACCGAAGCCATTACCTATTAGGGACATCTCTTCTGTCCTGGCACACCTGTAGCAGAACTGCAGTAGTATCCCCAGACTCTATGCAATACTGCTTTGTATTGCGGCTCTTCTCAGGGCCCACGGAGGCCTGGCTTAACCCACGGAGAAGTGAGGAAGGCCATCTCTTCTCTGTAACAGAGGGGCCATTTAACATTCTAAGCAATTCCCTGGTTTATCTTTAATATAAATATTTCTATTGTCGGCAATGTTGAAATGGGTCGTTTTGTTCCTCCCCAAACTTGTGCCCTGGGGCAAAGGGGAACGTAGCTTTGAAATACAAAGCATTGATCCCACTGTAGAGCTTCTTTCTTTTTAAAAAAAAAAAAAAATTATTGGAGTACAATTGATTTACAATGTCATGTTAGTTTCAGATGTACAGCAAAGTGAATCAATTATAGATATACATATACCTATTCTTTTTTAGATTCTCTTCCCATATACGTTCTTGCAGAGTATTGAGTAGAGTTCCCTGTGCTCACTAGTTATCTATTTTATATATAGCAGTGTGTATCTGTCAATCCCAATCTCCCAATTTATCCCTCCCCCGCTTCCCCCCGGCAACTATACGTCTGTTCTCTGTGTCTGTGAGTCTGTTTCTGTTTTGTAAACAAGGTCATCTGCACCATTTGTTTAAAATTCCACACATAAGTGGCCTCATATGGTACCTGTCCTTCTTTGCGCTCGTGTGCATGGGCACACCGCGCCTCAGCGGCCCCTCCACTCACACGGAGCTTTAACAAGGAGGAGAAAGGAAGAGAGGAAGAGGCTTTCCGTTATTAGATCAGGCAGAAAATAATTGGCCAAGGGTAGGTCTGAGGAAATCTCTAATGGGAGAGTTTTGTGTCTGAAAATAACACAATTCCTTCAACTAAGTACCTTTAAATTCTTCTCCAATCCATTTTGCATGGCTTCTGGCAGTATTTTCTTGGTAAACTATAGACTGGTCCATGTTCTCTTCTGCAAGAAAAGCCTCAGCTTCTGAGAGCAGAGGAAGGGAGACCAAATCCATCACTGGGGGTTCACAGTTGGACCCTGCCCACTGGGACAGCCTCGCCTCGACGGCAGCACGTGCTCCAGGGGAAATCATCGTTCACACGTTCTTCCCCTCTAACCCACCTATCCTCTTATGTTAGCTAGCTCTTACTGAGTACCTGATAGGTGCTGGCTGGTACTGACGTCTCACCTGTTCTTCGAGGCGGGACACACATTGTGTCTCCATCCTTCTGGATCATCACTTATCGCTTCCTAGTCGTGACAGGCGCTGGAGGCGACCCTACCTTTGCCCTCACAGCCTCCTCCTGTGCTCCCTTCTCTTCTGCCCTAAAACACCTGTGACCTGTGTAGGCAACCAGCCTGCATATGCCTGGCACAGACAGGCCCTTCAGGAAGGTCTCGGGGATGGATAGTAAATGCCCCAAGCCCACCTGGGCCCCCTACCCCTTGCCAGTGGTGGAGGTGGACGCCAAGCACGTGGTCATGCTGTCACCTGTAACACCAGGCACGACTCCTCTGGTCTCACAGCAAGGCTCCCACAGGGCACCTTAAAAACGCACTGAGCTTTCTGTCTCCCCTAAGCTTTTCTGGCCGTCCTGAACAGGACTGGAATGCTGAGTGAGAGGCCCACCCCCAGCTACACATTCTGAGCCCCAGTTCTGCAGACACAGGCTGGAGCTTCACAGGATGCCTTTGGACCTTCCAGAGATAAAATTTAAGATCATTTATGCCAAACAGTGTCTAATGCCGCCTTGTCCTTCCCTTCACTATTTTAAGGGGCTCACGAAAATATTTTGCTTGAAAAATACATTCTTAGGATGAACTTATGGGTCTCCAACGTCATTAGCAGCTCAATAATACTGTCTTTTTTTCAGTTGTATGGCAATAGAACTAAGAAATATCTTTATTCCTTTTCCACAAAATAACTTTTTCCTTAAAATTGTGTCTCCTAGAGCTTGCACTGTCGTTGTAAACTTGATATAAGAAATCTATCCTAGGCTTAAAAGTTACATCTACTAGAGGGAAACACAGAAAATGAGTATTTGAGCTTCTGAGGTCTGCGTGGGAGGGTTAATTTGTGCCCCCCATTTCTCCACAATGAATTAATAACAATTATTTACAGGCTGTTGCTGGTAAGATACGCAGTTACAGTCTGAATTAGAAAATGGTCAACAAAGCAATCTAAACACAATCAGTTACAGTCGTAACTGTACTCTCTACTTACCGTCTTCTGGGACCTGTGGCCTTTCTATTTTAATTGTCTGTTTACTTGTCTGCTTCTGACCAGGCTATGAGTTACTTGAGGGTAGAGACGACTCCCCCTCACCACTGTCTCCCCGCACCCCCATGGGGCTCAGCAAGTGCTCACTGGACTTACAGTAAATACACGAGCGAAAACCAAGGCCACATTAATTCTATGATAAACAGCAGGAAGGGAGGACAATGTCCAAAAGATTTTCTTCATTTGGAAGAAAAACTAACAGTTTTGATCATCTTCAATTCCAAGTATTAAAAAATGTGTTTCTTTCGCCTAGCAGATTTAGCATTTCTATCATTCAACGTTTTCCACGCTGGACCAAAGACAACATTTCCTCCAAAAGAAACTCAGCTGTTTTGGTGAAAAAGAGGCACTATTTTATTTTTTTAAATTGAAGTAGAGTTGATTTACAATGTTGTGTTAATTTCTGCTGTACAGCAAAGTGATTCAGTTATACAGAAGCACCAATGAACAGCCCATTCTTTTCCACACACTGTCATTTACGGTCTTTCTCTTTGTAAAATATAATATATAATAAGTAAATTTATTTATGTCAGAGAGGAGCAAACAAACAAACAAAAAATTGGCTTTTCCACTAAAAAGTGCCCTCTTAAGGACACCATATGTCACACACATAAGAGCCACATGTGCACACAGAACATTGAAAAACAAGACATGTTTCGGCCCTTTTTACACCAATGTGTGTACACACACACACACCCCATCCTTCCATTCCTGTCCCACACCAATACCCTCCACCACATTGCCTGCACATCTTCTCAGGCTGGAAAAGCAACAAAACCAAACTTGCCTCTGACTTGTTTTGCTCTTTGTAATAATGTCAACCTCACAGCATAAAAACACAACTCCCTCTGTCTGTTTCTTTATAAAAGATGATTTGAGAAGCCAGCAAGGCCACGGGGGTAAAAGTCAAACATCTCACTCGAGTCTGCCCTCTTTTGAAGATGCCGCTAAAACAGTGAATCACATTTTCTAGACTCTTCTACGTTTCAGAATTGAGAAAATATTGACACTGGGGCAGCTTAAATTCCGAAGATGCATTTTATCGGGACACATCTGTATTTAAGTTCTCCAGCCTTGTCATGGAAAAGAGTCCATCTGGCCATTTTTAAAAATCAACTTTAAACTTGAACTTGAGAACACTAAGTCTTGTTAGGAGAAACGTGGTTTTGCTTGAAACAGTGTCGCTTCCAGCCACACGGTGGACAAAGTGAGGCAGAGACACTCCTCTTGGAGCGTTACAACAAAAATGCTCAATAGATGAGTAAAAGAAAACCTTTGTTTTTCATGCAATACTGAACTGTCAGGAAAATAGGAGAATTCTCTGGAGGACAGACAAGAAAAGGAACCAATATTCCAGTGAGGTGACTATGCTCTGGGCCCTGCGGGCATCTGCTGAGCCTCTACGTGCAAGGGCGGGGTGGGGGTGGACGGTTAATGGGCCACAGGTGGTCCAGGAGCTGCGTGGGGCTGCATCCTAGCTCCATCCTTCCCTCTCTACCCTGCGGCCCACACACATCACTCGTAAAAGGTACCCCTCTATGGGAGGCTACAGGGATACGTCAGCAATTAACCGGACGACTAACTTCTCAACAGCCGTAGACAGTGGATGGCGTCTTCACAGAATTGAGAAAAACATAAACACACAACGGAAAATCCTATATCCCGTCTGAACAACTTCCAAGAATGAAGGTGAACTAGAGAAATGTTCAAATAAATAAGACCTGAGTATTTACTATCCACGGGCTTTCACTTAAGAGGCCTTAAAGACTATATTGAAAGAAGTAAAATGATGCTACCCCCAAAATTCTGAAGTGCAAGAAGAAATCGTTAGCGTCAAAAGTAAGCCCGTAGGGATGGCTAAAGAAACACCGACCATACAAAACAGTAACGACACATGTTTTACTTGTGAAGGTAAAGAACACAAAACTAAAATCCTCAGAATCCCACACCTATCAGGAATGAGAGTAACTGTGGTGAGAACCAAGCCGGCTCGGACAAGAAGGATGAAACCACCCGGTTATGTGGTTATAGTACCAGAACATGACTATTTTACTGTCTTCATTATTTTCCCAGGCAAATGCCTTTACTGTTAATTACAGGAACTTCCTCCAAAGAACCATTAACTCCTTCAACAAAGCATCAGCAGTTTACTATCTAGCACTGCGGAACCCATGCCTGAAAATCCCTGCCTTGTCTCCACGAGTTCCGAACTATTATGTCCTAATTCTTACACAACCCTTAGTCCAGTCTCAGACTGAAGATCCATTTTAAACCAAACTTCAAACCCTCAGCGGAGTCTGGTTTTGCCTTTCCTCCCCAGACGCTGCTCGAGCTGCCACGGTGGCCGTCCCTGTCACCATGGTGAGCAATCAACTCAGCTCTGTCTTATCAGCTTGGCGAGCGGAGAGCTGGGATTCAGCATTCCAGGGCAGTTCAAAGGTTCTCAGGTAATTGTCTATTTGGGGAAGGCGGGTAAACGTGAATGAGCTTTCTATGTGGAGTCCCGTATGCATTTCTAAGGGAGCCATTTAAACACAGAACTTGATGTACACTTTCTGAATTAGCAGAAAAGAAAACTAGGATGAGAAGACAAACTGGATGAATGCAAAAAAGGAAAGAAAGAAACAGAAAAATGAGTAGAAATGGAATGTACAAAAGAAACAGTAGCAGGCTTCCCTGGTGGCGCAGTGGTTGAGAATCCGCCTGCCAATGCAGGGGACACGGGTTCGAGCCCTGGTCCGGGAAGAGCCCACATGCCGCGGAGCAACTAAGCCCGTGAGCCACAACTACTGAGCCTGCGCTCTAGAGCCCGCAAGCCACAACTACTGAGCCTGTGCTCTAGAGCCCATGTGCTACAACTACTGAGCCCACGTGCCACAACAACTGAAGCCCGTGCGCCTAGAGCCCGTGCTCCACAACAAGAGAAGCCACAGCAATGAGAAGCCTGCGCACCGCAATGAAGAGTAGCCCCCGCTCGCCGCAACTGGAGAAAGCCCGCGCGCAGCAATGAAGACCCAGTGCAGCCAAAAATAAATTAATTAATTAAAAAAAAGTAACAGCAGCACTGAATCTAAAAAAGGTATAATCAGAACCAATGTGCTAAATTAAGTTCCTAAGTGTAACATGAAGATTTTTAACTGAACTTTTCTTTTTAATCTTACTCATGTTCCTCTCACAAGGGATAACACACACACACACACACACACACACACACACACACACACACACACACCCCTAAGGACACAGGAAAGCTCAAAGTAAAAAAATGGAAAGAATGCCAGGCAAATAACCAGCCCAATTCCTGGCACATCTATATCAGTATTAGGCACAATATATTTTGAAGTCAAAACAAAACATAATAAAGATTAAACAAGATCAGGTCTCTGACCTGCCTGCACCAACCGGCACAATTTAGACACATATAAAAACAAAAGTGGACAGTCCTACAAGATGAAACTGATACATACATGTATTCTCTATTAGGAGTATTTGACACATACCTCTCAGGAATTGTTACATCAGGAAGAAAACAAAATCAGGGAAGACCCTGATGTCGTGACCAGCACGGCTACAAAACTTGCCGTGATGTACATACATGCAGTGCTGAACCCATAACGGAAGGAGAGCACATTTGGAAACTTAAAAATCTTGAAGCAAGTGAAGCCAAGTATTAAATTTTGAACAATCACAGACAAACGGGCCACATTCTTTTTGGGCCTCTTACTGCTGTGGCCTCTCCCGTTGTGGAGCACAGGCTCCGGACGCGCAGGCTCAGCGGCCATGGCTCACGGGCCCAGCTGCTCCGCGGCACATGGGATCTTCCCGGACCAGGGCACGAACCCGCGTCCCCTGCATCGGCAGGTGGGCTCTCAACCACTGCGCCACCAGGGAAGCCCAAACGGGCCATATTCTTTATCCAAAATACAATTAATTTAGAAATCTATAATAAAAAATGCATTTAAAAAACCTTATGCATTTAACGTAGAAAATGAACAATATGCTTCTATATGACCCGTGCGGCTTAAAAGAAGAAAACAATCGATGTTATAAAAATCCCCAAATGGACAAAAATAAAAATACCACATTATCAAAATTGGCAAGATGCGTTGAACACTGGATTGAGAAAGCAAGTCCGTGTCGTGGAAATGCAGTAAATGAGCAGGGGGCTTCCCTGGTGGCACAGTGGTTAAGCATCCGCCTGCCAATGCAGGGGACACAGGTATGAGCCCTGGTCCAGGAAGATCCCACATGCCACGGAGCAGCTAAGCCCGTGTGCCACAACTACTGAGCATGCTCTCTAGAGCCCGCGAGCCACAACTGCTGAGCCCATGTGCCACAACTGCTGAGTCTGTGGTATAGAGTCCGTGGGCCACAGATGCTGGGCCTGTGGCGGGAGAGGCCACTGCGGTGAGGGGCCCTCATGCTGAGGTGGGGAGTGGCCCCCCGCTCGCTGCAGCTGGGAAGCACCTACATGCAGCGGCGAAGGCCCAATGCAGCCATAAATAAATATATAAATAAATAAATTTTATTAATAAATAAATTGATCTTCAAATAAATTAAAAAATGAGCAGTCCGAGGTACCCATCGCCTAGAGAACATTCTGGCCAGAATCTTTCAGCAGGACTTAATTATGAAGACGCACTCAGAAATGAAATTGAGAGACATTCCACTGAACAAACGGGCTGGATAGCTTACAAATATCAGTGTCGTGAAAGCGAAGAAAAGGCAAGAAAAGAGTTACAATAACCAACGTCGATCAATGACTGATTACCGAATCAAAGCATAATAAGAAAAAAAGCAAATAATGAAGTGATAACATATTGGGATCGTGAGAAACATTGGAAAATCAACTATATATCAGGTAATAGTTTATGTTAATGTTACATTTCTTGCAGGTGATACTGGTTTTCAAAAGACAGAGGAAATATCCTAGCTCTTAGGTGATACATGGTGAGGTATAAAGTGTCATTATCTCTGTAACTTACTTTTAAAAGCCAAATTAAATGAATAAAAAAATGTCTCCCAAAGGGAAAATAGGCCCCTTAGAAAAGTAAAACAAAACAAAACAAAGTACTTCAAATAATATAAGAAAATCTTCATCAATCATCATATTCAATATCGATGTGTTAACAAATCTTTTACTTCCAGTGGCCAAAGATCAAACGATTTCAACAACAAAGGAAACAACAATAGCACTGCGTTATAACACAGGGCATAAAATAAATCTCCGTGAGTCTATACTGATACAAATGATTGAAGAAATAAAGGAAGGAAGGAAAGAGGGAAGAAAAGGAAGAGGCACAAATTTTCTTTACGGAAGAATTCCCAATAATATATGTATATATTCCCCCCTCTAGGAGGTGTAACTTAATCACCGTCTCCTAGAATGTGGACTGGACTTAGTCACGTACCTCCAAATAATAGCATATGAAAGGGAAATGTATTTCCTCACCAGAGGAGAAGCCCACCTGACCTGAGTGATTATTGCTAACACCGTCAGTGATGAGTGCGGCTGGTAGTACGTACCCTCTGCCACCATGTGAGGAGAAGAGCAGCTCACCTATTTGGAACCCTTCCCCCAAACCAATAACCTCAGTGTGATCACCAGGAAACATCTGAAGAACCTAAACTGAGGCCTCTTCTACGAATTACCTGACCACTACTCTTCAAGACTCTCAAGGCCATGAAAGACCAAAAAGAGAAGCTCACAGGTCGGAGGAGACTAAGGAGGCTTGAGGACTGAATGCAAGGCTCATCCTGGAAAGGATTCTGAACCAGAAGAAGCACACGGAGTGACCGCACTGCTGACATCTGTGTAAAGCGTGTAGCTCAGTGAGTGGCATTGTATGAACGCTGGCGTCTTAGTTACGCAGATATGCGGTGCTGATGGAAGACATAACATGGGGGAACCTGGGAATATGGAAACTATACCATCTTTGCAACATTCTGTAAATCTAAAGTTATTCCAAAGTTTAAACTTTATATTTTTTTAAAGAAGCAAACTCTAAAATCAGGAAGTCAGAGACACCTCCTCATGCAATCAACAACTTAATAAGAAATAGAAAAGAGTAAAAAGAACTGACTGGAAGAAAGACATCTTTCTCATGAACCATATCTTTTTTTGCACAAATCCAAAATAATTGCCAGAAGAATTATTAAAATAAAGAGCTTAGCGAGTTTGCTACATACAAGATCGCTACTAAAAAACTATACAATTAGAAAAGCTAGATACAAGATCGCTACTAAAAAACTGATTGCCTTTCTATATACCAGCAATATACAATTAGAAATGCTAGATACAAGATCGCTACTAAAAAACTGACTGCCTTTCTATATACCAGCAGTGTACAATTAGAAATGCTAGATACAAGATCGCTACTAAAAAACTGATTGCCTTTCTATATACCAGCAATATACAATTAGAAATACTAGATACAAGATCGCTACTAAAAAACTGATTGCCTTTCTGTATACCAGCAGTATACAATTAGAAATGCTAGATACAAGATCGCTACTAAAAAAGTGACTGCCTTTCTATATACCAGCAATATACAATTAGAAATGCTAGATACAAGATCGCTACTAAAAAACTGACTGCCTTTCTATATACCAGCAGTGTACAATTAGAAATGCTAGATACAAGATCGCTACTAAAAAACTGACTGCCTTTCTATATACCAGCAGTGTACAATTAGAAATGCTAGATACAAGATCGCTACTAAAAAACTGACTGCCTTTCTATATACCAGCAATATACAATTAGAAATGCTAGATACAAGATCGCTACTAAAAAACTGACTGCCTTTCTATATACCAGCAATATACAATTAGAAATGCTAGATACAAGATCGCTACTAAAAAACTGACTGCCTTTCTATATACCAGCAATATACAATTAGAAATGCTAGATACAAGATCGCTACTAAAAAACTGACTGCCTTTCTATATACCAGCAATATACAATTAGAAATGCTAGATACAAGATCGCTACTAAAAAACTGACTGCCTTTCTATATACCAGCAGTGTACAATTAGAAATGCTAGATACAAGATCGCTACTAAAAAACTGACTGCCTTTCTATATACCAGCAATATACAATTAGAAATACTAGATACAAGATCGCTACTAAAAAACTGACTGCCTTTCTATATACCAGCAGTATACAATTAGAAATGCTAGATACAAGATCGCTACTAAAAAATTGACTGCCTTTCTATATACCAGCAATGTACAATTAGAAATGCTAGATACAAGATTGATACTAAAAATTGATTGCCTTTCTATATACCAGCAATGTACAATTAGAAATGTAATTTTCAAAAAGCGATTTTAGTAAGAGACCATAGAAAGAAATCTAAATAATGATGCATCACATCTTTATAAAGAATAGTTTAAAACTGTACAGACAATAAAGAAGACCCAAATAATCGGAGAAGCATAAAGTTCTCAAGGACAGAAAGGTCGTTACAATAAGGATGTCAATTCTTCTCAGAATGAGCTATACGTGCAAGGCTATTTCAATAAAAATCACAGCAGGAGTTTTCAAGGAACTTGGTAACCTATTTCTGAAAACATACATTGAAAAGTAAAATTGTGAGGATGCTCGAAAAGGAGAGGAAAACAAGGCGACTTCCCTACCACACAGCTTCTGTAACGCTACAGTAATTGAGACAGGGTCAATTTGGTACACAGGGGGGCACAGTAAACCCAAGGAACAGAACAGAGAACCGAGAAACAGGCCAGATCAGATACAAAAATCTGACCTGTAAGTTGGCTTTGCACATCATTGGAAGAAAGTGTGACTATTCAATAAATGATGTCAGGGGCTTCCCTGGTGGCGCAGTGGTTGAGAGTCCGCCTGCCGATGCAGGCGACACGGGTTCGTGCCCCGGTCCGGGAAGATCCCACATGGCGCGGAGCGGCTGGGCCCGTGAGCCATGGCCGCTGAGCCTGCGCGTCCCGGAGCCTGTGCTCTGCAACGGGAGAGGCCGCAACAGTGAGAGGCCCGCGGACCGCAAACAAAAAACAATGCCTTTGCTGGGTTTCCCTGGTGGCGCAGTGGTTGAGAGTTCGCCCGCCGATGCAGGGGACGCGGGTTCGTGCCCCGGTCCGGGAAGATCCCACATGGCGCGGAGCGGCTGGGCCCGTAAGCCATGGCCGCTGAGCCTGCGCGTCCCGGAGCCTCTGCTCCGCAACGGGAGAGGCCACAACAGTGAGAGGCCCACGTACTATAAAAAATAAAAATTAAATAAATAAATGAATAAATGATGTCAGGACTCTATGTGATACCCTAGTGAAGAACCTCACATCGATAAGATGAATTACAGGTGAATCAAGGACTTAAATGTGGAAACCAAAGTTTAAATAGCCAAAGATCCCAGTAAAAACTGGGCAAAAGACATAAGCAGGCATTTCACAGCAAAGGATATCTGAGTAGCCAACAACAATATGAAAATTTTCAAGCTCACTGCTAATAAGAAGAAACAAATAGGAATTAACATTAAGGTACAATTCTACACTTACCGTAATACCCAGAATTAAAAGAATGCCAAATCAAAAGGTTGGGGAGAATGCAGAAAAACAAAATTTTGTATATTGTTGGTAGAACTGTAAATTGGTCACTTTTAAGAATAATTTAACTCTACCTCATGAAGTTTAAAATATTAATTTCTTAAGACAGCAATACCATTCTCAGCTATAGATTCGAAGAAAGTTTTCTTGCACTTTGGGCAAGGAGCGTTGGAAATAAGCCAGACATTCATCAAAGCGGAAAAGACAAGAAAGGTTGCCTATTTATACAATGGAGTACGGTCCGTCACAGAAAGCAAAGGAGCCGAGCTCTCTGCATCCACGTGAACTGGAGAAACATCAGACCGCATCAGGTCACAGGAGTAAGCACGTAGTATTACCCCACTGATATATACTTCAAAAGAGGCAAAACAATTTTTACAGGCTAGTTCACAGGGAGATGTGTACATGCGGTAAAATTACAGAGAAAATTGGGAGGTCGAGGAAAAACAGAGAAACTTAAGACAATGATTATATGTGCAGGAATAATAGGAAGGTACATCAAGGAAGCACAAAAAGAGGGATTTCAGAACTATTGGAAGAGTCACTTTTCTCGAGTCTCCTATGGTGCGTGACGTCGAGCCACAAAATGCTGCGGTAGGCGTCCTGGACGACAGTTTATCTTCTGCGATCTAACCACTCACAGGCATCACACACACACGCGTGCACACACGCACGCACACAGGACGCTGCCTGTCCCGTCACACGTCCAGCCAGGCGTGCAGGTGTCACGCGGCCCTCCCAGCACTGACCTGTGGGAACAGAACTCCTGTCACTGCCACTGCTGTCACGGATCCTTTTTCTCGGACCCGGGAGCCTCCTGTCTGCAATCAGCATCCAGGAAACTGTGGTAGGTTAACTTGCTACTTTGCAAGGAGGGCCAAACCTTAAACCCTCTGCAGTTTTTACAACATTATGTGATCCTCCACATGAAAAGAAGGCAAGAGGTGTAGAACGGCATGGTGAGAAAACATCTCTACGAGGGTTAGAAAAATGGATTTTAGTACGTGTTGAGTTATAAAACATGAATGAGATCTAGGGCAGCTACTTTACTTCTCTGGCTTGTTTGCTTATCTATAAAATGAAGGGTTGAATAACACCATCTCTAAAAATAGCTAGAATAACTTATCCTTCTCAAAGCCTAAAATTAGAGATGTAAGGGAAAAAATAACCTGAAACGCATAGGCACAGAAAAAAGAACTTGAAAGAAAAAATGTAACTATATATAAATGTTAAAGATACAAATTGTGATGACAGCAAGTATAAAGTTTATCTTATCTGTATTGAAATATTTATCTGAAATATACCATAAAGAGAAAATTCTCTTTTAACTTGTATATCAAAGGGAAAATAAAGAACCCCACAAAGAAGCTCAAGTGAAATATTTTCATGATATACAAATGCCATTGAAGTGAAAAATCTTCCCTGAGACCACCCAACCCTGACAAGTATATTCACATAGGATTTAAAGACTAATATTTGTATGACATACGGTAGGTGGTCTTTTGCGTGGGTGAAATACTCCAGCTGACTCTGGTTCATGAAAGCTTCTAGGAGAATTATGATAAATTTCTACCTGGCCAACTATAATGTTAGCCTAAATGTTTAATTCTGCTTTCAGAACTGGACTTCTTCCTTGTAATGAAATATTCAAATTTCTTAGTTCTGGGTGTATGTATGTGTCTATTTGTGTATCTATGGATACTGGATAGTATGGATAAAACGTATGCATGGACACTGCTCTTTCTTTTTATAGCTTACTATTTATCTTATTGATTTGGCTATAAGGAAGCTCAAATGTAAAAGTTCTGGCACTCGTGGTAACTCTGGCACAAACTTCATTCCTTTACTTGGCTTTTGATTCTCTATTCCTTATTTTATAAATTGTTTTACTCTATATGTAATTTTTTTTTACCATACATTACCTCAAATTACTATCAGATGTAGATAGAAACAGAGCTTAAATAAGGTTGTAAATTTCTTGGATCATCAGAAAAACATAAGAGAACAAAAGATGCCATTTAAAATCACAGCCTCAAAATGAAGCAACTTGAAAGACTGTAACAGTTGTTACACTGTTGGAATTTCAAGTATGATCACTTACTTGCATATGTCATCTTCTGGGTCTTCAAGCCCAAATCTCTCATCAAATGTGAGCTGTATCCATACATTTTCCTCTACTGCTACTAATCTCCATACCAAGACCATATTTCTTGGATAAGTATGAGGAAACCTCGGGCTGTGAATACTTCCATTAGTAGACACAGTAATAATTCTCTCATGCTGGGGATCTTGTACTCCTGAAAGTAAAAACATAAGCATAGACACACACTTAGAACAGACATTTCAAAAATTACAGGTTTCAAAATAATTTCTGAAAAAAGGTAACCAATACAAGCCCAAAGTTTCCCATGAACTGTAATTACTAAATGATTTCAACCCTTAAATGACCTCGAAAAACGAAATGAGGTCAAAGCAATGGTATCAATTTCTTGTTGTAAGGGAACTAACAGCGATCTATGAAGATATGAAATTATAAGAAATGTTGCAGGACTTCTCAGTGACTTTAAAAGGCTAACATGAATTTTAAATTTCTAAGAGGAGAATACAGTATAAAATCGCTTCCAAGTTTATTAGGCATGGCAATCTTTCACACGGTGAAACGCCAACATACATTGTTATTAATATCATTTTCTTTTGCTTAGATTGTTGGGGGAGACATGAGGGGAGGGGCAAATTGAAACAATTTGTTGAGACAAAAGTGTTCTTTTTTTATTGAAGCATAGTTGACTTACAGTGTTTCAGGTGTACAGCAACATGATTCATTTACATATAGATATTTTTTTCAGATTCTTTTCCATTATAGGTCACTACAAGATACTGAATATAGTTTCCTGTGCTATACAGTAGGTCCCAGTTGTTTATCTATTTTACACACAGCAGCGTAGAGACAAAAGTGTTCTTATATCCACCCAACTGAGAGTTCATAATGAGAGGAAACAAATAATTGGTATTTGGAAAAGGAGCAGCTGTTTACCTACACGAAGAAAATCTAAGAAGTAAGACAGTTACACTTTTTCAGGCCATGAAAATCCAATCCATTGTTTGCTAAATTCCAGTAAAAAAAAACAAAAACAAAAACAAAAACACAAACCTTTTAAAGACTCTTTTATTCAATTTCTAAAACAATTTAAAAGTCTTAAACTGCACCTTGAACACATGAAGTAATGTGCATGGCACAACACCCAACACGTTTTTTGTTCAACTTTGATATACTCATAACATCAGGACAACAATATTATACTGTACCAATACCTCATTAGTTTTCATGATTTAGAGATATGCTTCATAAGACTGAACTTTGTATTTGCAGTATCATACAGAGAGAAGAATATCATTACTTTATAAGCACCATTTTTCCTTTATTTGCCCATTTCCCAACATCCAATCTCAATATATGCATAGTTACTTTCAGAAATATGAAAAAATTCTCATTTTATTGACTCCTTTTAGGTACATCCCATCAAACTGCAATACAGAGTTGTCTAAGGACTATTAAATCATTGACATTTTATACTAAACTACATTTTTCTTCTCTTATTTTTTCTTTCTATTATGGTTTTCTGCCTTTTCCTCTTCAATTCTTTCACTCCCATACCCTACTTCCCTTTTTTTAATTGAAACATACCTGATTTACAGTATTGTGTAGTTTCAGGTGTACAGCAAAGTGATTCAGTGATACAGACATATGTATCTACTTTTTTCAGATTCTCTTCCATTATAGGTCATTACAAGACACTGAGTACAGTTCCCTGTGCTCTACAGTGGGTCCCTGTTGGTTATTTGCTTTATAGACAGTAGTACGGATCTGTGAATCCTAATTCCTTTTTGACCAATGGACTCCTCCATGCCAAGTTTGCCTGCTAAGTATTTCAACTCCACGTGCTCTCTCCATGATTTTACACCAATGACCCTGCTTCCCGCTCTGGAAGGCAGACTCTGAGGCGACCCCCGATGTCCCTCATGCGTCAGGAGCCTCTGCCTTGAGTGGGTGGAAGCTGTGACAAGGATGGGGTATTACTCCCAGGATCAGGTCAGTTAACTCTGAGTTAACCCAAAGTTAGATTATAGGAGAAGCCTAACCTAATAGGGTGAGCCCTTAACAGACGCTGGCCCTTCCTGATCTTAGAAATTCCAAGTGTGAAAGACACTCAATGGGGAAAATTCTGTGTGGTGGCCTTGGAAAGGGAGCAGGTTGTATGCCCAGGATGTGGGCGGCTGAGAGGTACCGAGAAAGAGGGGGCTTCATCCTGAAACCTCAAGAGACCTCGATGAATCGGAGGCAGACTCTTCACCAGCCTCCAGAAAGGAATCGAATCTCGCTCATACCTTGATTTTAGTCTTGTAAAAACTTGGAGCAAAAGCCCAGTCTCCCAGGCCTGGATTTCTGAGCTCCAGAGCTGAGAGCAAACAAGGTGTATAAAACTGCGGGTTCGTGGTGATTTCTTACCTAAAAGTAGACAATTAATATACCTTCTGCTGTGCGCAAAGCTATTTGATTTGCAAGTATGTCTTTTTGCCCTTCGTTCTTCAACGGCACTTAGAGTAATTGTAGCAACTTTTCATTTAGTATTTATGTGACTCAAAATACATACTTCACACTGATAAAATGCAACTTAAGAATATGCTCTAAGATACTTCTTGAATTCAAAAGACAATGTCAAGGGTTATTTATCAGTGAGAATATGATTCGGGTTAAAGAATACCTGTTTTATTGTTAAAACACCCCAAATACTTTTAAAGCAGCTTTTTCATTCTCTTAAACTCAGCTGTTTCAACAATGAGTCTGTTAAGTATGATTTTATACTGCCTAAGACAAGATAAAGACAAACATAATTTCCTTTGAATATATACAGTGCATATAATGGGGAATATCATCATATTAGTAAATATGCCTTAAGCGCCATAGGATGTTTAAATTAAATAATTATTATTTATAATTATCACTTGTGCAAAAGCACGTTCCCTCTCATTGAGGGCTAATGTTCGATATGGCCATAGGTTATATTAATATATATCAAATAATCAATACCTCTCCTGTGCACATAATTTAGCACCAGTAGATCTCATAAGGACACAGAAGGATCTATCAAGTTAGATGAATTCTCCTCTATACTGACAAGTTTTTAAAGAAAATGATTATAATCTACTATTAAAATTAAGTTAATACATTGTCTGTTTTCAAAGATTTCTTTAAAAAATGAGATTATTTCCCCACTATCTAACTTTTAATACAATAGCCTGCATATGTCAGAGGTGTTTTACAGCAGTAGCTTATATCAAGAGTCCTTCTCATTCTGGCAGCTAATTTTTCTTTTAATGAATTAATTTTTTCCAATCAAATTTATTAAAATATATTATTTGCCCCATTCTGTCTCAAAAAAGAAAAAAAAAAACAAGAGTGCCTTATATCAGCCACAGCACTGTTTACAAATGTAACAGTGTTTATGCTTTCATATGCGTAAACTACAAGGCTACTAAAAGATCTGAGTTCTATTTTTATATCTTCAGTCAAAAAAGCACATGGCTAAAACGTATATACTTAGATTGTGTTTACATCTTTATTTTTTCCTTTATAGTCCACAATTCCATTAAACTATAATTAAGCATAATTTAAAGGTTGCAAATCTAGGCCTTATTTGTGGTAAAAGAATTGTAAATTTCCTTTTAAGTTAAATTGCTGCTGCCCCAAAATCATCTCAGAACGCAGTGAGGTTTGCCACCAAATACATATGATTTGCACATGACTGTCAACGTTACATGTAAATCTCAAACAACAAGGCCTATAATCGAAAAGAAAAAAAAGAAGCAACAAAGAGTAGGAGCTACCAAAATAAGACTTTGCATTCGTAGCTCAGCTGCTTAAAAAACCGTCTTTCCAAACACAGAACTCTACTAGGGTTTTAGGGATGAGACAAGTACCTATTTTGTGACTACTTTATTGAACGTTTGCTTTTCCTAAACAATGGACAGTACACTCAACGGAAGTACCAAAGAAATGAAACAAATGTTTGTCAGCAATCATTAACGTGTTGACAACATACTCCTTGCAATGCATCCTCAACAGGAATAAGTCTTGCTCTTCCAGATAAGTCTTGTTCATCCAGATAAGACAGCATGAAGAGTGAAAATATATACATAAACACTAAATTTTAAAAATTAAAATTAACACCATTTCATATTATCCTACCCAACCCTCCTTGAGGTCAGAGTATTGAAAACTAACAATAGAAAAGGAAAAGAAGGGAGATTAATAATGTGAAGACTCTAAAATTGTTGACTAAATATGTTCACATACAATTCAGTTATGAAGAATCATTACACATCTGTATGTACTCAATAAGTTAACAGTAAAACCAAAGCAATTTCATAATATTTGCCATGCATTTCAGACTGTTAGCCCCTTTAAAAGTATATTTATTGGGCTGCCCTGGTGGCGCAGGAGTCTGCCTGCCGATGCAGGGGACACGGGTTCGTGCCCCGGTCCGGGAAGATCCCACATGTCGCAGAGCGGCTGGGCCCGTGAGCCATGGCCACTGGGCCTGCACGTCCGGAGCCTGTGCTCCACAGCGGGAGAGGCCACAACAGTGAGAGGCCCGCGTACCGCAAAAAAAAAAAAAAAAAGTATATTTATTAAGAACGAAAGAGGGAAGGAGTAAGAGAATCATGAAAAGCAAAAAAAAAAAAAAAAAATTTAATTCTTGAAAATCTGTATTATTTAAAAAGATAACATCAAAAAAGAAGTTCTGTAGGGAGTTCCCTGGTGGACCAGTGGGCAAGACTCCACGCTCCCAATGCAGGGGGCCTAGGTTCCATCCCTGGTCAGGGAACCAGATCCTACATGCATGCCACAACCAAGACCCGGAGCACCAAAATAAATACATAAATAAACATTAAAAAAAAAAAGTCTGTGGACAAGATATACTTCCTAAAGAAAGAGAAACCATCTGTCCTTCTCCATGCTAATGCTTTAAGTTGGCAATAGCAGAAAAGACCTGGAGGATTAAGAATGAGGTAAAAAGAAAGGCCTCCAGTTTTGGTTTAGCTTTAAGTTCTGAAGAATCCTGGTTCCTGTTCACATAGGGAGGGCGTAGGGATGTGTCCCCATAAACTGGTAGATTTCACAGGTGTCTTGTGAGATTTTTGATGCGTTTACTTCCAAATATATGTTATCTTCAAATTGCGTTAGAAAAGGTATTTCTGTAATAGTCAGGTGCACCTATTTCCAGATCCTTCCTTGATGCATACACACGCGCACTGGTCTCACTTGTGCTTTGGTCTGCTCACTATGTTTTTTTTTTTGCCTGTGATAATCCTTCTTTATCTCAATCTTGCTAGTTTTTAATACGGCTATTTCCATTTTCAATCTCATTAACTCTTAATTAGCAAATTTCACTTTTAACAAAAGTTAGTTAAAATCGTTTAACATATATATACATGCACACATACAAACACATATATATGTATTTGTTGCTAGTTTCACTGGTTCCATAAATTGGCACTTTTTGCCTAGAAAATCCAGAGTAATCTCACCTAATCTTACTTGATTCTGTAGAGAGAACGTATACTTGAACGCCACAGCGCAAGCAAATCTCTCTCCATAAATTCCAAACTATATAGAAGTACCTTGTTTTCATGCTTACTATTTTAAATTCTGACTGTTGTACAAAAGTACAATAATACTTAATACAATAACACAAAAAAACTGAGGCTCAAATTTTTGTTTTCTTATTGGCTCCATCTACTGTTTCCCATACTTTAAAACAACAGCAAAATAAAACAGACAGTCAAAAAAAGTTAGTGTCGTCTACCTCAAACTGTTTACAAATTGCAAAAAAAATGTTCACTAAGGAAAAATAAAAGATTGCTATATTACGTAAGCCATAAAAACAAATGCAATTATTTAAAATATGCCCAATTGAAGTTCTTGAATTTATTCCAGGAGATAATCATTTTATGCCTCAAGGGAATGAACAGTCAAAAATCATATATTGAGAACCTATTATGTTTCGTGCACTGTACCAAGGGCTTGGGACATCAGAACAAGACAAAGCCTTGTCCTCTTAATGTGACAACTTCTAGGACTGTAATTTAGTATCATTCCTAGACTAGGTATTCTAGTAAATACATATTCAATTATCAAAACCCACTTCAGATGTCACCTTTTATGGAATGTAATCCTTAATTCCCTTTGTGCATTCCTTTAGGGCTGCATTTTTAAAAATGTATTTTATTGAAGTATAGTTGATTTGCAACGTTGTGTTAATTTCTGCCGTGCAGCAAAGTGATTCAGTTATACAGATATATACATTCTTTCTTATATTCTTTTCCATTATGGTTTAACTCCAGGAGATTGGATATAGTTCCCTGTGCTATACAGTAGGACCCTGTTGTTTATCCTTCCTATATAATAATTTTCATCTGCTAATCCCAAACTCCCAATCCATCCCTCTCCCACCCCCTCGCCCTTGGCAACCACAAGTCTGTTCTCTATGTAGGACGGCATACTTTAATCATCACGCGTAGGCTGACGTTTCTGTCTTTTCTGCCACACTCTGAACTTCTAGTGAGGTAGAAAATCTTCTAGGCAAAACTGATTTTGAAGTCTGTAACCAGTTTCTAGCTCTATGCCTGGCACATGGTACCACATAGTACATATTGTTAGTATAAAGAAACCTGATATCTTGGAACTTGGCAATAAAACAGTTTCAACATTCCATCCTTCATTCATAAGTTTCCAGAGACAATACATATGAGAATAAGAAGCTTTTACAATGTACATTCCTCCCCAATTAAAGTCCCTTAATTCATATTTACTCTAAGTTCATCTATTATAACCTACATATATGTTTCAGCTGAAGGTGACAGATTACTCATTACTGAGATTTGCCATTTTCTTAACATACTAACTCATTTTAAAATAAAACGTGTTTTATAATTTTACCACACTGAGAATGCCACAATTATTGTCATTATTTTATCTTAACTCTGAACTGTGAATCAGTTGACAATAAAAATCTGTTATTTTGTGACTTCCCTCGTGGCACAGTGGTTAAGAATCTGCCTGCCAATGCAGGGGACGTGGGTTCGAGCCCTGGTCTGGGAAGATCCCACATGCCGCAGAGCAACTAAGCCTGTGCACCACAACTACTGAGCCTACGCTCTAGAGCCCGCGAGCCACACCGAAGACCCAATGCAGCCAAAAATAGAGTAATGAATTAACTTTTAAAAATCTGTTATTTTAGGCAAGACACTTGATATCAAGGTTTTTTTTTTTATGAACTAGAGATAATCAGAGACTGTTTTAAAGTTCATATGAAACGATGCTCGTATAAACTAACCACCTTGATAATTACAAATCAGTATGTATGTGAAGGAGAAACTTTGTCCATCATATTCGACCTAATTCAAACACAGCGAGAAAGAAAATTTATTATCAGGTATCCAGTTTTTCTGATGTTAGTAAATAGAAGATTGCTATGGAAGATAATGCAAAATTGGTCAATATGTATACGGAATCCAATTTCACAAAGATCAAACTGATGACGCAAGAAGCAGTAATTTTTCGGCAGTGATGCAAATTTCTGATTCCCTTCTACAGGCTGATTGCAGAAGGAGGAAAGAGGATAACTTTGTAGAAATTATGCCATTTCTTTGACTTGGCACTATCTTTAAAAAGAGGTTTGAATTCTTTTGTATCTAAAAAGAAGTAAAAGAATTCAGCCATAGGCCTCCTACCTACCTATATGAGCAACAGTAAGAAACGAGCGCCCATGTTCAGAAGTTCATAGCAAATCTTCCAAAAGCAATGAGGGAAAGTTTATACACGAGCATCTGCATAGCATCCCTCCCCCTGCCCACCAGCGCTGTGAAGCAGCCCTGGTTGACTCTACCCAGAAATATGCCTGGAAAATCAACATGAGTCCATTTCCCTCATTGCATGGATGGCTCTAAGGGGCCAGAGTGAATCCAATGGCTTTTTTTTTTTTTCCCCTCAACAGCTGGGGATTAGACCATGTTGGGCACAGAAGTAAGGTCCAGAGCTGCTGTAGCCAATAAGCTGTCACATCAGAATCCAGTCTGATGGAAAAGTCAATGCACAGAAGTAGACAGACACACGGCAGTACAGCAAAGTGGAACCAGATCCCAGCTCAAACCACGCAGTAAATTCAGCCCATCTCTGGGCTTCTCGGGTACATGACTAAACAAATCACTTTTACTATTATTCGAGTTACAGTTAAGATTTTTACGCATGCGACCAAAATCAAAATGGGCCGTGGTTCAGGCCCATTATCCTGGCATGATTATTACTGGTGTTCCCTGTTCATGCTTGAAAATATCTGGATTAACGTTACAAAGGACACGGCAAGTAAGATCTATAAAGTTCTTCTGCTATTGAGGCACGAGATATAGAAATGGTAATGATTTGACAGCATGGTATTTTAGCCTTAAGGTAGCGGTAAAAATAACCTATTTGGGTTTTATACAATGGGGTATGACATAACATTTTCAGGGAAGGCTCAATTATGGGAGACATACTGGCAATAATCTTCTTACCTCTTACGCTGCAGGATAAATCGCCAAGTATATAAACACAGAATCTCCTTAAAGCCTTTACTGCACACCAATTAGTAACGAATGTAATTGTATACACACACATTACACACACCATTACACAGAAACATGTTGGAGCAATGCTATTAGTTTTTATTCTGCATTAAATGGTGCACTATTTTACATACCACAAGGCGGCTAAAACCAGAATATAGAACAGAGACAAATGAATAAGAGAAACGTTCACTTTAAAGATTCACTATTGATTTCATTTTTTCAATATTTAATTGGCTCTCCTGTTGAATTAAAACTATTATTCAGTGTAGAAAGTTTACATTAAATACCAGGAGCTCTGAAATATTTTAAGCAGCGAAACGTATTTACGTGAAATATTATGACACATGATTAAGCACAAATTCATATTACTTAACCTCTAAGAAAACAAATACGCTTATTTAAGAAAAGCTATGTCCAATAAAGAACCTAGTCCATTTGGAGACTCAGGATCTGTCCGTGTATTGTATCTGCACTGGACGTATAATTTACACCATTCAGATGGAATTTACCAGCAATTTCAAATGTGGAAAGCAGTGACCTATTTCTTTGTGAACACACAATGTCTAGTACAGTAGTGACGTTTTGATGGGAAGATGTTTAAAATGCATCAAGGAGGGCTTCCCTGGTGGCGCAGTGGTTAAGAGTCCGCCTGCCGATGCAGGGGACACGGGTTCGTGCCCCAGTCTGGGAAGATCCCACATGCCGCGGAGCGGCTGGGCCCGTGAGCCATGGCTGCTGAGCCTGCGCGTCTGGAGCCTGTGCCCCGCAATGGGAGAGGCCACAACAGTGAGGGGCCCGCGTACCACAAAAACAAAAACAAACAAACAAAAAAATGCATCAAGGAAAATAATCATGAAACAGTAATCAGTACAAACTTACTCGTTAAATAAGGCCATTCGTATATGACTTAAGTGAATTTTTAAAGTATGTTTAAAATTCTCTCTTATGTTAAACTCTGAATTAGGCAAAATAAATGATTTCTAAGAAACAATAAAATAGGAACCTGTTTCAGCCTTAATATATTCAACCATCATCAGTGTTGAAGAATGAGACTTTGCTGCTTCTAGCTATATTTATCATTAAAGATGAATGCATATAATTTATAGGTAATGAGCCTATGAGTTTCTTATGAGTAACATCCAAAGATAGGAAAAATAATAAATTTGGTCACTTCTATGCAAATCGTGTCCTCCCATCTTATGTTTTAAATGTTGTTAATTAAACACTCTCAATGATGGAGAGCGTTTGGGTTTGCATCTCTTTCCGTAAGCAACATTTGAGGTTTACAAGTTACATCTGCAGCAGGATCTTTGGTTTCAGTGGTAATTCCACATCAAGATAGCAGGAATAAGAGAAGAGCAGCTACACTGGACGTGATTGCCCTTCACAGGCCACGGTCAAGCATACCTATGCTCATGAATATTCTAACCATTCTGCCCTGCTAGAAAACATCACCTCCCTACCCCACCCTCCAAAACCAACAACTGTCCTCAACCGTAAAGTGATGTTAGAATGTGTATAAAACACAACTGTGAGACTTTTAAAAGAAGTGGAAGTCGCAAATGAATAATATCAATAAAACACATAATTTTGGTGGGGAAATAGATTACTTAAATTTTATTTCTCAAAGCAAGGGCATTTTTTTATAATGACCAGGAGATACCAAATCATGCCAAGCTATTTCATCTCAGCGTATGTTATTTTATCATCTAGTTGGGCTATTATAAGGGAGAAAATAAGCACAAACTGAAGATGTCGAATAATTGGCCTGAATATAACCGTTAGCAGAGTTCTTCCGCAACAGCTAGTTCTATGACAATAGTTTTAAAATCAAACCAAAGATCCAGAGACGAGCCGTCTAAAAAGAGGAGCTGAGACACAGGATGGAACAGAGTCACGGAGAGACATATTTTGAATTTTGAACACGACTTCAAAGCAGGAACTGAACTGAACTTTACAGAGTCCACTGGAAGTTTCGTTTGTGAGGAGGGATGACTCTCGGACACTCCTTATCACTGGTTCCTTCAACGTTATTCAAAAATACCTACTCCCCTAGCTTCTGATCTCAGGGAAGATTCTGAGGATACGTCTGTCAGACTGGACGGTGTCAGATGCCACAAGAAGATTAAGAATCCTTCTGCGTGGTATTTGCACTGTTTACGTGACTGTAATCTCCAGCCAGCAGATGGACCAGCTGCATTCGTGACCTCCCAGCAAGGGAACAGACCTGTCTCAACAGAACATTTCCTTGAAAATTCTTGCCCATGAACTCTGATTTTGATGCTGAAAACTCTCCACCCATGTTTCCTATAAATCCATCCATCCCTCTTCTGAAAGAAATCAAACAATTGTCCAAAGAAACGGAACAAAGTTACGGAAACACATGCCCAGGGAGTGAGGGGAAGCAGGAGAAAACTGGCGGGAGAAAAAGTACAAATTGTACTTAATTTAATTACAGCAACTGTAGTAATACTAATTACCTTGACATGTGGCTATCTATCACTCTTATTTTCCAGTAGAGATCAGGCTTTTTAAAGAAAGATATTCATAACAGAAGCCTGAAGAACAACTACACTAATCACTTAAAACACATGATTTAAATTTACAGAGATCTATTCCTGCAGAGCCACACAAACCGTCAAAATATTTATTTTATAGCAGCCATCATACTTTCAAATTTGACTGCAATGTTGTAATCCTGTTAAAAGTCATCCGGAACAAAAGATTTACGATGGGGAAGCAACATACCAAGAAAAAGCCCCTGATATAAAAAAATGTATTAAGACTTTTACTCAGGAATGAACAAGAACCTTTTATTCAGTAAGTTCTGCCAAAGAAAGTTAATTATCAATGAAGGATGAAAAAGAACTCTAAGAAACACCAGAATAATCAATTACACTTTGAGAAACATGCTGCTAGTCTCTCTACACCATAACAGCCAAAGCAATATGCCAGGGGACGTTACCTTGAACACATCAGAGAATACACAACTGAGAACAGAGATGTTTCAGTAAGCATGCTGCAGTCTGCAGATTATTAGGAATATGAAAACAGCCCTGAAGCACCGGCACAACTGGCCAGACGTTTAGAAGCACAAGGATGTGAGGACTCCCACTATGAAAGGAAAACAGTCAAGTCTACACTTGCTCACGTCGAAGAATCAGGTAAGAATGTGATCCCACCTAAAGAAATTCTCTGCTTTAGCAGGGTTCATTGTGTAAACCTTAATCACGTGAGATGATGTCAAGCGTGTATAAGAAACGTTTAAAATGGAGAGTAAATAAAATATATGTTCCGCTTACCTTTCAAATGTTCTCTCTCCTCTTTTCTATGCCAGTCCAGATGCTTGGGGATAGTTCCTCCCTGCCAGTAGATGGAGATAGTAAAATTGAGTCTTTTGATGACCTCAAATCCTAATCTAGGGGGTTCAGAATCTGCAGTTTCAGATTTTGGAAGTCAAAATAGTTTGAATGATTGAGAAGACGCACAAAGTTTGTAAAAAGTGTTATCTGAGTCAGTCAATGAACTCGTATTCATGGTCATTCGTAACAATCCGGAAGGCAGAGGTCTTGGCTGGCATAGAAAAAAATTAAAGAAAGAGCATTATTTTGTAGGATATATTCCCTTGACGCTCCATTCTTCCCAGATCCTGCGCGTTTACTCAACTAGTATTTACCAAGCAGCTACTCAAAATTGCAGGTTACGGACCCGATGTTTCCGTACCCATTATCTCTTTAATATTTTTAACAACCCTGTGAAGTAGTAATAACTATCCCCTAGTATCTTGTCCCAGAAACTGTATTTTTAAAAGTTCCAAAGGGTGAGCTGACTCTTGCTTGCCAAGGTTCTGTGGTCCACACGATGCTTAGTTCATGGCTTCTCAGATTGAGGCAGAATTAAGTTTCTCCTTCCTACTGATAAAGGGACCTTGAATCTACACCTTCTCCTCTTCACAAGTAAAATCTAGGTTTCAATATTCTTCGTTGTCTGGTTGTGCCTCGATTTCAACATAACATATTCTGGGAAACTAGGGCATTATACAACCCCTTGAACAAGAGTAATACCAAATTTGTTCGAGAATGACTGACTGAAATAAAACCACTCTCTGTATACAAGCCACTGTAGTCTTTCTGCCCAAATGAATACACTAATATTTATACACCTCTTTCTAGTTCTTATAAATCAGGTTCAGATTACAAAATGTTTTCTTATACACAGGTTTCTTCCAGCTACCTCAACAGCCTGAAAGACCAAATGTATTATGCAAACTTTATTATTGTAAAAATAGAGTTGGTCGTCACAGTAAGTTGGCCATATAATTTGTTGTCCAAACCAACACATTTTTAACCCTGAAAGAGGGCAGTATTATTAACTGTGTCAGGACCACAGATATACACCAGGACGGTCCCCAGACAACCTGGGCACACGGTTACCCTAATGACAAATGACAGCATTAACCTTCAATCCAGGTCTTTTGTGTTTAAATCAGGAAATCTTTCACCCTGAACATCTGTGTGATGAATTCTTAAGTGTATGTTTTCCTCTTAGCATCTTTAGTCAACTCAGCACACCGAGTAGAACTTTTTGTTTTCATAAACTTGGTAATATCTATTGCTTTCACAGTACGTTATTTCAAGGTAAGTTAAAACAACAAAACAGCAAAAGTCACAATCCTAATAACTTTCTCTGTTTAACCACTTTCTAACGAGTTATTTGTGAGGCCTTTCTAATACTACCAAGGAATCGGGAGACATTTTTACCAATTATTGCTGATTTGCTGGATTCTGGCTCCATTCCAGTGCTTGGACCAATAAGTTTGACATTAATTCTACCTCTAACTATAAACAGCTTCCAGAGTTTGGTACTCCTTAACAAATGATAAATTCCTTATTAATTGGGAGAAGATAAAAGATCATTTAAAAGGTACTTTAGTCCATCGACCGATGAATGGATAAAGAAGATGTGGCACATATATACAATGGAATATTACTCAGCCATAAAAAGAAATGACGTTGAGTTATTTGTAGTGAGGTGGATGGAGCTAGAATCTGTCATACAGAGCGAAGTAAGTCAGAAAGAGAAAAACAAATACCGTATGCTAACACGTATATATGGAATCTAAAAAAGAAAAAAAAGATGGTCATGAAGAACCTAGGGACAAGATGGGAATAAAGATGCAGACTTACTAGAGAACGGACCTGAGGACACTGGGAGGGGGAAGGGTAAGCTGGGACGAAGTGAGAGAGTGGCATGGACATATATACACTACCAAATGTAAAATAGATAGCTAGTGGGAAGCAGCCGCATAGCACAGGGAGATCAGCTCGGTGCTTTGTGACCACCTAGGGGGGTGGGATAGGGAGGGTGGGAGGGAGACGCAAGAGGGAGGAGATATAGGGATATATGTATACGTATAGCTGATTCACTTTGTTATACAGCAGAAACTAACACCATTGTAAAGCAATTATACTCCAATAAAGATGTTAAAAAGAAAAAAGAGATAGTGCTTGAACTGGTTTTAAAAGTTTAGCTCTTAATTCTCTTAATTTTTCACTCAGGGAAATGGACAGTGTAGTTTACTATGGACCCCAAAATAAAATAAAATTTAAGTCAAAAAATAAAAATAAATAAATGACAAATGACAGCATTAACCTTCAATCCAGGTGTTTTGTGTCTAAATAAGGAAATCTTTCACCCTGAACATCTGTGTGATGAATTCTTCAGTGTATGTTTTCCTTCAATTAGGGTTAAAAACTATAGAAAAATGAAGCTATACTAAACGTAAAAACTGCTTACCTTTCACAGTGAGTGCTGTCTCACGCATATAATCATTTACTTACTTGATTATTCAATTTTTAAAGTATCTGTGTGTAATTTCATTAACAAACTCCAAAAGATCATGGATTTTGCTTAGGCTTTTGTTTTGCTTTGTTTTCATTGTTTGTTTTTTCCCTAAGGTATCCCCCCACCAAAATAACATAACACCTCACCCAAAACAGACACTTAATAAACATGTGTTGACAGGAAAGGCCCATGTTGCAGCTGCAAACACATTGACAAAGGAAGTTCAGCAGATAGAAAGGATGGCATGTGGGTAGACTCCTGGCATACTGCTGCTCCCTGAAGATCTCTGGCCTTTAGAAGAATCAACCAAAATCCCTCACATTATATGCAAAGACGCCAGCTATCTACTGCCACGCCATCAAAGCTGTTTCTATGGAATTGAGTTATACTAAATTCACATTTGGAATTACTTCACTGTATCTCTGAGATCTCTAAAAGAAACCTTCAAGCAACTGTAAGATTTCATCCATAGAGCATCATATTCAGGGAAGAAACTCTTTTTCCCTTTCTGAGATCAAAAGTCAAGTACCTATTTTAAAAACTAAAATCCCCATTCTCTCTTGGTCAGACTTTAGAAACACGTATATACGAAACACGGACAAAGTTGAGATTTTCACTTCACAATTCCCTTTCTTACACGATTCCAAGATCAAAACGTGTTTTAGTTAGCTTTATGCTTTTATTTTCCTGTGCCAGATGAGAGGTATAAAAGGTAATGTTAAGAACTGATTGTGAGCATTATGGGATGGTGGGATAATACAATAGCACCATTATGGCGAAGAGCATGATATAGGCTGGTCTATACAGAATATAATAACGTAGGAAGTTGTTGAGACAGAAAACAAGCCTTGATATAATTTGCTAAATAATGCCTATAATCCTCTCTTCCTTTATAATTGCTCCAATTATAAAACTAGGATTCCTCAAGAATGTTGAACTGATGAACCAAGTATAACAAGAGCTATTTTTTGATCCTTTTAAACCGTGGCTTGAGAAAGTCTTGAGAACCTGATGAAAGATATGAATGTTCAAGCCAGAAAATTATATATCTAAATACAGACTCTCATAATTTTCACAAAATAGCATATAATTTCAGAATATCCATCCAGTCCCTAGAAACTATCCATGCACCTTTTATCTATGAAATCAAGGCTAAGAAGGCTTTGCTTAAAAATAACTTGTCCATTATAAAGCAAAACGAACACAGAACCATTTTGGTAAAACAGCATCAGTGCAAAAAAGTAAACAGTTCAGCAATCAGGGATTAAAAAAGAAAATTATTCTGAAAGACTAACTTGAGTTTTGGAGTAAATAAAATATATACGTATGTGTATACATACACACACACACATATATACATATATACACACATACACATATAGTAGGTGTAGCATGTTTTTTACATAAAAATAATGACAATATTTCAGACTTCCAGTGCAACTGTATAAAAGTGTTTAAAATATTTCCTGGAAAAATGTATCTAAAATGTGTAATTTAGAACAATCTAAGAATTCTTTACATTCACTTTTCAGTGATATTCTTCAAATATTCTCTTTTTTGGAGAAATTTTAAAGATTTGTTATCAAGAAATGTATACAAAAAACAGAAGTAGACTCACAGACATAGAAAACACATTATGGTTACCAGAGGGGATAGTGAAGGAGTGGGGGAGATAATTAGGAGTTTGGGAGGAACACACACACACTACTATGTATAAAATAGATAAACAAGGTTCCACTATATAGCACAGGGAGCTATACTCAATATCTTATAATAACTTCTAATGGAAAAGAATTGGGAAAAGAACACATATATGTAAAAGAAATGTATACATAAAAGAATATAAGATAGTTTTTTTAACAAGAAGGATTGTTTACTATAATAGTTTGTAAGTGCAAAGGACAGAGCAATTACCAACGTTTGAGCACTAATTGTGGACAAGTAACTGTCGGGCACTCACGTGAACTGTCCTACAGCAATACTGTTAGGGAGTTAGTAGAAGGAAAGAAATCATAAAGATCAGAGCAGAAATAAATGACATAGATACAAAGAAAACAACAGCAAAGATCAATGAAACCCAAAGCTCGTTCTCTGAGAAGATAAACAAAATTGATAAACTTTTAGCCACACCCATCAAGAAAAAAAGGAGAGGACTCAGATCAATCAAATTAGAAATGAAAAAGAAAAAAAAGAAAAAGGAGAAGTTACAGCTGACACCACAGACATACAAAGGATCATAAGAGACTACTACAAGCAACTATACACCAAAATGGACAACCTGGAAGAAATGGACAAATCCTTAGAAAGATACAACCTTCCTAGACTGAACCAGGAAGAAATACTGTTAGGGAGACTCTGGTATCACTGCTCCACCAAGGAGAACATTTCTAACTTCTAACAACACATCATAAGCACAGAGAATTAAAAAAACGGTATTTATCAATGTGCCCCCCCTGCCCCCAGGGAAGATGCTCCCACCTGCAGGCACGGATTGATAACAAAGCTGCCTTCTTCTGGGGCAGCTGTAACTGTACCCTTAGGGTGGGTAGTAACAGGAGTTCACGTACTTTGAAATGGGCTGTGGTTCTCCTGAGCCATGCAGGGGGTCAGATAGCATGAAGCAGATCTAATTCAATCCTAGTTCTTTGGTGACCGATTCATTTTCAGAAGATACTTAAGACAGCATTAGAAATTTTCATCTACTTTTGGTTTTAACAACCCAAAAGCCCGTTCAGTCAGGCTGAAAAGCAGTTATCACAAAGATTGCATATGCTGTTATTTTTTGCTTCTTAAAGAAGTGTTATAATGCAATTAAAATCTTTCACCAGACTTTCTATTTCATAAGGGAGATTAGAGAAAGTTTCAAAACACAACAGTACTGTATATATTTAAGTCCTCTGTAGGTAGTTGAATATTTTACTCAATAATATTAACTAAAACAGTTTTTTCTTGACAAATGTACAGTAGGTAGGTTCTTTCTTTAGTGAGCATGGTACAGAAAATGTACGGGAAAACAGTGCACAGTGAGTACAAATTCAATCAGCATTGGACTCAGGCTCATGCAAGGCTCCGGAATCATCATCATTCTCTACTTGTCCCTGTCGAGTGTAAGTGAGGGGGAGAGGAGACTTCAGTAACTGTGATCTCCTTCGTATCCTTCATATTCTCCTACTCCATAAGAAGTATAGCACGCAGTAGGGTATAAACAGTCCAATATAATAAAAGTCCTAAAAAGCAGTTCAATTATAATTTAAAGAATGTCTTCACCCCCAAATTTCATGTTTTAGTCAAGAATAAAATATCTTAGCATGCATATGAAGCTGACATGTTTAGTAAATCATGGACAGGACATATTCTAAGTAGAATTAGACTTCAGAGCTATGCCTAAATGTTGCGGTCAACAAATATTCATTGACCGTCCACTGAGTCCAGGGCGTAAGACAGGAGCCGGGCTGCTGCAGCCTGGTGGGCCCGGGCTCACTGCTCCACACTCGGGTGTCACTTACTTGAAGCACAAAGCGCTAAGCAACAATGCTAGGTGACCTTTCTACCTCTTGAATTAAGTGACTTTGAAAGGCATATCCTATGTCTCCATTGTCACTTAAGGTCTCCGTTTGCTTCAGGAGACAGTGGTGGCTGGTGAAGGTCCAGGTGGAAGTTGGCAGAAGCGTTACGTGGACATCACGGCCAAGGCCAAGTGTACGTGCCAATCAGTTCAAGCGAACCTAGCCACCAAGCGTCCCACAGCCGGCTCTGACCTTAAGCAAGGCAGTAAATCACCTAGAGAAGGCTTAGAGAATTGACAAATGCTCACTATAACCTCAGGGCGTTCCTGTTTTAAGTGATGTGTCTCTCTTGCTGTTCACGAGCATGTGATTATAGCTAGTTTTAATATTTTAAACAGAGTTCTTAAAATTAAAACCATAAACCCCCAATATGAAAGAACTGATGCAGTGCTAAGAATCTATGGAAGTGTCAAAGAAAAATGTGAAAGTTAAATTCAAGCCCGGAAGACCAAATCATGGGATTCGCTGACAAAGTAATGTCATGTGAAGAAACTGCATGAATAAGTATTTTGTGGCAATAAAGGCAGGATATTAAATACTATGAATGTCATGCAACTATCAGCCGTACCTGTCATTAAAAAGAAAAAGGAGCATTTTGAAAGTTCAGACGGAATATTTTTAGCTAACGTAAAACTAATTCTTGAGCTGGGAACTTAATTCTTTCACAGGTCATTTTAAAGTCAAATAAAATTTTATTACTACAAAAACAACTTTTTCTCAAAATGATTCCTGTGGAAACACTGCTATTTAAGGATTATCTGTCACCAGCTTTGAAAAGGTAAGTGCATCTGTTAAAGAATTCATTTAATAATGTTTTACAATGAACAAAAATCACCCAAGGAAAAAATGGATATATAAAAATAACTCTCCAAAATCAGAAGCCTACAATTTTTTCATACATTTTCAGAGGCTGATTTTATAATAGTTTGCTACCGTCCGCCAATGGGACGATATGACAGTTACCGACTGCTCTTCTAACTGCTTCATTTGATCGTGCTACCCGGCGCCTCTTCCTACTTCCTTTCCTACCTTAGACATCTTAGATGCTGCAGAACTGCATCCTCTTCTACCTAGAGTTCCTTCTTCTGCAAGAATTTGTCCTCAGTATTCTATGTTCCCAAATCCTTGGCGACCTTACTTCTTGGACTGAAGTCCGTATCTTCCACAAGCATATGCTCTTTGAATCTAGAGCAGTAGCTCAGAACTCTCTCCCAAGTCACAGTCACATTCCCAAGTGTCTGACTAGTCCTGTAAATCAATGTATCCTACTCCAAACTTATGTATAAGGTCTAGATCCTCTTCTACTTTTTTTTTTCTAATTTCTATAAACGGAATCACCATTTCACCAGCCACTTAGCCTCCAAATCTCCTTATTTTTTACTTTAACTTTTGTTTATGACACTACGTGGCCAATTTAATATGACTGAGATGATTTTAAAATAAAACGTGGCCTAGGACACGCTTAGTGCTCAATACATACTGGTTACCGTTGTGTCTGCAACTGTCTTCAGTATGGATTACTCAGTTTGATCAGACAGCAACCTTGCTCTTCCTGTTCTGTGACCAGAGTTTTGCCACCTGCGAGTAACAGCATATTCGTGTACTACTTGGACATACCTATAAGTGAAACAAATCTTCTATATTAAAATCAATACTGATAATCCCATACCTCCTTAAGGAACAAACTTAGGAAGTAAACACATTTCGCCAAATATGCCTATTCATGTCTGGTTTCATCAGAGTGAATTTTTAAGTGAACACAATGAACAGGGAAGCTGTTTCTGATTTTTTTTAAAACGTTGGTACGGTTTTTTCACACACGTATACACAAAAGTTTAATATTAGGAGTCAATTTTGAGTGTTTCACGTCTTATTTAAGGAACTATAGCTTATAAGGTCAAAGGGATATTCTTTTATATTTCACCCCTGAATGTTTCTTAAAAAAGGTTTTTGTGTACGGTACGAATCATGTTTAATTTCATTTATTTTCCCATATGGATGGCCAATATTCTAAACATTTCTGTATTCTCTGTCTCGCAAATCAAATTGCTGTATGTATATAAATCAATTTCTGGTTTTTTTGTTCTTTTTCATTGTACTATGTGCCTATTCTTACACAAAAAACACCACATGGTGATTATGTCTTTATAATACGCTTCAATGCCTTGGTTACTTACTCATGGCCCCTTACATTTCTACGTCAGTTTTCAGATTAGCTAATCAAGTTCCATGAAATTCTACAAGAATTTCATTGAAATTATGCTGAATTTATAAAATTATGGGAGGATACTTTACATAATTGTAATGTTAAATTCGCCCACCAGTAAGCATGGTATTTCTCTCTTCACTTATTTACAGTTTATGTATTCCTTTCTTTTTAAGACGATTTGAACAACTCCAGAGACAGCTACTGAAAATGGAAGGAACAAGTATAAAACTGCTGAGGAGTGTGCTCCTGTCAGCTAGGAAATGCCAACGTCAGATTTGTGACAACATCCCAAAGCCAAGTCCAAGGGTGGGGAATGAAAACAGATGCACAGCGGAGAAAGTAACCACTGCATATAGCCCTCAAAACTGTCAGCTGTCCAAGTGTTCTAAAGCTTGGCTGGCTCCCATCACCAGAAGAGACGCTGTCTCACTTAATCCACCTGCACAGCATTAACAGTTCTCCAGCTACTATTTCCATACAATTTCAATTATCTTCACAAAGGTCTCACACACCTTCTTTCACACGAACTGAAAGGCAGCAGTTGTGTAGTTGTCATGAATAGGAGTTTTTCACGCTATTTACAATGGGTTCTTCATCACGCTGCGTTCAGGTTTTTCCTCAGTACTTATCTGAAATCATCTTATGTAACATGCATTTGCTTCACTGCCCTGCTCTCCCTACCAGAAGGTGAGTCCCTTGAAAGCTGGCATCCTGTCTGGATTGTTTATCGCTACATTCCCAGCAACTAGAGTAATACATGGTCCACAGGAAGTGCACAATATGTATCTGTTGAATTAATAAATTCATATTCATCTAACAATATGCCTTAAATGTAACTATACAATAGTCAGACTGTTTGTCTTAACAGTTCTGTAGTTTTGTGATCCTGTTATCCATTAAGAGGATACCAAAAGGACTGGAGTCAGAGCCATACCAGGAGAGTCTACAAACAAAAATGATTGACTTACTTCCCCAGCTCAGGCCTCCTATTTCTTCTTCCCTTCACTTTTTTCTACCCATTTATTACACTTTAAAGAGTCTTCTTTTTTCTCTCTCTCATTTTACCTTAATAGGATTTTCTTTTTCCTCTCCCCATTTATCTCATCCAAAGGAATTTCATTAGGACAAAAGTTTACAGTGTTTCAGACAAATTTCATAGTGTTATAAAGCCACAAGGCTGAAGTGAACTTAAAGAAATGTTTTTGTCTTAAATATGGAGTGAAAAGATGAGCACAGCACATAATTATCTCCTGCTTCTAAGAACTTTCCTCTCCAGTACGCTGTCTCTGTGAAACTCACTCTTCCCCATAATCTTCTTGAAGAAGATGTTATCCCTGCCGTATTTAAATGGCTTTTATTCTCTTCACCTATAAATAGATATTACAAAGTTGTTTCCACAAGGCTTATTACAAACTTATTGTTTTAAAAGAGAAATATGGAATGAGTGCTTCAAAAGAATGCTCAGTCCCGATGCCCCTGATAGGTAAACACCATGAAGATTAAGAAATCCTTAATACAGAACCACTTCTTATGGGGAACTAAATGACTTCCTCACCCGTCCATGTTCACACAGTATTCCAAAGTCTAGCCCAATTTTAATGCCATTGATTTGTATATTCTATCTTGCTATAGTTATATGACAACAAAAGCTATGCTTTATAAAATGGTTGCAAAGTTTCTTTGAAGAAACTGGACAAAGGAAACAGTAAAGGGGAAAAGATCATAGAAAACACTGAATGCTGAGTGATTCAAAATACTAAAAGTCAACGTGGAGGAAAATCCTGTAGGTCAACAGAATAACGCTTCACAGGCAGAAGCTTTTTTGTGTCGAGACTACGGTGCAAAGAGAACCAACGTGGGGCGGAAAAGGCCATAATGCTCAGTATTCCTTCCAATAAACCGCTGTCTGTAGGAGCAACTGCAAATTCTCTTAGGGAGATGCCAACGCGAGAGTTTTAATCAGCTGAGGATGGGAAGTGTGTAAGAAATTCCTTGCAAACAGGAGCACGAAGAAAAGAGACAAACGGAAGGAACTGGAACAAATCTAGGCAATTTATAGACGAAAAGGCCTAAAAAGGATTAGATTTAAAACTATTTTCCTGGTAAAGACTGTAAATTATGGAAACAAACAAGCAATCACAAGCACCCAGTAAGGCTACACAAGAAGTTACTGTGTCATTCTGAGTTTTTGTTTTACGCTTTTGGTTGAAGGTAAGAAATGGTGCAGGTATAATAATTTTTAAAAAGTGAATGAAGAAATTGACCCTTTTAATGGGCCACGCATAAGAGAACTCATCTGTTACAACTGTCTTCTATTTTAAAACTTTCAATCATTTTTGCTCAATACCTATATATTTAGGTGTTTGTTTATGGATTAATATAAAGCGCGTTTAAATATTTAATTCAAGTGAAAATGAGTTAAGACACACTCCAGGAAAATTTATTAAAGAGAATCTACTGCTTAAGTACTTTAGCCACAAGCTTAAATAAAAGTTACTTTTTAAAAAGTTATAGGCTAGGCAATAACACTTCAGTATTATTGTAAATGAACATGGGAATCCTGATCGTGTGTGTCCACAGAAAGATAAAGGTGTCACCAAAGATGTATCAATTGCAGGCTTTTAACTTACGCACCTGTGCCTGTCCTATAACGCTGGGGTCTAGTTCTCAAATAGTTTTCCTGAGAAATCTACACTTTTTTGGTTCTCAATAATCAAATGGCATATTTTAAAGGAATAAAACTAATTAAAGAATAAATAACAAAAAAAGCTAACAAGATTATAAAAAGAAACCTCTTTAAAAAACCACACATAAGATCACTAAACCTCTATTTACCACTTAGATTAAAAATAATAGTTTTGCCCACTCTGGTTATACCTGGGGACCCCTTTAACACAATAGTCACAGCTGCTGTCCTTAACCATGTTTGTCATAAATCTGATAATATACTGAAATGTATCTGTACATATACAATACGTATACACACACGCACCCACGTCACTAAACCCAAATGTAAAAACGTGCCACAGGTGTGGATTCTGGGAAAGCAGAGCAACGAGGTCGTGGCCTGAAAAAAGTGCAAACAAGGCTAGGTCTTCAAATCCCAAAACCTGAGTAAGGGCTTGTTTTTTCTAGCACACACATTAGCAGACATTTCTGGTGGTACCGCTTTGATGCGCTCCAACTGGAATAACGCTGTTGACTCAGAGCTTCAAAGAGCCAGCGGCAGAGTCGGACAGCCCTGGACCCAGCACGCACAATGACCTCATCCCCTCTGAGCGCCCAGGGCGCATCAGTCAGACTCACTCATTCTGAAGTTTAAGCTTGGAGGCCTTCACTGTTCTTTACTTGGAGGATATGTTGAAGTTTTATCTCCTTAACTAGACTGGTGATTACTTCAGGCCACAAAATATACTCCAGTGTGTTTTCCTTTTCAACATTCCATGTTAACGCGACTGAATATAGAATTTCAGATGATTCCATCTTTGACAAGGATTGTTCTGCACACAGTAAGCAATTAAACATATGCATCTTAGGATGGCTGTGAATGACAACATTCATTTGGACTGTTAGCCTTTTGTTAAAAAAAAAAACCTCTTACACCGAAAGAAAGTATATATAATGCTAAATGCACCATGATATTGACAAAATACACAGAACATTTGCTATGTATTATAACTGCCTCCTGCCAAGACTAGGTTTATCCAACTACTTTTCATCCATCGATATCAGCAGCTCACTAGGCATGGACTGAGGAAAAATAGTTGGACCACAGCTCTCACCTCTTCACCCCCAACTCCCAGAATGAGCATGACAGTGAGCTTCCTTCCTGGAAGGAAGGGTTCCAGTTCGGAACCCTTGCTCTAGACCACTGTCTCTGAAAGCGTGGTAACTGTACCACTAGCAGTTCTCAGTATGATTTTCGTTAGTACATTAAAAAGGCATGTTCTTTATTTAACAGTTGGTAATTCACTTTAATAGATATTAACTATACATAAATTATATTTTGTTCCCATGGATATTTCCTACTGCTTCTTTTAAAGATCTATTCAATTAAGAGAAAAGGTGCTCATGGGACTTCCCTGGCCGTCCAGTGGTTAAGATTTTGCCTTCCAATGCAGGGAGTGAGGGTTCGATCCCTGATCAGGGAGCTAAGATCCCACATGCCTCATGGCCCAAAAAACCAAAACATAAAACAGAAGCAATATTGTAGCAAATTCAATAAAGACTTTAAAAATGGTCCACATCAAAATATCTTAAAAAAAAAAAAAGAGAGAAAAGTTGCTCAATGTAAGAAAAAATATTTAGGGAATATTTGAGTGAACAATTTAGTGAGTAACAGGTGAGTAAAACCTTGGTAAAAACTGTGAACGGGTGTAATGCAGTGTCAAGTCTGGAATAAAGGCTGTAAGGCCATGAGGATGGAACCAAAGCTGATGTGGTCATTGTTTTATACGAAGGGCCTAGCACATTCTTTGGACTTATTATGCTCTTAATAAACATTTGTGGAAAGCATATAATGCACAGGTAGGTCTTGCCGCTTGACAAAAAAAAAGAAAAATGTCAGGTTTGAGCAAAAGACAGCAAAATTAAATATGCAAAGTAATTCAATGAATACTAAAGTCCGAGTGCTGCAAAGATCTTTTCTTACTTTTACTAAATTGTTTGAAACTATCACAAGTCATTCCTGGTCAGAAGTATGAAAGCCCACGCTCGTCCATGGATTACAACGATATAACAGATTAGGAGTTTACTGTTATATATGCATATGTTGTCACTTGCAGAAGTAGTGATCAGGAGATTTTTAAGGCTGAAGAGGGTGTGGCATGACCAAATTCCAGACACGAAGTATCTTCTGTATTAAAATCGAAATCAACAGCCTAACGGCCCTTTGGGCATTAGCTCTAATATGAGACATTAAATTACAAGATGTTCAAAAAATGTTGTAAGAATTGTGTAACTGCCCAGTTGTATAATCGTAAACATGTACAGCTATGTATTATATAGTTAATAAACTGTCATAAACATGGAAAGAAAATTTAATATATACTGTAAAGATGACCATTTTCAAAGAATCAAAAAAGTAAAATTATAGACCATATATCAGTTTTTTTTTTAATATTTAAAACATTTATTAAACATCCAGTTTGAAGACTGAAACATAAGAACAACTTTAGTTTAAGGTGGTTTCTAAGACAGACGCTGTAGAACAATGAAGACTCAAATACAACAAAAACTATGACTAGCGAAACAGATCTCACACAATCTGGGGCAAATTTACACGTACAATATAGTGAAGGCAGCTGACATAAAATATAAATCAGTAGTTTACCTATGATTTGGCTCAAGAAATTGAAAAAGCTGACCCACCTGAATAAAAAAAGAAGGAAGATACTGCATCTTCCCTCCAGCTGCTTCTTGGTCAAAACATTGGATACATGCCAGACAAAATAAACATTTCTCTATTTGATAACTTATTTTTGAAATGGCCAGCATCATTTTAGGTGTATGTGCTTCTTTTTATGTGCATGACCGTGTAGATATTGCAATTATCAGAAAACAAAGCAAAACTAATTGATGAATGTGAGCAGAATTAAGACCGATGTCAGGGGTTAAAACTGCCAACCAGAAGTTCATTTGTATCTTTTTTTTTAGATTTCACATGTTAGTGATGTCATACGGTATTTGTCTTTCTCTGTCTGACTTACTCCACTTAGTATGAGAATCTCTAGGTCCATCCATGTTGCTGCAGATGGCATTATTCCATTTCTTTTTATGGCCGAGTAATATTCCATTGTATATATGTGTCACATCTTCTTTATCCACTCCTCTGTTGGTGGACACTCAGGTTGCTTCCATGTCCTGGCTATTGTAAACAGTGCTGCTGTGGTCACTGGGGTGCACGTGTCTTTTCAGAATGCTATGCTGTTCCGAGCAGAGTGCGTCCAGGAACACGGCTGGTAAGCGCACGCCGTGGAACTTACAAATGTCAGTAACGTCCTCCTTCTCATCAGAATAACAGAATTGAAGGCAGTAATGCTTAAGGGTAGCCCAGCTCACTGGGAATTGGGCTGGATCTAACGCTTATTAACCTTCCTTCTATCTACAGAGTTGAAGAGGGAATGTGACCATCATTCAGGTGGACGCTGAGCCCTTAAAAATCCACACAGCCTGACCTCCAGCAAAACCCAGGTCTACCAGATGTCCCTTCACTCAGTCAAGCTAAGTGGTAAAATAAACCTATGGAGACTATGATAAAATCACTGCAGCCCAGGAAAAAGGTAATATTAGCCCGACAGATTAGAGGAAAAGGCATCTCAAAAGCGACTGAGCACAGAAACGTGACGAAAGAATTTTAAAACTCTTTCACATGTTTGTAAAATGAAAACTGGGATCCTGAGGAACCATCACCCCTGAGCTGTGGGAGACGTTAGTAGACAGAGAACACAAAGGATGGAGAACCAACCTAAGAATGATAGAGGCTCCTGAGGAAGAAAACATAGAGTGGGAACAGAAACAGAATCGAACACGAATGCCTGGCTGTGCAGCGACAAAGAAAACAAAGCAATGACACGAGTAAGCAGGTAACAAGTCTCCCTGTGCGTGCCCTTTACAAACTTAATGAAAGACGATCTACTCCTAATCATTTCCCCACAATATTTTAGATTATAAAAATATAGGGAAAAATCCTAAACTTCAGATTACTTACTGTGTCTACTCTTGCCAACACACCGTTGAAATAACTACTGTAGAGTCTCCCATCTAATAGCTGAGCAAACTGAATCACAGAGAATTACACATGACCCCGGCAGGGTTGACAGATGGCACTAAGAGGAGACAACCTGAGGCGGCCTCCAAAACAGGAGTCACGGTTCACACTGCCGAGGGTCTTGCTGCCACGATTTCTCCGGATTTCACTGCATAACTCTTTTAAATATGAGACCGTAACTGAGGTTACGATCCCTTCTTCACAATATAGAATTTCTGGTGAGAACTTTGGAATATGCTAAAAATATATGTTATTTATCATACTATGCTAGGATAAGAGTAGCTTTATTAAAATTATAAAACTTTTTCTCATCATTAACAGCATATCTTCATTTGCTGAAACACCATCAATGCAAAAAATGCCAGTATAATACCTAAGCACAATACCCTGTCCTCTTGTAAGAGTATAAGTTAAGACATATATCTTCAATTCACAGATCAAATATAGCTCTATTATGCTCTTCAACAGTCAAAAACAATACCTACTCTAAAAAAGAGTGGCCCACTTATTTAAATGTCTCAAGTTAATCATTTCAATATCACCTAACAATGATATAGCGTCTACATGCTCTTCTAGGTATGAAAGAAATAGTTTCATTTTTTAATATTGCTCTCTTTTAATCTAAAAATTACTTATGACAGGGACTTCCCTGGTGGCACAGTGGTTAAGACTCCACACTCCCAATCCAGGGGGCCTGGGTTTGATCCCTGGTCAGGGAACTAGATCCCACATCCATGCTGCAACTAAGAGTTCACATGCCATAACTAAGGAGCCAGTGAGCCGCAGCTGAGGAGCCGGTGAGCCGCAGCTAAGGAGCCCTTGAGCCGCAACTGAGGAGCCCGTGAGCCACAGCTGAGGAGCCCATGAGCCGCAACTGAGAAGCCCGTGAGCCGCAGCTGAGGAGCCCATGAGCCGCAGCTGAGGAGCCCGTGAGCCGCAGCTGAGAAGCCCGTGAGCCGCAGCTGAGGAGCCCGTGAGTCGCAACTGAGGAGCCCATGAGCCGCAGCTGAGGAGCCCGTGAACCGCAACTGAAGAGCCCGTGAGCCGCAGCTGAGGAGCCCGTGAGCCGCAGCTGAGGAGCCCGTGAGCCACAGCTGAGGAGCCCGTGAGCCGCAGCTGAGAAGCCCGTAAGCCGCAGCTGAGGAGCCCGTGAGCCGCAGCTGAGGAGCCCATGAGCCACAGCTGAGGAGCCCGTGAACCGCAACTGAGAAGCCTGTGAGCCGCAGCTAAGGAGCCCGTGAGCCGCAGCTGAGAGCCCGTGAGCCGCAACTGAGGAGCCCATGAGCCGCAACTGAGGAGCCCATGAGTCACAGCTGAGGAGCCCGTGAACCGCAACTGAGAAGCCTGTGAGCCGCAGCTAAGGAGCCCGTGAGCCGCAGCTGAGAGCCCGTGAGCCGCAACTGAGGAGCCCATGAGCCGCAACTGAGGAGCCCACGAGCCACAGCTAAGGAGCCCATGAGCCGCAACTGAGAAGCCTGTGAGCCGCAGCTGAGGAGCCCATGAGCCACAACTGAGGAGCCCATGAGCCACAGCTGAGGAGCCCGTGAGCTGCAGCTAAGGAGCCGGCGCAACCAAATAAATATAAATAAACATAATAAAACTTTTTCAAAAATTACTTATGACAAATTTTACATGGCACATTCAAATAACCATAACTTAATCATTCTAAGTAAATGATAAAGTTATAATAGGGTTAGTGATGTATGGTATAGGTTATTTTTATAAAAGTTCTTTCTTCCTTCTGGACTCCACTCCACATCTTGCCAAAACTCTATACTGTAATCAAGTGTCTGCTGAGCAAATACTATAAGGCAAACATTGTTGGGGGGTAAAAACAGAAATCTCGGTGCTGTACGGGTGCACAGTCAGGAAGGGCGGCAAAGCAGAATACCCTACTTCACACTTGTATTCAGTGCAACCTAACGCTGGTTACAAACCCTGAGTGCTAAGAAATTCAGAAGGAGCAAAAGCAGAATGAGTGCACTATGCTGTTTCCTCCCCGACACCATCACTTCGGGGGTCCTCAAGCCACCCTAGCCCTCCATCCACATCCAAATCTCTTGCTTAGTTAATTCTAGTCACCCTTCAGCTCTCCTCTGCCCATGGAGACTGTCCCTGGTTCTCCAGGGTGGGACAGGACCCCTCTCGGAACATGCGATACTGAGCGCGTCTTTCTTTCACAACACATACGGGAAGTGCACCTGGACTCATCAGCTCTTTGCTGCCCACCCACCCAACCGGGAGGTAAGTCCCTCTGGCACAGAACGGCGCTGGCCCTACCACAGCTCACTCCAAGACGTACCCCTGGGCCCGTGCGGGGAAAGCACTTAAATATTTGTGCATGAGCAAAGGGGTGGGATGGATAGACAGTTACCTGGGATTCAGATCGGGGAAAGGAGAGGAGATGAAACGGCCTTTGGTTGGAGAGGGTGGGATGGGGTAGTGGGTACTTTGATCCAGTCATCACAGATTGGCTGGGAAAAGTAGGATGCAACCAAACTACGGCAGAATGGATTCTACCAGACATGAAATGCACCACAAAAATAATTTAAAATTAGAGTTCACAAATCTGTTTAAATAATATCATTTTTAAAAAACTAAAGTAGAGTTGATTTACAGTGTTGTGTTCATTTCTTCTGTACAGCAAAGTGACTTAGTTATACATATATACATTCTTTTTCATATTCTTTTCCATGGTGGTTTATTACAGGGTATTGAATACAGTTCCCTGTGCTGTACAGTGGGACCTTGGGGTTTATCCATCCTGTATGTAATAGTTGGCATCTGCTAACCCCAAACTCCCAATCCATCCCTCCCCCACCCTCCCCCTTGGCAACCACAAGTCTGTTCTCTATGTCTGTGAGTCTGTTTCTGTTTTGTAGATAAGTTCATTTGGGTCATATTTTAGATGCCACACATAAGGGATATCATATGATATTTGTCTTTCTCTGTCTGACTTACTTCCCTTAGTACAATAATCTCTAGGTCCAGCTATGTTGCTGCAAACGGCATTATTTCATTCTTTTTTATGGCTGAGTAATATTCCAATCAATAATATCATTCTACGGCTCAAAGGTATTTGTGGCTTCCTAGTGCAGACTAAAGCAGAACAAAATCACTGGTCTAGTATTCCAAAGCTTTCTGACTTCCATTCCCTCTAACTGGGATAGAATCTTTGCACAGCCTATAAGTTCCATCTCCAATACTATTCTGTAATAAATGAATAGAGCGGGAACTTCAGAATTAAAGAATAATGACTCACCACCAGAAGGAATTCCTACAAAGCCTTTCTATGTTTCCTTTCTCTTTGCATTTCCTAACACAGTGCTTGACATCTTATAGCTCCTAAACACTTGAGATGTGTCTGACTTTGAACCTCCTCAAACACTGGCTTAACGATGCGATCATGACTAATTTATATAACATCTCTGTGGCCCAGATAATTTGTCTGTAAATGTAGATAACATCAGTGGCCTTATAGAGTGTTTTCTACATAATATCTGTTCAAAGCTGAGTTCCCTCTTTTCCCATTTTTCTTCCTTCTGGAGGTTTCCTTACTGCTCTTCACTGAAAACCTTGATAAACCTTAGAAGTTTAGTCTGAAAAACATTCAACCCTTACATCACTCTCTCTTCAGATGTCACAATAAGGAAAGCTTTGTCCCTGCTAGTTGATGAGAGTAACTAATTTTTATTATCTTCACAAAGTATTTGAAAGATTCACTTTCACTTACAGATAACAAAAATCTACCAAAATATGGCCTCGACCATCTCATCCCATCTAGCAAAGGCAGAGGCGAGGGGAGAAAGTAAAGCATTTTAGATTTTAATTCCTTGTTTCCTCTTTTAAGTTGCTTCCTTTCTTAAAGCCCTCCCCTTAGAGAAAAGCCCAACAGTGACATAGATAACAAAAAATGAATTCTCCAAAGGCACAAGAAAACCAAACTGCTCAGTGTAACTAAAAATACAGTACATTAATAATAAAGAACAAAGCTTCTGATCCGTCTTTAGGCCGTTACACAAACATGGGGCATTTATTCCAAATTCCAGTATTCTTAACCATGATTTATGGACATTTTTTAGCTACTGAGTAGAACGTGCAGATTTTCATTGTTTTGATTTTAAACAATAACACACTATTTTCCTCTCCTGAAGTATAGTTCATTCAAAGCCTCCAGTAATCTCCAAAGTAAAGTTATCAATTAGCTTTATGACCCTATATTACCAGGAAGACTTTCCAAACTAGGTATTTATATCTCAAATAGTAATAAGTCTTCCAAGTCTTATGTATCCAACTGTTTCATTATTCCACAACTGAAAAATCTATTTTGTATTTACTTTGACAAGATTTTACTTTGAGTCTTCAATCTTTGCCATTCACTGTCTGTCTTTTAATCCCTTTTTAAATTGTAATCAAGGAATTTTCTGACAAAAATATTTTAGGGAAAACAAACTGCATCAAGACTCAAAAACCTATTTCTAAGAAGTCATAGTAATACAAAAATATAACACTGTATAATTCACTTAATGTGAAGAACTATTAAGGCACTTATCCTTAAATGAGCATTTAATGCCCCAAATATAAGACAACCTAAAAAGACTCCAGAACCATACTGTAAGATATTTAAAATTATCATCTTAAATATATAACCACACAGGGTTCAGAGGCTAAAAGATGCCACACATAATGTTTACAATTATAGAAAGTTGTGTGTTGATAAAGATTATTCTTCTCTCTTCTTAAAAAGCTAAAATTTGACTCAGTGGAGATCTTTTCACTAAAAGTAACCAGCAGTAGATTTTGAAATAGATTTCCGTAAAGCCGTTTTAAGCACAAATTTAAATGAACTGCTACTGCATTGTTAAGATACCTGCAGCTTTCAGGACCACAATACAACAGAGGAAATGTCACTCAGTAACTCTGGCTTGACATCATCCTTCTTCTAATATTCCTATGCACTTTTCTTGTCTTTGTCTACATCAAACAAGACGGCATGCTTTTATATACTGCTGTATTTCCCTATTATTTCAGAATATTGTACAGTTGGAAAAGACCTCAGAGGACCTCAGGTCCAGCTCTTTAATTTACAGATGGGAACTATATAACTAAGCACCATGATATGATAGGATCAAAATCACTGGATGAAAGCCATTTGGGTTTTTCAGAGGCTGGAACTGAAAACACACCCAGGTGATCTTCAGACCCTTGGTCTTCGTCTCATCCTAGCCTTCCACATTACCCTCTCTTTCACAGGCTTCCAATTAGCCTACCCCAAGAACGAGCAATTTCAGGGGCAGGGGCTATATTAACTCTTTTTGTGACATGCTTTTAAAATGCAAACTTTCAGGGACTTCCCTGGTGGCGCAGTGGTTAAGAATCCGCCTGCCAATGCAGGGGACATGGGTACGAGCCCTGGTCCGGGAAGATCCCATGTGCCGCGGAGCAACTAAGCCCGTGCGCCACAACTACTGAGCCTGCGCTTAGAGCCCTCGAGCCACAACTACTGAGCCCACAGACCGCAACTACTGAAGCCCATGCGCCTAGAGCCCGTACTCCGCAACAAGAGAAGCCACCGCAATGAGAAGCCCGCGCACCGCAACGAAGAGTAGCCCCCGCTCGCCACAACTAGAGAAAGCCCGTGTGCAGTAACAAAGACTCAATGCAACCAAAAACTAAAAGAAGAATAATGCATTCAAATATAATTGCCTTGATTGATTACACTGCCCATTTACCTTATGCAGAAGAAAACAAATTAGCTAGAATAATTCCAGTGACCCTCAATTATAGCGGTCTTATGTGTATTCTGAACTTTCTTCTTGATGAGGACAAGGGCATCTGTAATGATCCGGGACTTTCTTTTCTCCCTCTCAGTATCTTAAAGAAAACTCAAGTAGCTGCTTATCTAAATTGCTATTTTCTAAATTGTTATTTCTATTCACTGAAAACTTATTAACAATATCATCAGAGCTGATAGGGGCCCTTTATTTAGGCTTTCACTTTTACTGAGTATCTACCTAAATCCAAGCACACCCACAAGATACCTTGGGTCTTTTGGCAAACATCACTCATGCACCAGTTTTGAGGGGAAGTTAAGGATGTCCACCTCTTACAGACCACTTAGAATTAATCCACCCTGACTTTCAGCAGAAGAATTAAAGGCGTGTATTCTACTGTGGATCCCTAAGCACCCCTTCCCCTCTTTTAAGTCATGTCCTGCTTGGAGATTGCCTCCAAGAAAAAAAACGAAGCAAGATTAGAGGAAACCCATGGGAAAGCAAACCCGGCAGCTAGATTTTACATTCAAATATGTTTAGATTCCACAACAACGTCACATTTACACGATGCCATAGTAATGCTTTATATTAGTTAGATAACATCAGCTGACATAATGTGTATTTAACATTTGTGAGGTTTGAAAGATTGTTCCTCCTTACTTTCCCCCTTTTCCTTGTAATAGAAATAAGTCACGAAACCACAGACTGTCATAATTATTTAAAATCCATATACTTTGAGGAAAATATAAATACACTAGGCTATATTTTTATTGGGCTTAAGCATTGGTTTCTGGAGCTGATTTAAATATATACATATATCTTTATGGATATAATTGTTAATATCAGAGATCTGTCATCTACAGAGAGTCTGTGTTTGTATTGAGAGAATGACAATTGCAGATGGCTTTGTTCTGTTTTGTACAAGCTCTGTAAGCTACACAATGTCTATTTCAGATCAATTTAAAAGTTCCAGTTTTCTCAGAAATGATGCTAAACAATCCTGCTGAGTTAACAAGTACATTCAAGTAGCTGTTGGCGGGTAAAGAGACTCTTATCTGCCCCAAACCTCAAATGCAGAGAAGCCGAGGCTTAGCAGACAGGGACCTCAGATTCTCCGCAGCAAATATCTTACGTGAAAGTGATGTTACATACGTACAAAAGGATCACCTTGCTGTCACGAGCCACACTAAATCCCCTAATGAATTCTACAAAAGTAGAATCTTATCAATGTTTTCTTAGAAAAGAACGACGCGATCTGTAGGCTTCAAGTTGCTGGGAGTTCAGGTTGGCTTAGGCAAACCTCTCCCAAAAAGAATCTTTGCCGTCCCTACGTGTGAATTATAAACCTTTAGATGAAAGACATTTTCATATTATTACTGGCACTGTTGCTTCAGGACTGCATATTTGGAGAGGCCATAATAATAATATTTCTTCTGTTAGACATTTCAGAACGAATGTCCTAACCTAACCAGAAATAGAATATGAGAAAAAAAGGACTCAGGCCTACACATGTGCATACGTGTCTGTGTGTGTGTGGACACACAGAAACACACACATATACCCATCCTTACATAGACATTTAATATCTAAGTATTTTACCCACAGTTCTATTCCACAAACAGAAGGTTTATGTGGGCTTATTGTATCTTACTTCTTCCATGTTAACAGCATCCAGTGAAATCTTGCGTTACATATATGTCCTAATACAAGTGATGAGCATTGCATTCAATAAAGAGATCAGTGAAAATGTAAGTTTCAAAATTTTCTAGGCTGCAAAAATTAAATTCATTAAAATGCATTTAATAAGGCTTAGAGTACCTGTGAACCCTTTCAAAGCCACATGCGTGGCTTGAAGACTTTACGTTTCTAACAGCTTAAATATGAATGTCATATAAAAATGGAAGTTTCAACCGATAATTTGAAGTAAGCACTCACTGACTGTCAAATTGCCACCATTTCATTTTGTGTCATAAGATGTAGGCAGCTACGTCCCTTATTTTTCAGCTTCCAGCGTAACAAAATACTGTTGGCAATTCTTTTAGTATGCTAGCACACTTAGAGGAATATTTAGGAGTACACTACATTTTGTCTCCCGGGTTGATCATTATCGCCTAGAATTCTGTTCAATTATTAAAATGTTGCACTGCAAAGCCAATTTAGCAGGAAACAAGACTTGGGGGTGGGTGGAAATGAAATCTCGACTCAGATGGGGATAAGAATTGGGGGAGGTTATGAACAAAACAAGAGTAACTCACAGCCAAGTCTCTTACATAAAATCATAACTATTGATCTAAGTATATTTGGGGGGGGTTATTTTTTAGAGGCTTCACTTATGTGTCAATAAAACGCCAATGTATTACGAACAATCCGTAGATGAGCAAGAGGTTCATTGCTTCTTCATCCTTGATGATCGTTCCCACAAGACTTGCAGCTCTACTTGGGACTTTTTTTTAACTCTGTGCTAAAAATAAAATTAAAGTAGTTTTACATTGTGAATTCGTATTTGGTAGACACAGTTTTGTGAATGCTCCAATTGTCATCCCACACTCACTGTACTCTGTTAATAGAATCTTGATTTTTTTTTCTCTCTTCTCTAAGGGGTCAGGTTCTTCACGGGAAGCGGATCACCTCCCCAGCCCAGCAGGGACTCAGAAATGACCTAACACAATGAACTGTGGTCTCCTTGCCCTGTGGCCAGTGACTTCGAGACAGAGGCCTGAGACCCAGTTCTGGCCAATGAAGGAAAAGTTGCAGTTCAAAACGAGGTAGCTGTGTTGAAGCTTCCTTTGCTGCGTCTGGACACAGCTCTGTGAGGAGGTGACACCGGGAAGAGCCTAAGGTCTGACATCTACAGGCTGAGGAGGATGGAGAAACAAGTTTAATGAGCCTGGTGACAAGGACACTGAGCCCCGGAACTAAGTAAGCCCGAGCCTGCCCGAACTCCAGACGTCTTGTTATGAGACAATAAACCTAACATGGAAGCTATGAGTTGAGAGTTTTGTTACAGGCAGTCATTAGCATCCTATACGATGACCCTATATTAGAAATCATGTGTGTATATACACAAATATGCGTCCAAAAATAAAGCCATACGACCTACTATTACGAAACATTTCTGCATTCAAACACTTTAGATCATATCCTCATTAGAATATGAGGAAGAAGAGATCACCACGAATGCTTCATAGCAGCCCAGTTTACTGTAGGTGTGAAAATCTGATTTAGGAATGCATTTATACCAATTGCTAATTTAAAAGTCTGATGTCAATTTGTTAGAAAGACTCCCTCTAGGTCATCTGTTTAGTCACTTGACTAAACACGGAACACAAAGAACTCATTTCAGTGCAAGTGTCCATTCTCCACTCTTGACCCTCTCATTTCTCTTTCAGGAATAAGGACAGATTACGTGCATTACCATCAAACAGAAGCATTATAATTGTGCCTGAGGTCACATAGTTTACCTGACCTCTTTCTTATTATATGGGTTAACTGACAACATCACAGAAGGAATAACTTCTTTAAAAAAAAAACAGAAAGCAATCAATGGGAGTCCATGTTGGTCTCAGGCCAAGGAGACCGGAAAAGTCCATGTTCAAGATTACTGTTAGCATAGGAAAAGCAGAAAGTGATACCCTAGTCCCGTAACAGTTCAAAGAGTGTTCTATTAGGAATCTCCCTTAAAATAATAGACTTCTTTTACTCTCCTCTTGATAAGTACCCACAGAAAATTAAAGCATGTTTACGAGTGTGTCAGCAGTCTCCAGGTCAAGCAGTCCTAAGAGGTTACTCATCCTGGTGTCTGGATAACATAAAGAGGAGAAAAGCTGGCCACTGTGACGTGTCATTTAAGGTTGCAGTTAGTGACCTGGTCACCTCACAGGCATCGTCTTACAATTCAACTTTGTGACATTTATACCATCTACATATCGATCACCTAATTTAGTTCAAGGAATCCCTTAAGGAGACAAGGGCTTTACTGACCATAATTTCAGGTATAGAATTAGGTGTGAGATGAAAATATTCTCCAAAGAGCGCCTCCGCTTGGGTCACATGATGCTGCTCCTTCCTGTGGCTCATCACCCAGAAATGCGTCCCCAGAAGGCCCTCTCCTGCGTATTCTGCCGAACTTTTTTGATTTATTTTACTTGTTGCGTTGGTTGCTTCTCACGTGACTCAGTCGTGCTCCATCTTTTACTTGCATTTCACATCATTCTTTGTGTTTCACCCCTTTTTCTTCCAACAATAGTGCATATTTATCGTTTGTCAATTTTGCATCCTTTACCAAGCGGTGTTGGAGGCTCAGGAGCTGCTGCACGGAGTGTTCACAACACACGGGAAGAAAAGGGCACATGCGGCTCTCACACAATTAGAGGCGGGAACCGTTTATCCAAGAACTACAGGCTTGAGAAAAAAACTGTTTTTTCAAAGTCAATCTGTTAAATGCCTTGAGGAGTTACTCTTTAGGGCTAATGTACTGTTGCACCGCATGGCGTGTAATGATTCCTTTGTGAGCTGCCCTCAGAACTCCGAGAGAACGAACACATTGTGTGTCTACCACTGGGATGAAGAATCCAGACACTCGCTATTCTGTGTGATTACAAACCTCCCATTTTTCACTCAAAGTTATTATCTTCAGAAATCTCATTTTCGTGCCCAGACACAGGCCTATTCTCCCCTCAGCCATAATTTCTTAACTCTAGTCACCGCTATTACTTTTTTCCTCCTGTTTTCATGTACTCAAATACCCAGTTGTGTCTGCAAAGTCTCACATACAGATCTGGTAGTTTCTCTAAACATCACACCTTCCTATTAAACGTCCAGCCTACTGTGCCTCGCATCTCATACTTTCTCAGACACATACACACGGTTGGCCCTTGGTATCCATGGGCCATTGGTTCCAGGACCCTCCAAAATCTACAGATGCTCCAGTCCCTTATATAAAATAATATAGCATTTGCATACAACCTACACACATCCTCCTGTACACTTTAAATCATCTTTAGATAACTTACAATCCACAATACAATGTAAACGCCATGTAAATTGTCGAGGTGTACAGCAAATTCAAGTTTTGCTTTCGGGAAAGTTCTGGAATTTTTTTCTCTGAATTTTTTTTTTAATTTAATTTTCATTTTTGGCTGTGTTGGGTCTTCGTTGCTGCACACAGGCTTTCTCTAGTTGCGGCGAGCAGGGGCTACTCTTTGTTGCGGCGCGCAGGCTTCTCATTGAGGTGGGTTCTCTTGTTGGGAGCACGGGCTCTAGGCGCGTGGCTTCAGCAGTTGTGGCACGCGGGCTCAGTAGTTGTGGCACATGGACTCAGTAGTTGTGGCGCACGGGCTTAGTTGCTCCGCAGCATGTGGGATCTTCCCGGACCAGGGCTCAAACCCGTGTCCCCTGCATCGGCAGGCGGATTCTTAACCACTGCGCCACCAGGGAAGCTCTCTCTGAATATTTTTGGTCTACAGTTGGTTGAGTCCGTGGGTGTGGAGGCCTGCCTATATTTAAGATGTCATGTGATCCACAGAGCGTCCCGGGGTCATGGAGAAGGAACAGACAGATACTGTTGCCACAGTCCATGCGAGGATACTCAGCCCTAATAGATTTAAGTCACCTGCCCAAGTGTTAGAACTGGGATTTCAACGTGCACAACTTTCAAGGCCAAAGCTCTTAACTGCCACACACCTGTCCAGGTGTCGACAACGCCGATTCTGTAACGTGGAGTTCACATGTAACACCTGAGCCTTTTCTTCACGAACAGGAGCTCGTGGGCCCACAGAACTCCCTCCACACAACCCCACAGGGCGTACATGGAGCGGTTTAATACAGCAGACCTCAAAACCCAAAGGAGACCTGAAGCTCACAGAAATCGTCTTGCTTTCCTCTGATCTCGGCATTTGCCCGATTCTCCACAGCAGCCGACTGGCTTTCTCTGTGAATAGAATGTAGTTCACGTGTATGTCTAAGCAGCAGCCTTGCAACCTTCACGCATAAAGGTTTAGCAACCTGTGTACATGCAGCTGTTTTTTCAGTGTTGAACGGTCCAAGCGTTGGTTTATCTGGGGAAAAGGTATATGGTACCTAGAAGGAGGGATGGGGGTTTTCTTGCTTATTTAATCAATTCACTCCTTATTTTTGTTTGTGTTTAACTTTACCTAAGCAGGTGTTCTGAGTTCATACATGCTGACGGTCTGCGTTTTGTTAGCTCCTGGGTTTACAAGGAGGGTGGACACTGGCTGAAAGTGACATGTGTCCAGTGAGGGGACGAAAACACACAGGAAGGGGGTCAGTTAGAAGCAGTGACTCTCGGACCAGACTGCAGAGTTTGGAAGCACCTGAGCATCCATCCAGAGACCGGGGGGACCAGGAAAGCGAGGTGACCACTGCAAGGACCAGATGTTCCCCCCGGAGGCTGGGGTTCTGCTAGTCTGAGAGCGCCGTGGCCCCCGCCCCCTGAATTCCAGCTGAGCCTTGCATCCCTGGCTTCCTTCCTCCAGCATCTGGCACAGCTGCTGCTCTGGCTGGGACACCTTCCTCCGCCCAAGTCCTCCCTCCTCAGCCTCCAGACCCAGGAAAAGTCTCAGCCTCTCGGAAGAATCCGCTGCACAGTCCCCCTGACCCAGCACTGCCTGCATTCTTTTTTTGTTTCTTTAATTGAAGCAGAGTTGAATTACAAAATTATGTCATCTTCAGGTGTACAGTACAGTGATTCAGTATCTTTACAGATTATACTCCATCAACAGTTATTACAAGATCATGTAATCACTCTCCCCTCTGGTACCAACTAGCTTGTTCTCTGTATCTGTGAGTCTGCTTCATTCATTAGTTTTAGTTTTTAGATTAGGTTATCATATGATATTTGTCTTTCTTTGTCTGACTTGCTTCACTCCGTATGACAATCTCTAGGTCCATCCATGTTGCTGCAAATGGCATTATTTTGTTCTTTTTTATGGCTGAGAAGTATTCCGACGTATATATACACCACATCTTCTTTATCCATTCATCCGTTGATGGGTATTTAAGTTGCTTCCATATCTTGGCTATTGTAAATAGTGCCATATGAACCTTGGGGTATGTGTATCTTTACATATTAGTGTAAGGAATTAGTGTTTTAATTTTTTAAATTTTTTCCAGATATAAGTGGGATTGCTGGATCATACAGCAGTTCTATTTTTACTTTTTTTGAGGAACCTCCATACTGTTCTCCACAGTGGCTGTATCAATTTACATTCCCACCAGCAGTGCAGGAGGGCTCCCTTTTCTCCACACCCTCTCCAGCATTTGTTGTCTGTAGACTTTGTGAGGACGGCCATTCTGACCAGTGTGAGGTGATACCTCACTGTGGCTTGATTTGCATGTCCCTGATGATGAGCGATGTTGAGCATCTTTTCATGTACCTCTCGGCCATGTGCATGTCTTCTCTGGGAAAATGTCTGTTCAGGTCTCTGCCCCTTTTTAATTAGGTGTTTGGGTATTTTTTGGTGTCGAGCTGCTGAAAGATTGGGTTCCCTCTTCCCCACGCTACCAAAGCACATGCACCCCTCTTGTTTACTTGTCTTTGTCACTAAACTGAAATCTCCCTGAAGCAGGAGCAAAGATCTCTGGCCTCCCTTTACTCGCTTTAAAACACAGAGCAAAACAGACACTCAATGAATGTGTTGAATAAAAGGCTAAGGAAAAACAAAACAAAACCTTAATAAACTGTACAATGTTTCATGTAAATCTTGCTATGGCAACACAGTGGCAAATATAAATGTAAACAATACCCTTTACAAACCGACTACTCCCTAAATGTATCATTTCAATGTTTAATTTTTTCTGTTCCCCGTGACATACATCGAGTTGGTAACACATATGCATATATATTACATTTTCACCACAGAGTCTTATAACATCAAGCCTCAGAGAGGAACAGTGATCTCCACCTGGGCAGTGGCCAAAGACAAACTGAAATGACCTCAGATTAACCTTTCCGCAAACTTCTCGAGTGTTCAGTTAAATAAGTTAAGTGCAGACTCGAGCAAACAATACCAAACCTTTCCCCCTTCCTCACCACGTGTGCTAAGACACCGTGGTGAATACAGGCACTGGCTTTACGGCTGAATAATTCACCAATCATTTCTACCAAAGGGAGAGCTTCCATTAAAAGTCTGATCATTTCCCACGAGAAACGAAGTTCCTGTCAGCATCAATGCACAGTTAAGATTTTTATAATTGAAAACCTTGAACACAAGCGCAAACTAGTCCTGTAACTCTAAATGACATTACTGTGATGAGTAGGCTGTTCTAGTTTACCTAGATGGGGAGTCCTTGCTTCCTGTCACCCAGACGGCAACTTCTGAGCCCTGTGATGTTTAGTCTCGCACAAGCTCTCAGCACAGTCAAGACTGGCTCCGTCCTAGCTTCACCAGCTATGTAACCTGGAACAATTAAAATCCCTGACCTTGTAGGTCCTTATCTATAAAATAGGAGGAAAGAACATCTACCTAGTAAGACAGATGACAAAACAAAATAGGTAAGGCGCCAGAAATGCCAGAAAGCACTGAGACATCAGTAGCAGCAGACACTGTACAATAATGAACATAGTGACTCTCTTTATGTAGACCACACCCTACGGGAGGCGTAATTAACAAAAGTGACATGTCTCTCAGCTCAGCTTTGAGGTCCTGGGAGCTCCTAAAATGCAGCATATTTAAAACAGAATGAATGCTCTCCTCCCCAGAATCAGTGCTTAGACACGGTACACTTATTTTTTTATTTTCGTTGCTGTGATTTCTTTTATTACTTTTTAGTTTTCTGATAGCACCATCATTTTTCTTACCACAAGTCTCAAACAAAAATGAAATATAATCATGACAGAATGCTGCCCTAATCTTTGATGAATGCTCAACTGGGAATCCAAAAAAGGATTTGCAAGTCCTGAGAGATTATTATGAAGAAAGTTGGAGAAAAGTATAAATATATAATCCATTATAATATGGATGGGCCTTTAAATATGCTTTTGTTACATAAACTATGCAGCCGAAGGATTTCAGCTGAATTTATAATTTCTCAGCAGATGACACTGATGATGGAAAATGACCTGCACAATCACACTGGACCACGATATTGTTTGCTAAGTGTTGGCACACACAGTGTTTATGACCCCAGCTATTTATTGACTGAGTCAGTCCCCTAAGGCAGGGGTCCCCGCTCCGTGGCCTGTTAGGAGCCGGGCCGCAGAGCCGGAGGGGAGTGGCGGGTGGGGGGGGCGAGAGAAGTTTCATCTGTATTTACAGCCACTCCCCATTGCTCGCATTACCGCCTGAGCTCCGCCTCCCGTCAGCATTATGGCGAGTTGTATAAATATGTCATTATTTATTGCAGTGTAATAATAATAGAAATAAAGTGCACAATAAATGTAATGAGCTTGAATCATCCCCAAAACATCCCCTCCCCCTCCCCCGTCCGTGGAAAACCTGTCTTCCCCGAGACAGGTCCCTGGTGCCAAAAAGGCTGGGGACCGCTGCCCCAAGGCAGGCAGGGCCCTGGGCTCGCACAGCTGTGTACCTGCTGCCGTGTTTGGAGGACCTGACTTCCTACTAAGTGCTCTGGAGTCAACTATGCAGATACCTGGCACATGCTGGGCTAAGTCCTCACCACCCCTACACCACACAGATTTATTTTTTTAATTTTTATGTTATATTGGAGCATAGTTGCATAACAGTGTTGTGTTAGTTTCAGGGGTAAGCAAAGTAACATCAGGTGAATATTACAAAGACCCATAACATCCTTTCTCAATATTTTGTATTGCAATACTGTTCACTTGGAAACAGGATAACAGCATTTGTCACAATCCTTTTAAAATACGTTGCAAGTCAACAAAAGAACTGAAGTGGGAAAAAAAAGGTTAAGATGAGAGTCTAGTTTTCTTTTTTATGCATTTTTATTGAAGTATAGCTGATTTTAGTTGATTTACAATGTTGTGTTAGTTTCAAGTGTACAGCAAAGTGATTCAGTTATATGTGTGTGTGTGTGTGTGTGTATCTTTTTCAGATTCTTTTCCATTATAGGTTATTATAAGATATTGAGTGGAGTTCCCTGTGCTATACAGTAGGTCCTTGTTGTTTATCTATTTTATATTTAGTAGTGTGTATATGTTAATCCCTGACTCCTAATTTATCCCTTCCCCCCCTTTCCCCTCTGGTAAGCAGAAGTTTGTTTTCTATGTCTGTGAGTCTATTTTTGTTTTTAAATAAGTTCAGGTGTATCACTTTTTTAGATTCCACATATAAGTGACATCATATTTGTCTGAGAGCCTAGTTTTCTTAATGTGAAAAGAGCTATTCTGTTCATCCTATGCAGAAGTAGCAATACACGATTTCAACTTCAGTCCTGTTACTAAGGTGAGAAGGCACCCAGGGACACAACAGGTAAAAAGAGCTCTGCTGGATCTATTTATGAACTCATTCATCGCCATTAAAAAAAACTTCATGATGAAGTAACAGTGGGGACAATTACTGCACGCATTGGTCTGCTGGTTTCCATGCTTGGTTAACCAGCCGTGAGGTACACGAACTAGTTCAAGGGGCAAGCAAAACAAATATAATTTAGAAACTCACAATGTTTCAACATCTTAAGGTGGAAAATATATATAACTATTATATTTCAAAGTCCTCCATGAAAATCATGCCAGAGGTTAGATAATTTTTTCTCTTTAGTAATTTTTTCTCTCACAGACTAGACCTTGAGGCCTCCCTTTAGATCATGTGTTTCCTGAAGGTGATACACAACTAAGGTATCATTCACCTTTTATTCCTAACATCTTCCAAGGTGCCAGATATACAACAGGTGCTCAAAAACAATTGTTTAATTAATTATGTATTTACATCTTTTATTCCATGGTTAAAAGAACATTCATGCCCCAATTTATTACTTTATCACCACAATTATATTCGCAAAAATTCTGCTGTATTAACTCCCTTTTTACAATTTTGATGAACTATATTTTACTTTACTAAACTTGACTTTTTTTATTAGAGGCTATTTTAAAATCTTTGGAGAAATAAGAAGCCTAATTATAGTCTAAGCATATAATGTAAAATTTCATAACTTACATTATCACTCTAAGTTCCTAACTGGGCAACTTAATTATCCAGTTCTCCCCCAAATTCATGCTGAAGCCAAGGATTTACGTCTCTCCATAAAGGAGTTATAGATCCTTTTAAAAGTATGCTATAGTTCTGCTTTTTATGAACAATCTGCTCCAGCAGGGTTGGTCTCATCACTACTGTAATGAACACAATAGGTATTTAAACATATATTTAAAAAAATCAGCCACTAATCAATTACTACGAGCAAATATATGGCAATAATTCAACCTCCAAAATCTTGTATTCAAAACGAATTCATTCTCTCGTTCAGAGGCAGGTTGTAAACAGGAAATACGTTACACAGAAGATAAATTATAGCATCAACAAGGACCTACTCTACAGCACAGGGAACTCTGCTCCATATTCTACAATAACCTATAAGGGAAAAGAATTTGAAAAAGAACAGAGAAATGTATATGTATAGCTGAATCACTTTGCTGTACACCTGAAACTATCACGACATTGTAAATCGACTATACTCCAATATAAAATTAAAAAATTTTTAAAAACAGTTAATTATACCTTCAAAAAATGTTACAGAATAATTGGGATTCCACCAAATAGGAAATGAAAGGACTCAGTGGTTAATAAGCCAGAAGATAGATATCCTGTCTGAGAAGTTAACAGAAAAATGAAAACCAAGCCATAGGCTCTTCACTCATTTAGTCCCTTTTCTAGATTTGACCCATCCCTGTATTCTTCAGTCGACCGTCTCTTGTTATGACCACGCTTGGGGACCTTCACAGCCACTGGACAGGCAACTCAGCAGTGCTGTGCGCAACTCAGTGTGCAATTACATCCAATTATGAACTGTCCACTTTTCATGTGTTCATCTTGCCTCTGCAGGTGGAGTCCTGTGAATTCAGATGACATGTTATATTTCTTTGTTCCCTCACAGGCCCTGCCACTGAGAGTGCCATGTAGGGACCACTCCACAGGAGGACCACAGAATAACTATCCAACAGAGAACTCTTCTTAGTGAACGGGGGCCCTAGTCTTGATGAGACTACAGACCCAACCAGCATGAGGGTCCACTTAGTTCTCTAAATCTTCTATTTCTACAAAATAGTGTTAACACAAAGTGCTGTAAATTATACAAAACTTTAAATGCTTTGATACCTAATTTGGGGTTAACAATCTATAGAAAAAACACAGGTTTCATAAAAGTGATAAATTCTACCTTATTTCCTCAAAGAGACATAACCTCTATGGATACATCTATAGGTCTGTGTATTTATAGTACAATATATATGCAAAACTCTTAAGTGCGTTTTCTTTGTTTTGTTTTGTTTTAATTTATTTAGTTATTTATTTTTGGCTGCATTGGTCTTCATTGCTGCGCACGGGCTTTCTTTAGTTGCGGCGAGCGGGGGCTGCTCTTCGTTGTGGTGCGCGGGCTTCTCATTGCGGTGGTTTCTCTTGTTGCGGAGCACTGGCTCTAGGCACATGGGCTTCAGTAGTTGTGGCACGCAGCCTCAGTAGTTGTGGCATGTGGGCTCAGTAGTTGTGGCACACGGGCTTAGTTTCTCCACAGCACGTGGGATCTTCCCGGACCAGGGCTCGAACCCATGTCCCCTGAATTGGCAGGCAGATTCTTAACCACTGCACCACCAGGGAAGCCCACTTCAGTGGTTTTAAACAAAAGCATGAGGCTAAAGTTAATGGCACAGAAAGGCAGAAGACAGTAAGTAAGTAAGCAGAGAAGGATGAAATGGAGACAGAAAAGTTAGCAAAGGAACAGAAGACCTGAAAAGGTTGATTTACTAGGAAAACAAACATGACTAATACATTAAACATTAGCATTGCTACAATAATAATTAATCCACTTCCACTGAGTGAATCAAAAGAAGACAACTTAGTCAAATCTCGATAAAAATTAAGTAAGATTAGAAATGATTATAGCATTTCAACTACAGATTACAAAGAAAATGAATAATAACGGAGACCTGATATCAGGATTAAGGAAATCTGATTAATTACATATTAAAGCAATTAATGTACCAAACATGATGAACCTTTTTACCTAATACACAATTCAGAAATATATAGGGAATAATTTGCAGCAACACAGATGCACCTAGACATGATCACACTAAGTGAAGTCCGCCAGACAGAGAGACAAATATCGTATGATATCACTTACATGCGGAATCTAAAAACATGAAACAAATGAACTTATTTACAGAACAGAAACAGACTCAAAGACACAGAAAACACACTAAAGGTAACCAAAGGGGAAAAGCAGGGGGAGGGATAAACTGGAAGATTGGGATTAACATATACACACTACTATATATAAAATAGATAACCAACAAGGACCTACTCTAGAGCACAGGGAACTCTACTCAATATCTTGTAATAACCTATAAGGGAAAAGAATCTGAAAAAGAACACACACACATATGTATGTGTGTAACTGAATCACTCTGCTGTATACCTGAAACTAACACAACATTGCAAATCAACTATACTTCAATAAATTTTTTTAATTTAAAGAAAACGGGAATAATAATTTTAAACAAAAGAAACATAGAAGGCATAATTTAATCTTTCTTAGCATAATTCAAAAATACCTCATAACCTTACAGTGTGTAAAGATTAGCTATAAAAATCCTTGTAGTCTTGAAGAAGTTTCTGAGGTTCAACAACTGTCTACCAATGTCTCTGACTATCTGATCGATGACTGGGAAAGTGCTAGCTGCTCTCATGCTTTCATTCACTCCCCACAACAACCCTGAGAGGTAAGTGACACCCTCATTCTACTGGTTAGAAATGTGAAAAGCAAGTAGTTTACAAGCCTCTAAACACACAGGTCTATAGGTTGGACTAAGAAATCCAACCTATAGATCCCTCCAGCCCTGAATCATAGCTACTGCTTTCCAACTTTCATCACAATTTTAAACTGATGCATATTAATGAACAGATTGATATCACATAGAATATCAACAAATCAAAATCTGAGTTATATATTTGGAAAAGTCATGCACGTAACACATTAAATGTGCACTAAGAGGTGAAAATACAGAGAAAACTATGCAGATCCCACTGTGCAATCTGACCAGCAAGTTACTATAGCAACCCAAGTATTCAGAAGGTAGAAAGTTATTCAACCATCCAGGTACAGGAAGCTCAGAAACAAGCCACTGAAAGATGCTTTACGGAAAACTGTAAGCTTTAAGGACCACCAAGTACCATATCTGGAAATAGATTATTTTTATTTTTTGAAGAAGGAAATCTATTAAGATTTGAAATTGACCCAAGAAGAGACTGACTCTGCGGCTCTGGACCATCTGCTAAAACAATGGCATCGCTCTGGGCAGAAAAGATCTCACTCACTTTATGAGAAGTATAATTTAATATGTACAATGAAGAAGCCCAGTCAATACCCCTCTGCAGCAATAAAGAAATCTTTAGATGTGCAGGCCTCCACGCATAATAGGAAAGACAACAGAAACTTATGTGGGGATTTAAAGCAGTGAGATTAATTGGTAAGGTTTTATCGAGGTAAATAGGAAGGCACTGGACTCAAAAGTAAAGGGAGGAGATCTCACTTTTTTTAGTTATCTGAAAGCTACATTTTCTTTGATAATTCCACACAGGAAATTGTTCAAGGTAACAGTATTATAGCCAAAATCATTCTTTCAAACTCAACACACGTTAGGTCAAGCCTTCTTATACTTTTTATTCCGTTCTCTCTGTTCCCTGCACATACACACATTTTCTGGCCCCCAAATTACGCGACTCTTTGCCCACAGGAAAAGGACTGAATGAGCTCTACCTGACCTATTTGGAGAGAGCCTAGCCAGGATGCAGAATCATTTCTATTTCTACATTAAGTATGAATTGAAAATATGAGAAAAAATATGAGACAATTACAGCTCCATGAGCTACATAGATTTCCAGAAATCTCACTTATCAATATTCACATTCATGAACATTCATGTCTGGGTGGACACACGTTACTTACAATGGGGTTATTTCCACTTTTCGAGCCGTGTATGAGCAAACTCAATCACCCAGCAGAAGAGACTGGCTCATGCATAAGACTCGTGAAACTCACTTTCCAAAGAGACATGCTTTAACCCTTCATCGCGATGGAGACTTCAAGTAATAAATGTTGGCTTTACAATAAAACAAAATTGTGAGCTTCACACCACAGAAACGTTACTCTGCTTGAGACGGATGAGAAGAAGCTCTATGGTGTCTTAACTAACAAGCTACGTGCACTAGTAAGAGTTATCAACACCCACCATGGAGGATCAGATGCTGAGCTTGGTGTGCACAAACCTTCCAGATCTCTCGCCTCTGCATAAGCATGTCTCCAAACGGAGCCTGCATTTCCTCTTTCCTCTTCGCTCCCAAGGAAGAGGCACGTGTCCCCCTACTCAAGTTAGAGTTCCTCTACTTCTGCTCAGAATAACCCATATTCTTGATGCCAACAGTATCCAATCCTTCTTGATTCTAAGGCACTTTTCCTTTTCTAGGAATTCTATCTCTTGGGCAATTCCACGTGCTCAAGTTACACCCATCGTAACTAAAACCAACAAAACAAAACCAGTCAAATGCATGATTGCCTTGCTGCCCTACTGTTCTTGTCTAAAGCTTCTTGAACACGGAGTTGATTCTCATCAATACATCTCCACTGGCCATTCACTTACTAACCCAAGGGCTTCCACTCCCACTGCCCCCATTAAAATGGCTTTTCTTATGGTGCCTGTTGATGTCCTAATTGCAAAATCCAAAAGATAACTTTCAATCCCCTCAGTTCACTGGACCTTTCTGCAGCATTTGTCATGGCTGACCACTGCTGCTCTCCAGAAAATCTCCACTCTGCTGCTAGGCCTACTATGTGGTTACTTCTTCTCTGAAGCCCTGATTCTCAGGTTCTCTTCAGTATTGGTATTCTCTATCGTTTATATCCTATGCTTTCTAGTCCTTCCTCTAAACGATAATCTAATCACTTCACTTCAACTACCCCAGCTTGGCTGATGTCTTCCAAATAGGTCATTTCTAGACTTAAGATCATGAGTCTGTGTCCCTAGATAAACATCAGTCATCTTTATTAAATAAATAAACAGAAAACTTGAACCAAATATGTGCGACACAGAGAGCCTCATCCTTTCCACCCACCTGGCTACAGCCCTGAGATGTGAGTCATCTCTACCTTCATCAAATGCAAATCTCCAATCTTGATCTCCTCTGTAATCTAATTTTATAAATTCCTGCTAGAATTCAACGTGGCCAGTTTTGTTCTCTTTTTCATAAATCTCTTTAAGCGATCTACCGAAAATGCAGGCTCAAAAGGCATAGCTGATTCCCTGTCACCTTTAAAGCAGTGCTATTGATTTAACAATCTTTTTAGAAGGCCCCTCTTAGGCCAGATCCCTTGCTGTGTGTTATATAAACAAGACTCCCCCAGCCTCAGGACCATTGCCACTTAAAGGAAGGGAAGGTTTGAGAAACTAGGATATGTAGCTTGAGAGAGAGAAACTTGTGGAGTCGAGGGAGGGAAACAGGTAAGACTTTGAGATGCTAATAGCGTATTGAGTCTTAAAGGATGAGCAAGCCTGAAGGAACTAAAGGACAGCGCAGGGAAGTGAGTGTGGAAGCACAGATGAAACAGAGGATGCTGATGAGTGAGGAATGAGCTTTCCACACCCAGCTCCAGAGCTGGTACAGGCTCCGGATGCGCAGGCTCAGCGGCCATGGCTCACGGGCCCAGCCGCTCCGCGGCATGTGGGATCTTCCCGGACCGGGGCACGAACCCGCGTCCCCTGCATCGGCAGGCGGACTCCCAACCACTGCGCCACCAGGGAAGGCCCAGAGCTGGTCTTTTATCTAATAGAGCGATGATTCTCAGATTGTATGATGCATAGAAAACATCTGGGCTATTTCTAATAGATACTCATCTGAGACCCACCTCTAGAGACTCTTAGTCATCAGGTCAGAGTCTGTGCCAGGGAACCTGCCTTTTGAACAAGGACCACAGGTGGCTTTGATTCCAGGGCCTCCATGGACCACACAAATGACCTTAGAGAGCCTGTAGGGTCCTGAAAGGGTTCTCGGCAAGCACAGGGAATGGTCAGACTGACTTGGAGTGGGTCTCTCTAGAAAGTAGGTGAAGGATTGGTAAGCAGAGTGAACCCAAAGGGCCACAAGCAAGGACACCACAGCAAACCAGGACAGAGGGACCAGGGGGCCAGACTCAGTTGATGATGGAAGAGAAGAAAGAGAATCGTAAGACAAATCCATGGCAGATGAGACAGGTAGAAGCAGGTGAACCATTATATCATGGTGGTGAGTGAGAGATGAGAATAATGGCGAGGTATCTAGAATAAAGTAGAAGATGTCTAGTCTGGGGCATGTTATATCCACAGCGCTACCAGGACAAGGGCGGTGGGACACAGAAATCCGACATGCAGAGGAGGGGGCTGGGTTGGGTTGAGCTCAAGGATTTCAGAGTCATCAACCAAAAGATGAGTAACAAAAAACATAATAGTGGATACATTCACGGCAAATCCACAACTTGGCATGACACATCAAACACCTTCCAATCTAACTCCTGGCTACTCCTTCACTCTTCTTATTCTTTAACTGCTGTCTACTACCGTATCTTGTTACAAAATATGTTTGTGATTTCTGTCATAAAATATTTCAAAAAAGTTCAGAAAATCTTATAATGAAAACTTAGTGTCTACTCCCCAACTTTAACAAGTCTTAATATTCTGCCAAAATTGCTTCAGAATTTTCAAAAGAAATTCATTATTGAGGGCACAGTTGAAGACTCCGTGTTCCCTTTCATAATCCCATTTTCCTCCTTGCCTCCCTGGAGAAAACTTTTGTGCTAAATTTGGTTTTAATTATTTCTTGTATGTTTTTATACTATCCCTAATATGTGTATATCCGATTGCTTTGCATGTTTCCACACTTTACATAAGTTCTATCAAACTATAAGGACCATCTATAATTTACTTTTCTTAATTCAATGCTATATCTCTGAATACATTCAGGTAAAACAGGCTCTAAACTATTTAATCACTGTATAGTATGTTGTATAAATTCACCATAGTTTATTCATGAAATTACATCTTGATGGGCTTGTAGGTAGTTAACAATACATCTGCAGTCTATACCCCAGACAAACAACAACCTGTGGTCCTGAACATCTGGCCCTGGTTCATTTCACATCCACCTGAAATATCCTTCCCAGAATCAGTATATTAGCAAACAGTATTTTTTTCCTTTCTGGCTTCCTTCAAACTTCTCATTCTTCAACTATACAGAGCAAAAAACAGGCACTCAGGAATTGTTTACTGGTTGGACCAAGTACCTAGTCGCTGAAGATTTATTTACAGAGCTCCTACTATGTTTCACTTGTTAGAATAACATACAGTGGTTTCAAATACTTCCTACTCTCCTGGCTCTGATGGTGAAGAAAGAAAGCAACAACAAAGCAACAATGACAAGAAGTGTGTGTGTGTGTGTGTAATACAGTGTGAGAGGGCAGTTACTTAAAGAAATCTTAATTTTCTAATGAGATGAAATCTTCAAGCTACAAGCCAGTAAGGGGGACATGTTTATGAAATAAAATGATTTATGTAACAAATTAAACAGCAACTTTCTATGATAAAATGATGCACTGATGAGCGACATCATTTATGTGATGTGTCCATTTAAGTCTTCATAGGGGAACACAGACTCAATAAAAACAACAATTAGGAGACCACACCAAAGTAAGCAAAAGGTGATAAAAGAGATTATCAGAAGAATTTATAGTGTTCCCGGACAATAAAATTAAGTACCACTTCTACATGTATACTTATTTTTAATGCACTAGCAACAGACATGACAGTTTTCACCTATGAACAGTGAAAACTACACCCAAAATATAAAACTAAAAAAATAACACACAACAAGTTCAGAAACAGATATTTTTGCTTTATAAATTTATTTATTTATTTTATATTTTATTTTTGGCTGCATTGGGTCTTTGTTGCTGCGCACAGGCTTTCTCTATTTCTGGCGAGCGGGGGCTACTCTTTGTCGTTGCGGTGTACGGGCTTAATGCAGTGGCTTCTCTTGTTGTGGAGCATGGGCTCTAGGCACGTGGGCTTCAGTTGTTGTGGCACGCAGCCTCAGTAGTTGTGGCTCGTGGGCTCAGTAGTTGTGGCTCGCAGGCTCTAGAGTGCAGGCTCAGCAGTTGCTCCGCAGCATGTGGGATGTTCCCGGACCAGGGCTCGAACCCGTGTCCTCTGCATTGGCAGGTGGATTCTTAACCACTGCGCCACCAGGGAAGTTCCAGAAACAGATATTAAAAATAAAAGTGACTCCAAAATGAAAGATTGAATGTTGACTGATAAGACTGAATGTTGACTGGAAAGACATGGCAATTCAAGACAACACCCTTCTCAAGTTATCAGAAATAGAGATAAATCCATATGTGCAAATGGCGGGACTTACGAAACACCAGCACACAGACCACACAATCCATTTTTGTAGGACAAACAGTTGTTTGGATCTCGTCATAATTTCAAGATTAAATTTATAATATAGCAAAGTATACGCAGAGAAATAAACAAATACACAGATTTGACCGGAAGAGGAAGGAAAGGGAGACTCTGAACTCAAAGAAGGTTTTGAAAGGTGAAAAACTCTGAAAGGTTTTTCTCTTAACAACCAATTTTAACCTCACTAGCCTGATCTAACGTTCAGAGTGACACCTGCCTTTAAGCTGGTAAATCATACCTCATTAGAAATCCAAAACCAGGTTAACTATAAACTTCAAATAACTACACGAAATGTAATAATCGACTTTGTCAGTGAAAATGAATTTAGGGGCTTCCCTGGTGGCACAGTGGTTAAGAATCCGCTTGCCAATGCAGAGGACACGGGTTCAAGCCCTGGTCCGGGAAGACCCCACATGCCGTGGAGCAACTAAGCCTGTGTGCCACAACTACTGAGCCCGCGAGCCACAACTACTGAGCCTGTGCGCCACAACTACTGAGCCCGCGAGCCTAGAGCCTGTGCTCCGCAACAAGAGAAGTCACTGCAATGAGAAGCCCGTGCACCGCAACGAAGAGCAGCCCCCGCTCGCCGCAACTAGAGAAAGCCCACACGCAGCAAAAAGACCCAACGCAGCCAAAACTAAATAAATAAAATAAATTTAAAGAAAATGAATTTACCTGTCATACTGTTGCAATGAAATCACAACATACCAGTTACAGGCAAAATTAGATTAAATCGGGATTAAAATGGAACGGTGGAGCTGAGGGAGGATCATTAGTCTTTATTTGAACAGAGAACTGAGAACCTTATCACCTGACTTAGATGTTCAGTCTTTCACACCTCCTAATTTATCACGTGAAGTAATGGATGAAAGCTCACACGGGAAAGAGATCATGACTGAAATCCTTTTTCCATCAGCCATTAATAGTGTGTGACTTCCGGCAAATTACTTAATTTTATTGCGCCTCCATCACCTCTAAAACAGGGCTAATTATACCTTCTTTAACCATTGTGAACATTAAGTAAAATAACACACAGAAAGTGTCCTGCATTTATTAGTTCCCTTTACCGATAAAGAGTCAGCATTTCCTTCGTAAAAACCACACCCTTTATCCACCTCTCGAAACACCAGTTCCATCCTTTATAAGATCCAAAGAAGAACTAATTACCTCTTAAGATGTTTGTGTGACATAAACCTCAGGAGACATAAGCAAGCTTTAAGAAACTTTCACTCGTGTGCACATGTGTGTTACAGTTATTCCAACCATCTACTCTACCCTGAAGCTAAAAGCACCTCCTCTGTGGGGTCTTCTCTGGTTACTAAAATAGCACCTGCCGACAGGCACACCTGTCTCTCTAGTCCCCTAGACTAGTCTCCTGTTTCGTTTTCCTTCTTAGCACTCCTCACCGCCTGACATATCTTATAAGTTGACTGGTTGTCTATCCTCACTGGTTTGAAAGCTCCATGGGAGCAGACACTTCCTCTGTATTTTTACTGATAATTGCTGGCATAATAGGTGCCCAATAAGTATGTGATGAATAAAAACCTGAGTTAAAAAGAAAACTACCTTCAGAGCAGATTCAACATCGGAAGAGGAAAATCAACCTGGCTTTAATGCGTGTATCTTAGCAGCAGGAGTATCTGGGCACTGCCGGCGGATCTGGGTTCCGCACATCCCTTACACAGAAGTGAAGTGAGTATCAGACAAAGACAAATGTCATGTGACACCACTTACATGTGGAATCTAAAATATGACACAAATGAACTTATTTACAAATCAGAAATAGAGTTGCAGACATAGAGAACAAACTTATGGTTACCAAAGGGGAAAGGGGGTAGGGAGGGATATATTGGGAGACTGGGATGGACATATACACACTACTGTATATAAAATAGACAATCAACGAGGACCTGCTGTACAGCACAGGGAATGCTACTCAGTACTCTGTAATGACGTAAACGGAAAAAGAATCTGAAAAAGAATAGATACATGCACGTGTGTAACTGAGTCACTTTGCTGGACACCTGAAACTAACACACATTGTAAATCAACTCTCCTCCAATAAAAATTTTTAAAAAGACAAAAAAAAAGAAAGAGAGAAAGAATGGCGATGCTGCCGCTGTTAATGTCTGGGGACAGGCCTAGACCCAGAAATAGACACTGACCCCAAAAGTAACCCCCAAACTCCACTGAATGAATTTATCAGCATTTCTGAGAGAATAAGAATACAGCAATCTGAGAGCACTGCTGCAGAATGAGGACCCGTCTACCAAAAGCCAGGCGTTGTTGTAGATATGTTACGTTTATGATTTCATTGAATCTTCACTAAACCCCTGCATGGCTTCAGTGTCATTCTTGAACTCTGACTACATGCCAGACACGTTGCAAAGGTATTTCACACAATCGTTTATGTTCACTTTGTTTCTCAAAGATAAGACAGTTGCCCATAATGTGCAGATGTGTAAACTGAAATGTGACTCAAAGAGATTAGTAAAATCTACCCAAATAACACGGAGATTTAGGTACCAGGACCTGGATTCACACTCCAGCCTAAGACTTCAAAGCTTCTTATTCTGTCTAAAATACTACATGATCACTCAAATTTTTATAAAACAGATCTTCTGAACTGTTAAGTGGTTCAACTTGGAATAGAAAATATGTATCTGCCTCTCCCCTCTCAGTCAACCATTTAGAAATCCTGGCATCCAATCTCTGATTCATTCCCAAAGAAAGACTATTTCCCCAGATACCAAAGTAAATCTATTTAGAGTTTAAAGAGCTCAGCTTTCTTTTAATTCCATTAGGAAAGCCTTTCTGTATTACCCACGGGGCACTCAAAGCATGCATTCTATCTCCGAAATGGAATAAAGGAACATAATTGTCCTATACTGTCTCACATTTAATGTACTGCAGATACACGTCCCTTATGCAAATGTGTCAGGGACCAGAAGTAGAATATGAAACACAGTATTATCGGGAGAAAGATGCTCCCCCGCTTTGTCAGCTCGTGTTGTGGTGTGTGTATACGTGTGTGTGTAAATATACAGAGAGACATACATTTATAATCTACACATATGCATTTAATGTTTCTGTTTGTATGTACACATGTAATGTATATATGAAATACATTTTACACGCTGCCTCTTCTGGAGTTATAAGGTCGGAAATTTTTAAAAGATTCAAGAGAGGATTTCATATGATCCTTGCACCCAAACAGATACAAACCACTTAAAAATATCGCTGACTTAGATTTCTTAATATCCTAACTTTTATTTTGGTGGGGGGGGGCAGGTAAAGACTGAGTTTATTAGCACAGTAATATCCTAACTTGTGAAAATGGAAATTTTAAGCTTTTTCTGCTCTTCCTTTTCATTAAAATCATATCCATTGTTAAAGATAGCAAATGAAATTCAATTTCTTTCTTTTTTTTTTTACGATTTTTATTGAGGGGTAGCTATTTACAACATCGTGTTAGTTTCAGGTGTACAGCATAGTGATTCAGTTATATATACATATTATTTTTCATATTATTTTCCATTACAGTTTACTACAGGATATTGAATATAGTTCCCTGTGCTCTACTGTAAGACCTTGTTATTTATCTCTTCCATTTCTATTTCCTTGCTTAAATTCTAGAATGTTTACGGTTCCCGGTGAGAGGTGGTTTGGCCCCCTCTTTTGTAGGAATAATCATTCTCACTTTGATTTACTATATTTTTATCATCACCTGTAAAACATGTGATACAGTGGAATGTAAAACTATATTCTTGAGAGTAGACAGATGTGTAATGGGAGCTGACTTCCTGCTTCTTCCCTGTGGTGTAATTAGGAATTCTTGGAAGGTAGCTTAGGGGGACAGTTTCCAAAAAAAAAAAAAAAAAGATTTATGATGTACTTTGAAGAAATTCTGAGCATGGACAAAGGTTTCTCTTTGAAGTTTGGGGATATAATTAAAGTGGAAATAGACTTGGGATTCATAAAGCTCTTATAATTTCCTCTTTGCAGACTCGGTTTCTGGCTACCCCTCGGCGTTGTCTCAGGGCGTCTCAAGGTGAGGAAAGGGACGTACACAATGGACTTTATTTGTAGCTCAGTGGCATTTGGCAACTGGGACTTTTTCCCCTTAATTACATGTAATGACATGTAGTTTTTAAATAAACTTTTTATTTTAGAAAAGTTTGGGATTTACAGAAAAATTGTGAAGATAGTACTGAGTATCCATTAACCCTAAACCTTGTTCTCCATCATTAACATTTTAACGTTCCTATGGTACATCTGTCCTACTTAACAACCAATATTGATACACTGCCATTGACAAAGGTCAAAAATTTATTCACGCTTCCTTAGTTTTTGCCTACAGTCCCTTTTCTGTTCCAGGACCTCACATTTACATGTAGTTATTGAATTACCTTAGGGTTCCCTTTACTGTGACAACTTCTCAGACATTCCTTTTTCCTGCTGACCTTAAACAGCTTTGAGGCATAGCAGTCAGGCATCTCGTCGAACGGCCCGTAACTGAGATCTGACTGATGCTTTCCTCATGATTAGACTCAGGTTATGGATTATTAGGAGTGAGACCGCAGAGGAAAAAGTCATCCCTATCACATCCTATCAGAGTGTATACTATCAGCATGATGTATCGCTGCTGCTACTCATCTCCATCGCCTGGCTGACATAGTATCTGTCAAGTTTCTCCACTATAACATTACTCTTTCCCCCCGTTTTACTGTATCCTTTGGAAGGAAATCATGATGCACAGCTCACACTTAAGCGGTGGGGAGTTATTTTCTACCTCTTTGAGGGCAAAGTCGCTACGTAAGATTTTTGGTTTCATCTGCTTGGGAGAATTTGTCTACACTCCTCATTTATTTATTCAATAATTTGTTTACATCAGTACAGACATGTGGATATTAGTTAAAACATAGGTTATTTTGTAAAGTCATCTCTACTTCAGGCAATTCTAATCTATTGGAGACTATGCTTATTAAAAAAAAAAAATGGTGAATACCCAAACCTTCAATATTGTCCACTATTTAACCTATACCCAAAAAACCTGGTAAGAAAGCTTCATTCTAAAAGAAGAAACAACTTGCATTAAAAACTTTTTAAAAAATGATGGGGCTTCCCTGGTGGCGCAGTGGTTGAGAGTCCGCCTGCCGATGCACGGGACACGGGTGCGTGCCCCGGTCCGGGAAGATCCCACATGCCGCGGAGCGGCTGGGCCCGTGAGCCATGGCCGCTGAGCCTGCACGTCCGGAGCCTGTGCTCTGCAAGGGGAGAGGCCACAACAGGGAGAGGCCCGTGTACCGCAAAAAAAAAAAAAAAAAAAAAAAAAATGTATCTCATGTAATTTAAATAAATTCCATCCTAAGCTATTCCATAAAGAGAATATTAATAATATAAACAACTACATAAAAATTAATTCAAACTTCTAGCATCAATGACTTTTACTGTAATTAGTGATGATGGTATCTACCAAACAAAAATCAAATATTAAAACGGATACAAATACATTTCCATAAGAACATAGGAAACCTATAAATTTAAAGATCTCACCAAATATAATACTCAAAAAAGGGGAAATAATATTTAAGATGCTAACGATTAGAGGCATAAAAACCTCTCCAACTTCCTGAAATTTTGCTAACATAAAGCAAAATTGATTAAGGCATACTTACATAACTCTTCCATGATTACTTTTGTGTATACACGTAATATATGCATATAACTTAAGGTAAGTTTTTGGAGATATCGGCAATTCAGTGTAACTCAATAATTTAAAAGTTGAAGTACTAAAGGGTACTTTACTGACATTTAAATAGTGTATTAATAAAATGTTTCCATTTGTAACGAAGTTCAAGGGGAAAAAAAGCAATGATGATAAAAGTAAAAAGAGTGGTTACAGCAGGGATAAATTCTGACTGACTGGGTACAAACATGTAAAAAGTTACCAGGCTGTAGACTTCAGGTTAACACTTTCGCACTTTGCTCCATGTATTTATTCTCTTCCTTGAAAATACAGAGGGGTAGCACATCCCTAAATCCATCACCATAGCTATGCCATGACGCATGTGGACCTTACAAATGGCTCCTGGCATTCTCCAAACATTCATGACAGTCATTGTCTCTGCCGTTTATCATAAATTGTCTCAAATTTGTGGGGCAATCTGTGAAGAAGCGTTTTTTCTTCAACCAAGTATAACTGACTGAGGCCCTGGGTTATATATTAAGTTTCCCATATGTCTAGTTTGCTTCTGGCATCTCTGCCAATAATCTCACCAGGTTGGCCAAAATATACCGCATATTTTATTTGAGGCAGATAGAATTTTTAGGTAAACCAGTGAGGGGAAAGAAAGTAAATGCTTTGACAAAGAAACAGTCAAACTCACCTGGATTTCCTTAAAAACCGTACAGCGATGATCTTACGACAAGGCATTTAATTATTGATGTTTTCTTCATGTTACAAAAGATATCAAAGATATTCCTGAATTTATATATCATTTCAATTTGATAATGTTTATTTTGGGTAGCAGTCATATTACAAAAGAGTTGTATGCAAAACAGGACTTTTAGAAGTTAATCATGCTTTTCCCTTAATTTCTAGGATAATTTCTAACATGCTTTAATTTTATAATCACTTCCAAAGAGACCCGTCTGGAAACAGGAAGCCTGGTTTGAGCTGGTGCTGTGGACTGAATTGTGTCCCTTCCAAAATTCTTGTGTTGAAGCCTTGACCGCAATGCAATGGTAACCGGAGGTGGGTCGTTCAGGAGGCGATGAGGCTTAGATGACCCCACAATGGGATTGGTGTTCTTAGCGCTTTCTTGGCCACGTGAGGACACAGTGAGAAGGCAGGTGTCTGCAAGCCAGGTAGAGAGCTCTCACCCAGGATTAAATCTACAGGCACCTTGATCTTGGACGTCCAGCCTCCAGAACTACGAGAAACAAACTCCTGTTGTTTAAGCTCCCCCAGTCTGTGGAACTTTGTTGTGGCAGCCTGAGCAGACTAAGAGGGGTATCAATTCTGTCCCATCCGCTACATGTGAGTCAATAAAATGATGCAGATGTAGCCAAATATGTTTCATGATAGGAATTAAATCTTTACTGTCATGAAAAATGCACTTTTGTAACGACAGTCATGTTGTTTATTACTTGCATTTACGTTGCTCAGAGCACATGCGTATGTGGAGCCCACGATCCATCCCACATTGAGAATTTACTACCACAAAGACTTAAAAATAAAAATGGGCCAAAAAGAGATTAACAATAGTTTTTAAAGAGACTTTTTAAGAGATTAAGAAATGCCTGATTTAAGTTAACACCTGTCTTTAATATTTTGGTAATATGAAAAATAAAACTATTTTATCTTTTTACACATCCTGATTTTTTCACGAGATTTTCTTAACCTAACACCTAATTCTAATCATAAACTATACATTTGCTTGTATTTGAGTGAAGTTATGTAATATAAATGTAAGCCAAAAACACAAACGAAAGAAAATCCAAGCACGCCTAACGATGACTTTTGGAATTCGCACCAAGAAATGGAACATAAAAGTCTAGAGATCTGGTACTCTACGACAGATGAAATGAAGTCTTTCTTCTTCTTCCTTTGCATGTTTTAATTAATCTCAGTGTCTGAAGACTTCATTTCTTGTATCTCTTTTCACAAAATAAAGCTTAGCTTCAAGGGAATAAGAAAATATTGATTGATCAATAATAAAAAAATTAAGAGATTTATAGTGCCTTATGACAACACTATTCTAATTACATAAAATAGTTGGTGAAATATATAACATTTCATTAAAGGCAATTTACTAAACAATTTAACTCTCTTAATATTCTTCATTTATTTAAAAATAATTATTTCAGGGCTTCCCTGGTGGCACAGTGGTTGAGAGTCCGCCTGCCGTTGCAGGGGACACAGATTCGTGCCCCGGTCCGGGAAAATCCCACATGCCGCAGAGTGGCTGGGCCCGTGAGCCATGGCCACTGAGCCTGTGCGTCCGGAGCCTGTGCTCCGCAACGGGAGAGACCACAGCAGTGAGAGGCCCACGTACCGCAAAAAAAAAAAAAAAAAAAAGATGTGGTGGATAGATACAATGGAATATTACTCATCCATAAAAAGAATGTATTAAAGCCATCTGCAGCTACGTGGATGGACCTAGAGATCATCATACTAAGCAAAGTCAGTCAGAAAGAGAAAGACAAATATCATATGGTATGACTTATATGTGGAATCTAAAATATGACACAGATGAACATATCTGCAAAACATAAACAGACTCACAGACGTAGAGAACAGACATGTGGTCTCCAAGATGGGGTGGGGGAGGGATGGAGTGGGAGTTTGGGATTAGCAGATGCCAACTATTATATAGAGAATGGATAAACAACAAGGTCCTACTGTAGAGCACAGGGAACTATATTCAATGTCCTGTGATAAACCATCATGGAAAAGAATATGAAAAAGAATATATATGCATATGTATAACTGAATCACTTTGCTGTAGAGCAGAAATTAATACAACATTCTAAATCAACTATGCTTCAATAAAATAAATTTTAAAAACAAGAACTCAGTCCCTGTGCCATGGCAGATATTCAAAGCTCACGTGTCTGTTGATCACGGCCTCTAATGATTCAGAAGTCCTTACTACACTCAAGGCAAATGTCCTCAGAAAATTCCTCTCTCCCTCCCTCTGCCCCTTTCTCTCTCCCTCCTTCCCTCCTTCCTTCTTCTGGCAGGTGAGGCAATAATACAGAAGGCAAAGCCAAAATCTACCCCTAAATTCTGATCATCAACAGCACTGGCCTCGTTTGTCAACTTTAATGAGATTTCACAATTTTAATGAAATGAATCGATCTTAATCTTAAGGAGAAAAAAAAGAGGCAAACTCAAGAAGTATGTAAGTACACTGTCAATATTATATACATATTTATATTTTTGTCTACTTTGGAGGTAAGTCAGTAGGACGTCACATAGTCCACACACATATATACTTTTAATCTTTTTTTTTAATTACTTTATTTTTTGGCCACATTGGGTCTTCATTGCTGCACACAGGCTTTCTCTAGTTGTGGTGAGCGGGGGCTGCCCATCATTGCAGTGCACGGGCTTCTCATTGCGGTGGCTTCTCTTTTGCAGAGCACGGGCTCTAGGCGTGCGGGCTTCAGTAGTTGTGGCACCTGGGCTCAGCAGTTGTTGCTCACAGGCTCTAGAGTTCAGGTTCAGTAATTGTGGAGCATGGGCTCTAGGCGTGTGGGCTCAGTAGTTGTGGCTTGTGGGCTCAGTAGTTGTGGCTCGTGGGCTCAGTAGTTGTGGCGCACGGGCTTAGTTGCTCTGCAGTATGTGGGATCTTCGTAGACCAGGGCTCGAACCCGTGTCCCCTACACTGGCAGGCGGATTCTTAACCACTGCGTCACCAGGGAAGTCCCACACATATATATATATTTTAAATTACAGGCTATAAAATAAAAAGAATGCTGCTCAAAAAGCTGGAGGGATTTAAAATTTTAACAGGTGCTTTCCCCTTTGTTTCTCCAATTACAGTCTTTTGAGACACAGTCCACACCCATCCTCAGGTTCTGGACAGAGGCTTCCAGCTGGGAAGTTGATGCCCACGACCCATTAACAGAAAGACTCAAATGCAAAGTTCAGGTTAAAAAAAAGTCTGCCTTTCAACAGCCCCTGTGTCGCCTTTCTCTTCAAAGAGTAGAGATCCTGGAAGATTTCTTACACACCCTGGGCATTACTGGCACATAGTTATACAGGCAAACATTTCCATCCTTCAGCTAAGAACCGGGCCCCCTAGATCCCGTGGGTCAATCGTTTACTTTATTGAGATATAATTCACAACCACATAATTCACCCATACGAAGTGTATAATTCAATAGTAAAACACAAGCACTGTAGTAAAGGTTCCTGTAAACATAATTGGAAGAGCACTTTTCAATCACTTTAGTGCTGCCACACTTGTATACTAGCTATGCTAAAATGTCAATGTAAGTAACTATACTCTGATAAAAATTTTTAAAAATTAAAAAATTTTTTAAAATTTAAAAAGAAATGTAAGGTGAAAAGTTCTACTTAAGCCTTGAGTCTGACTTTCACTTACATATTAAAATAACACATATTAAAAAAGAGAGACTTTCCTGAATGGGGTTGTAAGATAGAAGCTCTAAAATGCTTATTTTGCAAAATCTTTAACAAATTAAGTTAATCCAACTGTAACTTATCTAATGAGTTATATTCAATGGAATATGGGGTTTTTAGCTTTCAAGCTTTCAGAATGTTAAAAAATAATTCTGCATGAACGGTAAATAATGCTTTGTTTTGTTTTCATTCCTTTCTCAAGTAGATGCAAACCACTCCTCTCTTCCAACGTTCAAAAGAGTTTTGTTTCAAATCTAATTAAATTCCATTAGTGAGAAAAAACGCTTTTTAAGTTTTACACGTATGCCTTAGTGCATTTAGTTTTCGACAGTGATCTCTTTACAAACTTGACGTTGCACAGTAAATCACTTCTATCACATCATCTTTAACTCACAATTGAAGACATTGCATTGTTTTTTTGTCTTACGGGCATTTTTTTCTTTCTTTCTTTTTTTTTTTTTAACGGGCACTTTTAAAATTTGCTTATTCTTAAACTATTGTTTTTCCTTAGAAATAAGTATTCCTGCGGAATTTACTCTAAGAAATCATAATGGTTTAAATACTGAAGATAAGCTACATATATGGAGTTAAACAGAGTATATACTCCATTTAGGAAAAATAAAGGAGAAAAAACAGGCATTGAAAAGGTTGTATCTATAAGACCACGTCCCTTAGATAGGTACGGAGTATTTTTACTAATTGTTATACCGAACATCCTTGAGAAGTGAAATTCATGAAGTTATCAAAACCGATGTTACCAAATTTCCTAAAAGGACTTTCTTTGAATGTATAGCTTGTAATGGTTTCTAGTATTGTATTAGGTTGTAGGATAATAAAGATTCTGCCAAAGAAGTAAAGTGATTCTACAATAGGACTTACTAAATATGGACATATTTCCAGTGCTATTTACTAAGTACCCTCTTTTCAGGCCTAGAAAGACATTCACTTGTTTCCAAATGTGCTTTCAATCTGATTTATACGAGCATGTAGATGCAGAAATATAAAGTACACCATTCAAAAACTGTTCATATCAGGATATCTGAGAACAGTTACGCAAAGCATTATCTTTTAAGGCAAGCTGGCTTCACAAATCGTATTTTCTCACTAATCTCCTTACAAACTAAAAAAGGAAAACTAAAAATTCATTACTGAAAAGTACATGTACCTTTTTCTACATGCAGGTAATCCCTAACCTTCCTAAATGGCCCCCAAATTTCATAATCTTCATCTGAGTGGAAAATTTACTGGGATAGAAAGTGGAGCAGACCAAAGAACTTATGGCAAGTTGCCTGAAACTCCCGACTGAAAACGGAAAGATTCCAGAGAAGGAAACCATTCAGCCCAGAGGACGGCCTGGGCCCCACGACCTCACGAGCATCCTGGTCTATTCCTCTGCAACTGCCCGTCCCTCAGGTTCCACGGATCAGACCATGAATGACCCCAGACGGCTGCCCACCTGGGCTCCGTCCTCTGGTGGAAGCAAAGAGGGTGGAAACGAAGCTGAGGACCAAGAAGGCACCCAGGATGTGCCCCAGACCCCGGGTGACGGGCACACAGATGCCGCCGGCACCTGAGGCCGCTGTCAGCCGTGATCTCCACAATCATTTGAAGAACAACAGGACAGTATTAATTTGGACAGAGTTACCGGCATGAACCTTTTTTATGCATTTTTAATTAATTTTTATTGGAGTGTGGTTGCTTCAAGATGTTGTGTTAGCCTCCACTGCACACCAAAATGAATCAGCCATGCACAGACATTTATCCCCTCCCTTCTGGACTTCCCTCCCATTAGATTACCACCATGCATTAGGTACAGTTCCCTGTGCCATACAGTGTGTTCCCACCGGTTGTCTATTTTATGCATAGTATCAATAACGTATATGGGTCAGTCCTAGTCCCCCAGTTCCTCCCACCCACCCCTTCCCCCCTTGGTGTCCATACATTTGTTGTCTACGCCTGTGTCTCTATTCCTGCCCTGGAAATGAGATCATCTGTACCAGTTTTCTATGTTCCACATATCTGCGTTACTACACGATAGCTGCTTTTCTCTTTCTGACTTATTTCACTCTGTATAACAGTCTCTACGTTCATCCACGTCTCTACAACCGGCATGAAACTTAACTGGAATTTCAAAATATCTTAGCTCTCTAAAAGCAGAACTCTTCTTATTAACGTATATAAGCCTGTGGTCAACTTCCCCATCTTGAATTTTTAATACAGCTAAGAGGTACCTCACGTGGGCAACCAGGCCACTGCCTAAACCTTGTCTCATTTAGTCCCTTTAACAATTCTGTGAGGTGGACATTGCCATCATCTCTACAGATGGAAACCACTGAGGCCACAGATTGAAGAACTGAAAGTGGAAGATGAGGTTTTGATGGCAGAAGAGTTGGCCCTAAATTCTATACTCTCCCTAAACTTCTGCCCTACCTCAAGAAAAATGCCCTCAGTCTGGGCTTCCCTGGTGGCGCAGTGGTTGAGAGTCCGCCTGCCGATGCAGGGGACGCGGGTTCGTGCCCCTGTCCGGGAAGATCCCACATGCCGCGGAGCGGCTGGGCCCGTGAGCCGTGGCCGCTGAGCCTGCGCGTCCGGAGCCTGTGCTCCGCAACGGGAGAGACCACAGCAGTGAGAGGCCCGCGTACAGCAAAAAAAGAAAAAGAAAAAAGAAAGAAAAATGTCCTCAGTCTCAAGATAATTTAGAAGTTAGCTTAAATCAGCAGACTTCTCCAGTTAAAAGAAAAATCACATGATCTGAGGAAGTGTTTGTATTTTGAGAGTATATAAATTCTGCTGCTGAAAACCTTAAAAGGAAGGGAAAACTCACAGTCTTACACACACACACACACACACACACACACACACACAGCCCTGTAGTTCGTCCTATGGGTGAAGAAAAGGTCTGCCTAAGAATCTTCTCTGGCCCAACTTAAATGAAAACTGTAATTGTAAACCTTTTTCTACTGTTTTTCTGCCCCAAAGGCGTATGGCCTGATAGATGGTTCTTCTGTTTTGGGGAAAGTACAATGAATCCTGTCTTTTGTGCCAAGGATGTTGGAGCCCAGAGCCTGGAGATTAGAAGTTAAATTTCTCTACACAAGATGGCTGGAGGGAAGGAGTGAGGACCAGAAATCCAGTCACCCATGACCAGATATTCAGAGCAACAGATAATCGGAGAATAAGGACTCAAACCCTAACCTCCAAAACACTGAGAACCGTGGTGAACTTCCCACAATAAACAGGATGGGGCATGTCTGGGTGTTAAGACAATGTGGTCCCAGATGCCTGGAGAATTTAGTGGGTAGGTAGGAACTTCCTGACAGAAGCAGGGGCAGGGGAGGGAAGGAGGAATGAAAGAAAGAAAAAGACACACACTGATCTAGAGGGTTTTTCCCTTGGTGACCAAGTTAAGGGACAGAAAGGTTTCTGGGGTGATGCCTGAATTTTTGAATTTAAAGTGACCTTCTGAACTGAGTAATCTTACGTCTCCGATCAAAGACCGTGCAGTATTAGAACCCATCTAGTTCAACCCTCCATCCTATAAAAGAGGAGTGATTTCCAAAGAAGTAAACACCTGCCAACGTCTTACAGCTTTTCACCAACAGTTCTCCTGCACCCTAGTCCAAGGTGCTTCTCTTTTCATGACTCATTTCTGGAAACTTCTCATAAAAAAATTTAACTTAGGAAAAACATTCTCAACCTACTTATAAGTGTATATATAAGTGTATATATATATATATATATATATATATATATATATGTAACTTGTAAGCCTGTTAGAAAACTCTTTTATTAAAAGAAATACAGATAACTATTTCTACTGATTTGAGTTTCCATCGTTAATATTTCTAATTTTTCTCTGATATGTAAGTTGTCACCTCAAAATTCTTCCCTCCTGAGCAACTCTCTTCACACACACACACACACACACACACACACACGTCTTCATAGTCTTGGCACAGTGATGATTACAACTGCCGATCGAAGGAATAAGCTGCAAACCGTGCTAATAACAGGTGTGCAGACAACAGCAATGAACGCAGCCCAGACCCAGCCCTCAAGGGGCTTCAGCTTAGTGGAAAACCAAAAAATGAAAATCAGCTTAATGAGGGTTATTTAAAAATATACAGTAAGGAGTCCATAGGGTTGTACCCATGTCACAAGGATTCATCCTTTCAAGGGGGGATAGCACGCATGTGTGTGTTTCTGGTTCCTGGTTCAGTTCTTATGTAAGGTATGTACTCGCTTAAACACTGTTCACTGGTGCTGAATTTTGAAAAGGACTCTTCTGTTTCACCTCTAATCTGGAAAATGCATTCATTTATCCATTCGATACCTAACACATCCAAATAATATTGTAGGCGCTTAGACTACAACACTGAAGAAAATGTACCCAGGTCTGTTCTTCTGGAAATGTCAGTGTACTAGAAATATTAAAAAGTAGCATATGACAACACATGGTGTGGGGAGCGTCACTGTGACCGCAAGTGGAAGGGCAGAGGCTGGCAGGAGGAAACGGCATGAACCTCGAAAGGTTGTCCATAAAGTAGGGCACCGACGACCAGGGCTCATGTTCACATGCAGAGGTCTGGGGGCTGAGCCAGGTCACACACGAAGGTGGAGGGAATATCCCCAGGAGAAGATGATGGGGGAGAGGGTTTGATCATCCTCGTGGACTGATGTTGGGGAAAAGATGCTGGAGAAAGGGGAGCCATGGGAAGAGGGAGAGGACAAGCCGGACGGACGGGTGAGACAGCATCACCGCCACTGTGGTGGTGAGGGAGCCCCAGGCCACTGCATCCACCCTGACCATGTTCAAGTCCACGCCTTCCCCTGCTCGTCACTCCGCAGCTTCCTGGGTGCCCTGCACACCCACTGTCTTTTCTCCACACGGAAGCGGGCGATTCTTTTAAACACGAATCAGATCATTTTATTCCCCTGAAAACCCGCCAGTGGTTTCTCACCGCTCTTAGGAGATCATCCAAACTCCTTATCCTGGCCCGCGAAGCTGTCCTCCACGACGGGACCCCTGTGCAACCTCCCAGCTGGGTCTCCTGGTCCCTCACCGGGTCCCCTGCAGCCACAAAGGCTGCCCTGCGGCCCCTCCGTTAAAGGTCGGGTGGGTCTCGACTCAGGCCCTTCACGCTTCCCGCTCTCCCTGCCTGGCAACGCTCACCTGTGGTTTGGGTACTGCTTCCTTTTCATCACTCCAGTCTCCAGCCAAATGGGACGTCCTCCCTGCCCCCCAAGTCCAAACACACCCTCCTTCCTGCCCTCCCTGTTCCTTTCATCTTGCTTTACTTCATCCAGAGCAGCTGCCCCTCTCTAAAGATGTACTTTTCCTACTTTCTCCCTTGTGTGCGTGTGTTGTGGAGGCAGTATTTTTTTTTTTTTTTTTTTTTTGCTGGTACGCGGGCCTCTCACTGCTGTGGCCTCTCCCGGTGCGGAGCACAGGCTCCAGATGCGCAGGCTCAGCGGCCATGGCTCACGGGCCCAGCCGCTCCGTGGCATGTGGGATCTTCCCGGACCGGGGCACGAACCCGTGTCCCCTGCATCGACAGGCAGACTCCCAACCACTGCGCCACCAGGGAAGCCCCGAGGCAGTATTTTTGTTTATCGTCTTTCTCTCGCACCACAAGGAACCTCTAGAAGGGATTCTGCCCGTGTTACTCACCTTTCCATCCCAAAGGCCAAGAACAATGCCTGGCACATCGTAGACACTCAAAAGACACTTTAAGAGTTAAAGATATTAAAGATTGAGTGATAGGAGCTAAGACACGAATAAGCCCACCGGAGGACAACCTAAGAGGAAGGTTCAGGCAGATGGAAAAGTGTGCTAAAGCAGTGACATATAAAATGAAACCTAAAGGTGTGCGAGGATAAATTAGGAGTTTGGGATGAACGCATACACACTACTCTATATAAAATAGATGAACAGGGGGCTTCCCTGGTGGCGCAGTGGGTGAGAGTCCGCCTGCCGATGCAGGGCACGCGGGTTCGTGCCCCGGTCCGGGAAGATCCCACATGCCGCGGAGCTGCTGGGCCCGTGAGCCATGGTCGCTGAGCCTGCGCATCCGGAGCCTGTGCTCCGCAACAGGAGAGGCCGCAGCAATGAGAGGCCCGCGTACCAGCAAAAAAAAAAAAAAAAAAAAAAAGATGAACAACAAGGACCTACTGTAGAGCACAGGGAACTCTACTCAATACTCTGTAATAGCCTACATGGGAAATGAATCTGAAAAAGAGTGAATATATGTATATGTATATCTAAATCACTTTGCTGCACTCTTGAAACTAACACATTTCAGTCAACTATACTCCAATCTAAAATAAGAATTTTTTTTAGAAAAGATGAAACGTAAAACACAAATACAACATAACATACTGAGTGAAAGCTCAAAGGGTGAGTGGAGTATCCAAATACAAGAGAATAAAAACTTTAAAGCCTCAGACTGAAATTAAAGCCCATGCGGAAGCAAGGACAGTACGGATGGTCCCAAGAAACGAGGAAGAAACCCTGACGGCAAACGGAGGCGAGACTGTGAAAACAAGGACAGTGAGATCAGCCCCAAGAATGTTCAGATCAACTGAGCAGCTGGAAATTGCTTGTCCTGCCTACACTGAGTATAGGAGTGTTTCTAGGAAGGTCCAGCATATAATGGAAGTTCACTAAATTGCTATTAAAGGGGCTAAGAGACCAATGCATCGTTATCATAAGAGAGATGGCTTAGTTACAGAATCATACAACACCAACGTTAAAGGAGTCTTCTTAAGCCATCTATTCATTCTTCAATCCCTGGTCATCCTCAGACATCTACTGAGCACCTACCATGTACCAAGCAGGAGACTGATGATACAGTTAACACTGTATTGATACGTTATTCTCCTTGGACATTGCTACAGATGGTTACCTCCACTTTCCACTCTGAGAATAAGTGTTACAAGCAGCCTTCTGGAAACAGTGCCCTTGGATCTCTAATGTAATGACAGGTCCTGAGGTGAGGAATGTCAGGCCCTTCAGGAGGGGAAAGTGGAGCACGTGGAACCTGCGGGAAGGGGATTCTGGGGCAGGTAGAGGCTTGCGGGCCCCTCCAGCCCTGCCACGGAGGCAAATACCACCAGCTGAAATTAAACAGGTACATCAATAAGACACTGGAGAGAATGTTCTCTAACACCATACACGGAAATAAACTCAAAATGGATTAAAGACGTAAATGTAAGGCCGGATACTCTAAAACTCTCAGAGGAAAACAGGGAAGAACGCTCTTCGACATAAATCATAGCGAGATCTTTTTGGATACGCCTCCGAGTGTAATGAAAATAAAAACAAAACAAAACAAAACAAACAAAAAACCCCAAGACAATGAAAATGTCTCGTAATTGAAACAACCTCCTACCAATGGAGAATCCATTCTAATGACCCCCCGCCCCTAGCTGTCAAAAAGAGTTTAGGAGATACGAGGATATATGTATTCGTATGATTCCCTTTGTTATAAAGCAAAAACTAACACACCATTGTAAAGCAATTATACTCCAATAAAGATGCTAAAAAAAAAAGTTTACTACCAAAGTTGGAATTAATACACAAAGACAAGTTTCCCAGGGTGTGGATAGAGATTTGTTCACATTATGTCTTAATAAAAACCTCTCTTGTAGGTGTATTTTAGGCTTTCAAGGTGATCGCCTCAAGGTATCCCTGTCCTTTTCCATTGGAACTTCCTGGGATGATAGGAATGTTTTCACAGCCCAGTACCACTAGCCATACGTGGTGACCGACTTCCAAGTGACTACAGCAACTGAGAAAATGAATTTTTAATTTAAGCTTAGTTAGCTTTAACTCATTTAAATATACACAGTTACATGTGGCTAGTGGCTACCGTGCTTATCATCACCATCAGGCCACAGCTGTGGTCCTAACACTGGTTAACAGAGGCTGATGTGTGAGAAATGATATCACTGCCTTCGCTTCCACCAGCACTGAAATGAGAATTTCCCCCAACCCAGAATGACAGTTAAACTAGTATAGTCTTTGGTTAAATTAATTATTTTTTATTGACGTATAGTTGATTTACAATGTGTTAGTTTCAGGTGTACAGCAAAGTGGTTCAGTTTTTTATATATATATATATATAAAATATATTAAATGAATACATACATACATAAATATATATATATATCTTTTTTCAGATTCTTTTCCCATATAGGTTATTACAAGATACTGAGTAGAGTGCCCTGGGCTATACAGTAGGTCCTCGCTGTTTACCTATTTTAAATACAGTTGTGTGTATGTTACTCCCAAATTCTTCTTTCTAAAGGGTTAGGTAATCAACACTATTCCTGAGGTCCCCTCATTCTACTCATAAATGTATTAGCTGTTTGACTGTCCATAACTCTTATCATTTCTCTGGACCTCAGCTGCCTTACAAGTAAAATAAATGACTGGAACCAAGAAGCCATTTGCTACCTGACGTGTTTTTCCATATCAAATATATATGACTTAAATCAGTCTACTTCACACTTTGAAAGAGCTATTCTTTGTAGGTAATTAATATGCCTAAAACATCATCGGCCTGAAGATGCATCATTGATTTAATAAACAGCTCTGAAGAAAACAGAGAACGGTATATGTATTCCAAGGTCTCCTACAACTTCAGCAATAGAAATTTGTAAAAAATGTGCATCTTGGGGTCAAGGACCTACAAATATTCAATACAGACATAATAAATTATTATAACACATCAGCAGTTTTCATTTTCTTAATCGGATAGTACTTTTTTTAACATCTTTATTGGAGTATGATCGCTTTACAATGGTGTGTTACTTTCTGCTTTATAACAAAGTGAATCAGCTATATGTATACATATATCCCCATATCCCCTCCCTCTTGCGTCTCCCTCCCACCCTCCCTATCCCACCCCTCTAGGTGGTCACAAAGCACCGAGCTGATCTCCCTATGTGGCTGCTTCCCACTAGCTATCTATTTTACGTTTGGTAGTGTATATATGTCCATGCCACACTCTCATTTCGTCCCAGCTTACACTTCCCCTTCCCCATGTCCTCAACTCCATTCTCTCATAGGTCTGCGTCTTTATTACCGTCTGGCCCCTAGGTTCTTCATAACATTTTTTTTTTTTTTAGATTCCAAATATATGTGTTAGCATACAGTATTTGTTTTTCTCTTTCTGACTTACTTCACTCTGTATGACAGAGTCTAGGTCCATCCACCTCACTACAAATAGCTCAATTTCCTTCCTTTTTATGGCTGAATAATATTCCATTGTACATATGTGCCGCATCTCCTTTACCCATTCATCGGTCGATGGACACTATCTTGCTTCCATGTCCTGGCTATTGTAAATAGTGCTGCGATGAACATTGGGGTGCATGTGTCTTTTTGAATTATGGTTTTCTCAGGGTATATGCCCAGTAGTGGGACTGCCGGGTCATATGGTACTTCTATTTTTAGTTTTTTAAGGAACCGCTATACTGGTCTCCAAATTGATACAGATAGTACTCTTATAATAAAAAAAAGTACAGAAATACCATATTAAACCCAGGCCAATAACATCCAGCAAAAGCAACAAATCACATACACAATAAACATATAAAAAGAGTAACTGGAAATTCCCTGGCTGTCCAGTGGTTAGGACTCTAAGCTTCCACTGCAGGGGGCCCCGGGTTCGATCCCTGGTCGGGGAACTAAGATCCTGCAAGCCACAATGCACAGGCAAAAAAATAAAAATAATAAAAATAAAATAAAAAGAGTAATGTCGCCCACAGCATGGTCTACCCATTTTATTTTTCTTAATCATGGCTTAAGTTAAAGTTAGTCCACAAGAGTGGCGTCTGTTAGCAATGAAGTGTCAAACTGAGTTTTGAATTTCCTAGCTTTTTACATATAAAAGCCTCTAAGAGTGTCTTAAGGATGGTAGTAATATTGTACATTAGACACGAATTCCAGGCCATTGTTACCTGCTTTCAGATTGTAAAACCTGTGTTAAAAGCATCCCAAAATATATTTATTCTGTTGGTCTTTGAAGTAATTATTTTGGCTGAAAGAATTCCAGAGTAATTAATTTCTTCCTTATATAAAATTTAAATTTATGAGAAAAATGAACATATATTCATAGTCAGGTAAAATTATTAATTCATTACGTCTGCATCTCACATTCTCCTACAATTATAGTAGACTATTAAAATGTTTTTTAATAGTCTACTATAATTGTATACCAGCTGGTGATATACCAGCTAGACGTAAATGAAGATTATTTCAAATCTATGGATCAAACTCAACGCTCTGTAAGCCTTAAAAAAAAAAAAAGAAAAAAAAAAGAAAGCTAAAAAAACTATCTCAAAAACAATAAAAAGAAAATAAGCAAGCTATTCAATTTTATTCAATGAATAGACTTGGAAAATCAGGACTGGAAGTGGTTACTAATTATTTTTAAATACTTTTAATTACTAGTACTAAAGGGAAATGCTGCAGAAAGCAATTTGTAAATAAACAAAGAAGGAGTTTCAAAGAAAACTCAGAAGACATTTTCTTCAAGCCCCCTTTTTAAATGAACTATCAAAGCAAAGACTCCTTTTTCGAATTCCATTCAATGACATTAGAAGAACTGATGATTGCTAGTAGTGCCTTTAAAATAACCTGTAAAATTCTCAAAAAGGGGCCGTACGACACATAAGCCCACCTTCCAAGAGACACAGCATCTCCTCGGTCAGCAAATATTTGTTCATCATTTACTAATACATGCAAGGAAATGGGGGCAAAGAGGTTAAAAAAAAAATCAGTTCCTGCAATTCTGCAGCTCATGGTCTGGAGAACATACAAGACAGAAAGGCAGCAAACACGGATGGAGGTACGGATAGAGGCCAACGGGAAGACAAGTGGCTGTGTGGTGAGGTTGAGGGCAAATGGAAGATGGACAGTGTGGAGCTGCCGATGCCTATTCCTAGAAGGACATGTCGCCCCCCTGCCCGTACCCCCTGCCCCACTACATCAGTGGAAATATTATTCTTTCAAGGCTCTGCTTAGCGAGCAGCCCCAGCAAAGCATCCTGGTCTAAAAGGCACAGAGGAGGCACTCAATAAACGTGGGCCAAATGAATAGCCCTTTTCTGGTCTCTGCAAAGCCGGGTCATGTAAAAGTTTAAAACTTCATTACGTACAGTCAAGTGTCCATTCAGGGGCAGCTGAACGGTCTTACCCTACGATCTGCATTCTTGAAATCGGGCCCTCTTTCTCTGCATAAACTCATTACCTCATCCATCAATCACTTAGAGTACCTGGGATACACAGAGCATCCTTTAGTTGCTGGTGTACTGACACGGGAAAAACACCTGCTCTTAAGTCCCAGCGGGAATAAAAACTTTTAAAAATAAATGTTGTCTAAAATAACAACAAAAATATCAGACAGTGATGTGTGCTACACAGAGAATTAAAATGGTGTGATGTGACAGAGACAGGGTGGGTCCTCTGGTGGCCTCAGGTGTCTTAGTCCTGACATCCCCAGAAGTAGACCTTGGGACAAGGATTCAGGTGCAAAACGTTTATTCGAAATGCGGAAGAAACATCAGTGGGGGTGGGGGACTGAGACCAGGAGATCGAGTAGCCAGGAGAAGCTTCTTTATCAGGACAGTCACCGCCATGAGCGGCATCACTTAATCCCTGGTGTTAATTTTCTGGGCAAACCCTGGGGCCCTGTGGACATACACATGCTTCCGAGTTTCCCAATGCTGGCGGGTGGGGAGCTGGGGTATTTATACGCCAAGTCCTATCAGTCATTGGTTGAGAGCCGATGGGGAGAGAGTATCAATTCCCTGGCACTGCTGTCCTTCTGGGCCATAAGGGAGGCTCAAGTGAGGTGTAGATGCCACAGGTCTGCCGGGATGTGGCAGGTAGGGTGCAGGGCTGTGCCTGCAGGGGGCCTCCTGGACCAGGAGACAGGTGCGCTGGGGTCTAGATGGAGGGAAGGATCCAGGGTAAAAGACTCCCAGACGGAAGGAACTGCTAGTGTAGGATCAAGCTTGGAATGCTCATCCAAGGTCACCCAGATAGAATGTCTGGAGCCAAGTGGATGACAATATCACATCAGACCACAGAGGGCTCTGGACGCCAGAGTAAAGGGCCTGGGCGACACCAGTGGGAAATACGGGCTCGACAGGACCTTACGTGCATTTTCTTCTTGTTTTTAACTTATATGGGTGTGTGTGTGTATATATATATATAACATATATAATATATATATATTCTTTTTCAGATTCTTTTCCATTAGAGGTTATTATAAAATATTGAGTAGAGTTCCCTGTGCTATACAGTAGGACCTTTTTGGTTATCTATTTCATATATAGTAGTGTGTATATGTCAATCCCAAACTCCTAATTTACCCCCCTCGCCCCACCTTCCCCTTTGGTCACCATAAGTTTGTTCTCTAAGTCTGTGAGTCTATTCTTTTTTGTGTAAATAAGTTCATTTGTATCATGATTTTAGATTCCACATATAAGTGATATCATATGGTATTTGTCCTTGTCTGACTTACTTCACTTAGTATGATAATCTCAAGGTCCATCGATGTTGCTGCAAATGGCATTATTTCATTCTTTTTTCTGGCTGAGTAATATTCTATTGTGTGTGTGTGTGTGTGTGTGTGCGCGCGCGCACGCACGCGTGCACGTGTACCACATCTTCTTTATCCATTCCTCTATAATTTCAATTTTCAAAAGATGACTGGTGCAAATGAGTAGCGGAGTCCTGAGTGGAAGCAGGAAAGTCAGGACGCTGCTACAGAGGCAGACTCATGGCGGCGGAGAGGCAGGAGCGGCCAGATCAAAAACCCTGCGTGCGTTCTTCTTTAGGGATTCTGTGTCCGGTAGTGTCAGTGCGACCTTTTACTAAGAAGGAAGAAGACTAGAGGCGGAGTATGTTTGAGGAAAGAAATGAAGTGGTTGTTTCAGTCAAGTTAAAGTTAAGATGCCTACGAGATATTTGCAGATGGAGAAAAAATACAAGTTTGAAATCAGAGAAGCATCAGAACTAGAGATCAATATTAGTGTCATCTACACGCATACTGCATTTGAAGTCAAGAGATTAGATAAAGAAGAAATGTGTTCCAAAGACAGACTGTTATCTTGGAAATAATAGTTTCATGTCAGTAATCTTTTACTGTATCCGTAAAACGTACCTCAGTAAGCACAGGCGACTCATTCATTACTTATTGAATATACAATTCCCCTGAAACTATCACAACACAGTTGATATATAGTATATCAACTATATACCTCAATAAAAACTATATATATAGTATATCAACTATATACCTCAATAAAAATTACTTATTGAATATAAAAGAGACGTGTGGCATTACGCTGAGAACTGTAGGAAATTAAAAATATATCATATATTAATTCTCATTTTTAAGATCTAAGGTCTACAAACCCTTCAAGATTAAAGATTGACCACAGTAATTGTCCCAAGAGATAGAGAAAAAGGACCATGGAAACTCAAGAGAGAGAGATTACTTCCACCTGGCAAAATCATAAAAGGTTTAGAGTGGAAAGAGCATTTAAGCTGGGGCTTAAAGCCTTTTCAAATCTGTAGACCTTGCCCTGTAAACACTTAGAAAGTGGATGCATTTCAAGAGTTAGAGATTTAAAGAACAAAATCACAGAGACGGGACATTGGAGGGAGCATAATTCTGGAGTTCATTAAGCAGCTCAATTTGCAAGATGATAAAATATATGAATGGGATATAGGTGGTGAATATTTCTAGAATACAGAGTTATTAAATTCATTTCTCAAATATTCCATGTGAGTAAATAATTCACTTTCCACGGTGTTAAATATATATCTGGTCGGGTTTAAGAAAAAATTTTAAAAGACATAATTTCATTTCACCTCCATTTTATAGAGCGTTATTTTCCACTATACGCAGCCACTATGAACAATCATTACGCACTTAGGAACTTGGTTCTCACTTTCATTGCCCATTTCGGTTATACTGTTCCCACATTGTAGATAATTTCCCATCTATCTGTCTATCTGATTTTATGTTGAAAGACTGAAAATTTGTGCATTAAAATTGGATCTGTAAGGTGGGATTACTAATTACTGGTCAGTAGAAAGGAAAAGGAAAAGACCTGGGCTGGGTAAAAAGAAGACGGAAAAGGTGCAGAACAGTGAAGTACAGGGGACATGCCCCAGTGACCGATCGAGGGGACGGGATGTGTGGACCACAGAGAGGGTGTCACCAGTTCCACACCCTGCACTTGCCTCTAGACAGCCTTCATTTTAGACCCACCAGTTCAGCTCCTTTTTGCCATTCTTTAGGAGACCATGAGAAACATCCTTTTATGGTGGCATTTGAAGACTTCTTAGTTCACAGTTCCCCCAAAACAAAAACGTAGCCATAAAGGACTTTCTGAAAAACACTGCACGTGAGAGATTGCACATTTTCTCATACTGTTTGTTGTAAGAATAAAGTTTATAATCACTGAAGGACCAAGTGTTTATCTCTATGGTGGGTCTCAAGAAGACTGTCATGCTAACAATACGTGACTGCACGTACAGGAAAGTGAAACCAAGTTACAAATTAGAAAACGCAACAGGCAAAGAAGTGATAAACTCAAAGAATATGCCTGACCTCTTTCCAAAAGAAAGGTGAGTAGAAACAATTGCAATAAGTGAATCAGTGAGGGGCACCTCAGGAGGATGGGCTGGAAGCAAGTGACAAAGGAGCAGTGACCCCCCTGCCTGGACTGGGCCTTAAGACTCAATAACTTAGAAACACTTAGTTAAAAATATGTGCAAAATGACAACTACCAAGAAGACACCACATACAAATCAGTCAACGCTTATAGAAAATGACTGAATAATACTATTACTACGTAAATAACGTGTTCCTCCAACATTTAAATACCTGTGTACTTTCAAAGAAAATTTAACATCGTCTGCTCGACCCAGAAATTATGAAAATATAATATATTCTATGTCCTGAGCTATCTAGGTAAGATACCAGTTGGGGAGGAAAGAGGAAAAAAAGGGAAGAAAGAGGAGAAAAAGTAAATCTATCTTATAAAAATAATTTTTATAGTTCATAAAATCAATTTTTCATAGTAAAAAAGGGCAATAAAATATAGAACTACTCTCCAGTTAAAAAACAGAACTAATTTTGCCCCCCAGCACGTGCACATGTAATTTCTATTCTTCGGGCCTTCCGGAAAGCATCAAAATACAACAGAGTGACCCAAAGGGACAAAATCTTTCTTCCTCCCCCTCCTCCTTCAGTGAATGATTTATTGTTCAACAAGGGTTAACTCAGGTCAGCTTAAGGGAAAAAAAAAAGAAAGAAAGAAAAAAGAGGGAGCTGGTACTCACAGCCTTTACAGATTGAAAAATACTCCCTGGTTATTTACCCTTCAGTGGGATACAAGGCACAGTTGATAACATTTTTAAATACTTGGGTTCACATCAAGTTACCTCTCCTACTTTCAAATGGTCCTTTCAAGATATCTGTGTTGACAGGCCCGAACTTGCAGTGCCCTGCCCCAGAAGGCCCACCCAAGTAGAATGTTGAAAAATGCCTCTGCTCACAGATGGTAATATACCAGATGCTGGAAAACACCAAGTGGGTTGCCATTTGAGTTTGGGTCTAAACTAAATGAGCTGGGTTACTAACTGGGTTCATTTGTCATTAGACTCACCTTCCTAACCTCCAAAGAGCACATTTTCATTGTGACCTGCCTGCATGCCTTTGTGGGAGGAACGGGTAACTCACACACACTGTATGCAAATATCTCTTAAAACGACAAGCAATAATCTTGCTTAACAACAGACTTTACGGAAAAAACTCTCTACAGTTCACCCTTATTGCTATACGACTTTTCCAGGTAGCCTCACGGAAAAGGAATTTCGGGCACTGGGAAAAGCGTGTGCAAAATCGTGCAAAAATCAAACCGTGGGGAATCGTAAGGACTGCACATCAGAGGTGGATGGCTGAGGGCAATAAGGAGTTTGAGCTGGATCCAGGGAGGATGTGTAAAATAGGAAATCCTGTTTCTAGATTTTTGAAAGGCAATAACGTACAGAACAATTTGTTTACATGATCTGAAAAGACACTTTCTTCAAATAAGGCATTACCACAAGAGTCATATAATTGTAAACAAAAATGAAATCCCATCATAAAGCTGAGACTACTTGTAATAAAGGCCACAATGAAGAATCTAGGTTTACATGTTTATTACACGCGAAATTCAGCCTGGCTTCTTTCCCTTTCCCACATTGGTGGGAAATTATCATCGCTGCTAATTTCCCTGCCCTGTAATCCCACAATGTATTTTAACTTTCTTTCCCTGCTACCTACCAGCTGGGGAGAGAGAGAGCCTGCAAAGTGTGGAATGCAGCCAAGTCGATCTGAAGAGACAAAACTGACATGAACTGTGAAAGCAAAGGATGTGACAGCCTCAGAATTCTGACCTTTAGAACAGGAAACCCAAGGTACGACTCAGCTCCCCAACCTGCATGCTTTCTTTTGTATCTGGGTAACAGGGCACAGATTTCCTGTTATTAAAGCATTTGTGGATTACCTTTCCAAGGGTCACGAGAGCTTCTGAACAGATAAGTGCAGGGAGACAATGAGATGACCGTTAACAGGGCCCGTCAGCTAGGGGACAGGAGTATCATATTTCTACTGAGAAGAGCACTTAAATCACAGGCAAAGGTCCAGGAAGGCTTGAGTTGCCAGGGATCACGTTCACCTCTGTGGTCAGTGCATGGGCTCAGGGACACGTGACAATCGCAGGGCTGGCTTGCTCGGGGAAGGACAGGAGGGATCACCTTTCCTCACTATCCAGGAAAAACCGCCCAAGGTAATCTGGAAGCACCTCACACCTCGTGTGTGGATCGCAGCTGGGACAGGAAGGCCAGGGCAGTGGACAGAGGCAAGCTGTCGGCACTGGCCCCGACTCCCCAGAAGACTCACGTCCCAGGAGACTCCAGACCACCCAGACGTGCGCTATGCTAACCGTCATCTTAAACTGAAGTGGAGATATTTATTCAGAATTATGGTTTATACTTATCTTTGTGTAGATTTTAAACATCACATTTATAGGAGGTTTTTTTTTTTTTAAATCTACGTCTGTTGAACAGAAAAGTCTCAGGTAGCACCGTCTGCTTTACTTTTATTTTAGAATCTTCTTTCCTTTGAAAATTGTTCCATACATTCTTCCTAAAAAGTATATCATGGCAGCACTGAGAAGGCACACAGTACCTGGCCAGGACATTTATAGGATACGAGTTGGCTTTAAAATAGCTCCAAGTTTTAGAAAACTTATAAATAAAAGGAGTGAGGGGGGCTTTTTCCTTACCAATGTAAGGTTAATTTAATCTATTATTAGGAACTTTTAATTCGCCAAAGACTCTGTTTTGATCAGGAGTCTGACTGTGTCCGTTTCCTCCTTAGGTTTCCTGCAGTTTACATTTCTAAGGGCAACACTGCAAAAACTTTTAAGAATGAAGGCACTTAGGTTTAGCTTTCAGAAATCCAGGAAGGTATAATATTTACTCTTTCTGGTTAAAGGAAGTAAACCCAGAAATGCCACCCTGTATTTGTGCTCAAAGAGGGAACAAAAAAAAGTGCGGAGAGAGAGTTAATATTTAATCATGAGCATCACGGTGGGGCCAGACAGGCCTGTTGAGAATCCGACCGAAAGCCCTCAGGTTCCAGAACTTCTCAGAGTCTGAGCTGCCTCACCTCAACCAGCAAAGTCAGCTAACGCACAGGTTTGCTTAAAGACCCACAGGAAAGAAAGCTAAGGAACTCCTGGCCACGGCAGACCTTAGTCGGCTTTCGCTGCACATCCTTCCCGTAAAGGAAATGCTGCTCGCCTGTTTCATGCACATTCAAACTCCCTATAGCAGGTTCTCACTACTTGTGGACTCCACGTTTGCGAAGTCCAAGCAGGCGAAACGGTCCTGCTGATTTCAGTCCCCTCCTGCGAACGAGCTTCCTTTCCACAGCGTATTTAGCACTACGCGTTCCTCGTTTTTGTGTTTCTGGGGAGAGTTCACTGTTTTCAATGGCCCCAAGCTGGCACTGATGCGCCGGCTTGCATTCCCTGCGATGCCCTTTATGGGTGTGAGATAAGCTTTGTTCAGACACGAGTTATACGCCACTGGCCGTGAGTTCAGTCGTCCTGAATCAACAATACAGATCAAATAAGGTGTCTTTAAACAGAAACACGCATAAAACCGGGTATATGAGGTGACGGGCTGAAGGAAATGTGACCAGGGGCTCATGGGAACCTGATCCTACGTTTCCTGTAGGGGCGATGGTTTGGTATTCGCTAATGCACGTTTGCAATGACTTCACACAACATAACTACCACGGATGACGATAACTGACGGTATGTATACACTAGATCTCATGTTAAGCAACAGCAGTGCACGATTAAAGAACACAGCCCCTCGCTCTCAAGGAAATTAAAATGTCAAGTACACACTTCGTAAAACATTAAAATACAAACAAAATTTGCGTCATTCTTTTTCAAATTATGTAAAATACACAAACATCCTGTCATTGGAGGTTAATATTAAAATATAAATTACCGGTCTCTGGCTGGAATCAGGCAACACTCGTTTGCTTGCTATACAATTCCTTAGCACAGCCCGATGTGTCTAGTAGTTAAATCCATCAAGTGGCCCATCACCTCCATAGGCTGAGTTTCAAAAAGTATCTTTGTTTTGTTCAGGATGTGAACTGTTTCCCTTGAGGGTATTTCAACTTTGAGCCTTGACTGTGTCTCAAGAATTAAGTCAGAATGGGGCCAGTGGAGCCCTTCGAAGACGATTTCCACCCCACTTCAGGTCTTGATACCGAGCAGGACCCCGTAGGGCTCCTGGGCACAAAAGCCTCTCCGCGTCCCCTGTTTTCTTGATGACAGGAAAGAGGCTTCATCCAGCCTCCAGGACCTTCCCTGAGTTCCAGCGGGCAGGTTCAGAAAGTCGCTAATCAGGGAAGGGAGGGGATGCAGAGACCCTGGGGCCAGGGTCCCGGTTCCCCCTCCAGGGATGCACAGAACAATATTTTGAGCTGTTCTGCAGATACGGAGACACCCACCAGGTGGGAGAAGTTAACAGGTAACACAGCATGCTGCCCGCAAGCACGCAGACCCCAGACCCGCTGGAACCAGAAGATTGATGAGGCCGACTCCCACTTACCTCACCACCAACCAATCAGAAGGACGTCCACGAGCTGACCACGCCCTCTTTGAACCGCGATGATCAACCTCCGCACTACCGCCGCAGGTCCTGACACACGGTTTTGAGGGCAGGAGCCCGCTGCGGCCCCCTCTACCTGGCAAAGCGATAAAGCTGTTCTTCTTCTCTACTTCACCCAAAACTCTGTCTCCGAGATTTAGTTTGGGTACAGAGGCCGGATTCGGCATCGGCCTTTCTCTTCCCCACCCGCCCCTTCGACTCTTTCCCCTTGGGGAAGGGAAGGCATTAATAGCCTTAAGGGAGCCACTAAGCCACTAAGGGAGGGGAAGGCACTAATACTATGAATTTGCCTCGTAAGTGTCTTACTGTGTCTTTAAAACAAAACCAACAGACAGCTTCCGGCCTCTCTCTGTGACCTACGAAGCCCAGCCCTGAGCCCTTTTGCTCTTTTCTCCTTATTTTATCCTCCGGTGCAGCAAGCAAAGAGAGGCAGGGGATGCCCTGGCTCTCCTCCCTCACGACGCACCCTTCCCGCCCCGTCCTGTGCCCTCCCTCGGGTGCTGACCTGCAGAGGCCACCAGGCCAGGCGCCCCTGCCCTCCGGCATCTGGCCGGGTTTGGTCGACTAGGCACTGGCCCAAGTTCAGAGGGCAGAAGAAGAAAAGGCTGAGCCCCTGATGTCCTCTCGTCCCCGCCTTGAAGTTCAAGTCCTGGCTGTGCATTTGTTCTCTGATGCGCCAAACCCCTGCCCTCAAATTAGAGGCTCACTACATGTGGTCCAGGCACCGCTTTGTGTCCCCAAGGGCCTTTCAGGGGTCCATGAGCTCACGATTATTTTCATAATCATATTAACATGCATTCTGCCTTTTTCTCACTCACTCTGTCACGCGTGTGCAATGAACTCTGCCAATGGCAACGGGACCTGATACCACAACCTACCGAGTGCAGACGCGGATATGAACACCCAGCTGTCTTCCAACAGGCCAGACGTTAAAGAAATCGGCAAAAACGTGACAGAATTCTAGCACTATCAATAAAATTTTTCTTTGGAAAATGCAATTTTATGATTCATGAAATTACGTTATTTAGGTTAACATAGAATGGGTTTGTTGTTATATTTAAAGTTTCCATCTGTTTCCTGCCAGGATCCTTCCAGCCACAGGGGCATCTCCTTCCAAACCCCTTCCACAAGGGCCCACCTCCCTGACTTGGTAGGTTAAACAGGTCAGGCTGTTTAAGGACCCAGTGATGGATGCAAAAACTCTCTTTCGGTCTCAAGTGCAAATCCCGTTCTCCCACATAATCTGTCTGAACCCCTGCACTTGGCAGAGTTATTGGATGGGCGCCCAGCCTTCACCAAAGCTGTTATTTGGCCACCACTAGGCTGTCCGCTCTTGGGGCGCAAGTTCTGTCAATCAGGGACGATGACCGGGGCGGTGGGGGGGAAAGGATGTCTTAGGTCCAAAAGCACTTATGAGAGAAGGTTTCGGGAGTTGCTGTCTCAAAGCAGGCGATGAAGCCAGGAGCCCCCCTGAACTTCACTTATCCCTTCAACAAAGGACTCTGGCTCAATGATAGTAGTTTTATATACAGTCATAACCATTTTACTTACCAAATGCTTGTAACTAAAAATAAAACCTTTCAAACTCAGAAAGCCTCCGTTCTTGCCTTCAGGAACAGTAAAGGAAGAAAAATTGGGGGGTTAAATTCCAACATGTCATTCAATGCAGCCAGTCTGGTGGAGCAACAAACCCCAAAGACCAAGTGGCTGATGGTCTCCCCAAGAAGAGAGAGAAAAGCAGAGTCTTCAGCCAAAAAGAAACGCGGGTAAGGAGCCTGACATGGGTTTAGTACAATCAGCACCGGCAGCCTTGATTCCTGAATAAAAGGAACCCAGTGTTTTATTCATATTTCCAACACAGAGAAAAAGATAAACGCCATTGTTAAAAAGATCTCTTCAATTACCTGTTCTTTATCTTCTGCACTCAAATCGAAAAGCAAACTGTAAGCTAGGGAACATATTCACTAGAGAGGTGTCAATGCATTAAACTCTTCATTGTAAACATATTCTTATGCATAATGAGAAAAAGAAATTGACCAACACAAAAATAGACCTGGGGTATGAAGACGTAGTCACCAAGAGAGAAATGCAGATGACCACAAATTAAACTTAAAAGAAAGAAAAAAACGTTCAACTTTACCAGTACTAAAATTACGCTATGCAAAATGAGAAACTGCTTTTAAGTGTTTTAAAAGAAGATGGAGCTAAAAAGGATAATCATCCCATCACTGCTTACAGAGACACCAAAAATTGGGTCAAAATTTTTCAACAGAAAACTGGCTAAAGGAATTATAAAACATGAATTGAAAGGGCCAGTATATCGTGAACAAAATAATGCTGTCAACTAATATTTTATATCCATGGTATTTTATTATTGCGTGAAAAATCATACTATAAAGCAGCTGGATCCTAAGAGTCCATTTTTGTGAAAACAGATCTGTAAATACGCACCATAAAAAAATGGAAGGTGACACACCAAAATTAACTTTAGTAACCAGGTGGCCAATATTCATGAAAGCAAGGAGAAGCAGGTAACATAGCTAAAACGTTCCGGGGAGGCTTCCTGGACCAGGCAATGCAGAACTGCGGGCTATCGTGAAAGCATCTCAGGAAAGAGGGCGGAGCTTGGGAGGAGATAGGACTGCTTCCTCTCCGCAGTGTGATTCCTGGGTAGGACCAACAGCTAAATGCCAGGTGGGGAGCGAAAGAGAAAAGACTACATTGAAAAATTTGCAATCCGGGCTAAGGAATGTGGATTTTCTCCAAAAGGCAAAAGGGAGACGTGTTAGTAGGCAGATGGACTAGATACATCGGTGGGAGGAGAACGGCAGGTCAGAGGTCACTGCCCTCACCCAGGATGCTGTGACCTTGTCTGCGACTCAGCCTCAGAAGACACTGGCTTCTCTCTCAGCCTCTGGATCAATAAAGTCTAGGCCTGCTTTATGAATTAACTGAAGATCTTTTTATATTTAATTTACATGTCTTCATTCTTTAGGCTCAAAGCTTGCCAGCCACACACCACAGTCCAACCTATATCACCACTTGAAAGCTATGTTTTTTCTGGTCCAAATAGTATCTTAAATTATATTCTACAACATGTGTGTAAACTTGTAATGCTGACATCATGAACAAAGTGAATTCAGTAGAAAAATAACTCAGTGAGTCAGACGTAGAAACAAGAAATAACAAGCAAGTTCATCTCTACATGAAAGAAAACCCCATCACCGGCAAGGCCTACTCTCACTCCTGGAATTTCTCTCATAAACCTGAAAAATAAAATTTGGCTCATAAAAAGAGGGCTTGAAAAGATGAGTCTATATAAATCTCCAAGATAAGAAAACACATTTTTCATTTACATGGGAATGAGGAATTCACTTCAGAATTGTATTATGAACCAAAGAGAATATACAGAGAACATTTTATTGTGGCATAGTTAGATCATGGCTTGTTTAAATAATATACCTTACAAAAACGTTAAGATGCTCAACGTTGCTAATTATTAGAGAAATGCAAATCAAAACTACAATGAGGTATCACCTCACACTGGTCAGAATGGCCATCATCAAAAAGTCTACAAACAATAAATGCTGGAGAGGGTGTGGAGAAAAGGGAACCCTCTTGCACCGTTGGTGGGAATGTAAACTGGTGAAGCCACTGTGGAGAACAGTATGGAGGTTCCTTAAAATACTAAAAATAGAATTTCCATATGACCCAGCAATCCCACTCCTGGGCATATATCCACACATCCGGAGAAAACCATAATCCGAAAGGATACACGCACCTCAGTGTTCACTGCAGCATTATTTATAACAGCCAAGACATGGAAGCAACCTAAATGTCCATCTACAGATGAATGGATACAGGAGATGTGGGAGTGTGTGTGTGTGTGTGTGTGTGTGTGTGTGTGTGTGTATTACTCAGGCGTAAAAAAACAACGAAATAAAGCCATTTGCAGCAACAAGGATGGAACTAAAGATTATCGCAGTAAGTCAGAGAAAAAGAAATATATGATATCACTTATATGTGAAATCTAAAAAAAAAAAAATCATAGAAATGAACTTATTTACAAAACAGGAACAGACTCACAGACACAGAAAACAAACATGGTTACCAAAGGGGAAAGGGTGGGGAGGGATAAATTGGGAGATTGGGATTGACATGCAGACACGACTATATATAAAATAGATAACGAACAAGGACCTTCTGTATAGCACAGGGAACTCTACTCAATATTCTGTAATAACCTATATGGGAAAAGAATCTGAAAAAGAATATATACTTGTATATGTATAACTGAATCACTTTGCTGTACACATGAAAGTAACACAACATTGTAAATCAACTGTATGCCAATAAAAATTAAATTAAAAAAACATTATGACACTGATGTGTCATCAGAAGAGATCAAATTAACATATTCTTCTAAGACATATTACTTCTAAGCACGTCTTGTATAATAATTTTGATTCCTAACTTTGATCCTTCCCCTACAAACTACTTCTTAGATATTGCCCTTGTGATAGAAAACTGTCAACCCGATACCAGTTTCACGTTCACTGGACACAGAATAAAGATGGAACTATACCAAGAGGGTTTACAATATATGAAACTGTCAGTGACTTACTGGAAAGAAAGTCTTGGAAACTGGTAAACAGTTGTACCCGTGTCACTGCAGGACACTGTACAGCTTTTTACTGATAATCACATAAAAAAAAAAAAAAAGGAAGAGCTGAGTTTCTAATTTCCTCATGATATCCGAACCAAGTAACAATAATTCAGGTAGATTCTTCACAGATGAAAGGTTTTTATAATGCTGAACAATGTGAAATACCAGAAATATATACTTAAAGAATCAACTACTGGCTGTAGTCAAGGAACTATAAAGGAAACCATCTTATTACATAAAATCAATTATTTACAAACTTAAAAGGAGCATTTCCTTCCTAAGTACTTTAGTGCAGCTGAATCTTGAACACAGCGGGGGTTAGGGACCCCAACCCTCTGTGAAGTTGAAAATCCACGGATAACTTGCGGTCAGCCCTCCGAGTCCACAGTTCTTTCATATCCTCGGTTATTCCGTATCCTCAGATTCAGCCAACCTTGGATTGTGTAGTATTGTCTATTTACTATGGAAAAAAATCCGTGTATAAGTGGCCCTGTGCGGTACAAACCTGTGTCGTTCAAGGGTCAACTAACTCTATCTATTTCCAAGTATCCTGAAAAAGTTTAAAAAGTATAGCACTTCATCCAGGGAGATTTAAGCCGGCCTGGGGTCTAAGATCTGGGGTCATGTCTATACTAATAGAACACATGCCCTCAATATGGGGTTAGAAAGGGTACATTCAACACCATAAACAGTTGATTCTATCCATTCACCCCAGAAATGTTTAATAATAAAATAAACCCATAAGTAAGAATCAAAAACAAGAAGTCTTTTTGGAGACTTCACTGTAGTGGGAAAATGAAAAATAATAATTAAAAAGAAAAATTGCACCTACTATGAGAATAAACTGTACTTAGGTCCACAAAAGTCAAGACTAGAGTCTCTTTTTGTGTACCAGTCTATACCTGCGGCTGACACAGAGGTCCTCAAAGTGTGCTCTAGGAACCTTTGAGGGGTCTGTGAGATCAAAGTTATTTTCCCACAAACGTGCAGTCATATTTTCCTGAGGTTATTTCCTGAGTCATGCTTTCCTGATGCACAATATCTCAGCGGATTGAGCACAGAAGCAGATATGAGAATTCACCTGTCTTCCTGCAAGCCAGACACTAGATTTTTTAAAAATGTAAAACAACAACACACTTCCTACCCATTGTGTTTGCTTTGGAAAAACAATGATTTTTTTCATAAAATATGTTCATGTTAATATTTATCACTGTTACTTCTAAGTGAATAAGTATGTTGACGCTTCCTCAGTTTAATTTCGAATATGATCAACATCAATAGATGTAACCCCTTCAAACAAAAGCTCTGTGGCATCTTCAATAGTTTTCACATGGATACGAGGATCTTGAGACCAAGAAGTCAGAGAACCAATGGTTCAGCATCCGGTTGGCGCTCGGTAAGTACTGAATCGTGAACTAAGGGGGAAGGCCAAGCAGACACAGGGAGAGCTGAACTGGGATCTGAAGGGTGGCACTGATCTATGAGGTGAGCACAAGACAAGAGGGGGTAGAACTCTTCTATAACAACGTACACAGTTTATAAGTCGTGCTATTTCAAATGTTTTCCAAGCCGTTGAGCAACTTGTAGGCAATGATTGAAAATGAAGTGGTCCCTTACAAATGAGAAACTGGACAGGATGAAGGAGCCACAGGCATGGATGTTTACTGCCTCTCCACAGACTCTATGCTGTAATTCTAGAGAACATCTTGAATTTAAAGCTGGACACGCAACCATCTTTCCAAGGACAACTGTGCTGAGGGAAGGAGTGTGGTTTCTCGTAGGTTCTATCATTTTCGAGGATGCATCAGTTTTTAAATAATGTTATTATGATCTACGTTGATATTAGTTCCCTTTAAAAAATAATGTCAAATCCAAAGAAAATATCAAATATGGGTTTGCGCAATAGTGTTTCCTAAAATCACTCACCCTTTGTCCTTTCACGCTGGTTAGTAATCTCCTTGGGTGTATAATACACAAGATTCCTCCTCAAAGACAAGTGTGGACGTTACTCAAGGGACAAAGTAATACCATCTGTTCCTGGAAGGAACACTAGCCATTCTGAGCAGAACAAGTTACGATTAAAATAATAAGGTGACACTGCCTATTTTGTAAGCAGAACCTATTAACAAAGCTAAAAATTGAACAGGAAGAGAGGTGAGCTTGAAAGAAACAAGAACAAAAAATATTGTCCTTCTGCATAAATCCCTTCATTCGTTCCAGATCAGCTAACAGCTGAGGCAAGCAACACAAAGCCATTTCTAAGATCTTACAAAAGGGGACCAGCTTGTGAAACCGTTCCTACGGGTGGTATCAGAAACACACTCCAGCTCCCAGCCCCACTGTCAGCCTGAAGACCAGAGGGAAAACCCCTGGTTGACCATAAAAGGGCCGCCTGCATGTGCCCAGGGCAGAGTATACAGGATCTTATTTACACGAGTATAAATACATGCCATTGCCGTGTGCTCACTGGTCCTCCTGAGGCCTGGCCAGAAGAGGTGGGTCCCGGGTGCAATGCAAACAGGATTCAAAAAATCTGTGACGTTTTCCCAACGTCTTATGTACTTTATTTTTCTAGCTTATCTTCTCTCCTGAGAAAAATATCTACAAAGCCTAAGATCACTATCATTTAACAGGTGACAGCTCCAGAAATACTTGAAAATTTAAGATTCCGCAGGAGGAGAGAAAACACACTTCCCATAAATAGGCACTTTTTTCTAGTAACAGTACAGCTGTGTGAAAACTGAGGAATGAAGAAGGTATTTCTGTTCCATCACAATGGGCTATCCATTTCTATTTCTAGAAGGCTAAAGTCTGAAAACTTCTGAGAAACATTAAGTGCACGCATTACCATGACGTAAACCTGGCAAAAAATACTGGTAACAATAAATTAAAGGCACAGCCGGCACGTGAATCCTGGGTGGGGGGTGGGGGGTGTAACTACAACACTGTGATCACAGAGCAAACATGTGGATATGACTATGAATAGTTTCCATTTAAAACTCTTAGGAAACTCTGAGATTTCAGTTTAGTAACTTGTGTTAAAGAGACACGGTACAGATCTCAGAGTACCGCTTTCAGCTGGAATTAGTGTCTGATTTAAAGACCTATCACAAGGCTACAGCAAATATTAACAGCATCTCATCTGATCATCTTCACAGAGAGTGAATTCCCGCTAAAACGTCTGGGCTTGCTGGTCTCACCGTCCAGAGAGACTCAAACTATCTCCGCCAACAACGCTTAAAGGCTCCACCGCTTCTAGGCGAGGTTACCCCGTACCAGTGGGTCAGGTGAGGTGTGAGTCTGGCTCAACCCCTAGAGCATCAGCAGTGACTGGGGAAGGGTCCCCTGGGATACAGCTCACCTCACCTCTGAGATGCCCCTGGAGAATGCTTTCCTGATATTGACCTGAAGATCAACCAGTATCACTCCCCATGTACTTCAGAAACCTATTTTGATAAGTCCTTGCTAGCCATGAAACTGAGCAGGACCCTGCGGGGCCCTCCTGGGTACAAACCCCCCTCCATGTCCCCTGTTTCTTGTTTGTAGAAAAAGGCTTTAGTCTCCTAGACCTTCCTTGAGTTCCCAAGAGCAGACTCAAGCAGTTACTAATTAGGGAAGGGAGGGCATGCTGAAACAAAAGAAAAGCAGTGAAACAAGAAAAGTAATGTTAGCTTAAACAATAGTTGAGTGATCAGAGTCCGAGGTGCTCCCCAAGGGATATACAGAACAATCGGACACACATCTTTGAGTTGTGCTGCAGAAACTAAGACCCCTGCCCAGGCGGTGGACAGTGAGTACATGCTGACAGCAAGCACTAGACCCCAGACTGGCTGGAACCAGAAGGCTGATGGTGAAGATTCCGGAAACACCACCCTGTGACCTGCACCCCGCAGCCCTCACCCCAAATGCTGCCTTTAAAACCCCTTCCCTGAAAGCCACTGGGGAGTTCAGGTCTTTTGAGCATGAGCTGCCCACTCTCCTTGCCTGGTGCCCTGCAATAAACGCTGTACTTTCCTTGGCCACAACTGGGTGTCAGTAGCTTGGCTTGGCAGTGAGGTGAGCAAGGGGACCCAGGTTTGGTTTGGTAACGGGCAGAGCGCAGTCCCCAGACCGCCAGCACCAGCATCCCTTCAGCTTTTTAGAAACGCAGAATCTCAGGCCCCACCCCAAGCCTGCTGAAGCAGAATTTGTATTTTATCAAGATCCCAGAGGGTTCAAAGGAGCATTCCAGTCTGAGGAGCACTGAGTTGAGCAAATGCATGCATTATTTCTTTACGGTCCTGCTGTGGGGCTGCACTGCATTGTTCCGCTAGCCTCCTGCATCAGGGTCTTTTTCTCCATTCTTTCCAACTTGTTTTTGGAAACCCCTATGTTCCTTTTCAGCCTCTCCAGGCTACTTTTCATTACTCTACTCTGTGAGGTAGTTCTTAATTTTAAAATTTTACAAACAGGAGACCTGGGCACTCAGAAAGGTGAGGCAACAAACGGAATAAGTAACAAGCGGGTAAACCAGGATTCGAGCTCAGTTCCAGGCTCCACTGAGTCATACTTCCACCCTTTCCTTCCTCTGTGGGCTCTTCTCACCCCAAATGTCCAGGCTTTCCCAAAAACAAGAATGTGATGATGGAGAGAAAAACCTCCAGGGTATTCAGGGCCCCCAGTGCCTTCTAGACATTGAAGAAGTGGAACCACATTATTTCATTCTTTTTTATGGCTGCGTAATATTCCACTGTATACAAGTGCCACATGTTCTTTATCCATGCCTCTGTCGATGGGCATTTGGTTGCTTCCACATCCTAGCTGTTGTAAACAGTGCTGCAGTGAACACTGACATACACACACTGCTACGTATAAAACAAATAACTAATAAGGACCTACTGTACAGCACAAGGACTCTGCAACGGCCTATGTGGGAAAAGAATCTAAAAAAGAGTGGATCTATGTATACGTACAACTGAATCGCTTTGCTGTGCACCTGAAACTAACACAACATTGTAAATCACCGACACTCCAATAAAATTTTTTTGAAAAGTGGAACCACATGTGAGCAAGTCTACTCAGCTCTTAACCAAATTCGAGCTCTCGTTCCAACACAGCAGGGTGGCGATTAGGGGCCGGGTGATGCAATGGTTAAGGGCAGGCACCCTGGGACCAGGCTGCCTTGCTTGGAGCGCGACCCTGGGCAAGTGGGTTACACCCTCCTCAAATTGGGAATAATCCTAGCCATCGCCCCCAGGGGTTTTTGTAAAGATTAAAGGAGTCAAAGTATGTGAATCATGCATTAACACATGGTGTGTAGTAAGCACTCGGTAACGGTTAAGTATATTTATTATTAGATGGAATTTATTACAGTACAACCCGCCTCTGGTTACAATAAAAAGGTCCAGTCTTCCACCTAGTAAGCAGCTGGTAAGATTCTTCCAAATCAATATGAGGCTGTTTTCTTCTCTTCTGTTGCTCTTAAACTCACACACATTGATCGCTTATCATTATTAAATATGAACAATGAAACCCATCACCAACTTGTATCTTTTACATCCTTTCACGGTCACAATCAAGCCACGTGTCCGGGGTACCCAGAAGAGCAACTGACAAGTCGCCTGAAGCCTTGAAGACATAAACACAGGCCGCAGACCTACATGCCAGTCTGGCCCATGGGCCAGAGCTTCAAGCTTCCTCCTTAGAACTGACTCCCAGCTCCAGACAATTCTAACAGCCCTAATTTCAGAACAGAGCCAAATCTGAGCCCCGACCCCCTTCACTGAGGTCTAAGTCACCCTTTTCTACCCCCCCCCCCGCCCTACAGAAGCAACAAGCCCTACACAAAGCACCACCGGTCAGCTCAGTCCTCTCCAGCCAGCCCCCAACCCCCGCTGTCCCCAGGCACCCGGCACAGGCACACTGCCTGCATCTGCCAGGCCTTCTCGCCACGCCCTCAGATCCAAGCTCAACGCCACTCTGCGGAGGCCCCCGCGACCTGTTCTCAACTGCGGGCACGTGCCCTGGCCACTCTGCGCATCCTCCAGTACCGACCGCGACGCAGCCCCGGAGCGCCAGCAGCTTCCTTCTCTGTGTGCGCGTCACCTTCTCTCCGCACCAGACTGTAAAGTCCACCAGGTCAGAGTGTTACCAACCGGGGTCCTTGGGCTCTTTGTAATCAATAGAAATTGACCAGAGGCCAGACGAGGAATCCATGCAGGGCTTTATTGGGGCCCCCGGCTGCAGCAGGCGGGAATGAAAACAAGTAACAGGTGCCCTTGCTCGCTCCCCACGGGGTGGGGTGGGGGAGCAGGCTGGTCCCTTATCTGGGATGAGGGTGGAGGCAGATCCGATGGTCTGCCCGCCCCCTGGGTGGTGCTGTGTGCAGGGACCCTGCTCAGGACCTGCTTCTGCTCCTGGGGACCTCAGGAGCGGCGGTTGGCTTGTGCCCTTTCTGTATCTTGTTCATACTCTGCCCCCCTGCTCGGGCCTGCAGTTATTTTTAATCCCTTATAGTTTCTTAGTATCTGTTGCTCCAGGAGGTGTCTGTCCGGGTGCCAGCACTGCAGCAAAGGGTCCCAGGTCCCAGCCTGTCTCAGGAGGATTTGGACATTCTGTTCATCACTGTGTCACCTGCGTCTAGTATCTTGCTGTCTACGTAATAAATGCTCAGGAAATATGCATTGAAAGAACAAATGAACGGGGGTATCCTTTTCCCATCCCATTCACCCCTAGACTCATGAATAGTCTAGAGATCTCCTAATATTTCAAAACAGAAATATATGTATATATCAATATATATATAATCTCAGTAGCAAAAACTTAAGACAGCAATACGCCTCCTCCTGCCCAAAAATCTAAATCAAAACCCAAAGATTTAAAAGAAAACATGAAAGAAAAAAACCTAAACTCTATTTTTTTAATTGATCGGTTTTATTACATAAAACTTTTTTTAAAAACTTTTGCATGGGAAAAAAGCACTATAAGAAAAATGACAAAGTAGAAAAAAATATTTGCAAGTTATTCGTAAACAAAGAGTTAATATCCTTAACTCTTTAATATAGACAGACTTTCCCTCATCAACTTCCCTTCATCATAAATTCTAATTTTTAGAAGCTAAGCAACCACTGTCCCATTTCCCAAAGCAGGGGGGAAAAAACAATAAATGTATAAGTCTGTGAATTAAAGAACTTGCCCCCTCTCCGTTAAAGAGGCCACTCTCCCGGAATGTGACGGTTTTGCTTGGGAGGTGGAGGCAATGACCTTGCACGAATGAAACTGCAGGACCGAATGACAGAGCCACTCATGTGGCTCACGTGGCCAAGGTGCTGGCTAACGACTCATAATCTTGGGAAAAGCACTTTGGGGACTGTGATGACCATCCAGAGTCAGCAGTTTAGTTTCCATTCTAATCTGCAAAGTATCCAGTTCTGTGTCCATCTCTCTATTGTGACACCTACTCATGGGTTCAACATGGCTCCTGCATCCCCTGGCCGGTCGTCAGGAGGACTCCGGCCCTCTGCTCCCACACACAGTCAACCCCACCTTCTCCAAACCAGCTGCTAAGAATGAAGGAATTAGAGACTCCGAACTCGTGTTCTGTCTCCTCGTATTTGGTTTGGTCGTATTTATCATCCCAACAGCAGGATGCTTTAGCCTTGACATGTCTTCTTGTAAACTGCAGAGTGTGTATTATTTATGAAAAATGGATAAAAGTAGGTTGTCCTGCCTATGAAAGCAACCTACAGAATATGAAAAGAGAAGAGTAAGCCCTGCAGAAAGTACTAATTATTAATATCATTCACATGGACAGAGGAGATAAAAGAAAATAATTTTAAAAGTCAAGGAATTTAAGGTGAAATGCTGCAATGTCTCCTTCATCTGCTACCTAGAATATGGAGTATGTACCCAGGTCAAGGCAGAAATAACAGCTCTGGTTTCAAAGGAGACAGTGACAACGTAACCAGAGACACAAAAGGTACAAATCAGAAAAAGAGACCAACCCATTTAAAAGTATATTATACAGTATTTCACACGAGATGATTTCATGTATTTATCCATGAAAATTATACACAAATATGTCAGAGCAAGGTTTTGACCTGTTCTGAAAAACGGCCTTCGTGTCATTTCTTCATTTAATGGGCATGGCATTTTTTTAAAGCCCCTCTTCTGAGGCAACAGTGACCCCAGATGAGCCCAGGTCACTGGAAGGCAGAGCCCCGGTCTTTTCTCGGGAGGTCACCTACTGTCATCAGGACGACCTGAACCGAGGGCAGGTCAGGATGCGGCCCACCAGCCAGGGCGAGAGCCGGCCTCTGCTCCAGTCCTTCCGTCAAGGCCTCCATGACTCAGGACATGACTTCACCTCCCAGACAAGGAGGTGGCCCTGACAGCATCTCACCCACTCCCAGGGCCTGTCCCTGGATCCTACCATCCGGGATATATCCAGAACAGAAGCATTAAAAAGACATCCTCAAGTCGATTTCAGAATGTTGAAGTCATATTCTGAGCTACTCTGGTGGAGGAGGCTGAGGCCCAGAGAGCTCTCCGGGTTTCAAGGCTGGGAGCATGGCCATCACCATGGCTCAGACAGCCCAGCCCCTCGGTGGGGATGAGTCACCATACACGTCTCCGGCCACAGAAGGCAAGGAGGTCCGCAGTACGCACAGACTCATCGCTCTCTGATCTCCTACGACTCTCGCCACGAGGAAGTCAACTGGATGGAAGACCAAAGGGGGAAACAGCTGCAGCGCACACAGGGCCCTCCCTGGCAACCGGCAGCTCAGACCCTGTGTACACACGGCTGCACCCACCCTGCACCCCGGGCGCCCCGACCCTTTACTGCTTACAGAGCGTCCCTGAGGACTTCTTCCCCATGCAGAAGCCCGAATCTACTTCCCCACTCAAAAGTCCCTTTTCATCGAGGATTCTCCCCTGAGCTGGCGAGCCGCAGAGCTCAGTGCACTTGGAGGGGCTCCAGCCTCTGCAGACAGAATCTTTCACTGGCATCACAGAACCATAAGAATTCAACCTCAAAATGAAGGCGCGGCCATGAAGTATGAGGGCAGCAGGAAAAAGTGAGAACCAAACAAGCCAATCATTTGTGTAATGTCTTTGTTATTTGGGGGTTTTGTTTCTTTGCGTTCTTTTATTGATTACCAGTGTCACTGTTTACGTGACAGATGAACCTCTGAGCGGGGATATCCCAAAATAAGCACCTTAGTTGAGGCGTAACTTCACCCACGGGCACAAAAAACCAAGTCATCACTATGAGTCCTTTTTTTCCTCATTCCCTAAACTCAACCTGCAGTGTCCTAAGTACAAACTGTAGGGCTTCTTCCAAAAAAGCATTCCCCAGAGCAGAGTTTTCTTTGTGCTTTACACCTGGAGTTTGAAATAATTTTGAGTCCTGAATTTCTAAAAAGGCAGTCACAGATTGAGTATCATATGACATCACTTATATGTGGAATCCAAAATACAACACATACGAACAAAACAGAAACAGACTCGCACAGAGAGCAGTCTTGCAGTTGCCAAGGGGGAGGGGTGGGGTGGGAGGTTGGGATTAGCAGATGCAAACGATTGTACAGAGAAAGGATAAACAACAAGGTCCTACTGTAGAGCACAGGAAACTGTATTCAATATCCTGTGATAAACCATCATGGAAAACGATCTGAAAAAGAATGTAGATATACGTATAACTGAATCACTTTGCTGTACAGCAGAAATTAACACAACATCGTAAATCAACTATACTTCAATAAAATAAATTTTTTAGAAAATGAAAAAAAGAAAACTAAAGTGTGAGAGCCTGTGGCCTCGGGGCAGCACAGCCCAGCCCAGCCCTGATGGAAGCTGCCTGACCCCAGTAGGGGACCGGGGCCTGGTCCATCGGAAGGACCTGCTGTGCTTAGAAGGGCAAGTCCCATGTGTTTCTCAGTCTACCAGTCTGGGCGAATGGGACGGGCGGGATTCTGCAGTCCATACAGACCTGGGATCACGCGAACCGTAGGATGCAGCTGTAGGAGGTCTTTTTTTTTTTTTTTTTAAGATGGTTTATCTCACACACTTGTTTGTAAATAAAGCCCATGGTATGCAACCTAGTGGCACGTTCCAGATGTTTCCAACAAGTGCGCAAAAAGCCCACCATACTGTTTTGCTCTTTAAGGCTTAGGAGCAGGGTGTACAGACTACACACTAAGCTCGGGGAAAACAAAGAAAAGGGGAAAGCAGAAATGCCCGGATGGTACCAGATGATCTCTCCTCTCTTCCTGGACAAAACTCTTAGGTCTTGTGAAAACAACATTTCTTGTAAAGGGCCAAAAACAACACAGATCCTCGTGGTGATGGCTTGCCCTTGCCGACTGCCGCAGCCACGTCCAGCCTCCCGGGTAAAACTAAGAGCCTAGTTCAGCTCTCAACCCTGCTGGCCCCGTTCGAGATGCCGCCTCCTCCTGGCTTCTGAAACAAGGCTTGCATTTTAGGTGCTTTCCTTCAGAAGAGGAGAAAATGCTATTGTTTGAATCTGCCTCTCTTTCATGTAAATTTGGTTTCCACAATTAGTACAGCGTGGCTTCAACTCTAATAGCAATATAAGCGTATTACAGGAAATTTTAGAACTGTTCAATGTATTGCAGGAAGGAAGATAGCAGCAGCCCCACTGCTTCGCTGGATCGCTTGTTGATAAAATACTGAGAACATGTGAGGATGCTTCCTTCTACTCTTCCGCAACCATGGAAGAATGTATGTGGGCATATGGACAAGTATCTTGAAATCCAACTTGCACCCTGCCTTTCCTGTTAACACGATAGTGTGAGCATTTTCCCAGGGTCAGACATCATTTTGATCCCCACCCCTTATTCCCTGAGTATGACAGCTCTGGATAATTCATGGCACTTTGTGCAGCTGAAACCGGAGAAAGGTGAGAACGTGTTATAGTGCACGCGATGGGAGCCCACCTCGGAACACACGCAGCTCTGGGGGGTGGGGGGTCTCTTCAAGAGACTACAAAGATACGATATATAAGAGAGATTAACCAACAAGGACTTGCTGCTGTACAGCGCAGGGAACTCTACTCAATACTCTGGGATGACCTATATGGGAAAAGAATCTGAAAAAGAATAGATACATGTACATGTATAACTGAATCACTTTGCTGTACACCTGAAACTAACACAACATTGTACATCAACTATACTCCCATAAAATTAAAAAAACAGGTAAACAAATAAAACCTTTCCAACAACCCCTGCTGAAAAAAAGAAACTAGAAAGAACCTCTTTTTCTTAAGAACCCAGAAGAGGCAAACGTATTCTGTGGTGTCCTAACATTACAAAGCCTTTGAGAGATTCACGATTTTTCCTGTAAATACTCAAGCCATTGAGATGTGTGTACAATATAGAAAATGAGGCATTTAATTTGAATCATGGAGAGAAGTTAAGAAGCATTCATTACCTTCTGCCTGAGGCTATGATCTCCGTAATTAACATGCAACCTAAAGGCAGAAGTATCTAATGCTCACTTGTATTTTTGCTACAGAGCATTAATATCATTTGAGTTGGTCATTAAGGAGTCATCACACACACACACACACACACACACACGCAACTCACACACACACTGTCTGTGCTGCAATGTTTCTTTATAACAAACCAGCCTCAGGAAATTATTCATGAGGGGTTAGGAGGTTACACAGCAGCTAAGCCCAGAAGAATGTCTGAGCAAAGAGAAAACTACCTATTCAGAGGGAAGAGAACAGCTCACAGCTCTGGAGGATGGGCAGCTGGAAAGGAATTCCTTCCCAGCCAAGAAAGTTTCTATACTGCGCAAGGCCGACACGCAACGAGTCAGAACACTTCACACTTCCTAGCTGTGTATTGCTAGAACCACCTCTGAATCTCTACAGAAATCCAGGATGGCACAAATGAGGCTGGAGAGTTGCTTCTCCTTCACTCACCCTCCTGCCTACGCACTGCAAAGAATATTTGAGGTCACATGGACCTAGTCCTGGCAGAAGCTGAACTAAGAACTAGATGCCTTATTATTTGTAACTTACGGCTTTTACAAGAAAAGTAAGGAGTGTATCAGACAATAACAGTGGCTTTACACAGAGGTACACAGGTACCAGCATCGCCAGCCGCCAGCAGTCCACTTATGACCCTTTTTCTAGGCTACGTGTACTATTAGCAAAAGCCAAATGGTGTAACCAATAGTTAGGGATCCAGAATATGCCACCCCCAAGATATGCCACTTTGGCACAAGGACTGTTTTGAGCAGAAGGCAGTGAAGCACCAACAGATGCAGGACAAGTTCTCTGCTCTCTCCTTATCTGCCTAAAAACACAGCATAAATTTCCCTTTGGGAAGGTGGCATAAATTTCGCCCCCTACCCCAGTACCTGGGTAAGAAGAGCTACCCATAGCCCTGGAGACAGAGAGCCAGCACGGAGATGAATATGCATAAACAGACCCCACTAAAATGAAAATAACCCTTATCTTCCATTAATTTCCTCCCTATATTTCCTAGTCACTTTCACACAATTTATAGCCCTTTGTTAGAATGGTATATAAGCAGTCTAACTGCTTCTTTGGATTTTTCATCCCTTTCTGTGAAGCCTCTGTGCACATAACATTAAAAATATTAACAAAATTTGTATGCCTTTCTCCTGTTAATGTGTCTTTTGTCAGTTTAATTTACACACAGCAAGGACTGAATCTAAGAGTGTAGAGAAAATGTCCCCCACCTTCTGTAATTCCATAGGCAGTTTGAAAAGCAGCGTTGAGTTGGAAAAATCCTACTAACACTTACAAACACATAGCTCTCCAAAATGTCTATAATTGTTGAAGTGCTAAGTGACTATAAATTTGTGAAGTGCAAAAATTTATAAACTGATAGAAATTGGCCAAAATGGCAAAATAAAAATGCCAATTGAGATGTCTTTGTAACAAATAAAATCACAGTTCACATCTGTATAGTTTTTGAAATTCACTTATTCATTCTTTCAGTTTTTGAGTGTCCACCACAATCAATGTAGGCAAACCATTTAAAGAGGATGCACAACGGACACGTTTCTGTATTTCTATATGCTTGCTCGTGAGGACGCCAACGTCAGACCATTTGTCTTCAATTTTGAAATCACTATTAACCTTGCAAGTTGTGATTAGTGAGTTGTGATTAGGTTCTCTATGTTTTGGTTTCTTGCTGAACGATCTGTTGAAAGGGCAGTTTCTCCTATGAGACTGTCTCACCGGGGGAAAGTTAACCAGGACTCCTGAGTGTCTTCGTGTTCAAGGTCACGATACCGACCCATCAAAGACAATTCGAATGGCACATGACAATGAAAAGAAGGCAACCGCTGCTTCTGTGCCAGAGCCAGCCTTAGTCTTGTCCTACTAATCTAGCCAAAGAATCTAGTCTTTCTCAAGTTAGCCAAAATCTGAGCCTGGAGATCCACATTCCATGTGGCTGGAAAGATGAAAATCCTTGTTTTCTAACGCAGACCAACCGCACAAAAGGTCAACGTTGGTCATTCCTAAACCCACAATGTACTCAGGTCCCCAAAATGTTCCACATTTAAAATTTCTAAACCATTTCAAGAATACATTTTAGTGGCAAAGAAACTGATAGTGAAATGTCCAAATTGGTAGAAAAGAAACCAAATCCTTCCTCGAGGAATATTCTTCTGTTTCAGACTTTCTTCCCCCCAAACAGTAAAAGTGACAACTGTTGGTCACATTACCTTACTTGTGGCGTAACCTCTTTCATATGCACAATGAAACGAAACATGTCCTGTTTATAACCTATGACAATATATTTAACCAAGAGGATGAGTCTGCTGGATTTTTAAATATTGGGTGTTTCAAATAAGCAAAACTTCTTTCTAGAGCTTTTACTAAATATCTGATTTTACCAACATCCTCTGTCCACTTAAATAAATAAGGTATTTTCCATAAAATTTAAAAGGACTCAAGAAACAGGGAGAAGCAAAGAATTTCAAGTCACAAAATAACGATGGAGGGCTTCCCTGGTGGCGCAGTGGTTGAGAGTCCGCCTGCCGATGCAGGGGACACGGGTTCGTGCCCCGGTCCGGGAAGATCCCACATGCCGCGGAGCGGCTGGGCCCGTGAGCCGTGGCCGCTGAGCCTGCGGGGAGAGGCCACAACAGTGAGAGGCCTGCGTACCGCAAAAAAAAAATAATGATGGAGTTAACCTAACTTATGGGTTACTTACTACACAGAGACATACAATGATACAGTCAAGTTTCTTAGGAAATGGAATACTTATTTATTGTCAGTTACCACTGAGGTAGATATCAATACTTATTACCATGTAGAAAATCAACTAGAAATCCTCAATTCTTTAATTCTTCAATTCTCTAAATCTACGTTTTAAATATACACACAAAAGAATGTGTTTGTATTAGCCACTAAAATCACTGACAGCACTGGAACTTAATCTATTAATGTTTTAAGATATGAGCCATTCTTTAACCTGCCATCCATTCCAGTACAAAGACCTAAGCTGCAGACGAAATGGGGAAAATCAATGTTAGCAGCTGGACAAGAATGTAAACAGCACAGGCTAAGTATCCCCAGGCCCAGGACACTGCCTGTAAATGACACACCTAACACTAAACATTTAATAAACTGAAGCACTAAAGGACTGCGAAAGGGATCTTCCTCGACCTTCTAATATACAACCAAGGCAAGTTCCTCGGTAATTTTTATTAATCTGCACAGGATTCAAACACCCACAGTAATCGGTACAGTTTGTTTTTTTTTCCAGCACCAAAATAAGATTTTAAAGATCAGTAAAAAATCTGTGATCATTGTAAAATTCTTGGGCATAAAAACAATCGAATGTTTCATCTGAAAAAAAATGGTAAAGGAAAGTTTGTTTTCTGTTTTGTTTATTATTAAGACAATTATTTACAATGAAAACATACTGAATTTTGTCTTTTTAAGGAAACACCAAGGGGAATCTCAAGGATCAATGTCTGGACTACCAAAAAAGACCCTAAGCACGATGTTTAAATCACTGAACTCAAAGAAACCAAAATAGCTTCTTAAATATCTTGGATCCTATTCCATCGTAAAAGAAGGATTTACATAGTCAAGCTTCATTTGCTCCCAGGGAAGTTACTCTTTAAAAACTTCTTTTATCCTACAAATGAGGAAGCCTCCCCCTTGCAGAAGAGATGGCCACTTGTGGTCACCAACTATTGTGGAAAACTTTGGCTTGACACTGACTTATAGGACCATCTCCCCAAGAGTCAAAGAGCTAAAGAGGTGTACTAATCTGGTTCCTGTCCAGATATTTTTCTAGACTGGAGTCTCAGCTAACGCTAGAATCTGAAGGAATCTGGCAAGAACCTAGGACTTTCAAAAAGACCATTAGGGATGCATTCATATGCAAATGTCATATCCACCAGCAAAGGTGATAGCCTGTTTTCTACAAAGCCGCATTCCAATCATACCCCTGCAGTTTTGTACTACCTTTGTCACTTCGAATGCTGTACTGCTAGGTGCCTAGCAGTGTGATTATAACTTAAATTACCAGATTTCCTGGTCTTGTAAAAATAGAAACGATGGAGTCCCAACAAGCCTTCTGACATTTTACTGTTCTTAAAAATTTACCAGATGGTAATGCTTTCAAAGTTGCCGTAAAAAGACAGAAACTATGTCTTCTTACCAAAAATATGCTTGGAATTTTTCTTTTTCCAAACTGGTGTAATCCAGGTCCTCTACTAGCAGAAATAAGATACTATATAGTAAAGATGGGGACCTACCCATCTAATCTAAGAAGCCACCCATAGACAACCAACAACGGCCTACTGTCCCTACGGCACAGGGAACTCCGTTCAATACTCTGTAATCACCTACACAGGAAAAGAATTTGAAAAAGAACAGATACTAGTATATGTATAACTGAATCACTTTGCTGTACACCTGAAACTAACACAACATTGTTAATCAACTATGCTCCAATATAAAATAAAAATTGAAAAAAGAAAAGAAGTAAATTAAAAAAAAATAAAATAAAAAGAGGTTCTATTCCATACCAGGGGATGTCTATACAGGTAGATAAGCTTTCTTTTATATCCATCAAAGCTCGAAAGTCTTTTCTATATATCTCTTGTTAAATTTATTTCTAATTGTTATATACCTCTGTTGCAATTTTAAATGAGATCTTCATTATATTTTATTATTTTTTCCTCACTATAGAGATAGCTTTAAAAAAATTATTTGAAAACATACGGCCATTTCAAACAAAATTTTTGGAACAATAAAGTAAAAATCACTCGAAATCTTAAGAAAAACAAGTACGAAGCTGTCCACGTTCACGATGAGTAAACAGTACATCTAACTCCCCCCAGCGCGCAAGTGAGCAGACCAGGGTGTAACTACCTGAATGCATGGGAAAGCACAAAGCCAGTTCTCACCTCTGCTACATGCGAGCCCTTCAGAGAGAACAGAAGTGAAGACAATTCACTCTGCCTCACGGAGCAAAATCAAAAGGATGTGAAGATAAAGAGTCTGGTCCCTACGAGCCCTGAGCATCTGTACTGCCTTAGATTTACTCAGCAACACGGGCACACACTTGTCCGGTCTGGGGGCTGCACTTCTGAGGGTATGGTTTTAATTTGGATGTGACACCACACACACTGGCACACGGAGCGTATGCTCCCTGCCATGGATTCTGAACTTCCCTCTCCAGGGTCTGCTTCTGTTTTGTCCACATGCCAGAACGAACGACTACTGCCCATAATCTCATATGATCAGGGCTGAGAAATTCCACTTTATTTCCAAGGAAAAAAATACATTCTTTGAGTGACTTTCTAAAATAAGGATTTTTTCAAGATTTTTGCCTTCCAGGGAATAAATCACAGTTGTCAATCTCAAAGAAAAAAAGAAAACCAAACTAAAAATAAGAAAGTACACATTTTATGTTAACTAGAAAACAGAAGGGGGGAATAATCCCAAACAAAAACAAGTGAAATCTCTTGAAAATGGATTTTTGATAGTCAGGTTTTTTCTTAGAATAAACTGATTGCAATAAACGTTATCACAAAGTTCCCTGTCTAAAAATAAGTTTCCTGGAAATGATATGTTTCTTTTTCTTGTGAAGGAAATCACATTCTAAGCAGTCATCATTATAATTTTGCCAGTGAGGTTCTTTGCACATTCGTTTTGCTCAGTCTAAGCAGAAAGATTAAGATGCCCTCCAGTGCATCCCCTTTTAGTTCCTCAAAATGAAGCCAGACGTTAGCTGCATCCTTGGTTGTGAAATAAGGCAGATGACCTCTTAGGGCCATCAGCCATGACCCATGAGACCAGAGGTCCACGCTGACAGGACGGGCTGCCCTGGGTCAAGGGGGCTGCTTTCGCTTCACTTCAAAGATCTGCCATCCAATGGGGCTCCAAGCTCAACACTCTTCCACATCTTACTCTGACACTTGACAATTCTGGGAGATAAGGCACATGTATAATTACAATCTCAGGTAGAAAGTGGTGGATTCTGCAATATTCTGGGAGTTTGGAGAAGGTAGACATGCCAGCCTGAGGAACAGGAAGGCCGGGCCTTGAATACCTGCAGGCTGTGGACAAGCAGAGTAACGGAGAAGCGGTGTGGACCTGCCCCTGTCCCGGGCAGGGGATATCCGACATCCGAACTGTTACCAATGCCTTCAGACCGGGGTCTAGCTTCTGCTTCTAGCTTCTCTGCCCTTTACAGTCATCCTGATGTACAATTTTTTTGAAAGCAAAAAACAAAACCAAATAAAAGCAAAACAAACAAAAAACCAATCTGACCATTCAGTGGGTAGTTACTGATCTGTTATAGTGTAAGAATATGAAAACGGAGGGAAAGACAGGCCTTAACGATTAGGAACTAGGGCCTCCCCCTGCATCGTCCAGTTGGTCCAAACATGTCAGACAGAGTCTTTACATTTAATGAATCACTTTTTCAGTCACATTTCCCACCAAAGAGAGCTGACTTTTAAAGAGGCTGTGGTCTCTCCCAAGTCTACACCTTCTGCTTAGAACCCTCCTCCTTTTCTAGTGAATTCTCTTCATCCTTCAAGACCCAAATGGTACCGCAGCCTCCTGTGGAGTCTTTCATGACTGGGAAATGGAGCTTTCTTGGTTTCTTGTGGGTTCTGAGGACACCTCTGGTGTGTCACAAGCCACATGACTGCTAACATCAAGGACCTAAGAACCGCACTTTGTTTGTCCGTCTTCAGGATGTGATATGGTACCTTGAACGCAAGGTGCTTGATGTTCACTGGATGGACCTGGATTACTTGGTTAAAAGAGTTGCAGAAGCAGTGGTACGGGGTCCTCTCTGTGCTGAACAGAGATGGGCTTTGTGCAACCGTTTTATTAGAAAGATAATAAAAATATGATGAGATCACAGCAGACCTCGGAACATGGGGAGAGCCCTCATGACTCAAAGTTTGGTCCTCATACCAGGATCACCAGTGCACTCACTGCACCCCCATCCAACTCACAACACCAGAGTACGTTCTACTAAGATTTCCCAAGTGACGTGTACATACACCAGAGTGTGAGGAGGACTGACCCAAGCGACACAGGAGTAACAGCCAGAATTCTACTACAGGAAGACTGTCTGCTATCAGTCTCCTACGTAAGATCAGTTGCTTGCAGGAGGGTATGAGGAAAGCCTGGATGCAGAAGGAAGAGAAAGGATACTTCTGCCACCATTGAGGTAGCCAGCACCTGACCTGGGGTGATGACAGCGAGGAAGCAGAAATTACAAACATACTGGCTTTACCTAAAAATAGAAATGTTAATATTCACCCATTAGCTTAACAATAACTCTGTGCTTGATTAATGTACTGTATTGTAAACAATAATTCTATGCTTGTTTGATCTACTGTATTACACATTTTGAATTTTTGTTAAGGAATGATTTTTTTTTTCATTTATTTTTGGCTGCGTTGGGTCTTCGTTGCTGCGCACAGGCTTTCTCTAGGGGCGGTGAGCGGGGGCTACTCTTCGTTGCGGTGCGTGGGCTTCTCATCACGGTGGCTTCTCTTGCTGTGGAGCACGGGCTCTAGGTGCGCGGGCTTCAGTAGATGTGGCTCGCGGGTTCTAGAGCACAGGCTCAGTAGTCGTGGCACACAGGCTTAGTTGCTGCGCGGCATGTGGGATCTTCCCAGACCAGGACTCGAACCCATGTCCCCTGCGTTGGCAGGCGGATTCCGAACCACTTGCCACCAGGGAAGCCCCAAGGAATGATATTTAAACAGAACAAAAGCTCTTAGCTTTAGGTTGCACTCTCAGACTTGCAGTTGTAAGAGCAAGCCCAATAGGAGGGATGGGAAATCCTGTAATCATGTGTGTAACTGGACGCTCTCATGGGACTCAGGTGCAGACGGACAGGTACCAGATACCAAACCGACAGGAAGACAGATGCCGCCATAGGCAGGGTTTCAAGGAAAATGGCCAGAAGCCTTCCCTAGCTGTGTAATCCCCCTGCTCTTCCATCCCACTTCCTTTTCCTAACAGGGTCCCACTCGGAAGCAGGCCTAGGAAGGGGGTGAAGAGATCCAGAGCTCTCACATTTAGAGTTTTATTTATTCCAAAGGACTGGGCAATCGTCATCGGTAAATCGTATGGGTGTTTACATTCGAAGTCACTCTAGAACTCTGTACCTCTTGGGAGTGAGCTGATAAAAACACCATCTTGCAGAAATATCTATCCTCGGACAGGGGAAGATCGCCCTGCGCAGTAGAAGTCAGGAGCAACACACACAACATCATATCTTCATCAAGACCCAAGAATCATGATCATAAACAAACCAATTCCCAACGGCATGTTGCCAATGACCGTAAAGAAGGATACCCAGGACAGGAGCACAGAGGATCCCTGCAGAAAATGTACTCTGCAGATGTACACAGAAGACAGCCCTCTTTGGAGGGCGTGGGAAACACATGCCAAGATATACTCTTCTCTTGAGCAAACAACTGCCGTAAGTTGAGCGCACACCCAGTACGTGTCTATGTGGCTTCAGTAACCGTTAACACAAATCAGGGCTTCCCTGGGGGCGCAGCGGCTGAGAGTCCGCCTGCCGGTGCAGGGGACACGGGTTCTGTCCCGGTCCGGGAAGATCCCACATGCCGCGGAGCAGCTGGGCCCGTGAGCCATGGCCACTGAGCCTGCGCGTCCGGAACCTGTGCTCCGCAACGGGAGAGGCCACAGCAGGGAGAGGCCCGCGTACCGCAAAACAAAAAACAAAAAACAAAAATCCGAACAAATCTGTGTAGTGCTTACAACAGATGCTAAAGATGCCACAGCAGAGAACCCAGAAGGCTTGCCCTGGTGTTCTCCTACCTTTTCTGACTTAAGGGCATATTTTGAAGAGCATCAGAACCAGAAAAATCAAGTAAAGATCATTAAAGAGGTCACTGACTTAGAGATCTTCGTACTAAGTGAAGAAAGTGAGACAGAGAAAGACAAATACCATATAATATAGCTCATATGTGGAATCTAAAAAACACGGTACAAATGAACTTATTTACAAAACAGAAACAGACTCACAGACTTTGAGAATGAACTATGGTTACCAGGGGGGAACGGTGGGGAGGAGGGATAGACTGGGAGTCTGGGATTGACATGTACACACTGCTGTATTTAAAATAGGTAACCAACAAGGACCTACTGTATAGCACAAGGAACTCTGCTCAGTATTCTCTAATAACCTAAATGGGAAAAGAATGTGAAAGGGAATAGATACATGTGAGCAGAAGCAAGAAGAACTACAATCCTGCAGCCTGTGGAACAAAAACCACATTCACAGAAAGACAGACAAGATGAAAAGGCAGAGGGCTATGTACCAGATGAAGGAACAAGATACAACCCCAGAAAAACAAGTAAATGAAGTGGAGATAGGCAACCTTCCAGAAAAAGAATTCAGAATAATGATAGTGAACATGATCCAGGAACTCGGAAAAAGAAAGGAGGCAAGGATCGAGAAGACACAAGTAATGCTTAACAAAGACCTAGAAGAATTAAAGAACAAATAACTAGAAAAATTAAAGAACAAACAAAAAAAGATGAACATACAATAACTGAAATGAGAAACATATTAGAAGGAATCAATAGCAGAATAACTGAGGCAGAAGAAAAGATAAGTAACGTGAAAGACAGAATGGTGGAATTCACTGCCACGGAACAGAATAAAGAAAAAAGAATGAAAAGAAATGAATACAGCCTGAGTGACCACTGGGACAACATTAAATTCACCAACATTCGCATTTTAGGGGTCCCAGAAGGAGAAGAGAGAAAGAAAATATTTGAAGAGATTATAGTCGAAAACATCCCTAACGTGGGAAAGGAAATAGCCACCCAAGTCCAGGAAGCACAGAGAGTCCCAGGCAGGATAAACCCAAAGAGAAACATGGCGAGACACACAGTAATCAAACTGACAAAAATTAAAGACAAAGAAAAATTATTAAAAGCAACAAGGAAAAAACGACAAATAACATACAAGAGAACTCCCATAAGGTTAACAGCTGATCTCTCAGCAGAAACTCTACAAGCCAGAAGGGAGTGGCATGATATATTTAAAGTGATGAAAGGGAAGAACCTACAACCAAGATTATTCTGCTTGGCAAGGATCTCATTCAGATTCGACAGAGAAATCAAAAGCTTTACAGAGAAGCAAAAGCTAACAGAATTTAGCATCACCAAACCAGCACTACAACAAATGCTAAAGGAACTTCTCTAAGAGGGAAACATAAGAGAAGAAAAGGACCTAGAAAAACAAATCCGTAACAATTAAGAAAATGGTAATAGGAACATACATATCGATAATTACCTTAAATGTGAATGGATTAAATGCTCAAACCAAAAGACACAGGCTTGCTGAATGTATACAAAAACAAGAACCATATATATGCTGTTTACAAGAGACCCACTTCAGACCTAGGGACACATACACACTGAAAGTGAAGGGATGGAAAAAGATATTCCATGCAAATGGAAATCAAAAGAAAGCTGGAGTAGCAATACTCATTTCAGATGACATAGACTTTAAAATAAGGACTATTATAAGAGACAAGGACACTACATAATGATCAAGGGATTAATGCAAGAAGAAGATATAACAATTATAAATATTTATGCACCCAACATCGGAGCACCTCAATACATAAGGCAAATGATAACAGCTATAAAAGAGGAAATCGACAGCAGCACAATAATAGTGGGGAACTTTAACACCTCACTCACACCAATGGACAGATCATGCAGACAGAAAATTAATAAGGAAACACAAGCTTTAAATGACACAATAGACCAGATAGATTTAATTGATATTTATAGGACATTCCATCCGAAAACAGCAAATTACACTTTCTGCTCAAGTGCACACAGTACATTCTCCAGGATAGACCACATCCTGGGTCACAAATCAAGCCTCAGTAAATTTAAGAAAATTGAAATCATAACAAGCATCTTTTCTGACCAGAGATTCGAAATCAATTACAGGGAAAGAAACGTAAAAAACACAAACACATAGAGGCTAAACAATATGTTACTAAATAACCAAGAGATCACTGAAGAAATCAAAGAGGAAATCAAAAAATACCTAGAAACAAATGACAAGGAAAACACGACGACCCAAAACCTATGGGATGCAGCAAAAGCAGTTCTAAGAGGGAAGTTTATAGCTATACAAGCCTGCCTCAAGAAACAAGAAAAATCTCAAATAAACAATCTAAACTTACACCTAAAGGAACTAGAGAAAGAAGAACAAACAAAACCCAAAGTTAGCAGATGGAAAGAAATCATAAAGATCAGAGCAGAAATAAATGAAATAGAAACAAGGATAACAATAGCAAAGATCAATAAAAATAAAAGCTGGTTCTTTGCGAAGATAAACAAAATTGACAAACCTTTAGCCAGACTCATCAAGAATAAGAGGGAGAGGACTCAAATCAATAGAATTAGAAATGAAAAAGGAGAAGTGACAACTGACACCGCAGAAATACAAAGCATCATAAGAGACTACTAACAAGGAACTCCAGGCCAATAAAATGGACAACCTGGAAGAAATGGAAAAATTCTTAGAAAGGTATAACCTTCCATGACTGAACCAGGAAGAAACAGAAAATATGAACAAACCAATCATAAGTAATGAAATTGAAAGTGTGATTAAAAATCTTCCAACAAACAAAAGTCCAGGACCAGATGGCTTCACAGGTGAATTCTATCAAACATTTAGAGAAGAGCTAACACCCATCCTTCTCAAAGTTTTCCAAAAACTTGCAGAGGAAAGGACACTGCCAAACTCATTGTATGAGGCCACCATCACGGTGATAGCAAAACCAGACAAAGATATTACAAAAAAAGAAAATTACAGACCAATATCACTGATGAATATAGATGCAAAAATCCTCAACGAAATACTAGCAAACAGAATCCAACAACACATTAAAAAGATCATACACCATGATCAAGTGGGATTTACCCCAGGGATGCAAGGATTCTTCAATATACGCAAATCAATCAGTGTTATACACCATATTAACAAACTGAAGGATAAAAGCCATTTGATCATCTCAACAGATGCAGAAAAAGCTTTTGACAAAATTCAACACCTATTTGTGATAAAAATTCTCCAGAAAGTGGGCCTAGAGGGAGCCTACCTGAACATAATACAGACCATATACAACAAACTCACAGCAAACATCATTCTCAATGGAGAAAAACTGAAAGCATTTCCTCTAAGAGCTGGAACAAGACAAGGATGGCCACTCTTGCCACTATTATTCAACACAGTTTTGGAAGTCCTAGCCACGGTAATCAGAGAAGAAAAAGAAATAAAAGGAATACAAATTAGAAAAGAAGTAAAACTGTCACTGTTTGCAGATGACATGATACTCTACATAGAGAATCCTAAAGATGCCACCAGAAAACTACTAGAGCTAATCAATGAATCTGGTAAAATTTCAGGATACAAAATTAATGCACAGAAATCTCTTGTATTCCTATACACTAACAACGGAAGATCAGAAAATTAAGGAAACAGTCCCTTTCTCTATTGCAACAAAAAGAATAAAATACCTAGGACTAAACCTACCTAAGGAGGTAAAAGACCTGTATGCAGAAAACTATAAGACACTGATGAAAGAAATTAAAGATGATACCAACAGATGGAGAGATATACCATGTTTTTGGATTGGAAGAATAACTATTGTGAAAATGACTGTACTACCCAAAGCAGTCTACATATTCAAGGCAATCCCTATCAAATTACCAATGGCATTTTTCACAGAACTAGAACAAAAAAAATCTTAAAATTTGTATGGAGACACAAAAGACTCCAAAGAGCCAAAGCAATCGTGAGGGAAAAAAATGGAGCTGGAGGAATCAGACTCCCTGACTTCAGACTATACTACAAAGCTACAGTAATCAAGACAATATGGTACTGGCAGAAAAACAGAAATATAGATCAATGGAACAGGATAGAAAGCCCAGAGATAAACCCACGCACCTATGGTCAACTCATCTATGACAAAAGAGGTAAGGATATACAATGGCGAGAAGACAGCCTCTTCAATAAGTGGTGCTTGGATAACTGGACAGCTACATGTAAAAGAATGAAATTAGAACACTCCCTAACACCATGCACAAAAATAAACTCAAAATGGATTAAAGACCTAAATGTAAGGCCAGACACTATAAAACTCTTAGAGGAAAACATAGGAACAACACTCTTTGACATAAATTACAGGAAGATCTTTTATAACCCACCTCCTAGAGTAATGGAAATAAAAACGAAAATAAACAAATGGGACCTAATGAAACTTAAACGGTTTTGCACAGCAAAGGAAACCATAAACAAGACAAAAAGACAACCCTCAGAATGGGAGAAGATCTTTGCAAACCAATCAACGGACAAAGGATTATCTCCAAAGTATATAAACAGCTCATGCAGCTCAATATTAAAAAAACAAACAACCCAATCAACAAATGGGCAGAGACCTAAATAGACATTTCTCCAAAGAAGACATACAGATGGCCAAGAAGCACATGAAAAGCTGCTCAACATCACTAATTATTAGAGAAATGCAAATCAAAACTGCAATGAGGTATCACCTCACACCAGTTAGAATGGGTATCATCAGAAAACCTACAAAGAACAAATGCAAGAGAGGGTGTGGAGAAAAGGGAACCCTCTTGCACTGTTGGTGGTAATGTAAATTGGTACAGCCACTATGGAGAACAATATGGAGGTTCCTTAAAAAACTAAAAATAGAACTACCATTCGACCCAGCCACTACTGGGCATATAACCCGAGAAAACCATAATTCAAAAGGACACATGTACCACAATGTTCACTGCAGCTCTATTTACAATAGCCAGGACATGGAAGCAACCTGAGTGTCCATCGACAGACGAAGACAATGGAATATTACTCAACCATAAAGAGAAACGAAATTGGGTCATTTGTAGAGACGTGGATGGACCTAGAGACAGAGTGAAGTAAGTCAGAAAGAGAAGAACAAATATCGTATACTAAGGCATATATGTGGAATCTAGACAAACGGTACAGATGAACCGGTTTGCAAGGCAGAAACAGAAACACAGATGTAGAGAACAAATGTATGGACACCAAGGGGGGAAAGGGGGTGGTGGGATGAACTGGGAGATTGGCATTGACATGTATACAGTCATGTGTATAAAATGGATGACTAATAAGAACGTGCTGTATAAAAAAAAAGTAAAATTCAAAACAAACAAAAGAGAAAAATACCGTACGCTAACACATATATATGGAATCTGAAAAAAAACGGTTCTGAAGAACCTAGGGGCAGGACAGGAATAAAGACCAGACGTAGAGAATGGACTTGAGGACACAGGGAAGGGGAAGGGGAAGCTGGGACGAAGTGAGAGAGTGGCATGGACATATATACACTACCAAACGTAAAATAGATAGCTAGTGGGAAGCAGCCGCATAGCACAGGGAGATCAGCTCGGTGCTTTGTGACCACCTAGAGGGGTGGGATAGGGAGGGTGGGAGGGAGATTCAAGAGGGAAGAGATATGGGGACATATGTATATATATAGCTGATTCACTTTGTTATACAGCAGAAACTAACACACCCTTGTAAAGCAATTATACTCCAATAAAGGTGTTTAAAAAAAAAGATACATGTATATGTATAACTGAATCACTTTGCTGTACACCTGAAACTAACACAATATTGTATATCAACTCTCCTCCAATATAAAATAAAAATTAAAGTAACAAAGTGGTCATTGAATTTGAATTTCCATGGTTCTTTTTTAAATCTCTGCGGCTTTTTCTAGGTTAATAGTCTTCCCCATTAGTATTTTCACTGCTACATATGACCATATCTCCCACCACAGCCTTCACGCATCTTCCGTCCATGTCCACCCCGCAAGCCTGTCACCACATTCTCCCTGTAGATGGACAAACCATGAGAAAACACCCACTCTCCTTAACTTTTCTCTCCTGTTATTTAGGAGACATTTGGCTGGACCCAAACCCCACTGCGGGGCTCTCTCCAGCCCACCAAACAAGGAAACAAACATCCTCTGTCCTCCTTCCCCTCTGGGAGCACTCTCAGATCGCCCCCCCTTGATCCCTAAAACTCTCCCCAAAGTCTTACAGACTTTACGTCTCACTTCTCCACTTGAGCCCATAAACATTCTTCCTTCCACTTCTGCACCCCTCATCACACTGAAGCGTTTTGGCTTTTGTTCTGTCTTCTGTCAACATTGAAACATCATAAGCTGTTTATTCGCTGGTCCTCATTTTCCTAAGCTCTACTGTATTTTGTACTATCGGCCAGTTTCCTTGGCTTTTCTCTCCCGTCCTTGGCGTCCTCATCCTCTACCTGCCTTAAGGCTCCTCCTTTCTTTCTCTCTCCCTCCCTCCCTCCCTCTCATTTCTCTCTGCTTCTTTTTCTCCTCTTCTCCCCGCTTTGTTTCCTTCCCTGTTTCCCTGCACGGACTCGTCTTCCTGGTTCTGGACCACAAAGGTGGGATTGCCTTTTCCTTCCACTTTAGGGTTCCCTGTCCAGCAGCTCCGCTCCTGTCCCTATCTGCCACACACCACGAGGACTCAGATGTACGTCCGGGCCAAGGATCCGATTTAAAAGCAGACCCTGGATTTTTCACAGATGTAAGGCCATCTAGCCCTAAGTTATTCATTAAAAGGAGGGTGGGGAAAAGGAAATAGCAAGTCACACATTACACAGAAACTATAATATCCACCATTGTCCCTTGTTTTTCAGCCCCACGGAGCCGGAGCAGTTCTTTCCGCTGCCAAAGCTCCAGCAACAACACGTGAAAGCTACCAGTACGGTGTGATGCAACCAATTTTCAGAACTTAGAAAGGCTCATTGATTTTTACTGCAGTTTCGTACACAATCTTCCTCTCAGGCCAAGCAAGCCAACCCTGATGGAGAGAAGTTACAGGATGAATAAATGTGATGGTATCGACATAGAAATTATTCACTTTCCTTTCCTCACTTCAATTTCCAAATTTATCTCTGCCTTCCTCCCGCTAGCTATCACCAGCAACTGCAGGACCACGCACCCCCTGCCCAGCCCCCCTTTATTGGACACTTGTGGCACAGCCCTCATGCCAATGTCAGGGGAGGTCAATTAATATTCTAATGCAGTAAAGCAACTCTCTAAAGTAAGACAGCTTGGGAAAGGATTTTTTACCTACACCTCAAGCAAGAGGAATGAATGTCACAGTAGGCTGATCTAATAGCAGTTTTACTACATTAGCGGCAGAGTCACAGTAACTGTAAATCAGAACTTTGGTTGGCTTTCTACTTTACATACTTATAATTATGAGTCCACTCTTGCTATCCAGAACAATTATTTTACAATTAGTTGGGACGTGTCTGAGCCCAGAAGGAAAACTCCAATTTCAGTCATCTTATTTTCCTTGAATAGAACCCAGTGCTACCAAAACTCAGGTCAATTCCACTCTTCACACAAGGGTTTGTCACCGTTGTCTGAAGCTGAACCAACATACATGCAAATGCTCAGAATTGTAAGTACTTTTTCAAGCTGCCGTATAAAACAGCAATAATGGGTCTCCACGCACCAAAGAGAAACAAACACACAAACAAACCAAAAAACTAAGCTTGTAGCTTCATTTTCAAGGTGGAACATGGTCAGAGCCTATAAAACATAATCCCTAACCCTGAATTCGGGCTGCAAATCTATCCCTGAAACATCTAGTAAATGACTCAATTTATTTACACAGCTCTGTATCTTTTTACGGCCTTTCCATAAAGGAGTCATTACATCCTTTCCCTTTATTTTGTTTAAGAGTGTTTGAATGAACCTCCGAACCACAAGCCAGTTCAACGAGCTCTCCTTAGATGGACGTGGTCTCGTATAATTCACCACTACCGGGAAAATTTTCAAAACGATGTTTGTAGTTTGGAAACACCACACACTCCCACCCTCTCGAAGTACTTCCTGTGCTTTATGCAGTTTTAAACGTCCAGCAGATATATTAAATAAGTCCTCCTTTTCCATTTTTCCAAGTAAACAGTGTGGCATTTGCACTTCTTCCAGAAGATGCGCACCTCTGAATGTTTTGCTATAGGGTAGTTTGGCTGTTCGGAAATGACTGCAAAGGAAGACCGCAAGGAAATGTGGGATCCAGGCACCTTAATCGATTTCCGAGGACGTAAATGTTAGTTCTCAGAGGAAACCATCCTAAAGCAGTTAGCTTAATGGGGTGCCCAACCGGTGCCCAGCAAAAGTTATCAGTACGGGACTTCCCTGGTGGCGCAGTGGTTAAGAATCCGCCTGCCAATGCAGGGGGCACGGGTTCGAGCCCTGGTCCGGGAAGATCCCACATGCCGCGGAGCAACTAAGCCCGTGCACCGCAACTACTGAGCCTCTGCTCTAGAGCCCGCGAGCCACAACTACTGAGCCCACGCACCACAACTACTGAAGCCTGCACTCTAGAGCCCGTGCTCCACAACGAGAGAAGCCACCGCGATGAGAAGCCCGCACACCACAACGAAGAGTAGTCCCCGCTCGCCTCAACTAGAGAAAGCCGGCGTGCAGCAATGAAGACCCAACACAGCCAATCAAAAGTTATCAGTACAGATTAAAGATAAATTTTCTACCACGACAAAACAAGAGCTTTCTTAAAACAAACACACAGATTATTTAATTCTTAATTTTACATTCTTAATCATGCCTGTAAACACCAAGCCTGTTAATTTTCTCAAGAAAACAGAGGTTAGAACCACTTTTTCAAGGGTTACCATTTATCAATGAGGTATCTAGAGGCAACATCCTGGCCAGATTTTGACCAGGAACACCTGCTAGTTTTTGATTGTGGATTTTTCTACAGCCAGACAGTTTTGCGACTAACACAAAATACAGATACAGCCGAGGCTACACACATCTCTAATATACAGGAAACTGCATCTGAAACTGTAAAAACATAGTAGCCATGAGATCTAGTCACCTGTATTACAGAGGCCATCCACTGTCATGTGGACCTCCAGAAACAGAGTGTAGTTTAGTTTAGAGGTAAAAGTAAAGCGAGTCACGAAACATAAGCATTGAGACATTGCTGTTTATCTAACAGGAAGCCTCCCCAATACCTTTTATTACCCACAACATAACCCTATTACCATCAGGGGACACCCGCCTCCAGGACACCCCATCTCTGGCCCTCGATGTGCACTAGCTAATTCGGTTTCTCGTTTTTATGGCATTCAGTCTCCTTTGAATGGCTAAGCAGATGGCAAGTCACACTCTAGTAAGAAGGAGTCTAGTCTATTTCCAAAGAAAAACATGAAAATGCTGGAAGTTACTGTGTTCTTCCTGTGTTCTTAAACCATGTGCACCCTACCACCACCATGCCTCAGGTTAAAGTCAGATACATCAGAAATGAACCCTGCAGGTTCCCCTTTTTTCCAAACCCAGGAAGACATTTGCAGTAAGGAACTGAATACTTTTTTGTTCTCATCTCATCACATTTTAAGCAAACATTCCTTCTTCATACATGGATTTTAAACATCACCTGTTGCCACAGAAAAAGACATTACAATGCTTTAATGACTCCCAATTTGCATTTCTCATCCCCTCAGCCTATGACTGTGTGTGGCAATACAGGAAACAAGCTGTGATTCATTCCTCAGTCAGAAAAAAAAAAAAAGATAAATAATAGGACTCTTTAAAAGACAGATGTCCTTAGAAACACCCAGCAAAAACCACTGCTAGAAACAACACAAGGTGAGCCCCTCGCCAGCCCAGCTTCTGTTGTTCGTGGTTCCTGATCTCTGCAGTGACTCTCAAGGCAGGTGCAGGAGCCAGCTGGGCAGTCGAGCACAGAAGCCCGTCCCCATCTGGCAAATGCTGAGAAGCTTAAAATAGTACGCACTCACGAACAAGGCTTCCCTGGAATGCAAATGGCCTGCCTTCAAAAAAAACAGCGTGGCATCCACATCACATCGAATGCATTCATTTCAAATCCTTAAATACCTCAAAATATTTCTAGCATTGGGTCCAGGGGACCAGGACGAACCTCCCCAGAGGTTACTCAATGCAAATTAACCGCAGAGGAATTAATTTTCCAGGAAATTCAACATCCTTTCCCTTAAAAGTACAAAAGCCGTTTTCCTCGCTCCTTGCAAGGGAATAGCTTCATCACACTGATTCTATGTGCCCTGCCCCTTTATCACATCCTGTCCCACACCCGGCCTCCTTCTGCATGCCATCCGTTTTGTGAATGAAGTGTGAAATTAGCACTTTGTTTACATAAAGCAGGCAGCAGAGATGGCGTGGACACAGGCTTAGCTTATCTGAGTGTCACTGAGGCTGTGCAGCCTGCACTCGGACCCATTCAGAACCTCCCAAGAAAACCCCAAGAAGCCCTTCGCCGCTCACACCAAAGTGGAACTGCTACCTGCCTGCCTAGAAAGCAACTGGAAGGAAAAGGTTTGACTCAACCTTACACATGAAGACAACCTTTCCCTTTTTAAAATTAAAACTGATTTACAATGTTGTGTTAGTTTCAAGTGTACAGCAAAGTGATTCAGTTACACACACACACGTATATATCTAGATCTATGATTTTTCACATTCTTTTCTCTTCTAGGTTATTACAAAATACTGAGTGGAGCTCCCTGTGCTCTGCAGTAGGTCCTTGTTGGGTCTCGATCTTACACACAGTAGTGTGTACCTGCTAATCGCAACCTCCTAATTTATCCCTCCTCCACTTTCCCCTTTGGTAACCTTCAGCTGTTTTTCTATGTCTGTGAGCCTGAGTCTGTTTTGTAAGTAAGTTCACCTCTATCATTTTTTATATGGAATCAATAGATTCCACATATAAGTGATATCACATGATATTTGTCTTTCTGTGTCTGACTTACTTCACTCTGTATGACAGACTCTAGCTCCACCCATGTCACTGCAAATGGCATTATTTCATTCTTTTTTATGGCTGGGTAATATTCCATTGTATATATGCACCACATCTTCTTTAGCCATTCACCTGTCGATGGACGTTTAGGTTGCTTCCATGTCCTGGCTATTGTAAACAGAGCTGCAATGAACATTGTGAATTATGTTTTAAATTAAGTCATTTTATTATAAAAATTACTCTTTTTGAATTATGGTTTTCTCAGGATATATGCCCAGGAGTGGGATTGCTGGGTCACATGGTAGCTCTATTTTTAGTTGTTTAAGGAACCTCCATACTGTTCTCCATAGCGGCTGTATCAATTTGCATTCCCGCCAGCAGTGCAAGAGGGTGCCCTTTTCTCCACACCCTCTCCAGCATTTCTTGTTTGCAGAGTAAAGACAACCTTCTCCTGGATTCTGCTTCTGAGCTGCCCTGCACACAGCACCAGGGCCTTACATCTCCCCTGCCTCTGTTCATCCTCAACCCCAGGCTTGCTTCTGTCCTGGGCTGCAGGCTGTCCCCTCGGCCTAGAACACTTTCCTCTTCTCCCTTCTCAAGCCCACTTCAAAGTATGTCATCTCCCCCGTGGGAGCTTTTCTCCATGCACCTCTTTTCCGCGCGGAATCCACCACCTGGTCGATCACCAGAGGATCCGGGGGGTCACGGTAAAGCCCTCTGCGTTCCCACAGCTCCTGGAGCCCAGAACCAACAGACCTGGAGATAAACTCCAGAGCTGCCATCCTCCTCGGACAGCGCTTCGCAAGGGCAAGGGCTGCATCTCCTTCTCTGTGTACCCGGCACCTCGGGCAGAGCTTAGCACAGAGCACAAGCTCATAAACTGCTGTTTAAAAACAATGTTCTAATAAAACGTTAGACCATTAACTCATGACGGGGGAGGCGCGTGGCTGAGTCCTGGCTTGGAGTCAGAGCCAGGCCCAAACGTTCACCAGCTGTGCGACCTTGGCTACTTGGCCAGCCTGGCCTCGGTGTTCCTCCCAATAGCGCACGGTGGCGGGGGCGGGGGGGGGGGCGGTGTCACAGAGATGAACTGTGGACTGTCTGCAAACACTGAGCACCAGCGCCGCACCCAGCGGGCTCTCGGGGAGTCATCATCAACATCACAAGACCAGAGACCCACCAGGGACCCTTTGGTCCCACTGAATCGCTCCCCGTGGCGGCATCCAAATACTGCCCTTCCCGGGAGCGCGTCCCGGTTTCTCATCAGCGCGCAGCGTATACAGGTGCAACGCAGAGCCGCGTCCTTGCGCTGGCTACCATCGACGGGCCTCGTGCTGTCTGGGGGTGGTGTTTTCTCTCAAGGAGCCAGACACCCGCTTTGCCTGCCGCCCCCAGACACTGCAACAACCCGACACACCATCCCTTAATTGAGAGATGGTTCAACTACTCTTCAATGGGGAAAATGCCAAATCCGAAAAAAAAAAAATCACAGTTTGAAAATAAAAAGGAATTAAGCCTAACACCACGAAAGCTAAATTAGTGAAGCTAGCCTGGCAAAGATGGTTTGGCTTTGCAACAAGGCAGATGTCCAAGGGGGGCGGCCGCCCCATCACCAGGGGACTGGGAATAACCACTTGAAGGTGGGGCAGAGAGCCCGACGTGAAGGCAGATGGCAGATAAGAGGGGCTGAACTCCATCTGAAATGTATCCTCCCGACCTAAACCACAGAATGAGCTCATGCTACCAAAAACATTACGCTTACGAACTTGGCTTTAAGGATAAACGTAATTAACATAACTCCCCTTTATAACTGTAGCTCGTTTGTTCTCCGATTCTGAACTCTGTAAACAAAATTTTTTAAAAAGGTAAATGAATTCTGTTTTCGGCAAGCTGTTCGAGTCCACAGCTACGAATTTCTCTCCTTGATGCTCTTGATTTGAGAGCAGTCTGAACCTCTGAATAGAATGCCCTGTATAACATAGGGTAAATAAAGGCTAAAGTCACTCATTACACCCACTGCAAAAGAATAACAGGCTGTGTGTTCTAGAGCTCACTAAACCATGCCTATTTACTCACTTCTACGGTACTTCACCACTGACACATCCTGCTAAATAAAATGTTCAAAATTGTTAAAAAAAAAAAGAAAGAAAGAAAGAAAAGAAAACCTCCCAGTGGAGCCAAGCTTTCCCATGTCAACCTTCCCCCTCAGCATCAAGAAATATGGCAAAATATGCCAATCAACATTGTTCATCCACGGACCCGCTGAAAATTCGATCCCAGCCCATCACGGTAACAATTCTAAAGGAAGTATTTCAAGTCATTTGCCAAACTGGCAGATTTCTACCCCAACAGAGGTGTTACCGTAGACCTTAGCCAGAGTATCTGCTCTGCGTCGTTAATAGGATTATTCCGAGATTGTTGTCCTTAGCGTGGCTGTAAAAAATGTTTCAGGATCAAGGGAGCCCAAGCTGCCCTTACAACCCCCAAAGCACAAAACCTCCCAGAACAGTAAAGAAGTGCATTTATGCCAAGTGTTGGAATTTTGAAACTAGAACGCCATTTGCCTCACTGGTTCCCATGGAAGGAAAACATACCAGCCCACAAGCCGTTGAACCCGGCCACCCTCCAGCGCGACCTTGACAAAGTCACCTCGGTGGTCTAGGCCTCACGGTACACATCGCTGTGGACGGACTCCTGGGACCCTTCCGGCCCTGACGTTCCACCTGCCAGAATTACTGCGGATTTCTATCCTGTGCACGTTCTCCGTGAGCCACAAGCAGAAGGTGGGAAGCACACTGATACTGGAGTGTGTCAGCCATTCAACCTCACCATTCTGCGCAGTCCTGGGTCCAGATCACATGCATGCGACCCAGCTGCAGCACTACAGAGGTGCACACCCCCGTGGCACTCTTAAGACAGTAACTAGCACCGCTTCTAGAAAACCTACCCACCGGCTTGGTACACACGCTCCTGGTCACGTGGTACATTTACCAAGATGACAAAGTGGAACTCTCACTGGCGGCTCCCATCCCAACCAATAAGCAAGTGCATCTTCCTCTGCAAAAAGCCAAGCAATGGTGAAAGTTCCAGTATCAAAAAGCCACCTTCCAAGACGGGCTGCTGTTCCAGGCAATACCAGAGTCCTGCTTAAGCGAGGCACTGCATCCAGAACCATCTAACAAATATTTACTCTATGCCACCCTTCGTTCCAGGCACTGGCGCACCCACAAAGGGCAAGTCTGACAGGACCACGCTCTCAGGGGCCTTACATCCTACAGGGGTGGCAGGGAGACAATATATAAACCGATAAACAAGCAGAATACCACAGTGGTAAGTGCTATGCAGTGAATTACCCTTGACGTGATAAACAGGGGTGGTTAACGAAAGTGGTTAGAAAAAAGACCTCGCAGAGAAGGTGGTCTCTTTAACCCAGATGGCAGGAAGGTGGTACCCAGGCCAAAGCAGCTGCCTGGTGTTGCCTGGGGAACCAGGAACAGGCACCTGAGAGCTGCAATCCCATGCCACGTGTGCCACGTCCCATGCCGCGTCTCACCCCCAGGCCTCGAAGCAAAGAAGCTGCAGGAAGGAGGCTTGAAGGAGGCTGTACCCTTTCTTCTCTCCGGGTCCTTCAAGCTGCAGGTGGGTTGGGCCCGAGTGCCCAGCAATGGGGAGAAGAGACATGAGTTTTAACTCCCCTGTGAACTAAACTGTCCATAGCTGAAAGTGTCAAAAGGCTTAAGCATCAGTGTGGCAGGCGCAGGAGGGATCCGTCAGGAAGGAGGCCAGCAGGGTTGGAGCAGTGTCCCCGATGTCCCCAGCTGTGCCGGGCATTAACGCTGTGGCTTCTGCTCAAAGATGCTCCATCTGTCCTGGAGGAGTGGCCAGGCTCCTTCTCAACCCACTGGCGATGTTTCAGTATTTCCACAATGGGTGTGGTCGTACCCCGTGCTTACCAGCCAAAGATCGACCACTAGACGTATCCTCAGGAGACAGAGAAGGGGGATGCGAGGGGAAAAAATCACAGGTGGAGGCAGTGGTAGAGAAAAATAATTCACAGAGACTGTTTAACCAAGGAGCGTTCAGAAATTATATGGCGTCATACAGAGATATTCTGGCTACAGATAACACTTGCAAATAGAACCATCAGAGGCATCAAAAGCAGGCCAAGTAAATGAAGGGACTTTTATTACGACTTCTACCATGTTGGTTGATACAAACAGAAACCTCCCCTCTGCTCAGTGCTCTGGAATAACCTAAATGGGAAAAGAATTCGAGAAAGAATAGATGTATGTATACGTACGGCTGAATCACTTTGCTGCACACCTGAAACTAACACAACATCGTTAATCAACTATACTCTGATATAAAATAAAGTAAAATTTCTTTAAAAAGAAACATCTAGGGAAATGTTTAGCAGTCTTGGGAACATTTCGGGGGGAAGGTGGACATTACAAATGCACTGATTCAGTTATTTTTTATTTAACACACATCACATTATCATTAGATTTCTATTTCTACAAAAAGTGTGCAAGTTTATAGATAAAACAATTTTTGCACCAAAATGTTGAAAAAAACATGTAGTAGAAGAGAATGTCAAGAAGATACGTAAGGAGTAAGTTTCAGGAAGGATGAACTAAGAATAAACCAAGCTAAGATGTTGGTGCCCGACACAGGGCACTACAAAATACACCAAGGAGGAAAGTGTAGGGTCGGCCCCCAGCATCTATTTACAACTATTCAACAAATGATATATAGTCCCTGAGGCTTCGTACAGACCTTTGTACTTTCTAATTACCTTTCAGAGGTAAACATCAAGTTTCTAAGATTAAGGGTAGAAGGTAACAGCTGGGAGAAGAGGAAATGTCACCATAAAATAGAAGGGGGATTTTTTGTCACCTATGGTGAAAAGCAATATTCATCATTACATAATGGTGCTTCGCTTCTCCAACTTCCTCAACTACCCCAAACAGAGCAGAGAACCAGGAGGAAGTTAAAAAACAAAAAAAAACCCCTCTAGATAACAAAAATAAATGTCACAAAGGTCATGCGCGACAACTTATAGACTAACAGGAAAGTCCCCTGGGTCCTCGGGCAGAGCTATGTACTCTTGGACACTATTCTAAAGGTTGTGATGATCTGCCTTGCAGTCAAATACAGCTTTGAAGCTGCTACCTAGGGCAGAGGGGAGGGGAGTGGATATGGGCACACTGGCAATGGGAGGAGGGGTGAGCTGGCACTGAAAGAGACGCACTGAAAAGCCGTAAACACGAGACACACGTACTGAGCGAGGCACCAGGGGACCATCTGTCCCCAAAGTAAATGGCCGCACAGGCCACAGAAGCCCTTGAGGACAAGTGCGCAAACAATAAACGATGCTCAGTGGGGACAGGGAAGGGGGAGGGGCAATCTGGGGCAGGGGATTAGAAGGTACGCTATTATGATGTTGAAAATAAGCTACGAGGATATATTACAGCACACAGGAATGTAGCCAATATTTTACAGTAACTATAAACGGAGAATAACCTTTCATAACCATGAATCACTATATTGTACACCTGTAACTTACATAATATTATACATCAACTGCACTTAAGCTTTTTAAAATAATGTTCGTAAGGAAAACCCTAATCAACAGAGACATATCCCAAATCTACACTCACAACCGTTAACAGAACAGTCAGAAGCATGTTTCAGGGCTGTGGGTAAATTAAAATCCCTCCCCAGTGACACAAGGTGGGCGAGGCCTCATCCCACCGACAACCCTGTGACTGGCGTCTACTGGGGCCAAACACACGCGGTAAACAAAGCGAGCTACGTTCCGTTTCGCTTGAGATGCGCCTGATTCCCTCTGCTACGGCCCGGAAGCAGCATCCCAGAACTCGCCCATTTCCTGGGAGGAGTCCTCTCCTAAAAGGAGTGCATGCAGACCACACTCATTTCCCCATGGCCGTACAGCGCGTCCAGGCCAGAAACCCTACCTGCGTCAGCGTTCTCATCTTTCCTCTCCCTCTCTCTGTTAAATCTGGGGGCAGATCCTTGGTGGATATGTGAGACTTCATTGTCAGCAGTCAGATTAAGAATGAAAGACACAGAGGCGGGAGTTCTCTGTGGTCCAGCGGTTAGTTAGGGCTCCGTGCTTTCACTCACGGAGCCCAGGTTCAATGCTGGGTCTGGGAACTAAGCTCCCACAAGCTGCGCAGCGAGGCCACAAAGGCACCTCATAGTACTGGAGGATAAAATTATTTTTCCAGTAAAGTGGCAAGAACTGCAACAGAGTTTTGAGGAGAGAAACAACTGACTGAAACAGCGTAAGTGACACTGACCCCTCACACCTAATTTTTAAGCGCCTCCCTTGCCCCGGTCTAAATCCAAGTGCCCAGCATCGGTCAGAGCAATCAATTTCCATGTTTGACAGGGCTCAGGACACCCAGTTGATTTTGAAACTGAGCAGGCCTGGGGATCTGATGGAGTCAACCCCACAGGAGGCTCTGGAATTCTCCAGGGAAGAGAGTAACCATCCGTCGGGGAGGGGGGTGGTCAATGGTGGACAGAATGACCTCCGACTGTCACAACAGATCGATTTGGACATCTCACATTTAGCAGTTCTTCGAAGACCTTTCTGAATATGACACAGTGCACAGACTGGGTGAATGGCGTTTTCTATGTGGTACCCTCAGGTGGGTCTGTACTGGGGGAATCAGACTCTCATCTACATTGAGAGAAGCAACAGGGCAATCAGAAACCAATCATAATTCAGTAAGAGGGCAAAAAAAAAAAATGCCCACATGACGGAATGGAAAAGTTGAAAGCCACAAAAAGAGGAGAAAGTTCCAGCAAAGCCGCTCACTTTCCTGGGGGATCTTCCTTAGCACCCACCTGTTACCCTCGCATCCTGGGACCTTCCATGCGCGGGAAGATAGCTCTACACCGCCCCCTAGCGCTGGCCGCCCCGCTTCTCAGGCTGAGCACCGCAAGGTGAGCGGTTCCTCCACCTCCACTTACTTCCGGCTGCCAACCCTCCCAAAGGCTAAACATAGACCAGTCCTCTGCACACAGATTAGGAAACCACCCGGCTATTTTTAGCATCATGCATCTTAGGAATGGAAATGGCCCAGCCTCTGACGGCAACACAATGTGTGTGGCCTGGCTTCACGAACCCACTTCTCAGGAGGGGGGTGAATCGACCCCGGAAAGTGGCCAAAGACCCCGGTGAAAGTTCTGGGCCTCGTTACAAAGCGACGATGGCACGTGGACCACAAGAAAGAATGGCAAGGAAAGGACAATGACAAGTACAAGTCGCGAAGGGACTCGGGAAGATGAGAGCTGCCAGGACAGGCCTGATAAGTAAGTCAGAGCATTAGGAGAAAGGACCTGGGATGGAAAAAATAAAAAAACAAAAGCCAGGAGCCAGGGATACGGTGCATGGTCATTTGGGGAAACTTGGTCCAGTCAGAAGCGATATTTTGAACTGGGCATTTATTTTACGTGATAAAGAACAGAGGCTGGTCTGATCCGTCTCCTGCCAGGGTACAAGTGGCGCTGTGGCTTCTTTGATCCCCCCTCGCCCCCCCCCCCGCCCTGTCCCCGCGCCCCCGGCCCTCTGCAGTCCCCGGGATTGGACGTGGATCCCTTTGATCAGCGGCTCAAGCAGCCTGCAGGTGCCCCGTCCCATCACATCACCAAGTCGTAAGAAGCAACCACAGTGCTATCAGCCTTGTGATGCCTTGTCTTGCTGCCCAAACAGCGAGTACAGATAATGGCTACAAAGGTCCCAGGAACCCTTATTTTCTCTCTTTTTGGACTCTAGAACTTTCTGTGCTTTCTTAAAGGTGAACACTCTGGAGAGTTCCAATCCAAACTTGAAGCTCGGAGACACCCCCCCAAAACCGACAGAAAAAGTTGCTTGTGACTTAAAAACACAGTTCAGGGCACTCTGATCTCCTAGGCACACGCTGCTCACGTTCGTTTCGCACGGTTCATGAAGTGACAGCCTTCTTGCATTCCGAACAGATGGCATATAAAGCAGTAAAAACATGTACATTTCTTTTCAAATAACACCGAGAGCCGCCACTTGTAAACAGGGTGTTTAATATTCTAATTTTAGACAGTCTGCATTGACATTGTGCTTTCATGTGCAGTATAAAATTTCTATTTACAAAGTAGTCTCAAAAATGACTTCATAATGTTAGATCAAGAGCAAAAGGGTTTAGAAATTGAATGATGTAAATCATATGGGGTTCAGAGGCTAAGCAAATTACACACCCTGAAGCAGCCCTGGCTTTATGAAAGGAGCCTTTCTCCGGCTCTGTGCGATCCCAGCCCAAGGGAACTTGCATCTGAGAGTTTTCTAAACATTTCAGGTACACTTGAAAGGTGAAAGTAATTCTCATTTCCTATGCAGGATTAAGTCGTTTCCAGCACACACAAACTAGCAGTCACTCACCATCGCATATAAAAACACACCACCAGAAAGGTAAGGGCTTCAGGAGTACAAAGGCACATTAAAAAAAAAAAAAGAGCACAAGAGAAATACATTTTTTTAATTCCCCCCTGCACACGTCCACGGGGCCCCTCGACCTCTTGGCTTGCTATCTACTTACTGATTAATTGATGCCTTTCCACCGCGAGCGCTTCAATTAATGCGGCTGACACACGTCCTGGGACACCCCTCCCCAGGGCAAAAAGCTCGGAGGAGAGTCAAACATGCCAGGACGCGTTCGTGTCGGACTCGGGTCTAGAGGCAGTTCTCGAACTTAGGACTCCGGCGACGAGAGGTCTTGCAAGCGCGCTGGCCCTGACGCCCCCCAGGGCTCCCAGCATGTCCGCGCTGCGGCGGCGCCTGCGGGGGCACTCAGGCTGCCCCGCTGGAGCCCGGCGGCCGCTGCCCCAGCCGCAGGCTGCGAGGAAGCTCCGCGAACGCGGCGCGCGGGCCGGGGTGCGTCCCGCCCGGACGCGCCGAGCGGCGCGGGCGGCGCGGCAGGGGACGGAGCGGGGGCACTCACCGTTCTGCTCCTTGGTGCTGGCGAGCTGGAGTTTGCTGCTCAGGCTGGACTCAGCCCGGGTCCCGGGTCTCTGGCCGGCCAGGGCGGATGTCAGCAGCAGGAACCCGAAGAGGAGCATTGGGCTGAGCGGGTGGGCGCGCGGGCGGCGGGCACTGGGGCGGCGGGGCTGCGGGCCGGGCTCAGCGCCGCCGAGCCCCGCGGGCTCCTTCCCACATCCTCCCATCCAAGGCTTTCTCCGAGGGCCCTCTTCGGCGTCTCCAGTTTGCGCCGAGGATCAAAGCAGAACCTGGACCTGAACCAGTTCCCCGAGGTCTGAACAGATCCTGCGCCGCGCCGCGGCGGCGGGGGGGGGGGGATGGGGGCGAAGGCGAGGGGGAGGGGGGGACGCGGGGGCCGCGCGCGCCGCCGAGGAGTCCCCGGCCAGGGCCCCGAGCACCTGTCAGCCGGCCGACGGCCCGGCGGCGGGTCGGGGGTCGCGCGGGGCCGGCCTGCAGCCCGCGGGGCGGCCGGCACCTTCTAATCGATCACAGAGCTGCCGGTCGGGGCGCTCTCCGGGCGCCGCGGCCGCCCCGCCCCCAGCTCGAGGGGGAGGGGAGGCCCAGGCGCGGGCGCGGCGCCGGGGCCGGGGGGTGTCCGGAGCGGGGCCGGGGTCCCAGCCGAGGCCGCCCCGGCCCGGGCGCACGGAGGCCGCGGGACGCGCTGCCCGCCCGGAGCGCGGCGCGGATCGAGCACCTGGAGGCGGTCCCGCGCGCCCGACCCGCGCAGCGCCGGAGGTCGGGCAGGGGTCGCGCGGGGGCCGCTCGGGCGTCCCCTCCCCAGCTCTCGGGCGGCGCGGCGAGCGGGCCCCGGGCGCGGAGCAGGCCGGCGCGGACCTCGCGTGTCCCTCCCCTTCCCCACCTTCCCGGCGCCGGGGGGGTGGCCGGGGTCCCGCGCGCCCGGGCGGTCCGGCAGGTGCCGGCGCGTGCGCGGGGTGCCGCGGGGCCCCGGCGGGGGGATGCGGCCCGGGCTACCCGAGCGCCACGCGACGAGCCGGCTGGGCGCGGCGGGCGCTGCCCGAGCCAGGGGACGAGGGAAGAACTTCCTGCGCCTCCCCGCCTCCGCGCGGCCCTCCCCCCCGGGCCGGGGCTCCTCGTTCCTTCCCGAGGGCATCCCCGTCCCCAGAGGGCCGGGCTGCGACCCTCGGCCAGGCTTTCTGCGCCCGAGGAAGAAGGGAAGCCGGAACGCAGGGAGGTCTTTGCCTCCAGCTTCCAGCCCTCTGAAGCAGGGAGTGGAAAAAAGTAAATGTAAAGACAAATGGCCGGGATAGAACACCATTTATTCCTTTAACAAACACTGTAGGAACCGAATGCCTCCTGAGTCGGGCACTGTTCTAAAACTGCAGACATGGAACCAGGCAAAAGTCTCTGCCCTCGTGAAGCCTGCCTCAAGCAAGGGCCAGGGCAGGCAAAGCACAAAGAGCGCCCACCTCCTGTCAAAGAGCCGAGGCGAACCACAGGACCAGGTAAGGCCGGGGGAAGGACGGAGCCCCAGGGGGCGAGCTGAAATACGGGCGGACTTTCAGGGCTCCTGCCGAGGGAGCCAGCTGCCCTTCCCGGCCCGGCTAGGCCCTCGGTGAGTACGGAGGGGAGCCGCCCTGGGAAAGGTCCAGGGACGCCTGGGCGGGGACACCCCCACCGTGGACCCAACTAGGGGCGGAGCCTTCCCGCTGAACGTGGCAAGCCCCCTTCCTCTGCTCGGATGCCCACCGAGCCCAGCCAACTTCACCTCTCTGCTTGTAACATCTTAGTTCTCTTCTCCTTTTTCCCCTCTTAAAATTCTCCGAGGCTCAACTCCCCTTTGAGGCCTTCGCTCACCTCTCCCATGGGTTCATTCTTACTGCTTCACCACTTCTGTCTTCAGAGGGCAGGATGTTAAGGCCGATAAGGAAAGCCCAGTCTCTGACCGTGAAGACGCCGCAGTTTAGCAGACACAGGCCTTGGTCGTGTCTTCACTTGAGCAGCCCCTCAAGGCCAGTGTGAAGCCATATTTGTGCAGTAAATATGTTCTAAGCGTGGTCTGTAGATCTGGGGGAGAGTTCCCAGTTTTAATAGCTTAAGGAGATTCGTTATTAAACGACATGCTTTATGAACACACTCTAATCTATTTGTCTTGAAACCAATCGCTTCCCGGTTTTTCGAATTCGGTACTTTTCATTTCCTAATCAGGATTTTTCTAAATGATGCTGTTATATGTCTATACTGTTGAGTTTGCTGACCACCCACATAGAGTGTGTGTATGTGTGTGTGTACAGATTTAACCCATTTGTTCTCACGAGATTATAAGGGTGATGACTACCCTTTCTTTGTATCGTTTCATACTGGCTAGAAGAGTGCCTGGCCCAGGGAGCTCATAAAGAAACACTCGTGACCGACTGACAGGTTTCTTGACTGGAGTCACTTACGTTCGCCCTGGAATTTCAGCATGGAGGTTGTATTTGAAAAGTTACACACGATCTAGAATAATCCTCCACCTCTGCGTTTCACCTCATCCATCGTCTACAGATGGCTTTGGCACTGGCCTTATAAATAAAGCCAGCCGGGTGCCCCTGCAGGACTCCAGACCAAATCCGCCCACATCTCCATTGCCTGGGTTCCCTTCCGTGTCCTTGCACTAGTGTCTCTTGAACTGCCCTTGGCCTTGGCAAGGTTGATGGTTTTAAGACTGTATCATCCTCTGCTCCATTCTGCTTATAAACCCTTCCTAGGAAAGTGGGATCCTTGCATCGAAAGTAAATTTTATATAACCCGGAGTCTGCACAGTTACTAAACAATAGATTCTGAATGAATATGGCTTTGTTTTGGCCTAAAGCATTTTCCTTGAGGAAAGGCATCTGTTCCGCCCACCAGGAGAAAATAATTGGGAACATTCTTTGTGGTTTTCGTGTTTTCTTAAACCTTCGGCAGGCGTGCCCACTCCGGCTGAATATATGTAGAGTACCACCTACAAATTCCTGATGAGGAACATGCCGGAAGGTACTCGGTTATTAGCAGTGATCATTTTGGGGGGGAGGGAGGGTGGGTGTCGCTATTAACTTTTTTTTTTGGAATGAAATAAGATTTAAAGCCAACCAGCCATTCAACTAATCACTTAACACTCAGGAGGGCAGGAACCATGGGGCTGTATATTTTGCCCAGAAAATCAAATATTACAAGTTTTCTTGCTCTTCTTCTGATTCAGTCCTGACACACACACGCGCACACACACATGCGCGCGCGCGCACACACACACACACACACACACAGGGACACGGGCAAAACGATTTTGACTTTTCCCAGAACTTTTCAGTATTTTAGTGGCAGATGAGTGAGTAGGAGTTTCTGAAGTTCAGAGTGCTATGAACTGAAGTGTCCACTACTTTCTAGAATGACTAACTAGCAATACTTCTTTTTTTTAATAAATTTATTTATTTATTTTTGGCCACATTGGGTTTTCGTTGCTGCACGCGGGCTTCTCATTGCAGTGGCTTCTCTTGTTGTGGAGCATGGGCTCTAGGTGCACGGGCTTCAGTACCTGTGGCTCGCGGGCTCAGTAGTTGTGGCTCGTGGGCTCTAGAGCACAGGCTCAGTAGTTGTGGTGCACGGGCTTAGTTGCTCCGTGGCATGTGGGATCTTCCCGGACCAGGGCTCGAACCCGTGTCCCCTGCATTGTCAGGTGGATTCTTAACCACTGCGCCACCAGGGAAGCCCAGCAACACTTCTATACACATTTAAATGAGGCTGGGAGCTGGGACTGTCGTTAGTAAGCAAAGTGAATGCCCACAGATCACAGCAGGAGTGGACTGTTCTGGGGGAAAGAAGAAGTGCAGTAAAATCTCTCTCAGAATCATGCTTTTGTTTCTCCACTCTCTCCAGTTACCCCTAGAAACACATGACCTCTCTCTCTTCAGACATCTCAGGATATATTAATACTGTTTTTCCACCCTAAAAACAGAAAATACACTTTTCCTCATATTTTGTTTATCGAGATCGGTCACCCCTTACCTCCCCATGCGCAGCTGGAATCAGAAAGGCTTGCCTGCCGAGGCAAACGGTAGAGGCTTGTGCCGGGGCCCGCTCTCAGAGGAGCAGAGGTACTTTCTCACTGTGGCCTTTTGAGGGAGGGGAGTCCAGAGGTGGCAAGCTAAAGGTGTGTGGCCCAGAGAAACGGGAGATAAGGACAGGCCTTGAGGTGGCTTTGCCCATTGAACTCAAGCTGCTCTTTCCTTCCGGAAATCACGGTTGAGCGTGCAGAGGTTTTCTGTCAAAATCTCAGAAGTGCTTGTCTGACTCAGAACCCAGAGCGTGTAAGGAGCCAGAAACAGCCCCAAAGAAAGAGGAGCCCTGGCCAACTCAGAGCCACCACAACGAAGGATCGTTTCACCGGGAGACGGGAGACGGGAGGCCCCGGACTTAGGCTGGCTTCACTGCTAACAAACAGCACAACCTTGGTCTAGAATCCTCTCTGCCCCTTTTCCTTACAGGAGACGTTTACACTGGAGTCTGTCTCCAGAGTATATGGAGAACTGAGAATTCTTAGAATTCTTCCATTCTCTAAGCTACGACAGGTAGTGATGCCAATTCTTTTTCAACTTAATTGTGCTTCTGTGATGATACAGGACTAGGACCAATTTCCTGGCCTCAACTCAGAGGTGCCTGGAGGCTGGCAACAGAGGATGAATATGTGCTTCTCCCCAGGTCCATCCAGTCATGGTAGTTCTCTTTCACCTGTTACGATCCTGGTTGGGGAAGAGAAATTCTACTGATAACCAAAAAGAAAGGGAGAAAAAAGAGTTTGGAAACCACTGACTAAGGCAAGTGTCAGGAATTGTACTGAATTCAGGAAAACAATTAGTTACGTGTGGGTAGCCACCTTTTCATGTTTAATATCTGTTTGGTATCATCAGAAAATGCCAAGTGTGGTTCCGAGGTAAAGAAAAATAGTACAGTACATAAGGGAGCTGTAAATCGTAAGGAAATTCTGTCGTCATTAGCCAGGCACGGACATCCGATCTGCTATTCCACAGAGTCCCACGGGTGGCATCCGGAACAATCCTGAGATCGGGGCGCCCCCTGAAAATTCGGACAACCACCAAACACTGTGTTTGATCATATCCCGTGGTCCATAAATGTCCTTTTTCTCTCCCCCGAAATCATGTGTAGGCTCTGAAGGCTTCTGTCCACGTGGTGACAAATCGTAGTAAAGAACTCAAGACACGGCCACGGATCTTCCTTTCTCAGACAGTGAGCCCCTTCTCTCAGAGGTCATGAGAGAAGGACCCTCTCACTTTGTGATCATTGTTTCGGGGCAGTCTTTCCTTGGCTGTCAGCCTTTGCATAAGGGGCCCAGAGCCTCAGTATGCAGCTTCACGAATGTGGAAGCAGGCAGGGACAGAGAGCTTAACTCGTCTTACGTCAAGGATCCCTCGATCGCTTTTGAAGCTCAGGATAGTTCAAAGGGTTGTCATAACCCTTTTCTACTGTGATGACTACTCCCAGCCGTCTGTCATCTTTATGGTCAGAAAAGCGCCTGCTCTCTTCTATCCTAAACAGCCTTGCGACATCCTAAGGCATCGTTTTATTTTCCCACATTTTATTTCTCTGGGCACGGTTGGCTTTGATGCTTTCCCCATCTTCCCGGACCACAGTCTCTCCTTGCTCATTGTCTGGAATATCTTCTACTGGTTCTTCGTGAGATTAGGAGGGTAAAAAGCATGCCTTTCCCCGCAGATTGCTAGTTAAACAGAAGGCAACCAGGGAAAATAAAAGTGAGGGGAGAATCATTCAGATTCAGATTTACTTTGTGAAGCACCTGTCATGTCCCAGGAACTGTTAGATACCTTGCAATATATTTTCTCATTTCATCTTCCCACCAATCCTTTGAGGAAAGCTGGAGTTTCCCCCATGTTACTGCAGAGAGATGGAGAATTAATGGAGAATTTGCCTGGGGTCACACTACCGATGACAGGTACCAGGCCACCTTGTCTCCCGACTCCCCTTAGACTCCAGTGTGTTTCATTCGACACTCTGAGGCCCTGGATTTTGGACCAAAGTGTTCCCACGTGAAGGTTTTGCATGTTTCCCAAAGTTTTCTTCATGACGACTGGCCTCCCCATCTTTGAGCTGGGGTAGACCTTGGCGTACGTAGACAAACTCGCACGTGTTCAAGAGCACAGTGCCGAGACAGCTAGCATCTTTCTGGAACAGCCTAAGTAAAAGATGTGAGCCAGACTGAATCTGGGTCACTGGAGGTAGGGTGGTGACTAAGGCTGGCCTGGGGTCGAAGCCCACCCAAGGCGTGGGCATCCTGTTTATCCTGGCCAAGTTAGTCATCCAGGGAATGCCTCAGTCTGCACCGTCTGTGGGCAGTTATGTCAAAGAATCTATCTCCTTGTCTGAGGACAAAGGGGAAGGAATTCTCATTCCTCTCTTGCTGTTCATGATTGCTACCGAATTACAGCATCAGGGCTGGGAAGAAGTACACTCTTTTCCCAGTTGTTCCCTTGGAAAAATCAATTTATGATGAACTCTAGGTGTCAGAGCCTAGGCTTCTTTCACGCCTACCATTCCTATGTGTATCCCTCCGAGTTTCTAATTCAAAATTCCTGGTCTACAGTGTTTTCTTAAAGCCCTATGGCAAGGCAAATTTGCATCTGCATTGATAATTTTATGAAGGTATTTTTAGATAGGCTGGAGTTTTTCAAAGCCCAAAGGCAAGAACTAACCAGTGACCTGTTAAGCCCTCAGACGAGCAAAAGTCTTCAAATGAAATTCTAATTCCTGAAATAAATTCCGTTCCTATCTGAAGGGATATAGGAGTGGAAAAGACACTCATGGTATCAATATTTGTCCCATCAGACAGTTTGTGTGGAAAAAACTCCATTCTTTCTTTTCTTTCTTGAATGACTTTGTAGACACACATAACACCAAACAAAAATGTGAGTGTTGGCCCATTATTCTAGCCACTATTTTTCACACTTACTGAGGCAAATGATTATACTATGGGACTGTTAAAAAACACTATTGTAGGAATTCAGAGCACTTCCTAGTACCTCTTTCTTCCTGGCTGCCTAGATTTCTGTCTGAATTTGATCATCGCCGTGTACACCCACGTTCAGCACTCTCAGCCCTGAAGGGGGAAGCAATGTCCCATCCCTCAGAGTCTGTGTGGTCTGGTACACGAATCGACTGTCACCTAGTCTGTGAAGTACAGCAGCCTATTTTCACGTTACATCTTGCAGAGCTGTTATCACATGACTACCTTTTTGATTGAAATGTCCACAATTAAGTACTCTACAGTGGAGTTTCTACAAATGATGGATAAATTAATTAACTCTGTGCATAACTATTAATACAATCCCCATTTTAAAGATGAGAAACTGAGCCCCAGGAAGGCGTTGTAACTTGACCAGAGTCACATGTTTGTGAGTAGCAAAACCAAGCAGGACCCTGCGGGGCTCCTGGTCTCGGAAGCCTTTCTGTCCCCCATTTCTTGTTTGTAGGTAGCAGGCTCCAGCGTCCGTGGCCTTCCCATGGAGGTTCAAACAGTTGCTCGTCAGGGAAGGGAGGAGATGCAGAGACAAGGGAAGCACAGTCGCAGTCGAGAAACAATGGTGCAGCCTTGGGGCAGGGTGCCGGTTCCCCCTCCAGGGATGCACGGAACAATGTCTTTGAGTTGTTTATAGAACTAAAACCCCCATCAAATGGAAGATGAAGCATTCTTCATTCCAGAAGACAGGAAGCACAGGAGCTCAGCGGGGACCTCCTGAGGCCAGATTAAAGGAGCGCAGGCCCTGCACACACCCTGGTCCTTGTCAGCACCCCCGCCCTGGAGCCATTGCTACAAAACTCCTCACCAAATCCTCCTGGGTTGGGACACACAGTGTTCAAAGGCAGGAACCTGCTGTGTCCCCCTTTGCCTGGAAAAGTATTAAAGCTCTTCTTTTCTACTTCACCCAGCTGTGTCTCCAAGATTCCATTCAGCGCCGGTACACGGAGGCCGCGTTTTCTGCATCAGTATTGAAGCCAGAACTGGAATGCGGGCACTTGGTTCCGGTGCCGGCGCTTTAAACCATCACGTTTTCATTCCTCCATGAGCGTCTCCAAAAAGACATTTCAGACTTATGAAATGTACATTTATATTAAGCACTTGGTGTTTATTTTATGACTCCACACCGTTTTAGTCATAAATATGTAACTTAAAAATTCTACTGCCAACAACAAACATACATCATTTTGATTCTGGTCTCACATCAAAAGGACAGTGCCCCAAGCCTACAGGAACTAGGCACTCCGTCAGTGAAACCATCACGGTGTCTTGGATGGAATACCCTTTTTAGTGGCTATGGAAATGTGAAATGAATCTTCTGAAACCATCCAAAGGGAAAAGGCTCTGTTGCCCTGATTCTTAGCGAGAAGACTTTTTGCCATAAAATCGCCGTTACTGTGTTCCTGGGCCTGACAACCCGTGATGAGGGAAAATCATAATTTGTATTCACATCAGCTTCTGAAGGACAGAAGTAGGAAAAAGCAAAGGCAGTGAGGTGACTAACTTGTTTCTGGGGAAAAGTGAACGTTCTAAGTAGGAGACAGAGTTTCTGTTACCGCTAACCTTGAGGTCATCATGGGCTTGACCAAGACGGCAGTCTGTCGGGAGCTTCAGTGCATGCGTGCTGCTGGACCCAAGAAGCTACAAGGTAAATAAAAGGCATGATTGCTGCCCTCAGTGAGTTCCCCCTGATTTGGGGCATCCAGTCATCTTCATGTGTGTTTGTTTCCACCTGTGATGTGACCTGTCCTCTTGCATTATCTACAGTCTGCAGAAAGCCCTGCAGACTGCACTCTGCCCGGTCCCCTCTTTAATGTTCCTGAAAGCTGTCCTCCGGTTACCAGCTTCATCTCTTTAAACACAAAGCTGATCACAGCCTGATCCCTGCTCTAAAAGTCTGAGCCTCCCCCTTGACTGCAGGAGAAGAAAAACGTTCTCCTTGGGCGTGATCTTCTCTTCCTTACCCACCGGGTCTTGCACTCCCGATGCACCACAGTTCCTGTACTCACACTTGCTGGTCCTTGCTTCTTTTCTTATGCTCACTCCACAGCTATAGATAGCTCAATCTGGGACTTCTTCTATTCTGATTTACTCTTCTTATCAGCTTCTTTTTTCCCAGTACTTAACATACTGCACTTATCGAATAATAATCGCTAGCTCTACTATGCCAGGCACCATTCTAAAGATTTCATGTATACTCACATCTTCATTCTCACAGCAAACATACAAGATGGGTGTATTACTTTTTAATTTATTTTATTGAAGTATAGTTGACTTTCAATGTTCTGTGAGTTTCTGCTGTACAGCAAAGTGACTCAGTTATACGCATGTATACATTCTTTTTCATATTCTTTTCCATGATGGTTTATCACAGGATATTGAATATAGTTCCCTGTGCTATACAGTAGGACTTGGTTGTTTATCCATTCTCTATATAATAGTTTGCATCTGCTAACCCCAAACTCCCAGTCCATCCGCCCCCCCATCCTCCTCCCCCTTGGCTACCACAAGTCTGTTCTCTATGTCCGTGAGTCTGTTTCGTATATAAGTTCATCTGTGTTATATTTTAGATTCCACGTATAAGTGATACCACATGGTATTTGTCTTTCTCTGTCTGAGATGGGTGTACCCAATAGGATTTACAGAGAAGCAGAGGAAGAACAGAGAGGCCAAGCGATTTACCTAAGACCACTCGGGCTGTAGGTGGCAGAGCCAGGTCCTGAACTTGGTAAGTCTAATTCTCGAGTTCCTGCTTTCGACCATCACTCTGCCTCTAACAGAAGGGGTCCAACTGGTATGGGAGGCCATGTAGATGCCCAGTCACCATCTAAGCATTGAAGTCAGAGGTACAAGCTAACATCTTTTTTTTCTCTCCAAAAGGCTGTTATTAATTCAGTGGAGGATTTTATCATTAATGGTGTCTTAAAATAAAGATAACACTAAGTAATTTTTTTGGCTGAATAAAGAAGTCTTTCCCTAACTTCTCTCCTTTTCTCACCATCACTGAGTCATCACCAGGGTAAGTCTCATCCTTCCAAAAACTTTCTAGGACAAATCCTTAGCCCCACTGCCCCCAAATTAATGATAATATCCTCTAGGTTTGCTGATGCACCCTCCCTGAAATTGACCGTAAATGCTTTGATGGCAGAAATCGTGCCTACTCTCTCTCTCCTGTTTTCAGTCCAACCACCCCTGGACCGCCTGCCCACCACAGCACTTAACTCTGCATGTGTGCACTTCCATGTTGAACACATCTTTTAATAGCTGGTGAGTGAAATTAACAAAAGTATGAAGTAGCCAAATGCAGTTACAGCCATGATAAATCTTCATGGAAGAAAAATGAATGAGGAGCAGCTCCTTCCGACATAGTGACGGAGACTGGAGCCATGTGGAGTTCATTTTCTTGCTTGGCTGTCAGTCAGAGTTGCGGAGCTTGTAAACGGAAGAGCTAAATTATGGAAAACAGGAGTCAAAATGTACAAATCTCTAGGCTCACACCTAAGTGAAAATTATTCATATAATTTTATTTATTTGATGAGCTGAAAGAAGACCAGGTGAGCACTTCCCAAACCGGAAGCAATGCAGAATCTGTCTTTTCAGAAGTCCTATGGTAATACTCATTCCAATATTACAAGGTTGTTTCTAAAGCCTGGCAAACAGCCCAATTCATATTGCCTGAGTGGTTTAAATAGAGTTATGATAGAAAAATCTTATGGAACAGATGGTTCACAAGACTCTAATAGCCAATCTGTTATAGCCAAGATGTCATCATTTTGAAAAATAACTTCTAGGAAAGTATCTTCTTCATATTTTGAAAGTATGATGTCAAATGAAATCCTTTGCTTTTTAATTTTAGATTTTAAATTTGTGTGTTACAATTTAAAACATGTATGTGTGTGCAAGCATGTGGTTTTGAAATAATAATTGCTGACTGTTGCTGCCTGGGGAGAAGAAATTTCAAGAACCACTGAGCTAAAATGGGAAATGAAGGGTCACTGTTTATGAAGATTCATACGTAGAGTAATTTAATGAAATGACAATTCACTTTGCATCTCCTGTGCTTTGGGCAATTAATTTTACTGTGAAATATTAGACTTCAGCTCTGAGTTAATGTCTTACAAAATAAAGAAACTGTCGTGGACTGAGCCAAACATGCCACTTCACAATTAAAAACAGCATATAGGGAACTATACTCAATATTTTTAACACCTATAAGGAAAAGAATCTGAAAAAATATATATGTGTGTGTGTGTGTGTGTGTATATATATATATATATATGAATGTATAACTGAATCACTTTGCTCTATACCTGAAATTAACACATTGTAAATCAACTATATTTCAATAAAAAACAATTTTTAAAAAACATATGCTGAGATTTTATTCTTAGAAATAAATTAATTCGTAACACAGTAATGAAAAAAACTTCCTTAATGAGCTTAGATAAAATATAATTACTCTCATGACGCTTTAAGTTCATGAAAATGGATTGTATTGTGACGTAAAAATACTGTTTATAAATAAATACTGTCTATAAAAAAATTGAATCACTGTGTTGTACACCTGAAACTAACGTAACCTTGTAAATCCACTATAGTTCAATAAAAATAAAGAAATAAAAATGCTGTCTATGGTAGTTTCCTTGTTCCTTTCACCACAGATGCTGAAATGGTGCATTTGCAGCTGACGTGGAATGGGGTTTCCAAGCACTGCCTCGTGTAAATGTCCCTCCTGAAGTTGATGAGGCACAAAACTTCACAGGAGAAAGGACACATATATTTCTGAAACTAGGATTGACCTTTCATTAGTAATTTAATTTTGAAAGATTTTAAAATGTTTTACAGTGTACCACATGCTGATGCAGGAGGTTCATTTATTGTAGGACATCATGTTACGATGAGAAGTACACACAATTGGAAGTTCTGTGTTCCACCACAATTAGATTTGTGACTTTAACAGCAAGGAAAAGTTAACTTGTCCGGTCCTTAGTTTCTACAACTGCAAAAAAGAAAGTTTACCTGGTTGATTTCAAGATTCTGTTTCCAACAATTTCCGATTCAATATACACTTTGTTTCTTTTTTACTGGAAAAAATATCTATTCTCATAGTCTTTCTTGTGTGGAGACAATTACATCTTAAAGGATCTTCTTTATTTTCCTTTAAAGGGAAACAACCTGTGTCCAGAGAGCTTCTACTTAGCTGGACATCACATCAGAGCAGTCATGGTTTCTTAGAGATCTGCCTACCTTGACCTTAAGGACTTTTCTGGCCAGAGGCAGCATATAGATCACTCTAAAAAATGTTAAATGTTTAAAACAACAGAAAAACAAACAAAATATTACTGGGGGGTGGGGGTGGGGGGAGAATGTGAAATCTGAAAAAAAAAACTCCCAAGGGAGAAATATAAGGCTCCTATAATCAAAATTTCCATGTGTTTAGAAAAAACTATTATCCAAATTATTCTTCAAGTGTTTAACAGTTTAGGATTTTTATACTGCCTTTGGTCATTATCTTTTCCTATGAATATGAGTTACAAAGTGACAGTGGCCAATTTCTGCTTTGGCTTCTGCTGGTGGTTCTGCAGTGGCAAGCCTGTGATGTTTGAACTCCATGGAGCAATAGAAAAGGATATTGATTGATGGCGCTGTCTTCTATACATATGCAAATTGTGTTTGCATTAATATTAATATTGTCTAGATACAAAAGGAAACATTTCCTTTATCATTATATCATAATAACGAATATTACTACCTTCTAGACTTCAATGTAAATTAAAAACACTACAGTTATTAAAACTTATCTCCTGACATTCTGCTATGGATTTGTTCTTTGCCTTCCTCTGAATCTAATATCGTGTGGTTATTCACGTCGAAAACACCAGGAGGCACATACAGGAGACTCTGTATCTGTTACTATGGTGACTATTGGACGCATTTTGAAAGAAAAAGCAACCATTATTATGCATAAATTTAAATACTACTGTCCACCTTTTTTAGAATTGCCGTTGGAAATTAGACGTCGCATTTTAAAAATTGTTTAAAGTCGTATGCTTCCTATCTTTCTTCTCAAGGAAGATATAACTAGTTGGAACAACACAAACAAATAGCTGAGTTGTTAAGGAGAGTAAACTGCAACTTTTGTTTTCCTCTAAAGATGCTGACACATTATTCTGTACGTAGGCTCTAGAGACAGTCTCATCTGGCTCAAATCGTAGCTCTGTCACTTATTGGATGTTTATTTCCCTCTGTAACATAAAAGGAACCATAAAGAGGAATTGGAATGCATTATGGATAAATTTGATTTGAGTACGTGGACCAAAATCATTTTTAGGGTGAGCGGACAGAGAAATAAATGTACAATATCTTATAGTATTTACTGATTGAAGGTGCCATGATTAGCATCTTAGAGACTCTTTTGCAGGTCATGCATCATAATACTGTCATTGATACAGGTGTATTCTGAAGTTGTATTTTCAGTATTTTATTTTCACCTTTTTCCGAAAAAGTATTGACTATGAGTATCGGGCACTGTGCTAGGTCCTGGGAGACAATTGACAGTAGCCAGGGTGAAGCCCTAAGAATCTCTAATACGTAGACTCTGGGTCGAGAAGAACAATTGAGAAAAGGGGTCTAAGAAGAGCCAGTCTTGTTAGGTGTAACAAACACAAGATATGTCAGGAGAGCTGGGGAAAGAGTACGCGTTCAGTTGTTAGAGGTAAGGAATGTGGTTACTGGGTAGCGTCTGTGAAAACTATTAGATAAAGAGCACATTGGATTGGGGACCATGGAGGTCATTGCTGACCTTGACAAAAGCAGTTTTAGTGGTAAGGCAATGACAGTAGCTAGAATAGGATGAGTGGAAGATTTAATTGCAGATTGGTTTTTAATTTAAATAATCCATTGTATTATCATTTATATACAATTAATTTGTGCATTTTAAGTGTACGCTTTGGTGAGGTTTGCCCCACGTAGACGCTGATGATAGGGAACTGATGGGATGATCATGTGAAGACACAGCAAGAAGGCGGCCACGTGTAAGCCAGGGAGAGAGTCCTCGAAGAAGCCAAAAATGCTCCCGCCTTGATCTCGGACTTCTAATCTCCAGAACTGTGAGAACGTAAACCTCTCTTGTCCAAGCCACCCAGGCTATGGTATTTTGGGCTCTTTGCTGGGGTTATGACAGCCCTAGCAAACGAACACAAGTGTCTTCTCCCCACCACCTTGGGCAAATTGTCTTCTTATTTAAATGATGAGAGTTCTCTCTATATTCAAGATATGTCTTTGTCAGATATGTCTTTTGTCTTTTCTCATATTAATTGAGAACATTTTCTCCCACTCTGTGGTTAGCATTCTTAGGTGCTTAATGGTATCTTTCAAAACGAAAATGTTTTAATTTAGGTAGAGTCCGCGTTATCATGTGTTTATTTCAGGGTTTGTGAAGTTTCTTATATCTTACCTAAGAAATCTTTACCTACTCAAATTTATACGATTTTCTCCTATGTTTTCTTCTGGAATTTTTATAGTTTTTATCTATGATCCATTTCAAGTTATCATTTGGGTATGGAGGAAAGTGAAAAAAATTACATTTTCCCCATTATGCATATCTAATTGTTCCAAGACTCTTTGTTGCCAAGATTTTACTTTTCCCAATGAATTAACTTGGCACCTTGGTTGACAATCATTGAGCACGTGTATGGGTCCACATCTGAACACTTCGTTCAGTTGCCTAGATCTGTATTTCTCTTCTTCTGCCAATTCTGTGCCTTCTGAACTATTGTAGCTTTATAGTAAGCCTTGAAATCAAGCAATGTGAGTCCTCCAGGTTGGTTCTTTTTCTTTTTTTAAATTGCTTTGACTATAGATAATTTGAATCAGTTTGTCAAATTCTACCCAAAAATCCTGCTGGAATTTTTATTAAGATTACTTTATAGATAAATTTAGGGAGAATTGACCTCCTAATAATATCAAGTCTCTCAGTCTGTGAGCATATTCTGACCTCATTTATTTAGGTCTTTAGTTACTCTCAGCAATGTTTGGTAGTTTTCAGTAGACAGATTTTGTACATATTTTGTGAAATTCACAACATAAATTTTTTCTTGTTTTTAAACAATATTATAAGTGGAATTGTGTCTTTTTACTTCTTTTTCCGGTTGTGTGTTCCTAGTGAATAGAAATAATATCAATTTTTGTATTAATATATTGATCTCATTGATCTGCCTAAATTCACTTACTAATTCGAATAGATCTTTTGTGGATTCCTTATAATTTTCTATGTACACAATCACGTCATCTTATTATGGGTTGAAAGTCTCCCCTCAAGTCTCCCCTCAAATGACATGCTGCAGTCTTAACGCCCAGTACATGTGAATGTCGCCTTATTTAAAAATAGGTCTTAACAGATTTAATTATCGTAAGATGAGGTCATTAGGATGGACCTTAATCCAATAGGATTGATGTCTTTATAGGAAGATGGCCACGTGCAGACACAGACGCACAAAGAGAGCACCCTGTGAAGATTAGGGCAGGTTATGGAGTTAAATAGCTACAAGGCAAGGAATATTAGGGATTGACAGCCTCACCAGAAGATGGGAAGAGACAGGGACGGTCTTCCCTCTAGAAGTTTCAGAGGGATCATGGCCCTGTGAAAACCTTGATTTTAGACTTCTAGCTCCCAGAAATTACTTAGTTGTGCTTAGCCACCTTGTTTGAGCTATTTGTTATGGCAGCCCAAGGAAACTGCAAATAGAGAGTTTTGTTTCTTTCTTTTGAACCTCTATGTCATTTATTTCTTCCTGCTATGTTACAGTAGCTAGTATAACCAGTAAGATGTGGATTACAAGTGAGGAGAATGTGCATCCTTGCCTCCATCCTGATCCCAGAGAATTATGGATCTAGACTTTCACCTCACAGCTGATGTTGGCTGTGGGTTTTTATCAGGTTGAGAAAGTTTCCTTCTACTGGTAGTTTTCTTAGTTTCCTTAGTTATATTCAGTTGACGAATACTGGATTTATTAAAGATTTTTGTGTCTAGGGTCTGTAGTTTTCTTTATTTGGAATACGTTTTTCTAGAGTTGGCATTAATGTAACGCTGACCTCATAAAAGGTTTAACTGGGTAATTGTTCAAATTTGAGAAGACTGTATGTTTGCAGTTATTGGTTAAGGTGATTGATAGTGTCATTCAGATCTTCTATATCATTACTGTTTTCTTTATTTTCTTTCTTTATTTATTTTTATCTAATTCTTCTAGCAAAAGCTCCCTGTGTCTGGTTTACTAACATCCTACAAAACATCACCTCAGTCCAAGGGACCCTTTTCAAAGTAAAGCAGTTGAGACAATGGGCATGTGTTAATAGAATCCACTGATCTCATCGTATGTAGACTGACCTGGATGCTCTTGGTCTGACAGAATGTTGGAATAGCCTCAGAGGAAAGTAAATAAGGTGCCAACTTAAAGATGATAGCCTGTAGAGTTGAGGCTCTGACCTTCAGGATGTGATATATACCTTAAACCTATGGCCATTCTATGGAGCTGTGTCCCTGGTAGTGAAAATAGATGGTTTCAGAATCAAGGGGAGAAGGAAGGGAGGCTCTAGTAAGCTCGTGGTCATCATCCTGGGCTTTGGGGGAGAGCAGCTACCGGAGGCAATATTGATGCTACGAAAGCATCACTCCCTCCTGGTCCTTTTGGGCTCACCATGCCCACATTCCAAGAGTAAAGGAAAGGAGTTTCCTGTATCCACTGGAGGAATCAAGTGGCATTAATCATCATACGGAGACGAGATGGCTGTGCCCTAATGGAGCGCGAAGGATCGAGTCTGAAACTCAGAAGATAACTTCCGTGTTCTTCGTCACTTCCGCAGCCCGCCGTAGCAATGAGCGGGCAATCTCCCCATTTCACAAGGCGTAATAACCAGAGGCTCCAACCTCGCAACAGGGAGGTTTGTGTTACTCCACTGGGAAAGCGAACTGGACCACCAGAGGTGATGGCCGTGCGCAAGCAGTATCTTGAGTGATGTGCTGAACCACTGAGCCCAAAAGATGCGGCAGGGACAACACCTCGTTCCTCACATCTTCCTACTAGAATCTTTCCATCGGAAGTGGTGATCAGACACCGCCTTGAAGAAGCAGTGAGGGGAACGGATGAGCTGATCAAGGGCCATCAGTGGATCTGAATAGTACCCCATCCTCATGCCAGCCTTCCCAGGGCTGACCTCTGACTGCCGGCACATGCACCTTTTGACCGAGTGCTTCCTTTTATTTTCTGTTTATATATAAAGTCTTTTTTGTTTTCGCTTAATGATAGTAGTTAAAAAGTTATAAACCTACAAAATGGATCTGCCGTGACACCTGCCCCCATCATAATCACCGCTGTGTTGTCATCGTGCTAACAGTGGCTGATAGGATTGCTACTTATTGCGGCATTGCAGTGCAAAGCAGATACGAGCACGGTGGCCATATACAGCATCAGTATTTGTATTTGTAGGGAAGACAATTTCATTGTAAGAAAAGCAATCTATGATGAGGAATGAGAGACAAAATAGAATTTAGTGTGTAGAGCAGACATAGAATTTGGAACTGAACTCATGAAAAGCTAGTAGCTTCTGGAAGTCATGTTTTGAACTGGGGTCCAATACTTGCACAATGGTACCAGGTATGTGGATAGTGGAGCTGAACAAATAGAGTAGGCTACAAATAATATGCACTTGTAAACCGATCGGTCCATAGGTCATTTAACAAGTTCTGGTAACTAGCATTTTAAAAAGCAGGATTCTTTCGTACATGATTCCAAAAATCTTGACTGAGTGTTTTCTTGGTGATCAGAACTGCACGGAGGCCAGAAGTACTGAGGAATGAACTCTCCGTGGTTGGTTCTTAACCAGTCTCTAGTGGAAGCTGATGTATAAATATCCCAGCTCCTTTGTCCCTCAAGTGGATCAACGCTGAGTTCAAGCCTCGTTGGCTGCTAGAATCCCCAAGGGATTAAGTTCCGCTTACACAATGGTAATCTGCTTGTAAAATACTCTTATTTGGTTTAACTTTCCTATTTCCCTATCGGTGCTCGTTGAGGTCACTTTTTAAACTTTGGCATCTGGTCCCCGCAAGACCAAACAAGGAGTATTTCTTCCTGCACATCAGGCTCTTTCTTGCCTTCATACTTTTGCTTACAATGTTTTCTTCACTTTTTCCTCCCTGGCTAATGTCCATGTACCTGTGAGGGCACAGCTCTGAGGAAACCTTCTGGAAACCTCCGTGCTGAGTTAGTGACTCTCCCCTGAGATCCCGGAGTGGGTGAGCATCTCCGTGACTCCACTGACTGCACTGGGTTATGAGTGTTCATTCATACGTGTTCACCACAGGCCCCCTCCTGATTCTTGAGACAGGAGTTGTGTCACAAAATCAGGCCCACGGCTGATCATTAAACGTTTGCTAAAGAAATAAATGCCCATGCATCTGAGCAGAACACAAAAATATAACGTGCCTTAAAAACTGTATTTTGAGCAATGCCAGCCCTATTGGTTTTCATGACTGATCCTAAAAATTCTTTTGAGTACAACAAAGTACTTTGGGATCGATGTTTGTTAAAAACAAAATTAGCCATAGTAATTATGGATATAGTTATATCAGAAGTGTAAATTAAAAAGTAAATTATCGTGACATCATGAAGCTGCTAGCAAAGCCTTTGATGCCACATGTGACAAGTGTGCAAATCGGCGCCATCCCCCCGTAGCCAAAGCAAAAACTGCCAAGAACGGTTTTGATCAAGTGGCCGTAAGTTTTCAGCAATTGGTAGGCTCCCGACGCACGAACAGGAGGAGACTAAGAATATGGTTGTTTGGGAAGTCCATGGCATCAAGTCAAATGTTAATAGGCTGAGCCATGTGAATGTATCCACAATTGAACAGATTCCAAAGAGGAAACGTATATCATTTGGTCAGCATGTCCCTGTTACCAGACGCACGGCAATGTACAGAAAACAACATTATTTAAGTTTTTGATGGTGAAAAGATTTTATTTAAAAATATGTACTCACAAAAACTCAAACACATTTTCTTCTTAAGTGTTAATTAAAGAATTATTATTGCTCATTAGGTATGTATTAAGAGATCAAGAAGGCAGTGAATTCATATTTGTTAAGTGTGATTAATGAATTCTTTTCCCCACCTGTTCCTTCTCCTCAGTCAAAAGGTGTATAAAAGACAAGACGCTGCTAACATCACAAAATAAAACTGATAGACGGGGCTTCCCTGGTGGCGCAGTGGTTGAGAATCTGCCTGCCAATGCAGGGGACGTGGGTTCGAGCCCTGGTCTGGGAAGATCCCACATGCCGCGGAGCAACTAAGCCCCTGCACCACAACTACTGAGCCTGCGCGTCTGGAGCCTGTGCCCCGCAACGAGAGGCCGTGATAGTGAAAGGCCCACGCACTGCGATGAAGAGTGGCCCCCGCTCGCCGCAACTAGAGAAAACCCTCGCACAGAAACAAAGACCCAACACAGCCAAAATAAATAAGTAAATAAATAAAACATCCTTCCCTCTACTAAAAAAAAAACTAATAGACGGACATGTAATCCTGTTGTTACGTATTTGGCTGACCTGGTTCATTGCAAGGGTTTTATCAAGTAAAAGTCTGTAGTAACATAGGTCAGCCACTAGAGGGCTCACACTCCTGAGAGGATTAATTTCCCTAAGACGGTGCATCAAACATTAGCAAAGACTTGAATGCCTGCAGTGCGGTACCCAATACCCAAACGGAGGAAATATGTCCTTTCTCATGTGTTGAGAGCCTGCTGGGGGAACACACTCATCCAAAATTTTTATAATAAAAAAGAGAAGTTCTGTAAGAGAGAACCATACACAACTTCAGGAACAGAGACGAAGGTCCTTGGAGCTGATCAAATGACTCCTGGGATCAAACTCTAGAATTGTTGGGAAACCGACACCGGTTCTGTTTCAGAAGACAAGGACCTAAATTTTTTTTTTTTTTTTTTTTTTTTTTGCTGTACACGGGCCTCTCACTATTGTGGCCTCTCCCGTTGCGGAGCACAGGCTCCAGAAGCGCAGGCTCAGCGGCCATGGCTCATGGGCCCAGCTGCTCTGTGGCATGTGGGATCCTCCGGGACCAGGGCACGAACACGTGTCCCCTGCATCGGCAGGCGGACTCTCAACCACTGCGCCACCAGGGAAGCCCAATTCTTTTTTTTTATTATTTTTAAATTTTTTTTATTTTTGGCTGCGTTGGGTCTTCATTGCTGCACGTGGGCTTTCTCTAGTTGCGGCGAGCAGTGGCTGCTCTTCATTGCGGTGCATGGGCTTCTCACTGCAGTGGCTTCTCTTGTTGCAGAGCATGGGCTCTAGGCGCACGGGCTTCCATAGTTGTGGCGCATGGGCTCAGTATTTGTGGCTCGCAGGCTCTAGAGCGCAGGCTCAGTAACTGTGGCGCACGGGATTAGTTGCTCTGCGGCATGTGGGATCTTTCCAGACCAGGGCCGAGCCTGTGTCCCCTGCACTGGCAGGCGGATTCTTAACCACTGCGCCACCAGGGAAGCCCAGGACCTCAATTCTTGATTTTAGTTTCAACAGTCAATTGTCGTGTCTTCCAGTAAACTTTACTCTCCAGCCACTCCCTGAAACCTTGACAGTTTACTGAGCATCTCATTGATGCCAGGCATGTGCAAGGTTCTGAGGACCAGCCAGTGACCAAAGGTCTGCTGTCACCGAGTCCGAGGGTGGGCAGGCCCAGACACAGGGCACTTCAGCACAAGGTACAAAGGGCAGCATCTCCAGGACACACAGGAAACTCAGCCTGGCCTGGGGGGCAGAGAGGCCGTCCCAGCGGGAGGTGCTTCTGAGCAGAGCTGTTATAGGAGATAATCAGGTGAATGTGGGATGGGAGAACATTCTCATCAGAACAGAAGGGTCACGTGCGAAGCCCTAGAAGCCAGAGGGAGCCTGGCTCATTGAGGGAACTGGGACAAAGGCATGCGGTCTTATTGGTCCTGAGGCCTAGGGAAGGGGAAGGGTCAATGCTGAGGGTGGGGAAGGGAACTCCAAGGCCTACTCTAGACTTCGTCCCGACGTGAGAAGGAGATGCGTTGATTCCAATGGTGTTTAGGAAGATACTGCGGTTGCAGCATGGAGACTGAATTAGAGGTGGGTCAGGAAGGAAGGCTGGTAGGTATTCGGGGCCGTGCACCGTCCAAGGAAAGCCAGAGATTTTGAGAGCTTCAGTTTTTCCCCATCATTCCCAGTTCTGTTTCCAGACTTGGACTTCTGTTTACAGCAAGTCCTGCCATGACCCTCCCTTTCAGTCCCCCCTCCCCTATCCCTCAAGTCCTCTGAATTACCGCCCGAGCAGCCCTCCTGCTCTCCTTGTCCTTCCCCGCTCCCTCCCCGTCCCCTCAGGGTGCAGGACAAGGACCAGAAAGTGGGGGAAGGGGGCAGGAGCGGCAGCAGGAGAATGCCTTAGACCTGGGCATCTCAAAATCGCCTAGCCTCCAGATGGACTGTTTAAGAGAAAATCAGACGTTAGGCGTAAAATTTAACTTCTGGTTAGGACACCTCCTACCGCGTGTGGCTCCCGTGTTATGTTAAACCAGTGTCAATCTCTCCCTTCACCATCAATTTCTTTCTTTAAATACCCTTTTAAGATATGAGAAATGGAATATTTCCTGCCCCATCAGTATGCAAAGGATGTCACAGTCATCAGCGATTGCAGCCACCAGCCAGTGGCGAGCCCGTGAGCCCCGAGGGAACTCAGGAAGGAAAGAGTACCTGCCATCTAGCGGCCATCAGACTGCAGCCACCCCCGAGGGTGCACCCCAGGGAAACTCAGGAAGAGAAAACACAGGATGCTGGCCGCACCTGGCTGAGTGCACATCAAAGGAATGATTTCAGTGAGCCCAGACTCTTGCATCTTCCCAAACATAGAAAAGCGCTAAATTCCTTGAGATCTCTGTTTTTCCTTAACTAACAATAATCTTTAATGTTCAGACTACCTGCTCTTTGTTGCAAAATCTCCTCTATAACCTGGGCCCCTCCTCGGAGCCCTTTTTCAGGGTTATTTGAGATGCTGCCTCCCGGGCTGAAGTCCTAAGGATGTCCCCTGAATAAAACATCATGCTCAACTTTTAGGTTGTGCATATTTCTTTAAGTTGACAGCGTTTACTCTTTCCCTCCGCCCCCCTGTTTTTGTCCCAGGCTGCCAGCGCGTAGAGAGCGGGATGTCATTGGTGAATGTAAGGCCAACGGCCCGAGGCAGGGGAACACAGATTCACAGGTTGCATCAGACCGAAATTCTCCGGACCACCCAGTTCCAGAAACTGCCCTGGAGACATTCCGGACCACCCAGTTCCAGGAACTGACCTGGGGACTCTGAACCCAGCCCAGCCTTCCCACCTTGCGAGGGGCGGGACTAACGGTCCCCCAGGATACCCGAAAAGATCACCAAATAAGGAATACCCTGCACCGTCCCAGATTCACCACACCCCTTTCCCTTCTTCCCCTATAAAGTCTTGCCCAACCCTCGCCCGGGCGCGACTTCTCTGGCCCCCTTCTCTCGGACCAGTGAACCTCGCCTGGGAGCGCTCCCTATTACAGCTCACTTGAAGCTTTCCTCTGTTTCGCGGTGCCGTTTGTTAAGATCCGACCTTACGGTGAAGGACGCGGTTGAGGAGAAAATATCCTTCAGCCACACAGCAACATGAGAGTTCAACTAATGTTCTCAAATGACTAATGCCTAAAACATATGACATCTGCAATTCAAGGACATCAGCAGAGGCAAACTATTACGTATAGGATGGGTAAAAAACAAGGTCCTACTGCAGAGCACAGGGAACTCTATTCCGTATCCTGGGACAAACCATCATGGAAAAGAATGTGAAAAAGAATGTATATGTTTATGAACTGAGTCACTTTGCTGCACAGCAGAAATTAACACAACATTGTAAATGAACTATACTGCAATAAAATTCAAAAATAAAACAAAATTTAAAAGACAGGGAAGTAGTAAAAGTGGCAGTGCAGTTTTACATGTGTTAAATGATAAAGAAGTGTGTAAGTCCTGCAGTAAATGCAACCATTTACCACCCTGCGATATCTCTTATATGTGGAATCTAAAATATGACACAAATGAGCTTATCTATGAAATATAGAAACAGACTCATAGACATAGAGAACAGATTTGTAGTTGTCAAGGGTGAAGGAGGGTAAGGGAGGGAAGGATTGGGAGTTTCGGTTTAGCAGATGCAAACTACTACCTATAGGATAGATAAACAACAAGGTCCTACTGTAGAGCACAAGGGAACTATTCAATATCTTGTGATAAACCATAATAAAAAGGAATATGAAAAAGAATATATATGTTTATAACTGAGTCACTTTGCTGCACAGCAGAAATTAACATAGCACTGTACATGAACTATACTTCAATAAAATTCAAAAATAAAATAAAAAACAAAGACAGGAAAGAGGGAAAGCTTGAGTGTCTTACTAGTCCATGAAAAGAATTTCTGCAACAATTGAAATCTGGTAGCTGTTAACTGATACACAATTCGAATCGTAACATGGGCCACTGCATCACAAGATCTGGGCAGAATTGTGAAGAGTGCCCAGGAAAGAGAGGCTCGCATGTGGACAGGAAATGTCTCCGTGACAACTGAAAGAGGTTCATAAAATTAGGCATAGGTGGTGAGGTGCGAGCTGAAATGGCTTTTTGCCATCCACCTCTGCTTTACAAGTCTGCCTTTGGGCCCCTCTCTCCTGCTTCTGTAACAACATCTTAGGAAAAGACCCCAGCCTTGCAGTGCCTTTTAGGTATTAGCACAGTGTCATTTTTTAGTTATTCAAATGTTGCTCCAACCTAACAACCCAACATCAGTCTCCCAAAGCTTCTTCCTTGTTCCAGCTCCTACCCAGCCCGTGAGCTCTGCCATGGGGACCAGGCCCTGGCAGGTTGTCTCACTCTTTCCTCTTTCCCCAGCTGGCTTCTCCAAGAGCCCTCCTCTCTCCGCGCTGCTGGGGAGACAGGAAAGGCGGGGTTCTCCGGGGACTGGTGCTCTTGTCCTATGTATGTGGGCCTCTGCCGTGGCAAATGTCCCGGCCACACTTCTCTCCTATTCACTTTGGGACTCCCCTCCCCGTTTCCCATCCCCTTCTCCAACACTGCACGGTTTCCTAACTCAAGCAGTGGATTTTCCGGCTAACATTTTCCTTACATTTGCCACTCAACCCTAGCCCCGAGGGTATTCGCTGAGAAGAAACCCTGATGTCACATTCTTTCCCGGTGAGTCACCCTGGCTGCCTTCCAGGATGGCCTCTGGCTTTGGGAAATGTTATACTTATTTGCCCACCGAATTCTCTAGGGGCCACTCCGCTGGCAGCTGCAGCTTTGCTCTGATTTTCAAGTAACTCCAATCCTAGACTTTGACTCTCCCGGGGAAGAATCAGTCACCAAGTGGAGTGGAGTCTCGGCCTACCACCCACCCCCAAGCCCCAGGGATCACAAACTTCCAAGGACATCGCCCCTGTTCGGAAGCCTGAGTTTCTGCAGCTTCGTGAGCACCCAGCTGGGTACAGACATGTATTTCCAGATGTTTCTGGAAAGCTGGCTAGCTCTCCATCGGCAACTGACTGTTTCCAATCATCCACGTCGTCAAGGGTTCTTATCACACCTTGTCCTCGGCTTTGGGGCCTGAGCCGAAGCTCCCGAGAGGAAAGCCTGACCGTAACATGCTGCTACAGAAAGATGACTCCCCGCAACTCTAGAAGAGGCCATTTAGGGTGGTACTAGGGTTCCAGGAGAGTCAATCCACATACACGACGAGGATTGAATTGAATCATGAAACTGATGACAAAAACTCGGCCTCTGTGCACCGCCACTGAATCCAATCTCAGAGACAGAGTTTAGGGTGACGGAGAAAAGAATAGGCTTATTGCTTTGCCAGGCAAAAGGGGACACAGTGGGCTTGTGCCCTCCAAAAACTGTGGTGTGTCCCAACCCGGGAGGGTTTGGTGAGGAGTTTTGTAGCAATGGCTCCAGGGCGGGGGTGCTGATAAGGACCAGGGTGTGTGCAGGGCCTGCGCTCCTTTAATCTGGCCTGGGGGGGGGTCTCCTGCTGAGCTTCTGTGCTTCCTGTCTTCTGGAATGAAGAATGCTTCATCTTCCATTTGATGGGCATCTCAGTATCTGCAAAACAGCTCAATGATGTTGTTCTGTGCATCCCTGGAGGGGGAACCGGGACCCTGCCCCAAGGCTGCACCATTGTTTCTTGGCTGCCCCTCCCTTGTCTCGCATCCTCTCCCTTCCCTGATGAGCAACTGTCCAAATCTGCCCTTTGGAACTCAGGGAAGGTCACGGAGGCTGGTGTCTATTCCCTACAAATAAGAAATGGGGGACATAGAAAGGCTTCCCTACCCAGGAGCCCCACAGGGTCCTGTGCGGTTTCAAAGTTAGTAACCCTGGGTTGAAATCTTCCAAGAGGCATCTAGTCCAATTGTATAAACAGTAGTTTAATCAACAGTAGAAGAAACCTAATGAGGTTTTGTCCAAACTGCTTGAATGCCTCTGGCGACAGGGACATTTCTGCCTCCCACAGCTGACCACGCCGTTTCTGTACACGTCTAACGGGCAGCGACTTCGGATTTCCATTGAGTCACAATTTCTGTTTGTGAATTTTACCCAATTTTTCCAATTCAATCTCCAAAAACTCATAAAATCTGACCAGTCACTTTTCTGCATGGTACCCCTTTAGGGTTTTTGGAAACAATGATCATTTCCCTTTTAGATTACTCTGGTCCAACCTAACCTGCCCCAATTTTTTCCAAGTGTTCTTTCTATGGTAGGTTTCAGGCTTTCCTTATTACTTTGGCCACCCTTCTCTTATCGTTTTCCAGTGTATCCAATGCCCTACTTACAATATGGTAGCCAGAATTTAAAGCAACACCAGGAAAAATTAAACAGGGACTCATTTCTGTAAAAAGTTAATATCCAAAAAGGGTACAATCATAACTCTCATGTGGTTGCAAAATAAATATATGTTAAAGATTAATTAAGGTCATAATCAACAGGGAAACCAGACAGAGATTATAATTGGTTGAAAAGAACCCAAAGAATGGACACACTGGTAGGTCAGGAATATTGAAATATTTGTGCAAGAGGGGCACAACTGTTTACCCCGTGATGGTAGGGGATTGTCCGTTACACCTCCACAGACAGGGTGGAATTTGCATGTATATAGAGAAAAGTGATCTTGCATTACTATCTGTTATCTACAATTCATGGTCAGTGCAATAGCTTTCAGAGCTTCTGAAGACTCGGAATCAGGTCACCCAGAGAGTATCTACTTCTCTTGCTCCAAATATTATATTTCTTCGAATTCAACAAAATAATGATTGCGCACAGAAGCCAACACCTACATAGTTATTAAACTGCCCCACATCTTTTTTAAAAGTTTCTTCACATTTATAAGGATTAGTAGATTATCCCAATAAACACTAAGGTTAGCCTTAAGTTACTTAAGGAAAAAAAACAAAAAAGGAGGCATTGAAAGCATGTTTGCCCTTCCCTGGGTATATCTGAAAGGAAGCTGATGTCATTGGTTTGCTAACTGTGCCTCACCCTTCAAGTTTCCCACCTTACAAGAGTCTGGATTTATCAGTCCCAAATCAGTTAGCAAATCAAATTAATGCCAACTGAATTTACAAATCTGCTGTACGCATGAGAAAAAACAATAAGTAAAAGTATAGATTTGCTTGCAGAAAAATCATATTTCAGTTGGACAGGGCAAGGGGAAGACATGTATAAATAAATTGCAAGACGAAATATAACTTACTTACTGGCAAAAAAATAAGCTATTGGAATTTTTAAATGAGCTAATATTTTAGGTCAAAAAAATCAGAAACAATGGGAAAATTGCATTTCCTTAAATTATATCAGGGTACAAGAGATACTCCTGGAAAAGGAACCAGAAAGAATGGATCCTAGATTAGAAGTGTCGGAAATATTGCTGGGTCATCTGAGGGTCTTGAACGTCCAGCTGAAGAGTTTTTATGCAACTCCTAAACAAAGGAGAGTCATGGGAATTTTTGAAACTTTTATTTACAGGATAAGAGCAAGACTGAAAGATCACAGCAGAGCTGTGAGGAAGAATGTAAAAGGCAAAGACCGAGGGGAGGGTACCTCTCGGAAGTAAACCTGATGGACCTGGCAGCAGTGTTCTGGCAATGAAGCTAGCAGGGGTGGGTGTGGGCTGGGAGAGAAAGAAAGGAGGGATGATTCCAAGTTCTCCAGTTTAGGGAAAAGTCTGTATTAGCTTCCTAGCGCTGCTGTAACAAATTACCACAAACTTGGTGGGCGTAAACAAGAGAAATGGATTCTCCCACGTTCTGGAAGCTGGATGTCCCATGCCCTCTGGAGGCTCTGGGGTGACATCCTGACTAACCTCTTTCCGGCTTCTGGTAGCTCTCGGCATCCTTGGCCCCATGGCTTGCGGGCGCATCACTCCAACCTCTGTTTCTTTCTCCACGTCGCCTTCCTCCCATGTCTCTGTGTGTCTTCTCTTCCCATAATGACACTGGTTATTGGATTTTAGGGCTCAGCCGTACCCAGGCTGATCTCTTGATCCTTAACTCTGTGCAAAAAACTCATTTCCAAATAAAGTGACTTTCTGAGGTTCCAGGTGGACGTGAACTTTTAGGAGACACTCTTCAACCCACTACAAGTAACTTGGAAAAAAGAGGGATTATTAATGCAAATAAGTGTTCCACTGCCCGTCCTGCTGGAAAAGCAGTTTTCTGTGAAGGTAGATTCAGGTTGGAGTTCTGACAGCCAGATGTGCGAGTGGTAGAAGCTGGAGTAGACTGACTCCCGGTTACAAAGTGCAGAACCAAGGATGACAATCATTATCATAATTAATATTAATAATAATAGATGAAGTCAGCAGCAAAATGAAAATTATGAAAAGAGATGACTTTTTTTTTTCTTGCGGTACGCGGGCCTCTTACTGTTGTGGCCTCTCCCGTTGCGGAGCACAGGCTCCGGACACGCAGGCTCAACGGCCATGGCTCACGGACCCAGCCGCTCTGTGGCCTGTGGGATCTTCTGGACCAGGGCACGAACCTGTTGTCCTGCATCGGCAGGCGGACTCTCAACCACTGCGCCACCAGGGAAGCCCAAGAGATGACATTTTTTACCCAGCAGAAACTACTTTTTTTTTATTGGAGTAGAGTGGGTTTACAATGCTGTGTTAGTTTCAGGTGCACAGCAAAGTAATTCAGTCATATATTTCTGCATATATATACTCCTTTTCAGATTCTGTTCCCACATAGGTTATCACAGAATATTGAGTGGAGTTCCCTGTGCTGTACAGCAGGTCCTTGCTGTTTGTCTACTTTCTATGTAGTGGTATGTGTATGTCAATCCTGAACTCCTAATGTATCCCTCCCCCCATTTCCCCTCTGGTAACCGTAAGGGTGTTCTCCATGTCTGTGAGTCTTTCTGTTTCGTCAATAAGTTCATTGTGTCATTTTGTGGGACTTCCTAAACCGAGCTGTGTTGGTAGCACAAAGCCGAGCGCTTGCTTACGGGGTAAGAAGGACAGCGCCTTCAGGGATCTCTGTACTGTCTCCAAGTGGGAGGAGGGAAGGCAGCACCGATTGACAGGGGAGTTTGATTTAAGGCAGAGTTTTCCACGCAGGGACTTATTAGGGTTGGGTTAGGATCACATGCGGGAGTCCCGTGAGGAGAGGACGTCAAAGAATCTGAGGGGGCTTCCCTGGTGGCGCAGTGGTTGAGAGTCCGCCTGCCGATGCAGGGGACACGGGTTCGGGCCCCGGTCCGGGAAGATCCCACATGCCGCGGAGCAGATGGGCCCATGAGCCACGGCCATTGAGCCTGCACGTCCGGAGCCTGTGCTCCTCAACGGGAGAGGTCACAACAGTGAGAGGCCCGCGTACGGAAAAAAAAAAAAAAAAGAATCTGAGGGCCTGAGCTAGTGACGCTCTCCACTGGGAAATGGATGCGACTTTCAGAAAGTTCTTGTCACGAGCAAGCACAATCTGTAAGCGTCTCCAGCAAAGTAAAGACAGGAGGCTAGCAGACGGCTAGGAGGGAGACACCATCGGCAGGGACCTGGGGTTCCTGTTCTCAGCATCCTTTCTGAATGTGAGGGCAGGTAGCCTCACAGCCACCAGGGAGACCATGCCACCGCCCACAGGTTTAGAGCGAGGGCTCAGAAGAGGAATCTAGATGAATTTCTTGAGGTGCAGACCACAGGGGCCAAGGTGATGGTGACGCTTGGGTTTGGGTTTTGGTTTTTTAAAAAGATGCCTGCAACTTTGGTCAAGGGTTCAAAATGGGTTCTGAGTGTATTCAAATTTTGGAACAGAAATAACAAATGTGGGAAGACGATGATAATGAAATTAATAGCTATAAGGCATTAGGAAAGTATGGTCATATTTAAAAATAAAGAGGTGTCTTCAGTAAATTGGTATGGTGGACACTGCTAAAGCTTCCCAGCAGCCACGTCTTCTCCTTCTGCACTGTGCAGGGACCGTGACCCCACCTTCCAGCCCTCTTGCGAACAGGCAAAGCCACGTGCTTAGTTGAGACAAATGCAGTGATCTACGAGGAGAGGAGAAGTACTTCTGTGTGTCACTTCTGGGCCGAGACAATGAAAGTCGGTGGTGTGATGCTCCAGCTGGTCTCTTTCCACACACCGTGCTCGTGTGGGTGTGTAGTGAGATTCCAGAGCCACTACATGGAACATTCTAGATCCCTGACTCATCAGAAAGCAGTACCTCTGCAGAGTCACTGACTTGCAGCAGACTTTCTGAAGGCAAACAACACGTGTGTGTGTGTGTGTGTCCATAAGAGATTTGAAATTAATTTATTCCTGCAGCAAACCTTATCATACGTCATATACCGAATTCCAAGAGTCACAAAAATGAACAAGTGATGACAAACTGGGTCAAAAACATAGAGATTATTGTTTGAAGGATCTGTTGATGAGGCAAAGGAGGAAAAAGGGGGAGTTTTCAAGGTCTTAAAAGCAAATGCACATTTTTTTTTTTTTTTTTGCGGTACACCGGCCTCTCACTGCTGTGGCCTCTCCTGTTGCGGAGCACAGGCTCCGGACGCGCAGGCTCAGTGGCCATGGCTCACGGACCCAGCCACTCCGCGGCATGTGGGATCTTCCTGGACCGGGGCACGAACCTGAGTCCCCTGCATCGGCAGGCAGACTCTCAACCGCTGCGCCACCAGGGAAGCCCAAATGCACATTTTTGATATTTCATTTAGTTTTATAAAATTTGGAAGCTAGAGCAGCATTAAGAGATCCCAGGTTAACTTTTTTGATTTTTAGATCATAAAATGAAACCTCATTTAGTGGATAATGTCACTTTTCACCTTCTGATCCCCATCTTTGCTTGGAAACTCACATCAGAATTCACACATTTGGTGATTGGCCAAGAATTTGACCTCAGTGCCAGGAATTTGATCTCATTGAAGCTAAGGGCCTATATTAAATCGCTCTATTTTTTCCTAAAGTGCTGTCTGCCACTTACATGCTCTGGATTAGTGAAATACATTTAGATAGCATTTGATGTAAGAAATACTTTAAATTGTTTTTGATTTATCATCCACTATTTTCTTGGGCAATTATTTTTATACTTCTTCCATCAATTGTCAGCTCAGTAGGACGTGTTCTCATAATTCCAGGAAGTCATGTTATGGTTGTCAAGACGAGGTGTTGCATAATCGGTAACAGTAAAGAGGCTGATTCTTTGAAGCTATTCCTGCTGGAAGGTGTATAAGGATATCCACGGAAGGTGCCAAAGTCTACCTGCCAACAACTGAAACCTAGGAGTTGAAAGAGCAGGGAGACAAATAAGGAAATGTGCTAGAACTGTCTTGAAATATTAGCCTGGGAGGCACTGTGTGAAAGTACACAGTGATCCCTTGTTTTACGCGGTACCGTGTTCTAGTAGGAAAAAGAGTGATCTATCCTTAACTCACTTTTGCTGCTGGATTCGGAGTGTGCTTTGTAACAACGAGTCAGTGTAGAGGGAAAAGATCCTCTGCTAATTCAGTGCCTGGCGTATGGTGGGTACTCAATAGATGTTTGGTAATAAGGCAATGGATGAGTAAAGTAATGTAGTCATGGAGCAATTGGTCCAAACGTTGAAAATCCATCCCTTTGTAAAATTTAGAAAAGGCTTGAAAAACTAGGGTTCTAGTTTGCGTTGGAAAAGCTTAGACGGTTAGTGGATAACCTCTCTTCCTGGAAAAGGAGGGAGCCAGAGTGCTAGGTTCAGGATTGAGTAGGGACTGGCAGAGCTGGACTTAAAGGTGGGGACTTCACTTGACTGCCGGCTCAGGTAGGGGCTGTGCTTTGAGCGGCAGACCTAGGAAGAAGCCAGAATAGAAGGAAAGCAGATGGCCAGAAGTTCTCTCCTGAAACAGAAAGAATCAGAGCAAGGCAATGGAACAGAAATCAGGAAAAAACTGGAGGGCCAGGAGCTAAACAAATTCTTGGAAGTAAAGCGTCGTAATTGCAATAACTTCTTAGAAGATGAGGTAAGCGTGCTGTTGTAGAGATGGCTAGTGGTATCCCAATACCTAGTCTTCCTTACTTACTTAGTAATAACTACCCGGTTGGTCAGTGAACACACTGCAGTCCAGGAAGAAGTAAGGACATTCTCCATCCTTCCTTGCATCTGGTTATAGTCAAGTGATGACAGTTTGTCCCATGAGCTGTGGCAAAATTGGTGTGCTACTTCTGGAAAATCTACTTTAAAGGAACTGGATATTCCCCTCCTGGCTTTTCCCTCCATCCTGCTTTGTGAAATGCAGACGTGAAGGCCAGTGCTCTAGCAGCCATTCTGGACCATGGATATTGCTCCGGAGAAGGCAGAGTAGAAACTAGGAAGGAGCCTGTGTCGTAAATACTTCATGAACCTGGATTGCTTACCCCGGATCCATTTTACATGGAAAAGTAAAAAGTCCATCTTACTCAAGTCACTATTTTTTGAGTCTACATTACAGCTCATATAGACTACGACTGGTCTCGGTAGTTGCAAATATTCCTTCATTTACTTTCTAAGAATGAGTCATCTTGAATGTAATGGAAAACTGTTCTAGAATACCCCCAGAAAAGAGCGTGATAATCATTGATACTGACTGATAAAACTAATCATCGACCAAGCTGTTACAATACCTGAAATTTTATTTGGTTTCTGTACAAAGCGGAAACACGTGTAAACATGATTTTTATATTTTCTGGTGAATCGATGGTAATAGTCCTATAATTTTAGTATAGCAAGAAACTTTGGCTAATCCTCTAATTTTTCAGATGGAAAAGCTAATTCAATGACTTAACCAAAGAAAAAAGTTTAATTTATTGTAGAAATGAAACTAGCAGCTAGCTAGCCTGGTTTTCAGTCCCGTGTCTTTCTATTCTACTATAGTGCTAGTATTTCAAAGAAGATAACATGTCCTCATTTCTGCCAAAATACAATTGCTAAAACGTTCTCAAAGCCAAGAGATACTATTCAGTATCTGAAAGCATAAGAATTTCTCCTTCAAAAAATTTAAGAAATAATCTTAAAATTTTGAGCTCCATTGCAGTAAGTTTATATCAATTTACATTCCCACCAGAACTCTACTCTTATATTGACATAGTAAGACACAGATAACACTCTATATTAATATTTTAAAATGTTTCCCTCTGGTGGAGATAGCATTTGGAGGTTACTAACTGTCTGATATATCCCTGCATAAGATTTTTCCTGTTTTATTTTGATGTATGGTCTAATCCATCTCTTCATTTGATTGTAGTTTGATAATATCTGCTGCAGCATGAATAGGGAAATAGTCTGTTCTCTCCTATAGCCTGGTAGGTCAAGGTTTACTTCTTATTATTAATGGTTTAGAAATGATTGTTTCAGATTTTCAACTTGTTGGATTATGCTGTTAATTTCTAGGATTGTAGTCATATTTAAGAAACTCCGTGTACAGTTTATTTCAAATGTGAGCTGTATGATTTTAGGGTATTTTAAGTGTTCTTATACTGTGACTAATCTTAACCAGAATGTCAGCGTCACTCATCGTAGGGTGAATGCCCTCACTGTAATGGCATAATATGAATTGCATATTATTTTTATTGATGTTAGCATTTTACGTTAAGCTGGCAAGAAATTAGTAAGGTTCTGAATAGCTAAGGTACAGGCGAGCCCATTTCCGGGTCACCTCTCCCAGGGCTGTTCCCAAGCCAGTGACACCGTGGTAGGGGCCCCAGAGCTGGAGCATCTCTGCCTGATGTGGACTCTTCTAACGGACAGGCTGGCTGCCCCACCGCGCACCCCCCCCAATTGTTTCTCAGCACAGCTCTGAGTCAGAAGGATTTCCTATACAACCTCCTTTCACAGATGTCAGAGAAACATGGTGGTCTGTAGGTCCCCCTGCTTCTTCCCGCTGCCCCTCCCTTGTCTCTTCAGAGATGTTCCCCTGATAAATCTCTTGCACTTGTACTTTCTACTTGGCGTCTGCTTCCCAGAGGATAATGGGACACGGCTGGTTCTGCAGAGGCAGGATGAAGGACGGGTCTGCCGATGGATGACATCACTCACCCCCTAAGCGGCAGAGAGGACCGGGGGATGCTGGCCCAGTGGCCTGAGGTCACAGACACTCCAGGGTGAGGGATGGAGGTCCAGCGGCCGTTCCTGCTGGAGCAGAATGCTCTTGCCAGTGCGGCGATTCTGACACTGGAAAGGTGTAGGGGAACCGTGCATATATGAACAGTGGCTGGAGCTCCACGGTCATGCGGGAAGATGGAGCCCATGCAGAGAACATATACAAACTTGTAGGAGGTGGTCAGTGCCCTGGCCAGTTGGTCAGGGGCCTAGAAGGAAAAGTACTAAAAAATCAGAGACAAAGACATGGGAGGTAGAGGCATGCATGTAGGAGTGAGCAGAGTGTGAAGATATTTTTATAATCATATGTTCATGTCCTCCCACCAGAAAGTGTCCATCATGGGAAAGGCACTGAACAGCTATGGTTGCAGAATGATTGGGCCCATCCTGGTCATTAGCCATCTGAGAACTGGCACAGTGGGCCCGTAAGGAGGGTGACCAAGATGGAAGAGAGGAGAATACGCGTGCGCCAGCCATACGGATCCTCGCTTGCAGAGGCTGACATAGCTGCTGCGGCCTCTGAATATCTCACTCGCCAGCAATGCAGACCAATGCTGGGCCTCCCATATGTTGGTTTCTCAAGGAGACCACCCGTCAGCCTGATGGCAATTCAGCTACGCTGGGCCCCATTGCCCAGAATGCATCCTTCCAGGAGCAGGTACCTATCTGGTGTACCGCTTTGACTTTCCTGCCCTCAGAACCTCAGCCAGCATCCCTCTCTGGGGACTTACAGAGTGCCTGACCCTCAGGCAGGAAAGCCCACGTGCCGCATCATCTGGACACTGAGCAGAAGCGGTAGCAGACTCACTTTCCTAGGATCCCCTGGTGTGTCATGTACCACGCCAGCCAGAGGCAGTCGGCCTGCTAGAGCCCTGCGATGGCTTTTCGAAGACATCCTTGCAGGGCCATCTTGGAGGTAATAGTCTGCAAGGAAGCACTGTCACTCCCAGGATACAGTATACACAGCAAATTAAGAGACCTCCCAAGAAAACCGTAATTTGAAAAGATACGTGCACCCCAATGTTCATAGCAGCATTATTTACAATTGCCAAGACATGGAAGCAACCTATATGTCCAGTGACAGATGAATGGATAGAGAAGATGTGGTGCATATATATATATATATATATATATATATATATATACACATATAAAGGAATATTACTCAGCCATAAAAGAGAATGAAATAGTTCCATCTGCAGCAACATGGATGGACCTAGACATTATCCAACTAAGAGAAAAACAAATATCATATGATATCACTTATATGTGGAATCTAAAATAAAATGATACAAATGAACTTATTTACAAAACAGAAACAGACTCACAGACATAGAAAGCAAATTGAAGGTTACTAAAGGGGAAAGAGGAAGATAAATTAGGAGTTTGAGATAAACATAAACACACTACCGTATATAAAATAACCAACAAGGACCTACTGTATAGCGCAGGGAACTCTACCCAATATCTTGTAATAACCTATAATGGAAAAGAATCTGTGATAGAATAGATATATATGTATGTATAACTGAGTCACTTTGCTGTGCACCTGAAACTAGCACAACATTGTCAATCAACTCTACTTCAATTAAAAAAAAAAGCGAGTGACCTCTCCACGTGGCTCTGTATCTCCAACGGGAAGAATACACAGTTCTCAGAACCAAAGTGGTTCCACTTACTGTCACTGCCAACGTCCCACTGGGAACTCTGTGCTCTCTCTGGTTGCAGTGGAAACTCGAAGGGGTCCCTCTCACAATGGGAAACACAAAAGTTATCCCTGCAACTACAAGCTGTAGGTCCTTGTGACCAGAGCCCAGCAGGCAGAAGAGGCGAGTGATTGTCACTGGTCATCGGGAAGAGGGGGCTGCTCTTACACGGCTGGGCAGGGGGGAGCACGTGTGGGACTCAGGTGACCACCGGGGCATCTCTCGGTACCCCTTTTCAACCGTGTGGTGAACAGACCCGACAGCAGCCCTGGCCTGGGAAAGGTACGCCTCAGACAGGAAGAGCTGGGTGCCACTGCCAGGGGGGCCCCCAGGCTCCGCATGGCTGGCTGCTGAGGGAGGGGGATGGATAAGGGATAGTGGAGGAGAGTAAGGATGAATGGCCTTTGCAGTCAGAGACCAAGAATAGCCACTGGGGCTTGTTTATGTCCCACCGACTCCCTCCCCCACGTTTCCACTTCGGGTGGGAAGTGAGAACCCTGGGATCCTGGAGAAGCTACTCCCTGAGCATCTGTGCGTCTGTGCGTGTAACGAGTGGAGAGTGGGAGCCGTGAAGGTCACCACTCAGATCCGCCTGCTGGGAGGAATGGGGGTCGCTGAGGGCCTGGGAAAGCCCCCTTGGGACCCACGGAGCAGCATTCCCGCCGAGGACATGCTGGCTGTCCCAGGCAGCTCCAGCCAAGCCTGTGGTGGTGCTGGAGCTGGGCCCTCTTTCCATCACGGACCTCCCCGACTGGACACCTTTGCTGTTCGCTCCACGACAGCCTGGCCTTGTCTGGCTCTGTGGCCTGAGCTTCTCCACCCCAAGCCTCCTGTCTTCTCTCTCTCCTCAAGGATGTCAGACCCGCATCCAGGGTCAAGGGCTCTCTTGGCCCTTCCTCCTTCCTCCATCCTTTCTAAGTCTTTCTCCCAATCAACGTCTTCATTGGACCCGGAATGACACAGTAACTGACCACCCAATTGTCACCTCTTTGTGACAGTATCCAATCTAGAAACAAGATCTCTTTTGACACACCTCCTAGAGTAATGAAAATAAAAACAAAAATAAACAAATGGGACCTAATGAAACTTAAAAGCTTTTGAACAGCAAAGGAAACCATAAATGAGACAAAAAGACAACCCTCAGAATGGTGGAAAATATTTGCAAATGAAGCAACGGACAAAGGATTAATGTCCAAAATATACAAACAGCTCACGCAGCTCCATATCAAAAAAACAAACAACCCAATCAAAAAATGAGCAGAAGACCTAAATAGACATTTCTCCAAAGAAGACATACAGATGGCCAAAAAACACACCAAACGATGTTCAGCATCACTACTTATTAGAGAAATGCAAATCGAAACTACAAGGTGGCCCCTGTTTCTCAACCAGCCTAAGCCTAACTCATTGAAGAAGTGTGTTCCAATTCCTCTTTTCTGAGACACACCACGGTTCCTTTGAGTTGCATTCCCGGCAACTAGCAAAACAACAAAACAACAACAAAACAAAAACAAAAAACCTAATAAAAAACACAAAAACAAAAACCACCAAAAACAACAACAACAAAACACCAACCTAGCTTTCTGTCTACCACTGTATCTGGCCGTCTTTGATTGGGAGGTTCAATAATTACTAGCATTAGACAAACTTTGGTTTGATCCTCAATTCTGCCACTTATTAACCTGTGGGATTTTGCTAGAGCTAATTTAATCTATATACAGTAGTGACCCCAAATCCCACAGTAAATTTTACTAGACCAAACCTGAACTAAATGCATCTTAGAGCCCTAAAATGTTTGTGACTGCTGCAGTTTCCTACTCACCACTCGCAATAAAAGGGATTATGTGTTGGAGGGATAATCAGATGGAAAGAGATAGTTATTACGAGATTACAGCAAACACAGCTAACATCTGCAAATTCTATAAAAATATATGACCATATGAAAACCCTGCTAGGGTTCTTCCCAAGGGCTTTGAAGATTAAACTTCATTAGCTTCAATGTAAATTAGTTTTCCGTGTAAAATAATGAACGATTGGATGTACCATAAAACCATTGTCTCCTTCAAGAAAAGCTGGCTACTTGCTGGGTATTCAGGTTTGGGGATGGTAGATGCAAAAGGCAGCTTGGCTTTGAGGCTAAAAGAATAAGAGAGTGGAGGGGTAGAGAGAGAGACAGATAGACAGACAGACAGAGAAAAACTTAGAATTAGGAGAACTTCTGCTTGGAACCTGGGAAGACAGAAGCCTAAAGAATATTCTTAGGAAGCTTTGTTCTATGTGAGTGTGGCCAACCCTTCCATAATACCCACATTATTATTAAAATGTTTGGAATTTAATATGTGTTTATTTATTAATATCATGGGGTTGCCCTTGTTGGTTAAATTATACTCAGTTTACACACATGTGCAGGTTGTAGTGGAAATAATGACAAAAAAAATCACATGCTAACTTTGTGCAGGTGCCGTTAGAAGGTCTTCTCCTGTGTGACCTCATTTAATCCCCACAATAACTGTGGAAGGTAGGTACTCTCATCATTATCATTTTATAAACGAGGAATTGAGATCAAAGCCTTCCTAACTTCTTCAGAGTCACACAGCTATTATTAAACGGTGGGGACAGGATTGAAATCGAGCCTGACCCTGGAGCCTGCGTTATCTATACAATACTGGCAAGGAGGTGCATCGATGCCTCCATAGATGTCCTTAATTCACTATTCTTCTAACCTTCTCCAGGCGGGGACAAATCCCATTTCTTCATTATACCTTTGTCTCAAATTAATTGAAGCGGGGCAGATTATGTTATTCTTTATACTCATTAGTTTCCCCTCCATTAAATATAAATCCCAGCACTGTGTACAAAGAACCCATGAGCTTTGGAGGCAGATAAGACCTGAGTCTGAATTTTGGCTGTTACTCAGAAGCTGTGTGAACTGCGGTAGTGTTACTGAGTCCAAGGTCACTCTGCTCGCTTCATGACAGGCCAATGAATCGGAGAAAATGTATTGAGGCCAGAGATATGACTTTATTTGGAAAGCCGGCAGACCGAGAAGATGGCAGACTAATATCTCCAAAAAACCATCTTATTGTGGTCTGGGTGCCAGTTTCTTTTATAGCACAGAGAGGGGGAGGAGAAGAGGAAGTAAAGTGAAAAGGCCACAAGTTTGCAAATATCCCCAGGAATGGCCAGCCTCAAGGAGGGGATGTGTGAATTTCTTCTTTCTTGCGGCGGTCCACAGGTGGACAGGGTCAGGATGTTTCCCTGCGCAAAGGCACTTAAGTTTACCATTCAGGCAGAGGGGCAGGGTTCCCCAAGGCAGGCCATTATGTATAGACAGTAACCTCTTAGTGAAAAAAAGCAGCGGAACGTAAAGGTTAAAGTAAAAGAAACAAATCCAACATGTAGTTAGATTTGGTTCTTCCCTGTAACAGTAGGATCTCATTTCCTTATTTTTAAAACAGATGATAATAGTATGTAGTTTACAAGCAGTGTTTATGTTACATAAGATAATGTCTATCAAATGAACGGACAAAGAAGATGTAGCCCACGTATACAATGGAATATTACTCAGCCATATAAAGGAACGAAATTGAGTTATTTGTAGTGAGGTGGATGGACCTAGAGTCTGTCATACAGAGTGAAGTAAGTTAGAAAGAGAAAAACAAATACCATATGCTAATGCACATATATATGGAATCTAAACAAACAAAAAAAATGGTTCTGAAGAACCTGTCTAGGGGTAAGACAGGAATAAAGACTCAGATGTAGAGAATGGACTTGAGGACATGGGGAGGGGGAAGGTAAGCTGAGAAGAAGTGAGAGAGTGGCATGGACATATATACACTACCAAACGTAAAATAGATAGCTAGTGGGAAGCAGCCACATAGCACAGGGAGATCAGCTCGGTGCTTTGTGACCACCTAGAGGGGTGGGATAGGGAGTGTGGGAGGGAGACACAAGAGGGATGGGATATGGGGCTATATGTATACGTATAGCTGGTTCACTTTGTTATACAGCAGAAACTAATGCACCATTGTAAAGCTATTATACTCCAATAAAGATGTTTAAAAAAATATAAAGAGAAAAGTGATAATATCTATAACAACACCTAGTGTATATATCACAAGAGTTTAATATATGGTCATTTTCTTTCCTTCTTTACCAGGAAATTAGCTAAGATACTCTGAGTATGCTGGTATGTCTATATCAATATTCATATTTTCTTAAACACTCAACCTGTCCAAATATTAATAGTTTGGAGACTTTCTTGGTAAGCAATTTTCCATATTGAGGTGATGAAGAAAATGTTGTGCAATGAAGTAGCTTGTGTAAGAACTGGAGGTAAGTTTATATAGAATTTTTGCCAAGTGATTTCTGTAGAAATATGAAAAGCTTGCTTATCTTTTAAGTGTAATTATATTTGATTTGCAGTTCTTTTCTACTCCTTAATTCAAGACCTAATGCTTCTATGTTCTCTTCCACCAAAACCATAAATATATGACGTTTTGTTGGTCATCATGCCAGTGGAAAAATCTTAGCTCAAAAATACCCAGGATAAATATCTTTCCTTATTGTTATTAATTCATTCCACTCTAAGGATGAGATTATAAAATTTTGTATCATTGCTCTAAATAGGCATTTTAACATGAAAAAATGTTAAAGTCTATAATTAGAAGTTAGAAGTCTATAATTTTAGGGATCAAACCCCTACAAACACCTTTTTTTAGTAAACAGAATGACATGGCAAAGCTTAGCTAAGCAGCTACATTTAGAGCAAAATGTTGCTACGAATCAATTACAATAAATATTTATTAACTTTACACAAAATAGACATTGTTGCAGTGGAAAAAAACCCCAACACATTAGGAATGCAACTTTATTTTTATGGACCATCTAAATCAGCATTAAATATTAGTCTTGTTTATGTTAGTAAACTTTTAAGAAGTCTAGCAAAATCCCAGAATAGAAACAAAATATAAACTTAAATTTGTATAGCACATTCTTAACATATTCATCAAAAGGTAACATTGTCCAAATAAAGATTTCAATGCAAATTTGTATTTTATATTAATGAACAAAATGATGAGCAAACTTTTTATGTACATGGAGAAAACGTTTTGTGAAAATTTTAAGTGCATAGGAGACTCTTTTTAATCGTTTATCTTAAATGAGTTTAAGATGATTATCTGGGAAGGTACATAGATACATAATGACTCATTGGAGTTACCAACTCTGGGTCATGTACATGAGGTTTTTATGTATGGGTGACCTTCCATGAACTTCTCAGGTTTTGTTGGTCGGTTTGTTTTGTTTTTGTTTCTTTTTCCTATTAAGGGTTCAGAATTAAGCTGGAAACAAAGGAGGGCACTTTAGTGTGGCTGGTATAACAGACATTCTCTTTAGAGTTTCGTGGTTGATGTTACATGGAATGTGGGCTCACTGGGAATTCACACAAACGCGGCGTAAAGTGAAGCAGTAAGCTACGATGTAAGAAAATTCTATCCTGGTCTCTCTGGTTTCCGAGTATCTTACAAGCATTGATAGTTCTGTTTTGGATTATCTGTTCAAAGGTGTTTGTGTAGCAAGTGGCCTTGGAAGATAGAGCTACTGCGTCCCTCTGAGACAGAGGGCAGGTTTGTCTGTGGTCCGCTGTGATAATAAGCATGACGTTTTCTTCCCAAGCAAAGGTCATGTGTAGGTTTGCTCTGGTCTTCTATTGATACAAGATTGGGGTGGGTGTCCTCAGACGGAGGACCTTTCCTGTGACACAAGCCACTGTGTGTGGGGACGTCGCTTGGCCCTGTCACATAGCCCTCCCTCCTGGAGCTGAGAGAAGAAGAGGGTGGTGCTCAGGCTACTGCTGTTGGTGTGGGTAAGAAACCATCCTGTTCTCTGACCCAGGAGCATCGCGGCTTCCGCATATCCTCCAGGAGCATCGCGGCTTCTGCACATCGCCGAAACTGTGGCCATCCAATGCAGCTCACAAGCACAGCATAATCCCCAAACTCATCACAGTTCTTGGTGGCTACTACAGACTGTTTCCAGACCTAGATACTGTATGTCATATAGCGTGAAACATCTATATACACCCCAGATAACCAGGAACATTTCACTGGGGTAGAGTGCTACATGGGAAGTGACTCATGACTGCCTATGGAATTATAAGAATTTATCTTCCCGCTGGTTTGAGACGGGCCAGTACTCTCAGGACACTGAGAATGTTTCCAGCTGTGACTCACAGGGCTGAAAACACGGGCCTGATGTGAAAACTTCCCAGGATGTGGTCTAGCGTGCAAAGACAAGCTGGACCAAGGAGAGTCTTCTCTCAAGATTCTGAGTGGGAGACAGAATCCGACATGACAGGTACTGCAGCTGAAAGGGTGCAGAGAGAGGTGTTCATGGATGTCGTCAGAGCCACGAGGTCTCAGGCGAGTCAGACTTCTGAGGAAGAAAAGTGTGAGGAAAGGGAGCTCCTTCATGAAGGAGAAGGCTGAGAAGAGGAGAGAAGTGTGTAAACACACACAGCAAGAGAGATCAGGGAAGCCATGTGGCTAGAGGCGGAGGAGGGCTCCTCCCCCGGGGCTGCCTGGGTTTCTGGCTATTTCCAGCTCCACTTTACGCCCCGTTTGTGTGAATTCCCAGTGAGCCCACGTTCCCTGTAACATCAACCACAACTCTAAAGAGAACGTCTGTTATACCAGCCACACTAAAGTGCCCTCGTTTGTTTCCAGCTTATTTCTGAACCCTTAATAGGAAAAAGAAACAAAAACAAACCAACCAACAAAAACTGAGAAGTTCATGGAAGATCACCCATACATAAAAACCTCATGTACATGACCCAGAGTTGATAATACTCCAGTATGAGTCATTATGTATCTATGTATTTTCCCAGATATTCATCTTTAACTCATTTAAGATAGGTGATAGGGTCTCCTGGGCTTCCCTGGTGGCGCAGTGGTTGAGAGTCCGCCTGCCGATGCAGGGGACGCGGGTTTGTGCCCTGGTTCGGGAGGATCCCACGTGCCGCGGAGCGGCTGGGCCCGTGAGCCATGGCCGCTGAGCCCGCGCGTCCGGAGCCTGTGCTCCGCAATGGGAGAGGCCGCAACAGTGAGAGGCCCGCGTACAGAAAAAAAAAAAAAAAAAAGGTCCCCTATATAGTTAAAATTTCACTAAACATTTTCTCCATATACATAAAAAAGTTTCCAGAAGGCTTCATCTTGCTCTGATGACATTAAAGAAAAATGACATAGAAGTCCATGATTGAAAGATTTGTTTCTTTATGTATTCATTCACTTTAACAAACTTTTCCTAAGTGCCTTTTATTTATCTATTTATTTTTTAGGTGGCGTACCTTCATTTTTATTTATTTATTTTTCAAGCAGTCACCAAGTTTTGTTGATTCTGCTACCTAAATACTCCTTACTTATATCTACATTCTTTTTTTAAATCTATTTTTTGAAATGAAGTATAGTTGCTTTTCAATGTTGTGCTAGTTTCAGACGTGCAGCATCTAAGGTACGTTTTGTACACCTGGACATGGGGAAAAGAAAAGAAGAATTCCTAAATAGAGTAAGATATAGGCTTTGCGTTCGGAAAGTACACAGTCTACCGGGGTGAACAGAGCAGAGCATCACGGCACAATCAGACTGTGGAAGTGGAAGAGTTACAGTGAGGCGGTTCAGGTGAACAGCTTCAGGAGGGACCACTCACTCAGAACCCAAGATAGTCTATGGATTCTTTATCTTCAATACCTCCTGAGAGAAGGGTGCCCTCAGGAACTGAGCAACGTTGTGGTCCTAATAGCCTGGACATCATCTCGTAGAAGGAAATACTAGCGTTAGACGCTGGCATGGGGCTGATAGCAGGCAAAGGATAGGAGAGGAATGCAACCCAGGCATCAGGTACGTTCTGCGTTCTGCATGTGACTCAGCATCTTCTCCTACTTCTTGCTATCTGCACTCCTGAATCATGGTAGACAGAGAGCCGAAAACTATGTCTCCTGGGCTTTCTGGTAGCCCAGGTCTGGATGCAAATTAGGTTACGCTAACTGGAGGCATTTGTGTGAAATTTGGAACCTGGCTATGTAGTAGGAGCCATTTTTTCACTGCTACTTTAAGTACCAATAATCCCAAAGAGATGTTAGGGTTTAAAGACGGTTGTAGCAGCCAGACTTAATAGTCTGGCGTCTGGTGGGTCTAAAGGCAGCCATTGCAGGAGCTGCAGTCCACACACCTGGGTCTAGTTGTCAGCGTCCAGTGTGTCCTTGAAACAATCAGTGCAGGAGCTGCCCACGCCCCTCCTCCTGCAGCAGCCCTTCGATCATTTCGTAAGCATTTAATTTCCTGTGTCAAATCTCTTCTGCTGGAAATATCTGTTTACCACGCTCCACTCTGGCTGACACGGCATGTTCAAAGGCAAGAGATGTGGAAAAAAAAAAAGTCTGTGGTCAGGGAATGCGGAGCTGCTAGATGGGTTACAGCCAAGGATGGATGGGGCAGAAAATACAGATGGAGGAGTGTTACAAAGGTTACGAGTTTTTAAGTTTTGTTTCTCCCAAAGACTTGGCATCTTGTAGATTTTCATTAAACGTTTGTTGTATGGAACTGTATTTAAGGGCTTTCGAGTTCGGCCTTTGTCTTGTAGTGGAGCCAGTGGAGTGAAGAACCACTGAAGGCTTTGACTTAAGAGAACAACACAATGAGACGTGTGCTCCTTGTTGAAAATTCTCTGTGGATGATGTGGGGAAGGAATTGGAATTCTAAGGGTAGAAAAGCTATCCCAGATTAACCTGTTGCTAAGGAGGCTACTGAAAACAGTTTATAAATTGGGTCACATTTTATGCAAAGTTTATTCTGTGATTTTGAACAGCGAAAACCTTAAGATGGTCACACTTTGAGATACTGAGAATCTGAAAAATTTAAAAAATATTCATCAAGATCACATCTTTTTTTTCCATTGTTTTAAATTGAAGTAGAGTTGGTTTACCATGTTGTGTTAGTTTCGAGTGTAAAGATCACATACTTTTAAAGCTATCAGGCAGAGGAAATTGTAAACTGTGTAAACAGTATTGCCATGAGGTGACACCAGTTTGACCGGTAAATAGATATAACTTCTATCCATATTTAGTCGGTATTATGTGATTCGTGTATGGGCCTCAGACTGTCTATATATGGAGGTGTATTTTATCATATGATATTATTACGTAGAATATTTTCATGCCCTTTAACAGTGTCATCTGGAGGTCATTTGCACTGAATTTGCTGAAAAATATGTCCCCAAACTTTGGGATGCACGAGAGATGACAGGAAATGCCGAGGTCAAACACTGCAGGACAAATCTTGCTAATTCATCTGAAATGGGAGACTTTAAAATATTGGACCTAGGTTGAGAAAATGAAAGGGGATGGTCAAGCAAAAAAGGTGCTAACATAGTTTGAGAGTAGTTCTAACATCCAAGAACACACCTCCTCTAACTGACATTTATTTTTATGGGGAAATTAGTCGAATTGTGCGAGTGTTAATTTAATGTCTTTGGAAAGTTCCCCCTTTGAATTAAATGGGACTGCCTACGCACGGCTCTGTTCTGTCACCTACCACATTGTATTGGAATGTGTGATGGAGAAGACATTATATTCCATAGCAATCCATTTCTTCCCGGCCACATAGAAAGATGCTCTTTTCCACCCTGGAACCCCATGGTTTCCATGGAACCCTGCGATGTGCGGAACTTGGAGGCTTGGCTGTGGGACCCTTGAACGGTCTTCCTCATCCTATCTTCCTTTTTCCCCGTTTATGGCAATTTTTAAGGCCACACGTTGAAGCTGATGGAGCCGCTAGGTAAGAAGAAACTGAGTTTCTGAGTCACTGCGTGGGGCCCCTCCCCCCTCGACTCCCCCATCTCCCGACCTGGCCACACACACACTGGTCCACACTAGGCTGTGATATAAACCGGAAATTAACCTTTGCTGTGTTAGGCTGCGGAGATTTTGACATGTTTATTACAAAACTAAACTCGCTTTGTCTCACTAGATTGCATGTGCTCCTTGAGCTCAGAGGTCTTGCTTTATTTGCCTGTATCTCTTGTTGTACCGAAACATCTGAGACAACGCCCTGCACATAGTACATACTCAATATATGTTGAAAAAATAAGTGAATGAGTATTCTCAGCACGAGGTAATAGGTACCTTTAACTAAGGTAATGGCAGGAAGCAGTATGAGTAACTATTTAAAGATATCTTCAATTTGGAAAGGATTTTTAAAAAGAATACTTTTTAAAATATATGGTTCTTTAATAATAAACTATATTTAAAAAATATACAGTTTTTAAACACTCGGCAAATACTGTGTCAGTATTCACTCTTCTTTTAACTTTTTTTGCTGAATATGTCTGGGATTGTTGTGAAATATGAAAGGAAAAGTAGTGTGTAATGAAATGTATTGCCATGTATAACATGGAATCAGCTGGACTAATTTTAAGTCATGATGCCACATGTTGTAACCTAATTCATTCTCCCCACAGCTCTATCTTCTTAAATCTTTTTCTTACATTGATAGACTTGAATTTTTGAGCAGTTTTAAGTTTACAGAAGAACTGAGCAGAAAGTACAGAGGGTTTTCATATACCTCTCCCTTCCCCTATGATTAACATCTTGGATTATTGTGCAAGATGTTATAGTGGGAAGATGTGTTTTATTGTTTGCTATAATCGATGAGCCAATACTGGTACCTTATTAATGACTAAACTCCATAGTTTAGAGTTCACTCGTTGTGCTGTGTTGTACATGTATAAAGACATGTACCCACTGTTACAGTATCATAGAGAATAGTTTCACTACCCAAAACATTCTCTGTGCTCGGCTTGTTCATCCTTCCCTCGGTCCTTTCTTTGGAAGCCCTGGCAACCACTGATCTCCTCACTGCCTCCACAGTCTTATCTTTTCTAGAAGGTCATATAGTTAGAATCATTCAGTATGTCTGGAGCCTTTTCAGATGGGTTTCTTTCACTTAGCAATATGCATTTAAGTTTCCTCCATGTTTTTTCATGACTTAATAACTCATTTCTTTTTGTGATTGAATACTATTCCATCGTATGGATGGACCACAGTTTATCTACTTTCCTGTTAAAAGACATCTTGGTTGCTTCCACGTTTTGACAATGTATAAGTAAAGCTGCTTTAAAAATTCATGTGCAGGGCTTCCCTGGTGGCGCAGTGGTTGAGAGTCTGCCTGCCATGCAGGGGACACGGGTTCGAGCCCTGCTCTGGGAGGATCCCACGGGCCGCGGAGCGGCTGGGCCTGTGGACCATGGCCGCTGAGCCTGCGCATCCGGAGCCTGTGCTCCGCAATGGGAGAGGCCGCGGCAGTGAGAGGCCCGCGTACCACAAAAAAAAAAAAAAAAAAAAATTCATGTGCAGATTTTTGTGTGAGCAGAAGTTGTCAGTGAATTTGGGTGAACACCAAGGAGGGAGATTGCGGGATCAGATTTTGTGAGTATGTTTAACGGCACCATTTTGCCTCCCAACCAGCAACGGATGAGCATTCCTGTTAGTCCACATCCTTGTCAACATTTGGTGCTGTCAGTGCTTTGGATTTTAGTCACTTTAGTAAGTGTGTAGTGATTCTTCTTAGATTTTATTCCATGGTACTGAATTCTGTCCTATGTTTTCAGACAAAGTCCTCCTTATTACCTGTGAAAAGCGGAAGAAAACATTAGAGAACCGAGGTTTACATCTGGGAATCCAGGCTTAATTTATTGAAATCATAGGTCACCTTGGGTCTTAGACTCAACTTTCATGTATGAACAAGTGGGAACTTCAGCTGAAAAACATGCTTCTAAGAGTTAAAATTCTGTGCAATTTACTTTGTTTATCCTTTACTGACTCCAGTACTTTCTGGCTCACGTCTGAGAGCAGGTCAGATCACTGTGATGACGGATGAATCGACCCAGTATCCCCAAAGATCGGAGGAGCCAGTCCCAGCTCTGGAGCTAATGGCCCCAAGCTTTGCCCTGAATGTAGTTGCATAGTTGCGGCTATGTAGTTGCGCACCTTCCTCATATAGTTGCGCACCTTCCTCAAAGTTGCGCACCTTCCTCGTATAGTTGCGCACCTTCCTCAAAGTTGCGCACCTTCCTTATATAGTTGCGCACCTTCCTTATAAAGTTGAGCTTGCTATAAAATAAACAGTTTGGAAATGGACAAGAGCAGCTGGTATAAAATTCCTTTCGAAGTACTGACTCTTTTATCTCTGCATTTATGAGATGTGACAGACGGACAACCAAACGGTCACAGGATGGCTGCGGCTTAGGGCACAGGTACGAAACTCAGGGCACTGATACAGTTGCTTTTTGCAGATAGCTGTTAACATTCTGAAGTGACTGTCAGGTGCTGAGTGAGATTTTTAAAGGTGCTGAGAGTGGATAAGAGAAATTCCTGGTCAGAGACGCACATTCTCTGTGGTTCACACTTCCCTTTTGGCAGTAAGCTTTGGGATGACTGCTCTACTTCTGACCCTCGTGTGTAAATATTGTTTGAAGAATAGAGCCTAACAATTCGTATAATTCCAAAGAATTCCAAACTCCATACTACTGAAGTTTGGAGGAGAGGAAGGAGGGTGGGTAATGGAAGAAATTTTACTTTATTCCTGGTCTTGTTACAGAAAAAAATGATTTTTCTTATCTTTCAAATGGAAACCCGAGTAAGCCTGGCTGACAGGCAAACTGACCGTATCATGATGGCACTAAAAGCCAATTTATTTGCCAAATGTCCTTCAGTGAGAGCTCTGGTGATTGAATGATACTGAAAGTTGTCCAAAGGGGTGATAAATTCACTTTTATGTGTTTTGACACTACGGATAAAGAAATTACTGTCATTTCTCACGGATTTTTAGTTATGAGTTACTGACAGCTGTGCAGTACCAGATCTAAATGTCATTACTGCGAGCTCATTGACTTGAGGATATGTACAGTAGGAAAGTTAGTACGCTATTTTAATAAAACCACTTACAGAGAGAGCACGGGGTAAATATGTGTCAGTCTGATTTCAAACTAATTGCTAGTATATTAAAACTATTCTGTAAATACCGAACACACAGATGATATTCTAGCATCTATCATTAGTCACAAAGTATGAGTGCCTGTACATTGCCCTGTCCTTTAATTGATTCACATCATAGTAAGGCCAATAAAGGTACAGTGACTGTGGTAAACTGTATTTTTTGTCAATAAATATTGAATCTTCTTCTCTCTTACCACTGAGAGAACCGTACTTCCCCACCCCATCAATTCTGGGTTTGGTCATATAACTTGCTTTGCTAATGGAATGTGGCAAAAGTGACATTTTGATAGCTCTAGCCTTTCAAAGAAATTACACGTTTTCATCGATTTGTGAAGCACACCTAATCCAGTTCATAGCCTGAAGCACAGCGGCAGCCCACAGCCAACAGTGAGCACTGTGAATAAGATGTATTTGCAGTGTGTGCCCTTAAGATTTTGAGATTCTTTTCTTCTTTTTATGGAACGTAACACATTTAAAGCCAACAAATGGAGATCTTAACATCTAAGGTTGAAGCGTTTTTTACAGTAACAACAAAGAAATAGAAAGCTCTGCCGTTGGCTTGGGGCTGGCTGATGTAATGTAAGGAAACTTCTAGGAGTCTGGAAAAAATGGCAGCCGTGTTATGTAATAAGGAACTATCTGGCTGAACCTTTGAATGCAAATACCTGAGGGGCTGAGAATGTAATGGATATGGTGTTTGAAATTGGTTGTGATTTGATATATCTGTAAAGCTAATGCAAGAAAGAATAAGCTCAGAAAAGATCTGTACTGTTTGCGAGGGGACACAGAGAGTCTAAGGGAAGCTGGGGGACTCAGAAATGAAATGGTTTCTCATTTCTAGTGAGTCTAAGATAAAAGTGAGAAACCCCTTGAGCCACAAATGCTGATTAGCCCTCAGGACACAGCATCAGGGTTGTGACCATCGCAGATGTATAATGTATTATATTTTCTCAGAGGGAAACGTGAAGCAGAAATTGCATTTGCAGTTGCCACACTGCCCTCACGACAACACACATTTCCACCCACCCACATGAACTAACGTAACACCTGCACTGAAGTTCACTCCTACGTGAACACTGATGCAAACAGCAGCCGTGCCTCATCGTGTCAGACACCTGTACTCGTGTCTACGTCTGAGATTTAGCCCGTTGTAAATGCTCAGTAGTAATTGCTGAATAAACTCATGATTTTTCCCAAGGTCTTAGATTTTAGATGCTAATAAATCTGTTTTCAATAAATGAAGGAGACACATATGTCTTGTATAAAAAGTCAAACTTAAAGGCTTACCAATTTAACACACGATGTAAATACATAAATAATTTTTGCGTGTGGGCAAAAGAAAGACTTTAAATTAAGACACAGTGAAGAAAATGCTTGGAAACTCCAGGGGTTATCTTTCATTAATGTTCATATTGATATAAAAAGTAATAAATGTATTTTGGGGCCAAGATATATATTGACGAGATTCAATATTGTTTCTGACAAAGGGTAAGAAGACCCAAACATATGAGTACTAAGAAAAATGCCCTAAAGTAAAGATGGTTTACAACTAATATTTTTTTCTAGTGCAGCCGGAAGCAAAGAAGAAAAGACCTCCTAAGAATTCTTTTTTTTTTTTTTTTTTTTGGTTTGTTGGGTCTTTGTTGCTTCATGCGGGCTTTCTCTAGGCGAGCAGGGGCTACTCTTCGTTGCGGCGCGCAGGCTTCTCATTGCGCTGGCTTCTCTTGCTGCGGAGCACAGGTTCTAGGTGCGTGGGCTTCAGTAGTTGTGACACACGGGCTCAGTAGTTGTGGCTCGTGGGCTTCAGTAGTTGTGACACATGGGCTCAGTAGTTGTGGCTCATGGGCTTAGTGGCTCCACGGCATGTGGGATCTTCCCGGACCAGGGCTCGAACCCATGTCCCTTGCACTGGCAGGCGGATTCTTAACCACTGTGCCACCAGCGAAGTCCCTCCTAAGAATTCTTGAGAAAAGTATTACAATTGACGTTATTGAGAATTTAGGAAAAATTTCCCCCAAGTTTACTTGGTTTGTGAGTGTATTGGCTTATTCTTCTGAGTTTGCATCAGTTTAAAACTCAGGGGATGTAAAACAGAATTGCCAGCATTATGTCTAGATATTCTTGTAAACCAAAAGAAACTTGAGTCATGAAGTTTGTAACAGTACTAAGGGTGAACTGCCTTGCTTTTTCCGTGCTGTCTCTGTCTCCATGACAGAAGCAGCTGTAGAATGAAGGGAAAGATCTTAAGCCTTCTAAAGTCTTGAGTCATTTTAGAAATTCCTTCCCTTTGTATTAATTACATATTTTAGTTTGATGCTGCGTTCTAAGTGTAGTTTCACACAAAAGCCCGAAGACACGAAAATCCAAAGTAGTCTTCAGAAGTCTATCCAGAAGAGAAAAATCTGTTAGAAATGAGCATGTATAGGAAAAAATAGAAAAATTTGTTTTAAATTTATAATAATGGAAAAAGTTTTTAAATACTGTTTATAAGACTAGAAGCTTAAAGTGTGTCTTTCCACCACAGAGTTCAGCATCCCTTCCACTGATACTCATGAATTTTATTACACAATTCCTTGGCTTCGCGACACTAGCTTTACCAGTTGTTTTCTTCGTGGACCTGTGTGAAGAATTAAGTATTTCTCTATTATTTTACTCGTGTATTTACTTTGTAGTTGAATTCAATTTATAATACATAGATCAAAGTCTTCCCAATTTGCAAGAAAATTAGCTGTTTATAAAATATTTAAGATATTTAAATGTGTTAGAATCCAAGGGACCTCAACATTCCTTTTGAGCTACTCAGTGAAAGGAGACTTTGAAAATCCAAGAACAATCTTAACTGAAATTCCTATCTTAACAAGAAGAGAGAGAGAGAGAGAATTCCTAGTGTGATGGTCAGGGACCATCATACTGCGATGATTTGACTTATGATTATTTGACTTTTGGAGAGCTCAAAAGCACTAGGCATTCAGTGGAGAGCACACTTGGAATTTGGAGTGTTGATCTTTTCCCGGGCAAGTGATTTGTGGTTCAGTACTGTCTTGTGAGGCTGGGCAGCCACGTGATCACCAGGGTAAAGAACTGACATGCTTACGACTGCTCTGTATGCAGACAACCATTCTGCTTTTCACTTTCAGTGCAGTATCCAATCAGTTACACGAGATAGTCAACACTTTATGATACAATAGGTTTTTTAGATGATTTTGCCCAGCCGTAGGCTAATGTAAGTGCTCCGAGTCTGTTTAAGCTAGGCTAGGCTAAGCTATGATGTGTGGTAGGTTAGCTGTATTCGATGCATTTTTGACTTACGATATTTTCAACTTACAGTGGATTTATCAGGACTTAGCCCCGTCGTAAGTCAGGGAAAATAAGACATTTTGGCCAGTAACTTAAATCATGAATTAAAATATTTTCCTCTGGAAGCTGTCAAATTATCAAACCACATCTAACTTTGTAAAATATCCATGTCTAAAGAACAGTAAATATGTCATGTTTAAATGTGCCTTGAAAGATTGGATTGTAAAGCTGAAAACTTTACAATCCTCAAATGTTTTAATTGGAAAAAAAAGTAAATCACATTTATCATGAACACATTCATAATTATCATGAAAATAGGAGGACTGATTTTTATCACCAGGACTAGAAAGGGTGACAGAAAGCACAAGGAAGGGGGCTACGTAAGACTGCAGGAGATATTTTCTGTGCACGTGTGAGGGGAAGAGGAGCAGGGGTGGGTGAGAAGCACACAGGAATATTCCCTGCTCTTTTCCACAAGGCCTGAGGGCACAGTCTTCTCGCATCCCACGCGTTTGCATTTTTAAGTGCTCGTTGCAGTTAGCATCCTTGTATCTATCTGATACAAACTTGGTAAAGCAGTAAACTCAATGATTTAGAAGAAACTACCATAATGTCCCTTGGTTTCTAAGATTCTAAAAGGAAAGCAGCATAAATTCAACATAAACTAATTCAGACTATCGTATCATATCCGAATTATTAAATGGAGGAAATGTTGTACCTTCTTTAGCTACATCCTCTTAGGAGGTTTATAAAATTCATATTTGCTCTTAAAGGCAAGATTGAGGGATTGACCACCGACGAGGACCTTGTCTAATTGGCAGCTTCTATATTGCTTTTTATTTCCAGAAAAACGTCTGGAGTCTCCATACAGGTAGCTAACATTGAATAATAAGTAGCATGGAATGGTCCCACCCAGCCAGAAGTTTAAGCACATACAAAGGGCAAGGATGTTTCATAATTACAGGCTCTTCTCCCTCTGCATGTTCCTGCTTTTCCACATCTGTGGTACCATCGTCAGGCACAGGGTCTCGCAGTTCTGTACTATAATATCAGGGTATTATAACATCCCTCATAAGAGGACTTTCAGTGGTGGACTGACCACTGTTACTGACCTGTAGAGACCTGTGGTGTGGTAAGCACTCACGGCCTCCAGCATTTGCTGCTGGTTTTCCTCTATTTTTGTAAGCAGCTCTTTGCAGGAAACCGCCCTCAGCAGGAAGCCCCTTTTCTTGTTACTATAGCAGAGCTACATTGTCACTCATCTTAAACCAGGCGCCCCCATGCTCTACTCATCTCCGGCCCAAGCACACCATACTTTTCCTAACCTGTTGGTTCTTTCCGTAGATCAAAGTAGAAATAAAGAATAAGTAATTAACAGATGACCAGATCTCTCCCCCAGCTTCCCCTTCAGTAACCTGGCAAACAAAGTGTGTGAACAAGACAGCATCTGAAGAAAGATCACCAGCGGTTGACAAGCCTGCCCACAGCGGGGGATGACGACCAACCTCACCCCCCTTCTCGATGATTCACTGAAATGACTTCCCTTTTTCCCTTTAAAAACCTTCATGGCCGAGCAAAATATCTGGAGGTGGATTTTGGGGACCCTGAGTCCACCTTCTCCCCAGATTGATGGCTTTCGGATTAAAAGCAACTTTCCTTTCCACCAACACTTGCCCCTTGGGTACTGGTTTTCGAGCAGAAAGCAGCTGGACCTGAGCTTGGTAATGTTTGGGGACGTGGTTCCGCAGTAGAATGTGGAAACTGTCCCAGCTGCATTGCCCTCAGGTATGATTCTGTGTATTCGCCTGCGGCAACCGAGAATACTTTTTCTTTTTCTCCTCTCTCTCTCTCTCTCTCTCAAACACACACACTTGACAATGAGGGGAAAACACCTTATTAACAGATGTTGGTTTATTAAAACACATTAGCTTTATACATTTTTTCTAGTATTTTCCAAAAGATATAAGAGAAAATGTATGGAGTAGAAAAACATGATAAATGAAAAATATTTCACCATTCATCAAACTTACCTCATTTGTTCCCCTGTCCTGGGCATCAGAATTTGGTAACTGGGATAAAAGAATGATTTCAATGGGGAGGCCAATATGCAACAGTTTTTCTCCTAAGGATTCATACACTTACCAAACCTTAAACCAGATTCATTAAACAGCCAGCGTGATTCACACATCCACTCATTACAGAGTAACTCCTGACATCAGGGACACTGGCAGCTGCATGGAAAATGAGTGACACGATTTCTGCAGCGGGGCAGGTCAAGTGCAGTGTTTACACCTGAACCACCAGAGGGTCCGACTCACACATGCTGGGTCAGAAGCTACAGAGAGTGGAGCCCAGGGTCATGCCCGTTTTTATATTCACTCTCTGGGTGATTGGAAGGCACACTAGTGAAAGTTGGAGGGTAATGTGTAAATTCCTTCTCAAGGAAAACTTAACTCTTAAAACGAAAACAAAGCCATTAAAAACACCGGCAAATGCTTTGCATCCTATGTCGCACCTTCAAAATTTCAGATAGTAATTCTCACATTTTTTAAGGCATGATTTCATTTGCTAAGTTTAGGGTGACAGCATTTTCCACATCCAACAGAGACGAAAAACGTGGCAAATACAAATTGTTTCAAATACTTCCAAATAGGAGGATCCCTAAGATTTGGATTAAAGTACGACGCTTCTAAAATTCTAGTTGTTTTCCCCGTTTAACTCCATGCTCTTTAAATTCCTTAAGCTTCTTTCTTCTGTAGCCCCATTATGTCACTATTATTCCACCACAAGGCCCAGAATTGGGGCAAGTACTTATCAGACCATCTCAGGCCATTACCCCAAAGTGTTTCAATGCTCTGCTTAATTTGACCATGACAACTAGTCCAGCTGTAAAATTTCAACAGGATATGAATTTTCACCCAGAACCACATTTTGGAGTGTCTCAACTCAACTAGTATCATATCATATCATATCGTATATCATATTGCATTCTACTGTATTGCATTCTATTGTATCATAAACTCATAACTTTCTAACAGGTCTGTCTTTTGCTGTACAGTTTTGGCCCAGGATCCCCAGGGCCCTGGTGGTGAGTCCTACTTCATCTTATTGCTAGAACCTTGAGAAGTACCCATGTCCTTGACTCCTTACCTCATTATAGAGCACAGTCAGTATCAGAGTTACAGTCTAAGCAGGTAGGCTACGGTACACTTACAATATACATTTTCAACCTTTTCCTTTCGGCTAGGGCTGGTAGGAACTGTTGCGTATGTTACAGGCAGAATCTCAACAACTGGTATAAATGGATTAGTTAAATAGGTATTGGAAGGCTCTGAAGATTGTACGGAATGGCTTTGGGTTTGAAGTGTTAGAGATTAGGGGAAATCCTCCATCCTCCCTGGGTGATATAGTCACTGGGATCCCATCCAAATCTGCCCTCGGAAGAGGCGGTTGCAGTGCCAACTGTTAACGAGTGTTTTGTTTATTCGAAAGGTTGATAGGTGACATCCTCTAGAATAGCCACGCAATGCGTTAACATCTTTGAACACACTCATTCTTTGGCTCAGTTTTTCCATCTGCATCAGGTCTTTGATGTTGATCATTTTTGTTGGCTCATGAATTCAACTTTTCTTTGTTCAATAAATTCCCTGCATGCTGATGTCGAACTGCCAGGAATAAGAATACTGATGATAGAAATGGCACCAGAGGAATCACTGCTATTCTTGGCCACAGACATTTCCAGTCTGAACAATAGCTGTTTTCTTCATAGCTTTCACCAATGTCATATTTTAAGCAGGGATTTTGTGGGCTTAACAAATGAATGGAAAAGTCTGTAAAATATGTTGCAGAAATCTCTCACAGGTAGGCAGGAAAGTTGGAATAGATTATCAGGACAGAAAAGTTATATAGAGATGTCTAGGTCAAAAAGACAGAGTGAAAAGCTGACGCGTGTGGTAAAGTGGGATGCAGTCAGTAGCCCAGCCGTGCTCTTCCCAGCTGATTCTGTATCCACTGCTGTGAAAGAAATCAAAGGAGGGAGGCCAGGAGACCTGGCTATTTGAAGTTCTAGGAAGCGTTAAGAAGGCAGGTTTCATAAGAATAGAACTATCTTAAGGTAGTTTATTTTATAACTCGGTATAATAAAACTCTTATCCTTTTACTTTATTTATTTTCAAAAAAAATTTTATTGGCGCACAGTTGATTTACAATGTTGTGTTAGTTTCAGGGGTACAGCAAAGTGAATCAGTTATATACATACATGTATCCACTCTGTTTTAGATTCTTTTCCCATATAGGTCATTACAGAGTATTGGGTAGAGTTCCCTGTGCTATACTGTAGGTCCTCGTTGGTTCTCTATTTTATATATAGTAGAGTGTATATGTCAATCCCAGTCTCCCAATTTATCCCTCTCCCTTTCCCTCCTGGTAACCATCAGTTTGTTTTATACATTCTTATCCTTTTAAGTGATAATTATTTAAACCAAAATTTTCACAGATTGCAAATATCCAAATAGTCAATTCCAGAGTCAAGGGATATGAATGAGGGAGAATTAGGGAAGACACAGGTAACATGCTCATACCAGAGCTATCTGCCTTTCTTGGCTTTTCCTTCGAAGCATGAGTGGGAGTTAACACATGCAAAGAAAACAATATCTAATTATAAAAAACATGCAGAAGAATAAGGAGTTTTCCTGAGAAATACCTGAGACCTAGGGAAATTTCCCAAGTTTATTCAAATCTTCTTCATCTTTCCATCTCTCCAGAGACCCTCAGGAGTGACAGCTGCCCCTCCAATACTCCCAGTCTTTTCAACCTTTCTCTTGCTGTTCTATACTGCTTTTTTTTTTTTCTCATTCCACTTTAGTGATCTCTTTATTATGTGAATCAAGATAAACCTTCGTAGACTTTTTCCTTTGCATCACCACAGTGACTCCCAGCAAATGTACTTCATTCTGAAAGTTTACCTCAAAAGGTCAATTTGTTTCTCTAGTTTAGAAGATGCACCTCTTGTTGGGAAAAGTTGATTATACTGAGACATCACAGGTATTTGTGGAATTAACTTCTCTGTTTCAGACACTGAGTTCAATGGCCAAGGGTACTGTATTCGCTTGTAGGCGGTCTAGGGAAGCTCCAACAGGAGTCACTAGACATACCTGACAGTTAATACTTGAGTTAACTTAAATGTACTAAAATTAAACTTTCACTCCCACTTGCCATATTTCAAAAGCTTACTTGCTAACTACGCCTACTGTCTATCATGTTGGAAAGCATGGAGATAGAGACCCTTTTCTTCTTTGCAGAAAGTTCTATTGGGATGACTGTTCTAGAATCTTCTATTCAAGGTGCATTCATGGACCAGCAGGGTCAGCCTCCCATGGGAGTTTATTAGGAAAGTGGATTCCTGGGCTCCACCCCGGACCTACTGGATCATAATTTGCACTTTTTCACAAGATACCTGGGGTTTCATATGAGGACACATCAGTGCCCCCAAGAGGTCATTTTGGAGTCTGCCTTTAAATATGAACTTCCTTGCAGAGAGAGCAGATTAAAATATGCCTGATTTTTGAGATGTAGAGGTCAGAACTCCATCTGAGCCTTTCTTATCATGCAATACCAGAACAACCATTAAGCCGCTGTACATTTATTTTAATAATAAGGACAATTATGATGTGTTTACAGCATTCCAAGATGTCTTCTTCAATTAAACAAGCTAATCATTTGCTATAATTTTTCCAACACTCACGTCTTTCTGAAATTATGCTTATTTTATTGGGACCTTCAGAAAAAAAGGAAATCACAGGCAAAGGGCAGCTCATCAAGATGTGACACTTTTTTTGAATCATGAAAATACTTTGGTCAACATGAGGGAGACAGCACCTAACACAGGCAGCTCTCTGGGAGTTGAATGAACTATACTTGTAACTGCAGAATGTAATGGGGTCAACCCAAATTTTTTTTTTTTTTTTTTTTTTTTGCGGTATGCGGGCCTCTCACTGCTGTGGCCTCTCCCGTTGCGGAGCACAGGCTCCGGACGCGCAGGCTCCGCGGCCATGGCTCACGGGCCCAGCCACTCCGCGGCATGCGGGATCTTCCCGGACCGGGGCACGAACCCGCGTCCCCTGCATCTCCAGGCGGACTCTCAACCACTGCGCCACCAGGGAAGCCCTCAACCCAATTTTAAAGACAAGGATAATAATTAATCTATATCCATCATTACAGATAGCTACCTGAAGATATTTAATATTCATTTAAAATCGTAAAAAAAAATTCAGTTCTCAAAGTCGCCAAGCCACTCACCGTGGCCTCCTTTGAAACTCAGAAAATCTTGCTTCGCATATATTGTATATCTCATCACTTTTTACATTACTGGTGAATTGTTTAATGACAGTGAGAATTATTAACACGTCAAAATTATTCCTGTGAGTCTTCTTAGGTAGATACTTTTAATATAATTACGTCCCAAATATTTGTTCTTGAAGATGAATATTCATTTCTTTATGAAATGCCAAGATTCTAAGATAAGCAGTCCTTGTAAAGATGTATAGGGATTAGCTCGGGCTCTGAAGACAATTTGAAAGTTTCACAATTGGGCTGGCCCTGAATTCCATCTCTTGAGATAAACCAAGGATCCAAATAAAATAAGCTAATCTGGCTCCAGTTCTGTAAAATCAGGCCAAAATTCCATCCTCTACTGGTGAAAAATACAATATACTTTGTGGTGGCCAAACAACAAATAATCGCGTTAATTTATGATGAAGACGATGGTCCACGTCTTTCTTTGAAGTGAGATTAAATGTGTTTTTCTCTGGCTCAGCTTCCTTGGTTCAAAGATCACCATTTGTGTATCTGAATGATCAAAAACACTGCTCAAAGTGAAAAAGAAAATCTCCAACTTCTAGGCTCACAGACCCTCACAGAGATCTTTTCTCTCACTCCCTCACTCGCACAGAGATCTTTCCCCTTTTCTATATTCGATACTACTTTTCAATGCCGAAAGGCAGGATATTACAAAGGATGTGTATTTATCATAAGAACCCACTCTCTGCATTGGTTCTCACTGGACTCACTAAAATTTCACCATTAGGAGTTTATCACTTTATCTCAAATTATATCATTTCCAAACGGCAGGGTTTTTTGTTATTGCAGAGTCCTGGGGCAGTTTTCCTTGACATTCTACTGTATGCATTCTTTTATCACATGATTAACCTCCAGCTGTGACAGGTGGCTTCAGTTTTAAGGAATGTGGCTGAGGATCAATGGGACAGAGGGACAGAGCCAGAGCCCAGCACGCTCCCTGTGGATGCAGACGTGGCCAGGCTGCTGAGAGGAACTTCTGGGCTGCCTGGTCCCCTGGGATGCCCTGTACGGGGAACAAGCCACACAGAGTGGAGGGGAGGGCGGAGGCTCAAACTTTATCCAGTGTAGACATGGATAAAGGACTATAATATTGGGAGACTATATTTATTTATTTATTTATTTATATTTGTATTGAAGTATAGTTGATTTACAATGTAGTTTCAGGTGTACAGTTTATATGTATATATGCACATATATAATATATATTCTTTTTTGGATTATTTTCCATTATGGTTTATTACAAGATACTGAATATAGTTCATTGTACTATACAGTAGGTCCTTGTTGTTTATCTATGTTATATACAGTGGTGTGTATCTATGAATCCCAAACTCCTAATTTATCCCTGCCCACCCCCTTTCCCCCACTGATAACCATATGTTTGTTTTCTAGGTCTGTGAGTCTATTTCTGTTTAGTTGTGCTACAGCGACTTAATTCAAACAAGAACGCTATACGTAAAGTCTGAATCTCAGTGAATTTTAAGGGTCCAGCTTACTAATTAAGCAGATGGAGTTTCAGTTCAAAAGTTATGCCAAGCAAGGGACATGAAGCAACAAAGACGTTTCATGTCCCAGTAAAAATAATTCAGATAACCGCTCCATTTTACTTTCTATTTTGGATATTTGTGAAAAAGTAATTTTTAGAATTTTTGGAATCAGCAGAGTTAATGGCTGATAATTCTTTCAAATATCCATCTCAGAAAATGCATAAATAAATACATCAAGAATAATATAACTGAATAAACATATGGAAAGTGGAGCTGATAGTGATATAAATTCTAAGAGAAATAAACTTATCTATAAAACAAAATTGTTAATAAAATTACATTTGCGTGAATCATAAGAATTTACCTGGATAAAATTAACTGCATAAAAAAAGACTAATTATAGGGCTTTCCTGGTGGCGCAGTGGTTGAGAGTCCGCCTGCCGATGCAGGGGACGTGGGTTCGTGCCCCGGTCCGGGAAGATCCCACATGCCGCGGAGCGGCTGGGCCCGTGAGCCATGGCCGCTGAGCCTGCGCGTCCGGAGCCTGTGCTCCGCAACGGGAGAGGCCACAGCAGTGAGAGGCCCGCGTACTGCAAAAAAAAAAAAAAAAAAAGAGAGAATCCATCTGCTAATGCAGGGGACATGGGTTTGAGCCCTGGTCCTGGAAGATCGATCCTACATGCCGCCCAGCAACTAAGCCCGTGAGACACAACTACTGAGCCTGTGCTCTAGAGCCCAGGAGCCACAACTACTGAGCCCACGAGCCACAACTACTGAGCCCGCGTGCCACAACTACTGAGCCCGCGTGCCACAACTACTGAAGCCCAAGAGCCCGTGCTCTGCAAGCCCGTACTCCGCAACAAGAGAAGCCACCGCAATGAGAAGCCCGTGCCCTGCAACAAAAGGTAGCCCCTGCTCACCGCAACTAGAGAAAGCCAACCTGCAGCAACGAAGGCCCGAGGCACCCAAGAATAAATGTAAATTAATTAATTAATTTAAAAAAGAGTATATAGAAAAATTCCTGTCTGTGAAAACTTCCATTTAAAAAATCCAAATCTTTTTCTGTATCTGTATGATATAATGCGTTAATATGATGAGAGTCTACTTTTGCAAAAAATTAATAACAATAGCTTTGAAAATAGAAGTTTTTACATTTTTTCAGAGTAATACCATACACTGTAATTACTTATTAGAAATAATTACTTAAAATTATAAGCATTTATTTTATTCACTCTAGTTATTAAATCCTCCCAGGATTTCTTATAAAATAGATGTTCTTTAGGAAGTACATTAAATCATTTCTAATTGGCACAAGTAGTTACCTATATAAGCATTTTTAAAGTGTCTTATATTTGTAGACAACTAAAACTTGGCTAACTAATGTTAAGCCTCTTGGATTCCAAAACTACATCCTAAGGAAAGTAATAACATCTTCATTTCTATATCCTTTCATAGTTCTACAAATACTTGATTTAGTTGCATTATATTTAAATTCAAACTATAAAATTTCAACGATAAAGTTTAAAAAAATTAATTATATTTTACATGGGTACCATTAAAAATATATTGCACCTTTTATACAGTTTTTGAATAGATATTTTAAATACAGTACTTTACACAAAACTATATGTGCAATACTAGTGAATTATTAAGGGATATTCAACGGTAATTTGATTGAACCCTATTTCTATTTTGCACACTGACTTTAGAATCTGATTCTGGCATAAGATATGTCATTTCTCATGATTAGTTGCTCGCAGAGCTTTGTCTCAAGGAAGGAAAACACTTAGACATTAAATCTTCCGATTTTCTCTCTCTCTCCTTTTTTGCTCTCCCTAATGGTAGAGAATTCTGAATTTAATAGTGCAAAATTTGGAAAAATAAAGAGAAACAAATGTCAATTATTCCTTGTGATGGGGGTAACCTTATCTGTTAGGGGTCAGAAGCTTTTCGACAGGGAGGATTTAATATAGGAAATTTGCTACCCAGGTGTTGGAGGGTTTAGGGGCAAAGGGAAACACTGAAATCCCAGGGAGTCAGAGTAGGAGTTAGGTAGCAGTCTGTCTGGGGAGTAAAGAGGGAGATTAGTGTACTTAGAACATGGGAGCACAGCCCTGGGTGCAGGGCACGGCTGGGCTGCAGCTGACACCTCTGAGCAGGAACAAACAGGTGGAAAAGGCTGAAGGCTGGAACTGGCGGCCACTGCTGAGGTGGTTGTGACCGACCGGCACAGCCGGCAAACAGTAACAACGAAGGCCCTCTGCCCCTCTGCCGATCTCCTGATCTTTCTCTCGTTCCTGAAGGATGCTGGTAAGGAAGCCTGTGAGGTGTCATCTGCAGTCTTCCAGTCCCAGCTTTCCAGGGTGCATTGTAGAAGGACAGATCCAGAACTGAGATGCAATGGATTTAAAACCAGCACAGCCAGAGAAATGGGTAAAGAAGATGTGGTACATACATACGATGGAATATCACTCAGCCATAAAAAAGAATGAAATAATGCCATTTGCAGCAACATGGATGGACCTAGAGATTATCGTACTAAGTGAAGTAAGTCAGACAAAGACAAATATGATGTGATATCACTTATATGTGGAATCTAAAAACAAGATACAAATGAACTGATTTACAAAACAGAAACAGACTCACAGACATAGAAATGAAACTTACGATTACCAAAGGGGAAAAGAGGTGGGGGAGGGATAATTTAGGAATTTTAGATTAACATATACACACTACTATATATAAAATAGATAACCAACAAGGTCCTACTGTATAGCACAGGGAACTATATTCAATATCTTGTAATAAGCTATAATGGAAAAGAATCTGAAAAAGAAGAGATATATACATGTATAACTGAATCACTTTGCTGTACACCCAAAACATTGTAAATCAACTAGACTTCAGTAAAATATAATAATGATAAAAATAAATAAATGTAAAAAAACCCAGCACAATGATCAGGCAAATATTGACAATGTTTACTTATTACATTATTTGAAAACACCTATCAATGTTCATTGAGCTGTAATTACAAAGTATATTTACAACAAATTAATCAATACTAATAATAGGATTTTTCTGCTATATAGCTACAATTCTTTGGTATTTAAGAGTGAACATATCATAGAGTGAAATTTTCTATATATTACTCCCATTTAACTCTACCTTTCCTTAAATGTTATTGAAATGGCAAACTCAGAAGATGGTGTTATGTAGAGGAAAGAACCTTAGATTTTGCATCAGAAAAACTGGTTTCTAATCCAGTTTTGATCACTAATTGATTTTAGATACATCTCTTAAGTTGCCTGAACCTCATAGTTTTTTTTTTTTTTTTCATTTAATGCACATTTACTGTGTGGGTCTATTGTGTTCCATACACCAAGATCACAGAACTAAACACTTTTAAACTAAATTCTTTTCTCAGAGAGCTTACAGTCTGGTAAGAGTGGGGATAGATACACAAGGTAAAACATTCCAGTAAATGTGTGCATAGAATGATACAGAAGCAAATGGGCAAGGTGACTTCAAGCAAAGTCAAGCAAATTTGCTTGACCCATCAAGCAAATGGGTCAGTGACTTCAAGGGTCAGCAAAGTTTTTCTGTTGCGGATAACACTGGAGTTTATTATGAAGAAAAAGTCTAGGTCACAAGTTGAAGGAAAAAGGAAATTCAAGGTAGAACAAGAAACATAAGACACAGATACACAAGCCAGCATACTGGAAACTACAAGGAATCCAGGATGGTAGGGTAGGGAGGTTTCAAAGTGCTAGGTGAAGAAACATAAGGGACAGGAGAAATGGGCAGGAACGTATCTATCAATATTTGCATACTATGTTAGGAAATTTAGATTTGGTTCTGTAAGCAAGGGGCAGTCACTAGAAAAATGAAGAGCTTGGAAGTTGTCACAATCAGAAATTGTTTATTTAAATAGATCACTCTGAAAACAGTACAGAGAATGGCTCTGTAGAGGTTAAAGGCATTGCCTCTAAAATCACAAAGACAAGCATGGCCTCAGCTTCCCAATCTGTAAAGTGAGAATAATAACCCTAAGACTGTCACGAAGTTTAAATGAAATAATGTATGCAAAACACTTAGTAGAGTTACCAGCAGTTTGGGTGATGATGAAGATATCACTGCCAGAGACAGGATGAACCTCATAGTCTTAATTTTGGGTTTTATTTGATGATTTCTAATGTCATTTCAAGATTCATGGGTTGGGGGTTATTTGATTCAATGAATCATAGAAGAACAATACAATGAATTTTGTTATTTGCCGAACAGTGGAATGATATGCTATAGAATGTATACATATGACCTTGCTTAAAATAATGGTGCTGCAAAGAATATGGAGAAATTATCCTGTCTACCTATTTGCTTCCAGATACATTAGCATACAAAAGTAAGATAAAATATTTTCTTTACTAACAGCACTTTATTGAATAGAAATGGATCTCTGTTTGGCAGAAAATTGTTGCATTATTGCTAAAATTGGAGAAAACTCAATTAAATTTGCCAGAATCAGAAGGACATTGTGAGTTATTGTCTAAACTGTGCTTTTTAAAAATAGATGTGAAGCTGTTGGCCGGGGGAGAGTATAAAGTAATTATTTTAAAGGTCAGTATATTGAAACTATTGAATAATCAATCTCGTATATAAAAAAGGGCTGCGATGTGAAATAACTTTGCGTTTGGAAAACTTGCCATTTTTCTGAAATGTGAAAATGAGAATCAAAGTGACATGAATAAAACTGTTGGTTTCTAAAGCGGGATAAAATTTTGTAGAAAAACAAATGGAAAGGACTTGACTAGACAAAAATATAAAAGAAAAACCTGGAGTCTGGGTGCTGAACCCAAGCTGTGAGGATTCTGGAATTTATTAAAAGGAATAATTCATGGGGCATTTGGAAGCAATATTCCTGCTATATTATGCATTCATGAACTCTTTACTAGGATTCTGTGGCTACTTCGTGTCACTATGCTTTGTAAGAGATGTGGACAAACTGGAAAAGATGGGAAAGGAATGAGGAAAATGAAGAAAGGAACAGAAAATAGTAACCTGAGCAAAGTTTTGAAGAATTGTGTTGCTTATAATAGAGAAGAGAAGCCCACGGGGCAGCCTGATTGTTATAATTAGATACATGAGGTATTTTCACCAGATTGTAACTAATTATTGTTTTTTTTCTCCACACCAATGTTTCCTAGAACAAAAGAAAGGTGTTTAATTAAAGAGCATTTAACTGTATATATACCCCCAAGTTAAACGTGTGTGTGTGTTTGGTTTTCCACTTCTTTGATCTAGTGAGAGAGGCGTTAGAAAGTTACCTCAATAATCCCTAGGAGGAGAACTCTCCCTTAAGATCTGGAAATAGATCCCTCTCCTTTTCTGAACAAACAGAGTAGCTTCCTTGGTCTAAAAAAGGGGCTCCATAGGCTTCTCTTGTGTTTTGCCTGGTCTTAGACCCAGGACGTTTGATCTAACCATCCTTACAAAGGTAAGTGGCTGAACTGGTGAGAAGGGGCATATGGGGCCCTTTGGGTTTTGAGAGTTACAAAGGGGCAGGTTCAGAAACGCAAAGACAGTTTCGGAAAAAATGTGGACACTGTGCTCCCTGAGCCTAGAGGATGGCCAAGGATGGCTTAGAGATGTGAGCACGAGTAGCTGGAGGATGCACATCCAAGCAGGGGAGATGCTTGTTCCAAGGAATTCTCAGAGTAGAATCCTCTGGGGATGCGGGGACTCATCACCTAGCTGACTGTGGAGTATGAGTTGTCAACAGAGACACCTTGTGGTGGGGAGAAGCAATGGCAGCAGGAGAAGGATGAGAAACCGAGCTTCCCCCCTAAGGGGGGTGGGAGAGGACCGCAGAGGAGGGCTGGGGTCTCCTCCCAGCGTGAATACTCCTGAGGGACGTGACCACATCTACAGCCCATCTTGGAGAAGTAGCTCTGTGGGGGGGCAGCTTGTCAACAGAATGTTTTTAAAGAGGAAAGGAATAATGAACAGGTATAAATACAGATAAGTTGAAAACATTTACTTACGCCCACACAGTATTTCTTTACGAAAGTTGTTTCTAATATGCTTAGGGATCAAATATTCTTGTTATGAACTCTCATGGCATCCAGACCCTCTGTTTAAATTCATTAAAATTGAAATTTTATGTTTATTGCTGTATACTTGGCAAAAGCCGGTCTCTCCTCTAGAGTATGTTCCAGAAGAGAAGGCCCATGCATCTCACCTTTGTATTTTCAACACAAGCTCCATCTTAGGCTCATAGGATTACCGCTGAATCATCAACCTCTATCACAATGGTATAGTACATACATTCGATACATAGCCTGGTAGGTAAGATACACTCAATAAACAGGGCTTAAGTTTCACTTCCTAATAGCCTAGAAGTTAAAGCTGAATATGTCATTTAAAAACCTCATAGTAAAAATCCCAGACCCAGAAGGATTCACTGGTGTATCTTCCCAAACTTTTAAAGAAGAAATGTAAATAAGAAATACCAGCCAGACGTAAATTCTTCCAGGACATGGAAAAAAGGGAATAATTCCTTGGGTGTTTTTTTGTTTGTTTATTTGTTTATTTGTTTGTTTTTTAAATAGCATCCAATCATTGATTCCAAACCTTGACAAGGAAATGACAAGAAAGTAGTATTACAGACCAATAGTGAACATAGATGCAAACATCCTTAATAAAATGTTAGCAATTCCAATTCAGTATATGTATATGTATGTGTCTATATATATGCTGATATCATCCGTCCATATGCAAAGTTAGTTTAACACTGAAAAGCCATCAGTGTAATTTACCACACTAAGAAAAAACGGTGGAGGGGAGAAAAATCACATGATTTTGCTAGGTTGAGAAAAATCATTTGACAATATTCAACACTTACTCATGATTAAAAACTCTGAGAGTACTAGAAATAGAAGGGAAATACCTTAATCTATAAGTAATCTATAAGAACATCTATAAAAAACCTAGTGAAAACATCTTACAAAATGGTGAAATACTGAAAAGATTGTCCTTGAAATTCGGAAGGAGGCAAGGGTGTTTACTATCAACATGTCATTCAACACTGTATTGGAGATTTAGGCAGTAAAATAAGGCAAGGAAAAAGACATAACAATGGAAAAGAAGAAATAAAACGATCATTATTCAGACATAGCCATTGTATGCTTAGAAAATATAAAGAGTTTACAAACATTTAAAATTAATAAGTGAATTTAGCAAAGTTACAGCATATGTGTTCAATCTACAAAAATCGTTTGCATTCCATCAACAAATGACAAAAATGAAATGGAAAAAATTATACCATTGCAATCACATCAAGAAACATCAAGTATCTAGGAATAAATCTATCAAAAGAGGTTCAAAGCCTCTGCACTAGAAACTAAAATCCTTCTTAAGATGAAAGACTAGAGAAATGGAGGGATAATTTATGAGCCTTGGGAGTACAATGCTAGACACTTCCAAATAGCAAGACCTATTATAAAGCTGCAGTAATTAGAACAATGTGATATTTGTGCAGACAGAGAAGTCGAAAGCCCAGAAGCGGCCCCACAGACCGTCACCTGACAGGGGTGGGCGCTCTGATGAGCAGCCCGTATTTCCCTTAACAAATGAAGGGCTCCTTCTGTCGGCAGCTGAGAATGATGGAGATGCTGAGAAAGCTGCCGGGAGATGCTTCCAGACTGACAGCCATTTATGGTGATGGCCTCGGCTGAAGGAGACTGGCCCGCTCAAGGTCACAGCTACTTCTGGGGTTCTCCTGTACCCAGTGACCAATCAGCCCAGGCCCCTCTTTCCCAACTCAGGGCAGCTCTGAAAGGCCATCCCTGCTCCAGATCTCTCCGTGGAATCCGGGGAGTCTTTTACTGGGACGTCATCGCAGCTCAGCGTCTCCTTCTGTCCAATCCTGTTTCCTTTCTGTCTCTTCTACACTCGTGCACTCCCAGGAGCAGTCTTTAACAAACGTCTGGCAAACTCATCTTCATCTCAGAGTATGCTTCGTAGGGAAGCCAAATCGCGGTCGCTGGTGCCAGGAGTGTTCAAAGGAGCAGATGCTAACGCAGGATTTCAGGGCTGGCTCGTCTGCGGCCTGGCTGGAGGATGCAGCAGACTACTGGAAAGTCCACCAAGGCGTCATCCAAGTTGCAGCTCCTGAGCCAGATGTGATTGTCTTCGCTAGAGTAGAATAACAGGTGCATGGTGTATGGCCACTGATTTGATGAGTTTGTTATTTTCCATTCTTACTAACAAAGAGCATCATAAACAGTTCATATGCAAATCAAAACTACAATGATATATCACCTCACTCTGGTCAGAATGACAATCATCAAAAAGTCTACAAACAGTAAATGCTGGAGAGGGTGTGGAGAAAAGGGAACCCTCCTACACTGTTGGTGGGAATGTAAATTGATACAGCCGCTATGGAGAACAGTATGGAGGTTCCTCAAGAAACTAAAAATAGAATTACCATGTGATCCAGCAATCACACTACTGGGCATATATCTGGAGAAAACTCTAATTCAAAATGATACATGCACCCCTACGTTCACAGCAGTATTTACAATAGCCAAGACATGGAAGCAACCTAAGTGTTCATCAACAGATGAATGGATAAAGAAGACGTGGTGTATATATACGATGGAATATTACTCAGCCATAAAAAAGAATGAAATAATGCCATTTGCAGCAATGTAGATGGACCTAGAGATTGTCATACAGAGTGAAGCAAGTCAGACAAAGAAAGACAAATACCATATAATATCACTTATTTGTGGAATCTAGAAGAATGATACAAATGAACTTATTTACAAAACAAACGTAGACTCACAGACATAGAAAACAAACTGATGGTTACCAAAGGGGGAAAGGGGGCAAGGGATAAATTAGGATTGGGGGATTAACAGATACACACTACTATATCTAAAATAGGTAAACAGCAAGGACCTACTGTATAGCACAGGAAACTATACCTGAATCACTGTGCTGTACAGCTGAAACTAACACAACACTGTAAATCAACTGTACTTCAATTAAAGAAAAACTGGTTCACATTTACTTGGAATAGACAAGACATTTAGAGACATATAGAGTTCTGCCCCAGGGCACACTGTGTCACAATGTGGTCCAGGGAGATCTGTGCCCTCTAGATGCACCATAGCACATCACATTGGTCCATGATAGTGATGCCATTATACTAACAGTATAGTGGCAAAGTGGTATATAGCCAAAGTGGTTAGTGATTTGGAGTGGTATATAGTGGCAAAGTGGTATGTAGCCAAAGTGGTTAGTGATTTGGGGGCCTTGATAAGACCCATGTGTCTGAAGGGTGGGAAATAGAATCCACAAAGATCCAGGGAACCATCACATCAGTGATGCCCTGTTATCTACAGGTTTCTCCCCTTTAATCCAGGTCCGGCAGGGTGTGTGTGTTTCAGAACTATAAATCTGTACAATACTGGTAACTTTGCATTTACTGAGTATGCAGCCTGGGGCAGGTTACTTAACTTCCTTGGACCTTGTTATTTCCATCGATAAAATAATTTCCTAATAGTCCACAGGAAATTTATATGACGAGAAATATAGTTTTCTAGTATAAGATATTTTGCTAAAATTGAATCATTGTTGAAGACATTACTTTGAACTAAATTCTTTTCCTTTATGTCCCCAGTCTACATCTATAAAATGAAAATAATAATAGCGCACCGTAAGGGTTTTGTGATGATTGAAAGTGATAAAATACGAATTTCCTCAAGTACATTTTCAATCCTCTCTCATCTCTTTATGGGTCCCCTATAATGCAAATGTTGGTATTCTTGTTTTCCCAGAGATCTCTTAAAATGTTTTATTTTTATTTTTTTTTGGCTGTACGCGGGCCTCTCACTGTTGTGGCCTCTCCCGTTGCAGAGCACAGGCTCCAGACGCGCAGGCTCAGCGGCCATGGCTCACGGGCCCAGCCGCTCCGCGGCATGTGGGATCCTCCCGGACCGGGGCACGAACCCGTGTCCCCTGCATCGGCAGGCGGACTCTCAACCACTGCGCCACCAGGGAAGCCCTGTTTTTATTTTTTTAAATGTGATTTTCTTTCTGCTGTTGTGGTTGGATGATTTGCATTATTCTCTCTTCCAGATCACTTAGGCATTCTTCTGTAACACTTAGTTTTCTATTCATTCCTTCCAGTGTGTTTTTTTATTCCAGTATTGAATCCTTTATTTCTGATTGGGTCTGTTTTGTATTTTCTAGTTCCTTGCTAAAATTTTCACTTTGTACATTCATTCTTTTCCCTAATTCAGTTAGCATTATTTTTTCCAATGCTTTGAATTCTTTACCTGGTAACCTGTTTATTTCTGTTTCATTATTTTTTTTATGGTTTTTCTCTCACTCTTTCGATTGAGAGCAGATCCTCTGCCTTTTCATTTCGTTTAACTTTCTCTGCCTCTATGAATTTTGGTGAACCAGTTACCTGCTGAGGTCTTGAGGTGGAGTTTTTATGTGGGAGCATCCCTGCGGAGACTGTGTCCAGTGCCCGTGGCGGGACTTGACATGGAGGCGACTCGTGTCTTTGCCCGGGGTGTGCTGGCCGCCTTGGTAGGGGGCGGGGCTGAAGTGGAGGCCCCCGTCCCAGGGCTCGGCAGCTTCTAATGTGCCCCTAAGGTGAGCGCCCACAATGGCACTGCAGCCCCACCCGGGCTCCGCCCCCAGATCGTGGGGCCTCGATGTCCCATGGTCAAGTCTTCTGCCCACCTGTGGCTGTCCCAGACCCGGTGCCGCCCTGTCCCTGGGACCATAGTGTTTGCTCAGCTGGAGCCGAGGCCAGTGTGGGAAACCTAGCAGCCACAGAGCAGACCTATCTCCGGCCTGGGACAAGCCGGCACAGGCCATCCTCAGGCTTCCCGCTGCCCTCCTGTGGGTCCCAGTGTCCCTCCAATCAGCAAGGGGGGCTTGCCTTCCCGCAGGGGGTCCCAGGACTGGGGCCCCCAATCTGTGGCTCTCACAGCTCAGTCCCTGGGGCAAATGTCCACCTGTGTGTTCTCCCTTTTCCTCCGAGTCCCCTCACAGTGGCCCAGGTCCTGACCTGATTGCTTTCCTTCCATTCTGATTACCTGTCCGGCTTTCCTCAGCCTTGGTTGTACAGGAGTCCTTCTGCCAGTATCTAGTTTTCCGTGAGAATTGTTCCCCATGTAGATTTTTTGGATGTGTTCCTGGGGGCAGGTGAGCTCCATGTCCCTTTATCCTGCCATCTTTATAGATCTCCAGAACTGTGTATTTGTAATAGAGACAACCTTGCTGGCAAAATTTCAAATACAGTAAGTCCCCTACATGTGAACGAGTTCTGTTCCGAGAGAGGGTTCGTAAGTCCAATTTGTTCGTAAGTCCAACAGGTTTAGCCTACATGACCACTACACTCTTGGCTATATAGTACTGTACTGTAATAGGTTTATAATACTTTTCACATAAATAATACATAAAAAACAAACACAAAATGAAGAAAACATTTTTAGTCTTACAGTACAGCACCTTGAAAAGTACAATAGTGCAGTACAACAGCTGGCATCCAGGGGCTGGCATCGAGTGAACAGACAAGAAGACTTACTGACTGGAGGAGGGAGGCGGGTGGGAGATGGTAGAGCTAAAGAATCGTCAGCAACAGGAGATGGAGGGCAAGCTGCCATTTCACTCACGCCTGACGCTGACGGCACAGGTTCCGGTTCCTTGCTGGATTCAGTTCTATCTACCCTCTTGAAAAAACGATCCAGTGATGTCTGGGTAGCAGCTCTTTTTTTCTCATCATAGATAACATGGTAGCACTGGATTGCATGCGGAACAGATGCTGCGACCTTCGTGTACCTTTCTACCTTCAGGTCCTGTGCCTCAAAAACTAACAGTGCCTCCTCAAATGAAGAAAATCCCCTTGCCATTTCCTGCGTCGTGAATCTCTTCAGTTCTTCAGTTACTTCTTCTTCCTCTTGTCTCTCTTCATCCTTTCCCTGGGCCTCCAATTCCCGGTGCTTCTTAGCAGTACCAGCCACTTCACCGCTGCTTTTGCACTTGCTTCCAGACATCCTGATCTTGAAATAAAGATACTGTGCTACGGTACTGTATACAGTCCTGTACAGTAAAGTACACAACAGCACAACCACTTGTAGAGGCTGCAGGCACGTGACAGTGTACGCCAGACACGTGAACTAAGTTACGTGACTGGACGTGCAAACACATGTTCGCTCTTTGAAAGTTCGCAACTTGAAGGTTTGTACGTAGGGGACTTACTGTATTCGTTATCTGAGTCTTTACAGAAAAACGTTTGTCAATCCCTGCAATAGAAAATCCAGTATTCTTTTCCATAGAGTCTGTGGGTTTTGGTGTTTTTGTGTTTTCTATGTCTTCTTGAATCAATTCTTGTCATTTATCTATCTACTTGGCTATCATCATCTACGGCAACTGAATTTACTTCTTCTTTCTGTTTTCTCATTACTAATAATATGTTGCTACCAACTTTTATTTTGATAAAAATACTACTTGGCCAGACATTATTTCCTTATTATTTATTTTAATTTTTACTTTTGATTTTATTGTCTATATTTAAAAGAAAATTAACCTTGTTCTTCTTTGTAATTTCTTGGACTGAATGTTTAATTCATTTATTTAAAATATTCTTGAATTATAATGAGTGTATTTCTAGTCATAAATTTTCCTCTTAGTACTGCTTTGGTCTAACTCCATTATTTTTGAAATATGGAAATTCACGATAAGTTTTAAAGTTCATATATATATATATTTGTTTTGATTCCTCTTTAACTCAAGTTTTATTTAGAAATGGATTATAAATTTTGGAATGTAGTGATTTATGTGTATGTATATGTTTTGAGTCATTTATAGCTTATATCTAGTTTATTGCATTGTAGCTTGAAAATGAGGCCTGTACAGATTCTTCTTCCAGAAATTAATTGAGTTATTCGTTGTGGCCTTACACAGAGCCAATGTCTACTACTGCAGGGGCGAAGAATTAGGGTCTGGGGTAAGAATATCTGTGGATTGTTGACATTTCTTTGTGATTTTTTCCTTTGTTATTGGCTATAAAATTCTATCTGTATTAGATCAATCAGTTAATTGTTTCATTCGAATTCTATCCTCAGCATCTGGTCCCAATCCAGACAGAGATGGGAAAGGGGGAGGGAGGACAGACAATAGGGAGACAAAATGGAGGGCGATTCCAGTTACTTCATGTTTCATGCAGCACAGACCTACTCAGAGGCAAGGAGCATCGTACATCTTGTTAACAAAGCAGATAGAAGAAGCAAAAAGCAAACAAATTCTATACCTTTTACCTTTTTTGTCCACTTCATCTGACAACTTCTGAAAGATGTATATTAAAATCTCCCACCATGATGGTAGAATTGTGTACTTCTCTTTTTATTAATAGAAATTTTTGCTCTACGTGCCTTAAGGCTAGCTTATGAGGCAAGAAAATTTGTGATTATCAAACATTCTTTAGGTAAGCTATTTCTTCCCTTGCCATGTTCAGTCTCCTGACGAGGTCATCAAAGGCATTCCTCATTTCTGTCAGTCTTTTAGATTTCTAGCACCTCCTTTGACTCTTTCTTAGAATTCCCATCTGTCTGTTTACATCACCCACTTGATCTTACTTGTTGCTGCCGTCTCCATTAGAGCCCTTATCATGTTCATCATGGTTATTTTATTTTTTAATTTAATTTAATTTAATTTTTGGCCATGCCACACAACTTGTGGGATCTTAGCTCCTTGACCAGGGATTGAACCCAGGCCCATGGCAATGAAATCACCAAGTCCTAACCACCGGACTGCCAGGGAATTCCCTAATCACAGTTATTTTAAATTCCCTGTTTGAGAATGCCAATACCTGTTGTCATATCTGGATCTGGTCTGACGCTCATGTTGTTTCTTCAGATGGTTTTTTCCTTACTTTTTGATGTGCCTTGTAATTTTTTCATGAAATCTGACCATGCTTTACTGGATAATGGGAAGTGAGGTGATAGGTCCTTAGGGTGTAGTTTTGTGCTAATCTGGTTTGGAGTTGGTCTTTCCTTACTGTTTGCTGTGGCTGTTAAGTGACAAGGCTTCAGACTCGTCTTGTGTCCTTATTTTTTTTTTCCTTCTTGACTTTGGACTTTCTTAAGTACTTCTTAGAGAGTCTGTTTGTATGCAGTTGTAATAGTTGTAATCCACTATTATTATAATAAGGTATGGATGACAGAGGGCATTCCACAAACTTCCAGTTAAATCTCTTTCATGGGGCCTATAGCTCTGGCCTGTGACCTTCACGAGTGTTTTTTCTTGTATGGCTTCTCCTCTTAGGAAGACAGGGACCAGGCTCTGAGGAAGTCTTTCCCCGGGGGAGTAGGTTCTTGTGATAGCAAAGTCTCTGGGCATTTATCACAAAGCTCACTCTTCCCTTCCCCTGTCAGAGCCACTAAGGAACTTTTCTCCAGTCTTCACTGTGACAATGAGGGGAGGTCCCTAAAGGTAAAGTCCAAGATGTGTGATGCTCGCTAGGACCTCAGCCCCCAGAAGCATCTCACTCTTACACTAGTCCTCACTCTGCCTCGATAATTTGTCAAAATCACCTTTACGGGTTCCTATCTGTTTACAGCTCCAAGGGCTTCTGCTCCAGGTAAGCAGATCTCAGCTATGAGGCTCTAGATTTGACTGTCGCTCCAGATTTTGGGATGGAGACTTTCACTATGAACTTAGTTCTCTGAAAGGTCTAAGAAAAAAATCACTGATTTTCAGTTTATTCAGCTTTTTCTTGCTGTAAGTTTAGGAGTAACAACTTCCAAGCTCTTCCCAGATCTCTGGAACTCCCGATCTCGTCTTTATCGTTATAAATATACTTGTTTTTGGCCTCATTTAATGCTTTTCATGTCATAGCTCACTTTATTTGATTTTTAGATTTTTTGTTTAATACATCCTTAGTCATTTCATTATTGTTAGCCTTTCTATGTGACTTTGTTTTTGTCTTGCTCCTTGTGAAAGGCACATAGCTGGATTTTGTTTTCTAATCCAACCTAGTATTTGTCTTTTAATAGGGCAATTCAACCCATAAATGCCATACCATCATACTTTGTGTTGAGTGTATTCTGACCTTCAATTTCCCAAATTAATTTGCTTTCAGCAATCTATTTTTAATTTTCTTTTCTTTCCTTTTTTAATGATTGCTTTTATGTATTTATTTAGTTATTTATTTTTGGCTGTGTTGGGTCTTTGTTGCTGTGCGCAGGCTTTCTCTAGTTGCGGCGAGCGGGGGCTACTCTTCATTGCGGTGCATGGGCTTCTCACTGCGGTGGCTTCTCTTGTCGCGAGCACGGGCTCTAGGCGCGTGGGCTTCAGTGGTTGTGGCTCGCAGGCTCAGTAGTTGTGGCTCGTGGGCTCTAGAGCGCAGGCTCAGTACTTGTGGCACACAGGCTTAGTTGCTCCATGGCATGTGGGATTTTCCCGGACCAGGGCTCGAACCCATGTCCCCTGCATTGGCAGGCGGATTCTTAACCACTGCACCACCAGGGAAGGCCATTTTTAATTTTCTTTATTTACATTTTTTTAATATACAAAATTTTTTTTTGCTGTTTTAAATTTTTTTTTAATTATTGTGTTCTCTGCTCTTTGAAGTGTCTTCTTGTATTATTTTAAGAATTCTTTTTTAAAAAAATAATTTTTATTGGAGTATAGTTGATTTACAATGTTGTGTTAGTTTCGAGTGTACAGAAAAGTGAATCAGTTATACATATACATATATCCACTCTTTTTTAGATTCCATTCCCATATAGGCCACTACAGAGTACTGAGTAGAGTTCCCTGTGCTATACTGTAGGTCCTTATTAGTTATCTGTTTTATATATAGTAGTGTGTATATGTTAATCTCAATCCTCCAATTTATCCCTCCCCTCCCTTCCCCTGGTAACTGTAAGTTGTTTTCTGTATCAGTGAATCTATTTCTGTTTTATAAATAGGTTCATTAGTACCATTTTTTTTAGATTCCACATATAAGTGATACCATGTCATATTTGTCTTTCTGTGTCTGACTTACTTCACTTAGTATGATAATCTCTAGGTCCATCCATGCTGTCTCAAATGGCATTTTTTCATTCTTTTTTATGGTTGAGTAATACTCCATTGTGTATACGTACTACATCTTCTTTATCCACTCCTCTGTCAAGGGAGTGTCAATGGAGTCTATTTTTAATTTCCTTTCCTCAATATACAAAAATCATTTTGTTGCTTTTTAAAAAACTTCTTTGGCTCTCTGCCCATGTCTTTGAAGTATCTTCTTCTATTATTTTAAGACTCAATTTTATTTCCTTACTCATATCTGGGGAATGTCTTACTCAGGTGGTGAGGTTAGAAATGAATCCTGTCATCATTTGGTGAGGACCCCATGGCCTGGCAAGCTGACCGTAGGTCGAGTGGCCCTATTTGGACTCCTCCAGGTTTGTCAGCTCTTAGGGAGGGAGCAGAGAGGGGCATTCGTCTCCTGGCTTCGCCTTCCCCTGGCCGGTCCTCCTTAGGGGGACTGGATGGCTAAGAGCTTTATGCTTTTCCCTGAGCCATGATCACAAAGCAGAAAGGGGCATTCCTCTGTGAAGGGCACAGCCTGGGACGTCATCACCCTAGTGTCCGCAGCAGGCTCTCCTTTCCGACCGCACAGCCTCATGACGGACGCTGCTGCTTGCAGGGCCCCTTGGAAAAGAGCACATTTTACAAGACAGGGTGATCTCCTGCTTCTCCCTAAGCTGTAGCCCTTGGCCCCAAATTCTTAGAACACACACACACACACACACACACACACACACTCAAATGACTAAAGAGGTAACTTTTTTAAAAAAGGATTTATTAGTAGCATAGGAAGCCATCTTTACAGACTCTTTTGCTGGTTATTAACTTTTCTCCATCTTCTTGAATAACAAAAATTAGACAAAGCAACCCTTTTATATTGAGATCTGCTAAAACACAGCAATGTGTGCCAACAAAGACTGAAGAATGTTTAATATTTCATCTTGATAAGTAAAAGAGATTCTCACATTTCAATTAACTGAAGTAAAGAACTGTATCTATATCTTTGTATTAGGAAAACTCTTCAATTCTTATTTCGCATCTGGCCAAGTGAAAATTCTCAAATCAAGACTGCCCTATTTATTCACAAAATAATATTATCCTGATAAACTGTGAAAATGAAGAGGCCTATTTTTTGAAATACATTTTGGCCTACTTGTCAATGTGGAGATCATAAAATACGTTGCTCAAAAGCAATGGAAATAGTATTAAATTTCCTGAGCTTTGCTCATGGGTCAACATTCCAGTTTCTTTTGACCTCCTTAAATCTTGGCATACTTTCTCCTTCCTGGCTTCCCTCATCTTCCTGATCAATTCCCATGTGGAGCCACGAATTTGCTAAAAGCAGCAGTTACGTGTTCACAAGGAAATCAGTGGAACTACACTACATGCCCCCTATGTTCTTCCACGAGCCTTGCTTTCAGCTATTCCATCAGTAACACTGTACCTGGTGTGACATCTGGAGGACACATCTTTTGTCTTGGTTTTCAGATGGAAACAACTCAATCAGTGGCACATATTTTCCCTTGGAATTATACTAACCAAAATGGAATGGCAATAAATGAAGAATCATTTCTGGAATTCCTATATTTCTTTGTAAAACACACTCAAACACAAACAAAACTACCCCATACTTTTCCAAGGGGCATAGACTCACATCTCAAGTACCATATTGATCTGTTGTTATATGTTTGTCTTCCTACATACATGTCATTATATTCCAGACTAGAAAAAAGATAATAAATATTTTATCCTTGTGCAATCCAAATGTGTTATTCATCTGGAAGTTTTCCAAAATCCATGGACAGAAATTTATATTAAATAGCTAGGAATTTTGACCCTATTGTGTCATATAGTTCTCCAATACTTAGGAAGATAAAAACTTTCATTCATAAATCTAGTGGAAAAGATTCCCCAGCGGTGCTCCAAATTCAGCCTGAGATATAAACGTCTCTCTTCCTCCTCCTTAAGAATTCCCAATGCAAGCCTGTCCATTGTGTGCACGTACTTGCATTCCGCGCATGCTCGGGCGTCAGGCTCCCAGAGGTTCAGCAAACCCAGCTACAGTTATGGCAGCACAGGTGCAATTTCCTCGAGTAACACTGACTTGTGTTAGAGCAACTATTTTTGCCAGCTCTATTTTTTAAAACAGAAGTAGAGTTGATTTACAGTATTATGTTAGTTTCAGGTACGAAGTGATTCAATTATATACATATATGTATATTTTTTCAGATTATTTTCCTTTAGGCCAGTACTATTTTTATTTTTAAAAAGTTTTAGGTACAAAATTACTTAACACACACCATTGGGATAGAGCCGGCTATCAATCGCGGAGAGAGATTGGTTGACAGTCAAGTTTTGCACAGAATTTGTTAGTGGAGAGATTTACATTAAAAAAAATACCATAAATAACTTCTTGAATCAGTTTTACCTCTATTCTAATAAAATTACCTAACAGTAATGAATATAGCACAAAATTGAAATAACGGTGCTGTGTTATTTTGGAATCGCAATATGTTACTTTGAAAGAGATTTACTCTCAGTGCAAATTCATTACACTGTTTGCTTAATCTATTTTAATGACACCCTTCAATATTTGACAGCAATTCAAAATCAGCATGTTCTTTTGCTGATCATACTTCTTAAATGTTAATCTGGTCGTTTTTATCTCCCAATGAAAGCTCTTCAATGGCTCTCATAGTCTTCAGAATGAAATGAAAATAAACTCTTAAGCATGTTGTTCAATGTTCTTCATTATCTGGTTATACTCTCCTCCCTGGCTTCATCTTTTTCCATTTCCCTATGATGATCCAGCCATTGTGTTAAGTGGCAACACGTAACATAGTTTTATAAATATATCTGTTTGCCTCACTTTGGATCACTTTAGTGTAAGTACCATTTCTTACTAGTTTTTACATTTCAGTTGCTTCCACAATGTTTGACCCATAGTGGATACCCAAAACATGTTTTTATTGAAAGAAAAATAGAATTAAAATGAGCTATATGGTATTTCTTCAGCTTTAATTAGAGTAATTTTCTTACTAAAAATAAGTATTGTCTGATGTCATTGTTCTAAGCATCTATCATTTCCACCTTCACGAACTTTCAATAACCAGATTCTAGGCTTCAATAACCTACAAAGAAAGCATAGGAAACTGAGTTGAATTAATTAGAATTAGTAAATAAAAGAAATTGAACACAAGAACGACAGAAGAATTTTTATCAAAAGTACAGTTAGTTGTTTTGTCTTGGTTTAAATAGTTTTCACTTGGGACTATCAGTTTTGACCAATGAGAACTTCATAAATGCTTATGGAGATCTCTCATTGGCACTTGGTGAGCTACATATGAGGTCGAAAAATGTCAAAAAAGCTACTTAGTAGAAATTAGCTTCTACTAATGTTTTTTAGAGTCTATCTATATCTAAGTATCTATCTATCTACCTATCTATCATTTATTCTTACCAATTCTATTTTCTGTTCAATACTGTGTTTTGACTTCAAATGTATTTATTTTAACATTCCATATAGGTAATTTACTATGACTCATTTACATGAAGCAGGGTATGAAAATGAAAAGACCTAGATTTCAAACCTGGCTCTAACACAGAAACAGATGAAATCCGATACCTGCCTTCAGTGTCAGAGATACAGCTCATAAAGCTTCTGGTGTAAGGTAGCGGATCCCTGCTTGTTCTGGGTCCCTGACCTTCCCCCCCCCGACCCCATTTTCCCATGAGCTCCATCTTACTCACTGAAGATGGCAAACTGAAGCCTTAGGCTCTGAAGTTCTCTCTCTCTCTCTCTCTTTTTTTTAAATGCTCTCCTTTCTTTGCTTCCATGAATTTCCTTTCCTTATCAATTTTAACAATTTCCCCATCATTCTTCCTCTAAGTGTGAGCGTCCCCACAGACACGGCTGCACGTCTTATTCTGTATTTTCCCTCAGGGTATCGGTTGGCATTGTGCCTGATATTACCTCTGCTTCCCTGACTTTCTCCTAAGCACTGGCTTGCTGTCTCAATCTCAGTGCCCCTGAAATAAAACACGTCATCCTTCTTCCCACCATTGCACTTCTTCTGTCCCATCTTCCTGTAGATATACCAATGGCCACCTACTCATCCAAGTTCAAAAACGGCGAGTTGCCTTTGAGCGCTTTTCACTATCCTCCACATTTAATCAGTTCTCTGTATCAACGGCATTGTCAGAATCCTGTCACTCATGAATCTCTCTTATGCATTCCAGGTGCTATGACCAAAGTCCAGGTGTTATGATAGGTCTGAAATGGTTCCCTCCACCTTCAGAATAAGAGAAGAAATCAATAACCTAATACGTAGCAGTCAATAAAGTGATGAACTTTATTGTTTACTGCCCCGCCCCCATCCCGCAAATGCATGTGTTATAGCTCCAACCCCTGGTACCTCCGAATGTAGCCATATTTGGAGATAAGGTCTTCAAGAGATGATTAAGGTAAAATGAGGTTGCGAGGGAACAGCCCTCATCCAACAGGACTGGTGTTCTTATAAGAAGCAGAGGAGACACCAAGGATGTGTACAACATAGGGATGGCCATGCGGCCAGGAAGCAAGAGGGCCGCCATCAGCAAGCCACGCAGAGAAACCTCAGAGCAAACCCTGGTGGGGTGGTGGTCTCAGCCTTCCAGCCCCAGAACTGTGAGAAGCTGCATTTCTCTTGTTTACGTCACCCGGTCTTTGTAACTTTGTTGTGGCAGCTGCAGCAAACTAATACAGCACTGACCTTGGGTCAAGGACGTTTCAATACACAGGTGTCCTAATGCTGTCCCTCCAGTGCATAATAAGGCTGATCATGTGAGGAGAGAAAAGCAAGGTCTAGCAAAAGGAGCAAGCGCGATTGCAGATGGAGAGTGTCAGAGGCGGGATGCTGTTTCCCACGACTTTGTTTTCATTTAACACCAAAGTTTATTGTCAATTACTTAGCTTTGGGGAGAAGGTTCTTATTTTCAAATGTTGGAGAGTGTTATGTTTAGTGCTGGGGTTGATAGGAAGGGAGCAGCTGGAGGTAAGGGAAAGGGAGAGGGGAAGGCAGCGTCACGGCTCCTGGATACATGAAAGATGCTGAGAGTCGAAGCAAGGTGATGCAGCTGGTGGTGGACGGGAGGAGAGATGGAGAGGAAACGTTTGCTGTTAGCTGAGTGGAGGAGAAAGTTCTCATCATGGGTAGGTTTGTTGAATGAACGTCAAGTGAATGCTGCCTTCTGTTTTGTCACCTGTTGAGGGTGAGTAGGGAGCCGGGTGATGGAAGTTCGAGGACCATGGAGAATGAATGAAATAACCATGGAAACCAGAGCAAAAGTAATAAGATTGCCGAGCACATAAAGGGCCCGTCTACTATAAATGCCATGAAAGCTGTTCTGTTAAGTAATTAATCCGTCCACTCAGTTTTGGAGAAAGCAGGTCGTGGGCTTCACGCAGGATTGGAATTTTGTCAAGGAAGGGTAGCAGAAGGACAATCGGAGTGTAGTGCAGGATATCGATAAGAAAGTTATTCCTTGAAACTGCCCAACCACAGTTTCTATCATCCTGTCAGCCACTGAAATGAAATAAAACAAACCAAACACACAAGCCAAGAATAACTTCCCTGTCGTGCCTGTTTTTGGCCATCGGCACACTTGGTTCTGCGACCCTCATCCTACCATGGTCCATCGTGCATCCTTAAGTCTGTGTCATCGATGTCTCTCTTATTCTCTGGACTGTTTTTATTTCCTGAGACGCTACCTACCGACAACTTCCTCAGTGTCTTCTTGCTTCTTGTCTGTCCCAACACTGTCTCCAGATGGCTGTTCAAGTGATCACTCTACAAAACAAATCCAAGTACATAATTCCCTTCTCTTAAGACCCTTCCCAGCTTTATTTCAACCTATAAAATAAGCATCATTGTAAATGAGGCCCTTACTTGTCTGGTCCATGAACCCCTCCAGCTTCATTTTCTGTCATTCTCTCTCTTCCCTGAATCACAAATTCTTTATGTTCCAGAAAAATAAAACTCTGTGGAAAAATGTCCACACCATGTATTGTATATCTATGTCTCCACACCCACCTTTCCACTTGTTAGGAATTCCCTTTGGTCAATCTGGCACACTGATTCTCTAAAACCCAACTGAGACATCATCTCAATGAGAGATCGTAATCGTCTCCCTTCCCTCAGGCTGTTAATCATCACTCCCTCCTCAGGGAGCCGTGAATACCTCATACATGAGTCTTCTGTCGTAATGATAAAACCCTGGCATTGGCAGGCAGATTCTTAACCACTGCACCACCACGGAAGCCCCCAAAGTAAATCATTTTAAAAACATATACACCACCACGAACCTCCGCTCACCATAAAATCTGAAGAGAATATTCCAGCAATATTGCTTTTTATCATTAAAATATTGTCTCTGCCCACCCACCCCCACCCCCACTTCTTTGGACTAATTATTTTGGTGACTATGGCTCTAATCCCTGTCTCCAAGAAGGAACACATGATTCTGAGAAGAAAGTCATGCATCCAGGGCTTTTCAAATGATCTTTTGAGAGATGGGTCATGAAAATACAAAGACGTAACTAATATACTAATAAAATAAAGCCATACACTCCGACATGCCAAAAAACCAAATCCACGGGCTTCCCTGGTGGCGCAGTGGTTGAGAGTCCGCCTGCCGATGCAGGGGACGCAGGTTCGTGCCCCGGTCCGGGAAGATCCCACGTGCCGCGGAGCGGCTGGGCCCGTGAGCCATGGCCGCTGAGCCTGCGCGTCCGGAGCCTGTGCTCCGCAATGGGAGAGGACGCAACAGTGAGAGGTCCGCGTACCGAAAAAAAAAAAAAAAAAAAAAAAAAAAAATCCACGGCAAGCTAAAGTTGTTCTTAATGATAACATGATGAGCTTACTTTGTTTGGTGAGGCTGATTTTAAATCTTATTTTAAAACCATAATAATTTGATACATACCACAGTTTTATTTCTATAGCTTACTTTTAATATTTGTACAACCATTATACATTCACTTACTAATTCTAAAAAATAAATTGCTGAAATAAGAAGCCAGTTCTTGGTCATCATCTGTCATATCATAGACATAAATTGTAAATGGAGTTTACTGGTATGGCAAATAGAAAAACACTTCCAACAAAGACACAAATTTAGAATCCATGCAATGTGCATTTTTGGAACTTCCAGTTGATGTAGCTTGGTATTAGAAAACTTAGAGGAATAAATTCTTCATATTGTCCATAGATAATACTTCTCTAATATTAATTGTTTACCTAGGTCTTAAAAGAAAGAGGTAATAAGCAAAAAAAATGAACATTGACACTACTTACAAGTTTCTAAAAGACAGGTTTTGGGTTGCTTTCTAAACTGATGTGACACATCTGCTCTGGTTACCGGGGAAGACAGCTGTTGTTCAGGACACTTAAGGCATGAACTCCTGGAGGAGAGCATGAGATCTTCCCAGACTTGCAGCACTGCTGATGGGCACATTCAGAGCTGGTCAAAAGAGGCTACTATTTGTTCAGACTTGGTAAAAACTGAAAATACTTCTGGCAGAGATTCTGTTTCACTGGAAGATTTGTGGGCCTGAGTGACTGGCCATCTGCTTCTGCCCCAGGAACTGTCATCATTGCTTCAGAGAAGCATCTGGCTTCGAGCGGTAGGAACGAGCTGGTTTATCACATGCTAACTGCAAAGCAGAAGAATGAAAGACTCAACACACACAGAAAAGGCAGGAATGAGCGAGAGAGGGCATGAGAGAGAGAGAAGCATGATGTGAAAAAAATATATATGTTTATGTTAAAATGTTTATATATATATTTTAAAAAAACTGGGAAAATTTAATTATGGGCAGAATTTAGGTGATACTAAGGGATTCTTCATTTTGTTAGGTGTGAAAATGACATTGTGGTAATGTGTGAAGGTGTCTGGTTTCCAGAGATGCATATGGGAGCAAGTATTGAAATAACATGACAACACCTTTAACTACATTTAAAAAGACACAGATAAAGCAAATGTTCAATTATTGATAACTGTTTTACGATGGCTATATGGGGGATTGCTGCACTGTTTAAATTCCAGGTCTATGTCTTTCTAACTGTAACCTTATTTACACTAACTCTTCTAGACAGAAAAATGGCTTCAATACAACTTTCTGCCCCATTTAAAAAAAAACAAAAAAGAATAAATAACTCACACAAACTGATCTGTGGATGACAGTTGCTTCATAATATCTATCTGGATGTTAAGAGCTTTGGTGAAAATCAGTGATTTTGATATTGGACTAGCCTTGATAATGAAACTGTGTACAAGCTCCTGTGTCCTTGATTTTTTGAAGTAAAAGTCTGGGTCAAGAGCTAAGGATTAGGAATATGAAGATGTAGAAACAAAGGTTAGCTGTTGGGCTTGGAAACTGGTAACAATTTAGATTATAAACCAGCCACACAGCAGAATCACTGAACTCCCAGTTCCCTGAAAGATACAGATAAATGTCCGACACACAGTCCTAGGTTGTTTTTATAGGAAGCAGACCCACCAGATGAAAAGTGCTGACTGTAAGAACGCAGACCCTAGACCATTTGAAACCAGAAGGTTGATGATGCTTGAAACCTCACCTTGATGCCAGCCAACCTGAGAATCGTGCATGAGCTAATCATGCACTCTGCAGCCCCTCCCTCACGTGGCCTTTAAAACCCTTCCCTGAAAGCCATTAGGGAGTTCAGGTCTTTTGAGCATGAGCTGCCCATTCTCCTTGCTTTTGCCCTGCAATAAACGCTGTACTTTCCTTCACCACAATACAGTGTCAGTAGTTTGGCTTTTCTGCACATGGGCAAGTGGACCCAAGTTTAGTTTGGTAACAATAACACTAAATAATCATTAAGTTCACTTGCTTTTTCCTAAGGCATATTCTTAAAGTATGGTAATAGTATCATGTCATTAACAAAGAGGTGAGAAATTCTTCCTCTTCTTTTGCTAAGGACTTAGGACATACAGTATATCTAATTTATCTAAAAGCTGCATCATATAATGTCACTGCTTTTATAATGAATAATCTGGCAAAACATTAAAATCTTGAAAACCATACACCTCCAATCACAGATAGGTCCTCTCTATGGGGTAAGGGCTGTGATGGATTAATAGAAGTTACAGTGGCCTTTGATGGTTCGGAACTGTTTCCTCAATTGGATGAGACAGAATATAATACTCAAATTCATAAACAGGAGTTTCTTACTCATATTTCTACTTTTATTTTCTCAAAATTACATCACAGTTAATGTGTTTTGGTTGTATATAAATGTTATTTTGGATGTCATTAGCTACTATTAAATATAAAATTTACAGCCACACAAAAATATTTTTAGTGCCCAGCTTCCAAAATCAGACATACTTAGGTGCATCGCTCTCTCAATCATTTATTAGGAATGTTATTAACAAACTTGGGAAAAGTTATATGATGCCTTTGGATCTTTATCTATGAATGGTAATAAGAAGAGTGTTGCCCTCATAAAGGTGGAGAGGAGATAATACATTTATGCAGCACCTGGAAAATAGTACACCCTCAATCACTGAAAATGATAATTATTATTATTGCTATTATATGGAACAGAAAGAAAAATTAAGTGAAAAACAATTCACATATTCATTAATCTTTAGGACCAACCTGACATTGGAAGTAAAATTCTGGATCTACTACTAGAACAGCCTCTTTTACTTCAACTTCCTAAACTGTAGCCAGAATTCTGTACAAGCCAAGTCTATGTCTAAAAAATAAGCTGCATTAACTCATGTGCAACTAAAACTGGAGTTTTAATGTTCTAATATGACATTAAAGGTGAAATACTCCTATCTCTTCCCCTTCAACTCTATTATCCTGGAGAAACAAATTCCTTCTCTGAGCCTCTGGTTTTTCATAGATAATAAGTGTATTAAAATAACTTGCAGTCAGAGCAGAAATACATGAAATAGAGACCAAAAGTAAAAACCAATAGAAAAGATCGATGAAACTAAGACCTGCTTTTTTGAAAAGATAAACAAAATTAATAAACCTTTAGCCAGATTTAACAAGAAACAAAGAGGACCCAGTAAATAAAATTAGAAATGAAAGAGAGGTTACAACTGATATCACAGAAATACAAACAATCATAGGGGAATACTATGAACAGTTATATGCCAATAAATTGAACAACCTAGAAGAAATGGGAATTCTTAAAAACATACAATATTTCAAGGCTGAATCAGGAAGAAAGAGAAAATCTGATCAGACCAGTTACTAGTAGTGAAATCAAATCAGTTATCAAAAAACTCCAAATAAAAAAAAAGATAGCTTCACAGGGTAATTCTACCAAATGTTGAAAGAAGAGTTAAAACCTATCCATCTCAAACTATTCCAAAAAAGTGAAGAGGAAGGAACACTTCCTAACATATTCTTAGAGGCCAACATTATACTGAAACCAAAACCAGGAAACGATACTACAAAAAAAGAAAACTACAGACCAATGTCCCTGATGAACATAGATGCAGAAATCTTCAACAAAATATTATCAAACCAAATTCAACCATACATCAAAAGGATCATACATCATGATAAAGTGGGACTTATTCCAGAGATGCAAGGATAGTTCAATATCCACAAATCATTCAATATGATACACCACATTAACAAAACAAAGAATAAACACATGATCATCTCAATAGATGTGAAAAAGCATTTGACAAAATTAAAAATCCATTTGTGATTAAAAACTCTCAACAAATTTGGTACAGAGGAAACATATCTAAACATAATAAGGGCCATTTATGACAAACCCACAGCTAACCTCATACTCAATGATAAAAAAGATCAAAGCTTTTCCTCTAAGATCAGGAACAAGACGAGAATGCCCACGTTTGCCACTTCTATTTAACAAAGTATTGAAAATCCTAGAGCAGCAATCAGACAAGAAGAAGAAATGAAAGACATCCAGGTTGTAAAGGAAGGAGTAAAACTGTCACTATTTGCAGATGACATGGTACCATATATAGAAAACCCAAAAGACCCCACCACAAAACTATTAGAACTAATTGATGAATTCAGAAATTTGCAGGATACAAAATCAGTATACAGAAATCTGTTCCATTTCTATACAGCAATAATGAAATATCAGAAAGAGAAATTGAGAAAACAATCCCATTTACAATCCACCAAAAAGCATAAAATACCTAGGAATGCTTTCTTTAACCAAGAAAGTGGAAGATCTGTACTCTGAAAACTGTAAGACACTGATAAAAGTAATTGAAGACAATACTAATAAATAGATACACAGTATTCATATATTAGAAGAATTAATATTGTTAAAATATATTTTCTACCCAAAGCAATCTACAGAATCAGTGCCACCCCTGTCAAAGTACCCATGGCATTTTTCACAGAATTTTATAATCCTAAAATTTGTATGGAATCACAAAACATCCCGAATAGCCAAAGCAATCTTGAGAAAAAAGGACAAGGCTGGAGGTACCACACTCCCATATTTGAAATGATATTACACAGCTATAGTAATCAAAACAGTATGGTGCTAGCACAAAAACAGACACATAGATCAATGGAATAAAATAGAGAGCCTAGAAATAAGCCCACGTGTACAGGATCAATTAATACGACAAAGGAGGCAAGAATACACAATGGGGAAAAGACAGCCTCTTTGATAAATGGTGCTGGGAAAACTGGACAGCTACATGTAAAAGAATGAAACTAGAACACTTTCCCATACCAGATACGAAAATAAACTGAAAATGGATTAAAGACTTAAAATGTAAGCCCTGAAACCATAGAATTCGGAGAAGAAAACTTAGGCACTATGCTCTTTGACATTGGTCTTAGCAATATTTTTTGGATCTGATTCCTCTAGCAAAAGCAACAAAAGCAAAAATAAACAAATGGGACACAAACTAAAAAGCTTTTGCACAGCAAAGGAAACCATCAACAAAACGAAAAGGGAACCTACCGAATGGAAGAAGATATTTGCAAATATGTCCAATAGGGGTTAATATCCAAAATATATAAAGGACTCATACAACTCAATATGAAAACAAAGAAGCAAACAACCCAATAAAAAAATGGGCATAAGATCTGAATAGGCATTTTTCCAAAGAAGACATACATATGGCCATCAGACACATGAATAGACGCTCAACATCACTCATCACCAGGGAAATGAAAATCAAAACCACAATTAACTATCACCTCACCTGTCAGAACGGCTATCTTCAAAAAAGACAAGAAGTAACAAGTGTTGGCAAGAATGTGTAGAAAAGGGAACCCTCCTACACTTGGTGGGAGTGCAAATTAGTGCAGCCACTATGGAAAACAGTATGATGGTTCCTCAAAATTTTAAAAATAGAACTACCATATGACTCAGAAATTCCACTTTTGAGTATTTATCTGAAGAAAATCCAAAAAGATACATGCACCCCAATGTTCATAGCAGCATTATTCACAATAGCCAAGGTATGAAAACAACTTGTGTCCAAGTTTATACGGCTTTAGTGATTCTGCTCAATTTAAGTGCGCTTAAAAGGTCAGGCTTTGAGAAATTGGAAATAAGACTCCGAGATGAAGTTAGATGCCAGGAGACTAGGCAGACGATGAAGGCACAGAAAATGTATGTTACCCGCTTTGGCCCAAGAAGGTCATTTGTTAGTCTATTGTTGGTTTTTTTTGGTTGTTGTTGTTTGTTTGTTTGTTTGTTTGTTTTCCAAACTAATGGTCAGAAATAGACCCTAAACGATTCCAGCTCCTTGAAAGGGTTTTCCTTCTGATCCAACCCCTGCCCTCACCACCCCCGACCGCATCGTCTCCAGCCCCTGGCGGGGACCACATTCTCCCGCTAGACGTGGGGAGGGGACGCTCGCGCGGCCGGGACACTCCTGCCCTCCCCGGCCCCGGCCCCAACTCCGTCCCCATCTCTGTCCCCAACTCCGTCCCCATCTTTGTCCCCAACTCCGTCCCCATCTCCATCCCCATCCCCGTCCCCAACTCCGTCCCCATCAACTCCGTTCCCATCTCCAACCCCATCTCCGTCCCCAACTCCGTCCCCATCAACTTCGTCCCCATCAACTCCGTCCCCATCTCCGTCCCCAACTCCGTCCCCAACGCCGTGCCCCTCTCCGTCCCCAACGTCGTGCCCCTCTCCGTCCCCAACGCCGTCCCCGCTCCGTTCCGCGGCCGCGCAGCGTCCCGACCGCACAGGCGCGGACCACACGGCGCAGGCTCGGCGGCCGGAGCAGGCGCGTCAGCCCATCTCGGGGACGCGGGGACGGGACGCAGCCGCTCCCCCCGCACCGGCGCGTCCGGCCCGAGCGCGCGTCCTCCGGGGCTGCGGGCGGGGCGCCAGGGTAGGTCGGCTCCGGGGGGAGGGGCGGCGCGGGGGTCCGGGATGAGCACCCCTGCGGTGAGGCCTGGCCGGGACGCGGGGCGCCGCGGCGGCGGGAGGCGGAGGCGCAGCGCCTCCCGCGAGTCCGCGGTGGAGGTGAGCTTGGCCGCAGGGGTGCAGTCGGCGGCGTTTGGTCTGCGGGGCCCGTCAGCCTCTGCCGCTGCCCCCTTCGGGAGGTGTGGGTGGGCGCAGAAGGACGGGGTGGCATCTCTCTCTCCGCCCTTCAGACCTCTAGGACGGCCTCGGGCTTCCTGGCGCCGGGAGGGAAGGCGGGCGCAGTCCCTGCGGCCGTGGGCACAGGTGTCGGGGCCGGATGCCGCCGCTGGCTGGGGTGCGGGGCAGGGAGTCCAGTGCTGCGAGGTGACCGCGGGCAGCTGTGGGCCTGGTGAGCCCCTCCGTCGTCTTCGGGAGAGAGGACCAGGGAGGCGTCCCCTCCTGCTTGCTTAGGGCTGCGAAGGAGAAACGTGAGAAGATCAGACTTCCTGGGAGGAAGAGAGATGAAAAACGTGACACAGGAGAAGCCAAATTATGAGGGGGAGCTGGGACTTCCGTGAACGCTGAGGAGTAGACCGGTCTCTTCCTGTGCAGGAAACAGTGAAGGAGACACTGTTTATGGTTTGGGAATTAAAGATGCGGAAGAGGTCTAAATACTACAGGGTTTAGGAGATGCTTAAAGGTTTTTTTTTTTTTTTTTTTTTTTTTAATGCATCAGATAGGCAAGAATGTAGTTCTCCTGGAGCATGGAAAATGTTATTAAAATACAGCTAAGAAGAGTATTTGGAGAAGGCTGACTATATTTGCTATTTTATTTCATACAATGTTGCCTAGAATTTCTGGAGTCAGAAATCATCATTTGAACGATAAATGTCAGTATCATGTGAGTGGGAAAGCCAAAAGCTAACTTAAATCAATGAGCACCTTTTTTGGGTAAAAGGTAACTGCGAATTTAATGTACATAAATAAAAACAATGAATTTAGACAGTGAAACTCTTTGATAATAGTTTTTTCTTTTTTCTCTATCAGTCCTTTAATACTTAGAATTATCTTTTCTTCGAGAATAGTTTTATTGGTTTTGAAAAAATATACATGCGAAAGTCAAAGAACAGAGGAAATTTAAAAAACAAAACATTGATTTAAATGACCTAGTCCATCGTAACCATCTTAAAACCGTGTAAACATCTTTCCATGTATCTTGTAGGTTTGAGCAATGAGAATTTTTTTTAAAGCCAAGTAGCATTTATGCAAGTAAAACAAATCACAGACACTGTACATAATTATACATGAAAACACACATGATATGATTTTAAAAGTCTAAAAGTGGACTTCAAAGATGGAACTTACAGAGTTTTTTCTTCAGAAGAGAAAGAATAGAAAATTATACTAAATATATTTAATAAGCTTAAAATATGATAAAATCTTTTTTTAAAAAAATATTTATTTATTTTTATTTTTGGCTGTGTTGGGTGTTCGTTTCTGTGCGAGGACTTTCTCTAGTTGCAGCGAGCGGGGGGCCACTCTTCATCGTGGTGCGCGGGCCTCTCACTATCGTGACCTCTCGTTGCGGAGCACAGGCTCCAGACGCGCAGGCTCAGTAGTTGTAGCTCACGGGCCTAGTTGCTCCGTGGCATGAGGGATCTTCCCAGACCAGGGCTCCAACCCGTGTCCCCTGCATTGGCAGGCAGATTCTCAACCACTGTGCCACCCGGGAAGCCCCAAAATATGATAAAATCTTAATGTTTGCACCTGTATGCAAGACAGATGTTTGCCACAAGCAATGAGAACTTGATGTACAAGACACCCTTGTCCATTGGGTAGTAATGGTCGTACTCCTTAAAGAGTCGTGTAGTTACCGTTTGCCTCATAAATGTAAACATTTTCTTGTTCTTTCTTGTAGATCGATCTCCTGAAATTTAACTTTTCAAGATGAAGTTTGTATTGGCGGTGGCCTTTTTTATTTTAATTTCCTTGTGTGTTGAAGAAGCCTGTTCTAAAGAGAAGTCTTCAAAGAAAGGGAAGGGGAAAAAGAAGCAGTACCTATGCCCATCGTATGTTCTTCATGTCTTATATTCTTATATGGAGAAATATTATTGCATTTTTCATCAAAGTGGTTTATTGAAACACATGGCAACAGAACTTTCCCTATTAGAATTGCACCCATTTGTTTCATAGGTAGAAAGTGACAAAGTGAAGAGGGCTTTACAATGGGAAAGCTAATTCTCAGTATGATAAAGGTAAAGTTTTATAAAGTTTTGTTCGTGCCCTGGGCTTCTGTAATTTTCATACATCTTTTATAAAAGCAGAAAAAAGTTTCTATTTCTTTCTTACCCTGAATGTGCAACTTTCGCTGGTTACTGAGATTCCCTGCTTTGAGCAAATGCCAGTTCAAAAAGTTGACTTTAAAAAAAAATACTACTGAAATTGAATATTCATTTAAAAAATCAGATTGCTAGACTATGATTTTAAGGTCTGTTTAATTCACATTAAGGCATGGCAGGAGAAGAATTACGTGGTAGATCCATTTTCCATTTCAATGGGGTTTTTTTGGGTAAAAGATTTATCTTAGGAAATAAGTATATTTCTCAAAAAATGTCATTAAATTGGAAGTTACCTGTAAAAACTAAATCTAAATCCAATTCCCACTCCCTCCCCACTCAGAAAAAAAACAGCAAAAAAATTTTATGGTTTGGACTCCATTTAAAAAAAAAATAAAGTGTTACTATTACTGGTGAATAACAGTAAATAATACCCAATAGTTAGAACAATTGAACAGTATATAAATCAATAACCTTCACAGAATATGTGCTTTTAAGTAATAATGTTAAAACATATGCAGTAATGTGGAGTAAGAATTAAGTTGCTGGTACTGGTTATTTTTACATTAAGATTTCCGAAGTGCTATATTGCTCTCAGGTGACATTATTCCAGCATCATCACTACTTAAATATTGATTATTATAGTTTCATAGATGTTTCATAAGAATTATTAAGATACCTTCTGGGAAGTAAATTTTGTAAAGAAAGGATATTAGAGTTGGTATTTTGGAATGGACGTCTGTATGAATATGTGAGACGGAAGGTCTGGGGACGGTATGGTGACCCATATAAAGTCCCGTAGTACGTAAAGCTCTCTGTTAAGAAATACCTCCTAGTTTTCAGCGTTAATAGTCCTGCTTCTTCCAGTCTACACAGCCTGACGTCAGGGCCAGGCTTCTGGGTGTGACAGGATGGCCCCATCCGCCCTACTGAGTGTGACTCATCTTCACAGATAAGAGTGTTTGAGCTGCAACCAGGGGACTCGCGTTTTCGGGAACTGGACATGGTCAGGCCTTACTCTTCCCAAGGATAAGGACACCTTGTCATGTTTTGGATAGCCTTCATTTTAACGTTTTGTTGGATAAATCTTGGCATATTGATGTGAACTCTTGTATTTGTCTTGAAGGCGTGCTGATCCTATGTGTGGAGTCAAGCCATCTGTGCTCAGTCGGGTTCCGCTCTCTGTGGAAGCTGATGGGGCTCCTGTCTCCCTCGCCCCAGCCTGCTCCCCCCCCCCCCCGCGCCCCCATCCTGTTAAATGTCATGACTCACAGCTCTGAATGTGGCAACTGCAAGCCTTACGGCTGCCGTGTACCTTACAAGAGTCTTTTAGAGGGCATCCTATTTCTTCCCAGAACTGCGCTCTTGCCTTATATGTAAACTGACTGTATATGCTTAGGCTGTCTCTGGTTAGGACAGATTTTTAACATTAAATCTGATAGATAAAGAGGGAAACAATGAAGGTTCTCTTTGGTGCATATGGAAACCTCCAAGCGGAAGGCCCAACATACACGTGGTGAGCCCGTATCGCAGTGTTTTAGGTATGTTGAGAAATTAAAATTTTATCTCTGAAATTTTCTACCACAGTTTTCAAATTTTGATTATATTACTTACTTTCTTCAATTATGAGACTGAATAAAGCTTTATTAACAGGAGCCCTGGTGATGCTGCCCCAAATCCAGCTTATTAAAAAGTAGATGTACTTTGGAGAATTACATTGGCATATTTTTTGTTTGAGCATTTTACTAAGAATTTTGAGTTCATGGTCACTGCACTTCTGAAGGCTAAGGTTTTCTCTGGCTTTTGTTGGATCCGTTGTATTAAATTTCTTTGAATATCCAGGTTGGGAATCTCAGTTACAATAACGGGCTGCAGACTATTTGTTTCTCAGCGGATGGTCCAGTTTGCCCATCCTGTGTAAGCTGACTAAGCATAAAACATCTTGATTAAGAGGAATATTTGAGATCACAAAACCCGGAAGTTACGTACAGGCTTCCATGCACTCCTCAATATGGTGAAATCTTGCCCAGTGATGTTCTGATTTCTTTACATTTTTTTTTGACTAGAGTTGAAGAGCAATGGTGTTGAACGGATATATGCAGTTGATGTGTTGTGCACATGTAGTAAACAGGAGCAGAAACTTCCCTTTTTATTCTTGAAACGTTTCTTCCCAAAGATTGGAAATAAGAGGAAAACTGTTTCTAAATGTAGAAAGGACTTAGGACCCTTCGTATTCTGGGTTGATGTGGAGCTGGAATCGTATGATACTCTCTCCCTGGCTTTTTATTATTTTTTTAACCTTTAATTGTTTTGAGAAGCTCGAAAATGATAAATGTATGCTGCTATTCATTGTTTTTTGGTGTGTAACTGGAGCAGCGGTACCAGGTTGCCAAACTACCTGATAAATTGGAGTCCCAAAATTTTAGAAATTCAGTATAAATAAATACACAGTAAACTTGAAATTAGAAGCTATGTTTTAGATTAAGTCCTTGGACACTGTTTAGCTTTTTATTGTAAAGCTTGAATTTGACACTGACCTGACTCTATGGGTCTTCTGATTTCCTATACGTTCTGCCTCAGCGATTTTGTCCAAATCTCTAGCTGTACCTCCATCTGTGCACCGTTAACGCCTAAGGTGCTGTATGCAGCCCAGCCTCTCTGAAGAATGTACCCATACATCCACCACTTCTGCCTGGTTATCCCATCTTGATCTTAAAACTCAATTCAAAATGATAAAAACCCGAGTACGGAAATCCTCCCCACGTCTCCTAATACAGTGTTTCCATTTGCATCCTTTGCCATCCAAACTCAGATCCTAGGGGTTACCTAGGACTCCCTCTTTCTACCTTAGCTTCTCAAGTCCAGTCGTTGCCGAGACTTCCACGTTCAGAGTCTGTGCCGTCTTGTGAGTGTGCCCCTCACTTCCATCCCCATCGTGACGCCGCTGTCACTTCTCCCCCCAGCCTTTCTAGTGAGCTCGTTATTGGTCTTCCTCTTCTTCGCTTCCTCCACCAGTTCCTACCCCACTCTGACCCTAGAGTGTATTTTCCACAGCGTACTCAAGCCACTGCAGCGCTTAGAGTCCCCTGAGGGACTCCATAACCTTTGGGAAAGGTTCTGATTTCTTTCAGCACACAAAACTCTTGCTGAACTGGCCTCTGACTCCTCCGTCTGTATCTTTGCATCCCGATCTCGCCCTTACTCAAGTCTCATACACGCTTGCTCTTTCACACTTCCGAAGTGTTCTTCCCTTTACCAAAATGCCAGAGGTTTCCTTCTTCCATGAGTTAACCCTTGACTCAGTGGTCTTATGAAAATCCACAGCGATAAATACCACGTGTTCGCTGTCGACTCCTGTATCTGTGTGCCCGGCCCAGATCTCTCTGAAGAGCACCACATCCATACATCCAACACTTGAATCTGACTGTCCCGTAATGACCCCACACTCAAACTTTGTTGTCTCCTTTGGGAAACCTTTTTTTTCATATTATAAAGTGTTTACTGTTTCCACCACCTATTAACAAAAAATTAAAATTAATGCTGGCCACTGAATCAGAAATCTCTCTATATGTGCGCATGTATATGCCTATATATACACACACACATATTCATATGCTTTTACTTTCTTTAAATATGCAGAAAAATTCTGACCATTAATGGAATCATTTCTGAATTATTGCACATGACTCTTGCTTAATTATTCACAGACGCCTAACACCATAATGCATTTAATATATGCGCAAACAGACACTAGCAAAAGACTCCAGGCCATCCTTGCTTCCTAAATAACATAATTTCAGCTACATATAATATTCCTTTATTACATGCTAAGTACAAGGATAGATTTATTTTTGTTTTTTAAACATTATGAAATGGTTAAATTATAGATTCTATAACATTTTAATCCTGACTGATTTTCATAACCCATCTTGCAAGGTGGATATCTATTTTTTTTTAACATCTTTACTGGAGTATAAACCTTGCTTAATCCTGATGGTCTGATTTAGACAATCACACTCTGTGCCTTCGAGGTTCCCTAATTGCCTATCCTGCTTATAAAACTACGTGGTGACATCAGCTGTAATTGTCTGCTCCCCCTACTAGATGGTAAACTCCGCGAGGGCTTGTCTTACTGACTTAGTCACCAGAGATCAACATCGTGCCTGGTTCAAAATGTACATGCCATAAACATTTGTTTAAAGAGTGAATACAAACTCAAGATCGTTGACCCTTACAAGTCACTGTATCTGGATTTTGTTACAGTACTTGAAAATAATTTATATGATCTCCCTGGACAGTATTTAGACATATAGTCTTAATATAAGGAGAAGAAGGGAGTTAATGTCTAGGTTATTGGTAGAGCGTCTTCAGCCTGGAAGATGCTTCCTGGTGAAAGTTTGGCCTTCTCGTGATAAACATCATATCAATGACTAAAATAAACTATACAGAGGAAACATCCAGATGGAGAGTAATGTGATACTGAAACATATGGTGGGTACGTGAGACAGAATTAGGATCTAATATGACCTTGGAAGTCCAAAGCGATGGGCTGAATCTAACGAGATTGAAGTATAAACTGCACTTTGGTTCAGAAATCATGTGTGCAAGTATAGGATGGGGAAAGCAGTGTGGCTGAACACACTTGGAAAAAATATTAAATAGTGTTGTAACCATAATACAAATGAATAATAATATACTGTAGTATAGTATAATATGACATAATATAATATGATATATAATATATATACCTGATGCAGATGAGTAACTCTGTACGCTATCTTTCCATCCCAGCTAAATATAACTATATGTATAGTTACTTAAGAAAGAAATCAGTGTTCTTGTTTTACCAGTTCTGTGTTAAGCATATTACTAGCCTTAAAAGAATTATATTATTTAAAGCAAGACTTATAGAGATTTCTGCACTGTGCTGGTCAATACCTTCAGCGGAGAGAAATAAGAATAGTTGAGGTAATTAAAATAATGTCATATTAGAAAGTGCTGAAGGAACTGAGGTATTTGACAGTTATCTTCAATTTTGTGAAAACTTGTGATTCAGATGACAAAGTAGACTTTGCTGCTTGGCACCAATACTTACAACCAGGACTAATGAGTAGAACCATGAGAAGGGATATTTTTGGCTCCAAATTAGCAAGAACTTTCTAATAGCATTCTGCCAGATATAATTGCCTGGGAACAGAGGCAGTGGAGCTCACAGCAACCCCAAGCCACGGGGGATAATTACTTGCAGGCATACTTTATAGAAAGTTTGAGCCTTGGGTAGGTAGTTTGGCAGACAGAGGTGTTTAAGGACATTTCAATTTGTGAGATTTTTAAGAGTCTTTGACTCTAGTATATTGTATGTGATGACGGTCTTATGATTATCCAATTGCAGAATGATATAGAAAGAATCACCTTTTAAAAATTTAATCTCCACCCAGATTTAAAGAGCTTGGCTGCTAATATTGGTGCATTGTTGTGGAGAGCTCTACCATATAAAATAAGTATACCTTGGTCTAATAATCAGGACTTAAAAACTTGCAGTGGTAGCATTTCTTCTTGAAATGTCACAAGTAATCAGGTTTTTTGAATATCTTTCACACTCAGACCATCTTTTCTCTTTTCTGACCTAAACCAATCGGAATAAATATGTCAAGCTACTGTTAATCTCAAGAAATAATGATTGAGGGATGACGAATATTAATTATCTGAGCAATGCCTGCCATAACTGATGAGAAGAAGGCTTAGGTTTATGGATCTGTGTTTATGTGTCTATTGTATATGAAACCAGAACATTCTAAAATATACTTTCGGAATTCTTGATTGAATGAACAAAAACAAAACAGAACTATTTGAACCAAAACCAAAGCATTATTTGTCATTTCTATTTGTACTCATAGCAGACACAGTAACACTTTTTAATACTGAATTTGGCCCGACTGTAACCTCTTGACACATACTGACATTTTTGTCATTGCTGAGTTAGGGAACTTTCTACCATTTGTTGAGGACTGTTTGAATTCCAGGCATCTGATAGCTCACCGTAAGTGTAACTAATTTGCTTACAAGTTACATTTGAAATCTTTCTCCCATTTTGGGCCCAGACTTGTACCTTAGGTGTGAAGAAGCATCATAAGAAGCCCTTAATTGATCCTGGAGGAGGACTGCTATTATTTCTATGACTGTTCGGTCATGTTTGCATGTATTTACTTCATCCTAATGATATTTCCTCCAAACTGTTGGTACTCTAGCTTTAAAATCATGACATGAAGATTTATGGTTCTGTGTGTGTAATGAGAAACAATATGACTACTTTTTATTAGTTTCTTCACAACCTAAAAAAGTTGTGTGTGTATAAATGTGTTTGATACCAATATGAGATTTTTTTGTCTCCTTCAGAGAGATACCATTTAATGGTAGTATTCGTAGACATCAGTTCTGTGTAGTATGAAGGGTTGGGTTAAGTATAATGTTAGCCATTTTCTTCCTATTCTGATTTTATTCCCTGTTATTCATTAATAGAAGGGATTGATTTCAGTTTAGTTCCATTTCCTTACTTCCTAATGGAAATGTTCAAGATAAATACATTGGCCCAAAATGAAAGGCTGATTGGAAATGGATATGGAGAATCTGTACAATGGATATAATTGAAAACTGCCAGTATTATTATTACTATAACAAAGGTAGATCAAATTTTTCATTGATGGGCAGTTATGTATTTTCTTACTACCTAACAAACAATTCTGATTTAATGGCATGATATTATTTTGCAGTCAACTGAATTAATGATCTTCCCTTTCCAAATAATTTCCTAGATTTTTGAAATCGGAATCCTCATTATTTTAGTTATTCCAGCATGAAACTTAAATGGAACCTGTTTTCTCTTAAAATGATCTCCTGTATCTGTCCTGTTCATTGCATCTCCTCTTACCATCATTTTCAACATAGTCTGTTAAAATAGTTTCCTAATTACTTGCTGTATTTTTTTCCCCGCTCATTATTATTCGTCTTACATACCGTTTCCATTTTCATCTTGTTAATCTTATGTTGCAGACCCACAATGTCTTCTTATTCCCTCAAGGATCCAGGGCAGACTCTTCACTCTGACTTTCAAAGGTCTCTCTGATTTACATGCGGAACTTTGTGCGAAACTACTCTCTCATCTTAGAAAGGCTGATCTGTCCTTGTGCCAACCTGCCACTGCTTATGCTTAGACATGCTTATGGTTATAGAGCGACAACCTCCTGCTTAATCTACGCAGTCCTTCAGGGCTCATCTCAGTCATTACCTTGCCTGATGAAACCTTTTACACGATTAGAAGTGTTCATTGAAAGTAAGATTAGTGCAAATTATTAGCATGCTATGGCTGTTAATGCATCAAGGTCTTGGACCCTGTTAGAAATACAGTGTTTGCAGAGGGAAAAAAAGGGTTAATTTCGTGGTGGGTATGTCATACCTGGAACACTGTGTTGAATTCTGGTTGCATTCGTTTGTGAGGATTGGATTTACGTGGGAGTTTGTTCAGATAATCATGATCAGCGTTTGCAGGAACATGAAAGTCTGTGGTTTGATAGGTTTACCGTGGGTTATTTTCTTTAAGAGTAGATGAGTAATCCACCATTGTGAGGAGTTTCATATAATAGGAGCTAGAATTCATATTTAGACCTCAAGTTATAGAACCAAGACCAAAGAGAGAAACATAGAGGAAGACATTTCCATTTGAAAGGATAGGATATAACTATCCAACAATATAACTATCCAAGGATTTCCTTGGGAGGTTCTTTGTCACCAGAACCTCCCAAGGTTGGGTAGGGACACTACCTAAACGAAGTATCACTGGGAAGTTGCCGAATTTAAAAGTTCTTTTCACCAAGGTTTCACGAGCTTATGATTAGAGCTAAAATTAAACTCCCTCTTCTTGATCTCTTAGAATCCTTTTTGTGCATCCTGTGTGTTTTGACACTTGATTAGATTTAATAGTAATCTTCTTCCTATGATATCTTTTATTTTCTAGTTGAAATGTATATATTGTGTTAACTCTTCAGCCGAATTATAAATACTTGAGACGAGATGGCTCTCCCTCTCTCTCCACTTTCATTACAGTATATACACTTTCATTTAGTAAGCATAAATGAAGCTCTGATTCAAGGAATTTTGAAGTAGGAAGAATATATATATATATACACACACACTTTCGTAAAGATACACACTTTCATATATATATATAGTTTCATATTCTGCCTATTTCAATGTTCTCTGCATTTCAGCTATGTTTATACTTACTAAACCAAATGGGTGACTGATCAAATAGAAAAATCATAAATTAATCTTTTGATGGATCAGTGGCTCACTGGGACCATGTTTAGAGATCACCTTGAAACATGCATTGTTTAAAATTCCCTTTGTATGTGTGCTTAATCTAGATGGATAAAACCTTGGAATTTGGGAGAAAGCCCACTGCGGTATCTCAATTAGGACTTTTGTTGATGGGCTTTATAACTTTCAATAAGTCATTTAATTTATTTAGGTCTCAATTTTCTCATTCTTATGGTGAAAAGTTTCATCTCAGTAGTTTCCTAATTTCAGTCATTCTTTCCAACTCTATCTATTATGATGCAGTCAAGTTTTATTTATGATTGTTTTGCTACCTTTATATTCAGGGCTAACTATTCCTGTTTTTGTCAAGATTTTTCATTTTCTGATTCAGAACTAGACAAGCCTAACCAATGGAAAGAGAATACGCAAAATTCTGTTTCTTAAGCAAGTTAATTACTAAGGGATCTAATTGCAGAATTGACTTATCAAAATGTAGGTATGTAACCATCCTCCCAAGCAGAAGAACCACATGTGTGCAAGGTAAATTGTACCCATTCTTAACTCTATAATTTTTCACAAACTGAGGAATTTGACTTACAAAAACGTGTCCTGTGTTTGTCTTTTGTTTTCTTTTGGAGGTGAATAATTTCTGTAATGCAGTAAAGGATAGAGTATCTTTGCCGAAGTCTCCTGTATTCTTCTTGAGCTACTACCTGAAAAAAGCACATCACTGCGGTCCTCCAGAGAGCAGAGAGCACGTCATAAATGAGTCCCTTTGCCCTCAACATGGAAATTTACACTTAGAATTCAAGAAGCAAATTATTCAAATTTATGTACCTACAAATAGCTCCTCTGAGAGATGATGTAAATAGGAAATTACCTTTCTAAGAGCTCTGATTGGAATAACAGCAAAACAATGATCCAGTCACTAATAGGCTTTGTTGGAGAATGTGAGACATCTGACCTTTATGAGTCCTCCTGTGAGAAAACAGTAGGAGGAATTCTTGATGATTCGGGGGAGTTTAGGACTCCACTCCCAAGAGTAACCTGATAGAAAAGGCCCACATTTAATGAGTGGACTCGTAGCCTTCTTTGCGTCTGTGTTCAGCTCTCAGTTACACCACGGACGTGGCTGCTGAGATAATCCAAAGGTCGTATTGCAACACCCTTTAATATCTCCCAGGAGTTCCATATGTATTTGACTGGAATATCTGTAATGTTTTCGGTTTCATTCTACAAATGTTGTTTGGAATCTCCATTGGTTTATTTTGTGTGTTGATGTAGCCTTGGCTGGGTCTTCATTGTGGTGCCTCAATTCTTCACTGGCCCTTAGTGGCTCCATGTTTCTCTTTCCCTAATAATGGTTTCAGTCCTTGATCAATACCCCTTTCGGTCTTCACCTACGATACGAACTTCTACTTTAAAGAAAAAAAATAGAAGTTGCTGGACTCGCGCTCACTCACCCCTCCATCTTCCCTCCAGAGCTGCCTGTGGCATCATCCTTTCTCTTCCCCTTGGCTCCTGACCCAGAGGAAGAGGGACGTCCTTTTCCCAGTCCCGGATTCCATCCCCCACCCCCTTCTGAGACGCACCCCATCACCACACTCTGCTTGCCCATGCTTCATATCTTCTCTTCTTTGGCTCCTTTTTCTAAGGGCTTAAAACTACGCCGAAGCGTCGCCTACCTGAAAAAATGCAGTTTGTTTGTTTGTTTGTTTGGCTGCACTGCATGGCATATGGGATCTTAGTTCCCCGACCAGGGATTGAACCCGCATCCCCAGCATTGGAAGCACGGAGTCTTAATTGCTGGACCGCCAGGGAAGTCCCAAATGCACATTTTTTGTATTCCTATTTCATCAAATTTGTTTTTTCCTCTGTGTTCATTGTCACATTTCTTAAACTGACAGCCCACAATTTCAGCTCTAATTCACAATTTTTTCCTTTTCTTTACTTGAATTTCTTTGAATTGAAAAAGCCAGACATTATTGTTGTAACAAAGGAAACAGTAGAACCACTTAATTCTCCTATTAGTATTGACTCCTGCCACCATTCTGTTTTTTGATGAAGATATTTATTTTATTCCTTTTAAGCAAATCTGCAAAATTTCTTCGGAGTCCTTACTTTACTTGACAAGGACAAATGATTGTCTTCTGCGTCCTGAAGTGATCTCTTACCCTCAACCCCTCTGCCCTGATTTGCCTTCCAACTTTGCATCTGCCTCTCCTGCTACCCCTGATTAGACACCTTCCTAGCTATTCTTTTTTGTCTGTCCAGAAATAGTGGGTTTTGCCACATATTCATATCCTGGATGTTGCTAGATGTTCATCTTGGTCCTTTTAGCTTCTTACTTATCGCTCTTCCCCTGAGTAATTTCTCCCTGTGTCTGTGGTTACACACACATCCTTATCTCCAGGTGTAACTAGTCTTGTGAGTTCCAGGGCACTATTTGTAACTTCCTACTGGACCTCAGAGTTAATATATCAAACCAGCTCTGCCATCAGCCTTCCTCAGCTCTCCACCCAGCCTTTCATGAGAAACGGCTGAAACATCTTCCATTCTGTCCCGGACGCTCACCTGGGTCATCTCATCAGTTACTCATTCTGTTGATTCTTGCTCAGAAATGACTCTTGCATCCGGCTATTTCTCTGCATCTCAACGGGTGTGGTCCTTGTTGGGTTCTAATCATTTCACCTTGAAGCTGTTGTTGCAGGGACTTCCCCAGACTCCTGCATTCCATCCTGTCCTCTGTAGTTCATCTTCTATAACAGCGGCTCTCAAACTTTGGTCTCAGGACCGCTTTCCAATCTGAAGCATCTTTAAGGACACAGTGAGCTTTAGTTTATGTGGGAGTTATCTATTGATGTTGCCTTGTTATAAATTGAAACAGAAATTTAAAAAAATATTTATAAATTACCTAAAATATACTCATTGCAGATTAACATGAATAACTTATTTTTATGAAAATTAACTATATTTTCAAAAATAAAAAAATAGTGCGGAGAGTGGCATTGTCTTACAATGTTCCTATCTGTTCAGTGGCTGGCATAATGGAAAGCAGCTGAATTCTCATAGCTGCTCCTGGATTCCGTTTGTCGTGATATACTGTTTTGGTTGAATTAGGTGAAGAAAATATGACCTCATGCCGACATATAATTGGAAAAGGGAAGAGTATTTCAATAGCCTTTCTATAATTATGAATATTCCTTCTTAATGCCATGCCAAAATTGGACAAGTGATAGTTCCTTAAAAGTTAGTTGTGATGTAAAATCTGAAATCAGATCAGTGAACATTTTGATCTCTGTTGTATTAAAATTTGCTGGTCTTTCATTTTGAATGGCTTTTTTTTTTTTTTTGCCCAAACATGAATTTATAACATGCATTGATCATTTGGAAAATATTGGTTTGCTGGGTTTTACAGATCTTCCAAATGTTGACAGGTTTCATTATACAGTATCAAATAATCACATCCATTTACTATTACTTTTGATCTCACTGGAAAGTCTGTTGGTATCAGCAGACCGGCAGCAAATACCCTCATTAGTTTTTCTTGAACTTACAGTCTTTCTTCTTTCACTTGTGAAAACTTTTTTTGCCAAATATCCAAGTCTGAATCACCATAGGTTTCCCATGGTCTTCCATGAAAACAGTGTTGCATGAAAAGTCTCTTGTTCACTAGCAAGTCGAACAGTCATCCAAGTGCTGTTCTTTGGAACAATTCTCGTAGTTCAGTTTTCTGTGCAGCAGAAGTGCTGTCTGGATACTTGCCATTTTTTTCATGCAGAATATTAAAATAGTATGGATTTAAATTGCAAAGTTTAATAAATTTAATATTTTTTACTGCTTCTTTAAGAACATTACATGGGAACACCATCTTTCACATCTTTTATTTATTTCTTACTGCTGGTGTCTAGTGGTTAAGGACACAAACACTCTTGCTACGTACAACTATTAGTTTCCTGAGTTGTGCACTGGCGGTCTTATCCACCGTTGCTTGTGCAGCATCAGTGCAAACGTCTGCAGCGTGAAACAAAGTAAATGTTGTTTTGAGGAGGATGATGATGATGATGATGGAGATGAAGAGAATAGTCTGACTTTCTGGACGCTCAGAAAAGGTCTCGGGCACCTTCAGGTGTCTGTGGACCACTCTTTGAGAACTGCTGTTTTCTAGTGTCAGCAGATTTGAGATGCTTATTGTATATCCAACCATGTATTTCTCTTTTCTTTTTTTTTTTTTATTGGAGTATAGTTGCTTTACACTGCTGTGTCAGTTTCTGCCGTACAGCAAAGTGAATCAGCTATATGTGTACATATATGCCCTCTTTTTTAGATTTCCTTCCCATTGAGGTCACCACAGATCACTGAGCAGAGTTCCCTGTGCTCTACAGCAGGTTCTCATTAGTTATCTATTTTAATAGGTAGTAGTGTATATGTGTCAATCCCAATCTCCCAATCTGTCCCAACACCCCCTTTCCTCCCTTGGTACCCACACATCTGTTTTCTATGTCTGTTACTCTATTTCTGCTTTGCAAAGAGGTTCATCTGTACGGTTTTTCAAGATCCCGCATATGTGCATTAATAGATGATATTTGTTTTTCGCTTTCTGACTTCTTCACTCTGTATGTCAGTCTCTAGGTCCATCCACATCTCCACAAATGACCCAATTTCCTTCTTTGTATGGCTGTATATATGTGCCACACCTTCTTTTCCTGCCATGGTGTGCTTCTCAATGTCTCTCTGTTAGTCATCTGCTGTGTTCGCTGTGACCACCTCCTGGAATCTGCCCTCCGCCTTCCCTCTCCACCTGTTACCTGCTTCCTTATCCTTCCAGCCCAGCTCAGGAGTCACCTAGTCTATTAAATCCCTACTCTAGACACAATTAAATGATAGAGAAATAAAATTAACATTGACAATTTTTTTTTTTTTTTTTGTGGTACACGGGCATCTCACTGCCGTGGCCTCTCCTGTTGCGGAGCATAGGCTCCAGACGCGCAGGCTCAGCGGCCATGGCTCACGGGCCCAGCCGCTCCGCGGCACGTGGGATCCTCCCGGACCGGGGCACGAACCCATGCACTCTGCATCGGCAGGCAGACTCTCAACCACTGCGCCACCAGGGAAGCCCTGCTCTGGCCTCTCTTTACTGAATATCTTGTTTTTGAGTTTTGTTTGTAGTAGCAAGGAAAACACTCCCTTTTACTAGCTCGGTGCTATAAATTTCGAAGGAGCAGTAGGAATAGGGTGTTGATTTGGAAAAGAAGATGCGTGAATGTACGTTACGTGTATGTGTAAGAAATCAGGATATTCTACATATTTGTGGATCAAATCACATACTGAAAACTTCAACAGGTTTGGATCAGCTGTTTTCTGACTAGGGATCTTCTTTTTTTTGAAATTAATTTATTTTTATGTATTTATGTTTGACTGCATTGGGTCTTCATTGCTGCGCACAGGCTTTCTCTAGTTGCGGCCAGCAGGGGCTACTCTGTTGCGGTGCGCCGGCTTCTCATTGCGGTGGCTTCTCGTTGCAGAGCAGGGCTCTAGGCGCGCGGGCTTCAATAGTTGTGGCACGAGGGCTCAGTAGTTGTGGCTCGTGGGCTCTAGAGCGCAGGCTCAGTAGCTGTGGCTCACGGACTTAGTTGCTCCACGGCACGTGGGATCTTCCCGGACCAGGGCTCGAACCTGTGTCCCCTGCATTGGCAGGTGGATTCTTAACCAGTGCGCCACCAGGGAAGCCCTAGGGGTCTTCTTAATTGTAACCAGTTTCTGTTCCTTTGCCGATGACCCAAGATAGGGTACCGTGCACTGATTGATGTGTAACACCAAGTATTAGGTGTGTTCTAAGCTCTTACGTAAATCACCTAATTTGATTCTGAAAACATGGCTTTTATGAAAAAGAGTGATTTTCCAGGATTATCAGCACTGTTTACAAGACAGCTAATTGAGGCGCAGGGGTTAGGTGTCCAGGGCCACGCTGCTAGTAAAGCAGGATTCACACCCAGGCGGCATGGCTTTCAGAGCCAGGATGCTGTCACTAGTGGTGCCTCTCATGTCAAGGGCTACATATTTCTTTTTTTTAGATGAGAAGGGGATCTTGCCTTTAATATATGGTTTAGAAAGGCTCAGAATGATATGGTGACACTCTCAAAATCATCATAAACCATACAGAAAAAGTATCTGTAACAACGATGTACAGTGCAAAGAATCATCTCTAGGGCGCTTACGGTGCCTCATGCCACGTAAACGCTATGTAAGAAGTTGCCAGCACACTGCAGACTCAAGTTTGGCTTTTTGGAACTTTCTGGAAGTTTTTTTCTCCTCACGTGTTTTCCACCTGAGGTTGGTTGAATCCTGGTTGCAGATATGGCCGGATGACTGTACTACAGTCAGTTCTCCCATCTTTGTTATGCATTTTCGTGTCTTAACAGTGTCTCTTGATGAACTGAAGTGCTTATTTTTTTCTTTTGAAGTATAGTTGATTTACAGTGTTGCGTTACTATCAGGGGTACACCAGAGTGATTCAGTTATACGTGTACGTGTATCCACTGTTAGATTCTTTTCCCATGTAGGTCATTACAGAGTATTGAGTAGAGTTCCCTGTGCTATACGGTTATCTGTTTTGTATATAGGAGTGTATATCTGTTAATTCCAAACTCCTAATTTAAAGTGCTTCTTTTTAATGAAGTCCGATTTATTAATTTTTATTAATGCTTTTGTGTTTTATTTAAGAAATCTTTCTCTGACGCAGGTCACGAAGTAGTCTGTTTTGGTTATTTTCCTAGAGGCTGTCGCTGTTTCGTGTTTCACATTTAGCTCTGTAGCCCACTTCAGCTCATCGTTTGTGTATGATGGGATAGGCACATCCGGTGAGGGCAGCACATTTATGCAAAAGGCTCTCCTTACTTTGCTAACTGGCAAGTGTACATTCACTCTAGGTCGGTTATCGCTTCTCTTTCCTGTCCCACTGGTCCGGGACTGCTCACCTCGTGCAGTGACACACCCCCCATCAAGGGAGTGGAAAGCCTCACATCCCCTGCTTGGTTCTCCTTCCGTGTCACCTTGGCCATCCTGGGCTCGTAGCCTTTCCCTGTGAAGTTTAGAATCAGCATATCCATCTTCACACAGGTAGATACAAAAGCTTGGGGTGGTCCCTAACATGGTATGGACTCGATTTTGTTTCTAATTTTTAGTCGAACATGAAATAAAAAGGTAAACAGAGAAACGTACGTGGGAAAATAGGCAAAGCAAATGAACTGGGAGTGGAGATATTTATCTTCAAGTTGTGATAACCACCTTTTCCTAAATGTGGCTGGATCATGGGTATTTGAAACCGCATCAGATGCAAACCTTAGCACTGAACAGTGCACGTTCAGGACTGGTACCTGGGGGCTTTCGGATTCCTGTCCGGTGGCAATCACTCCATGAGTCCAGGGTTGAGCTCCAGGAGGGCAGGTGCTTTTGCATGTTGTTTTTTGAGCACGTTTCCAAGGCTGGAGGAAAACGCCTGGCTGCAGTTGGCTAACTCAATATGTGTTGAATGCTACCCGTGCAGAATACGAAGAATGGTAGTTCTATTTAAGTGTGGGTTCTGTGAGGGAGAAATAGATTCAACTCTTGAAACATTTACACTCACAGAACATTTCCCCCCAAAGGTGTTAACAAATATAGACAATGATAGGCCGTAATGGATATTCGTCATGATTAGTGAATCATTTGGCAACAGTATTGGATACTGTATCATAATACCTTTAAAACGTAAGTTTCAAAATCAGTCACATTGATGTATTTTTGGTTACCTTTAAGGTTCGGAATTGTTTTCAAATGCAATTCAGTATATGTCATTTTGTATCTTCTGGGTGCTCTGTGATAGCTTAGTTCTTGGCAGGTAAACAAGAAGATTGTTCTGGATTGTTAGAGTGAAACTTTCAAGGAGGACAGGACATCTGTCTGACTGTTTCCCACCAGGCGTATGATCCTGCCTGTATTCCCCACCTTCTCCCTTTCAGAGAAGGCACTCCCCACCTCCATCCAGGACTCATTATGTCTCCCATGTCTTAGATTTCATTGACTCTGGGTTTTGTTTTGGGGGGGAGGGGTTCTGAAATGGGAATTAATATTTCCAAGTTTTTCCACTCAACTGCATCTTTTATCTCCTTAGATTTTACAACACAGACTAATGGAAAGAAAAATTCCCCCATGTTTCTGAAACCCACACTTGCTTCTAGTCAGTTTTTCTCCTTTGCTGGAGTCAGTATAGTCCAAGTCTTCTTTTGGGGGTGGTAACAAAGAGTAGGTTTATTTTATTAATTTTTGAAGCCCAAGTATTTAGGAACTATACCCAGTGATATTTTGTCTTGCTAGTGTTCACTTTTTTTATCTCTTCATGGGCCAGATTTTCCTTAGAAGAAAGCCAGGACGTTAAACTTGGTTTTCGAATATTAGCTAGGGAAATAGTTCAAATAATCAGCCATTTGGTTTAAAAAAAAAAAAAACAAAAGCAAACTAGTAATTTGACTGATTTTTTTTCTGTCTTAAATTGAGTAATAACTCAGTCACAATATTTTGTTATGTATAAATACCGTGTGGATTTTCTTTTGGGGCGAGTTGTCACTGGATATTGTTTTTTTTTTTTTTAATTTAAAATATTTTTATTGTGGCAAGAACACTTAACATGAGATCTACTCCTTTTCACAGATTTTGTGTCCAATACAGTGTGGTTGACATTGGGTACAACGTTGTACAGTAGATTTCCAGAACTTACTCATCTTACTTAAGTGAAATTTTACACCTGTTGATGACCAACTCCAGTTCCCTCCTCACTCCCACCAACCCCCATTTTTTCCTTTGTCTCTATGAGTGTGACTGTTTTAGGCTCCTCATATAAGTGGAATCCTGAAGTATTTGTGCTTCTGAAACTGGCTTATCTCCCTTAGCATCCTGTCCTCCAGGCCCATCTGTGTTGTTGCATGTGGCAGGATTTCCTTTTTTAGGGCTGAGTAATATTCCATTGTGTGTATGCATGGACTGCTTTTAAAACTGCATTCATCTGTCAATAGACATTAGGTTGTTTCCACACAGTGTCTATTGTGCAGAGTGTGGCAGGGACCCTGAGCTGCAGATGCGGGGACGAGCTGGGGTAGAGTTTTATTTTTTATTGTTTTAATAAATTTATTTATTTTTATGTATTTATTTTTGGCTGCATTGGGTCTTTGTTGCTGCATGTGGGCTTTCTCTAGTTGCGGCGAGTGGGGGCTACTCTTCATTGCAGTGCGCGGGATTCTCATTGAGGTGGCTTCTTGTTGCGGAGCATGGGCTCTAGGTGCACGGGCTTCAGTAGTTGTGGCATGTGGGCTAAGTAGTTGTGGCTTGTGGGCTCTAGAGTGCAGGCTCAGCAGTTGTGGCGCACAGGCTTAGTTGCTCCGCGGTATGTGGGATCTTCACGGACCAGAGCTCGAACCCGTGTCCCCTGCATTGGCAGGCAGTTTCTCAACCACTGTGCCACCAGGGAAGTCCCCCGGAGCTGGGGTTTAGAGCTCAACACTGTGCACTAAGGTGGTGGGAGGGGCCATGGCCAGTTCTCCTGGTTCCAGCCCCGACTTGGATCTCTGTGGTCCCCACGGGATTGGTATCCACCGGCCCCATCAGTGTCTGGAGGCAGGCGAGCTAGAAGCCCATCCCGGGGGTGGCACCCCAATAAGCTGGGGTGCTGGTTCCACTCTTTCCCTGTTCTCTCTGGTCTGTGTTGTGGTGGGCGGTGCCTGGGGGGTGGGGATTGTGGGGATACAGTGTCTCCCCTTTTCCTACCGGGGCCATTGAGGCTGGTTGGGTGGAGAAGCCTGTCTGTTAGTTTCTGGATTTCTCACAGAGGGGATGGATCCGTGCCTTGCTGTTGAGATGGTGTATCCATGGCGGCAGGAGAGTCCAGGATTTCCTGTTCCATCTCCTGAAGTCCCTCCAATCAAATTCTTCATTCCATCTCCCACCCTACATCTTACCATCCCATCCAGTGTGGCTCCTGTCTCTCCCTCAGCTGGAAAGCAGCTCTCCCTTTTGCTCAATCCTGTGAAGAGTCTTTAGTCCTCAACTTATTAACCTCTCAGCAGCTTTGGTCCTGTGAACCAACCCTTCCATCAAATATTTTTTTTCCTGGAATTCTGTTGACGCCACACTTGTGGGTTTTCTCTGTTGATGGAAAAAAATGCACAACCAGAAGTTGAGAATTATGCTTTATTTGGCGGACAAAACTGAGGACTTAAGCCCAGGATGCAGCCTCTCAGAATAGCTCGGAGGGACTGTTCCAAAGAGGTAAGGGGAGAGCCAGAACACGGAGGAGTTTTTGCAACAAAGACCAAGTAATCGGAACATCAAAAGTTTACCACTAATTAACGAAAGCCAGACATCTCAACGTAATGAATTTAGCAATTTTCTATGTATGGGAAGATGCAAGAGTCCGGGCTCACTGAAACTCTTCCTTGGACGTGCACCTCGGCTGCCGGGGACCAGCGTTCTCATCCTGAGTCCCCTCAGGGGGCACCGCCGGGGGTGGCTGCCATGTGCTGGCTTCATGGCTGCAGCATCCTTTGTTTACTGATACGGCGGCAACATTCTTTGCCCACACCTCCTTCTTCTTGGGCAGCTTATCCTTTGCCTTAATTGTCGGCTTATCTTCCTACATCTACTCATTACATGTTGGGGCTCCTGGTGTTTCAATTCCATGTCCTTTTTGTCACTGTAAACTTTTTTTTTTTCTAACTAGTGATTTGTCTAATCATTAAAATCGTCCAAGGAGGGCTTCCCTGGTGGCGCAGTGGTTGAGAGTCCGCCTGCCGATGCAGGGGACACGGGTTCGTGCCCCGGTCCGGGAGGATCCCACGTGCCGCGGAGCGGGCTCGCTAAGCCTGTGCGTCCGGAGCCTGTGCTCTGCAATGGGAGAAGCCACAACAGTGAGAGGCCCGCGTACCGCAAAAAAAAAAAAAAAAAAAAAAAAAAATCATCCAAGGAGCTTTTAAATCCTGATGCCTGGGTCTCATCCCGCACTAACTCAATGTGAAGGTGGGACGTGCGACTTCGCATCTGTAGTCTGCAGAGCTCCTCCAGGGGGCTCAGTGCACAATCGAAGCTGAGAATCGCTGGACACGTTCATCAGAACCTGCAGCTTTCAATACCACCTTTATGTGAGAATCACCCGTATGTGTGTTGGACTCTTGAATACCTCACTAGCCCATGCACTGTGCATGGCGTGTTGTGAACGCCAAGAGCTTTCTTAAATGAAACCTTAAACGACTGAAGTAGAAGAGAAGTGCAGCAGATTGTAGTGGCGTGGCTGGTGAAGCTTTGGTTGTTCTTTAAGGGATCTTATTGTTTCATGTCCTAAGTTGAGTTTTCTCAGGGACAGACTCTGAGATGGAGATTGACCTGCAGAATGAGATTGTTTGGGGAACAAGACCTCTTGGGGCTGAGAAAGGCAGATTCAAACACAGGAGCAAGGCAGTTGCAACTGAGGCTTCAGTTGATGCCCCAGGAGCTCGAGGCTGGGATGGCCTCGGTTAGTAGAGAGGGACTTGGGGCTTGGTGTCCTCACAGAGAGTCTTCAGACACGGTTCACCTTCAGCTGAAGGCTGTTCCTGAAGAGACTGAGCTCAGAGCCTTAAGCAGCCACATTTCTGGCAGCCTCCGTGGTGCTGGGAGATCTGGGGGGAAGCAGCACCCCAGGGTCCCTCACAGGGGTATCTGGATTGGCACCTGCACGGATCTTAGAGTTCACCTCATTTAGACCTTCATTTAAACGTGAGTACACGGAGGCTCAGCGAGGGTAAGGGATTTGCCAGTGTCACGTGGCAATCTCGCAGTCTGTCTGGCACTAGTACAGTGTCCACTCTTAAGGTAAGAGCGTCTTCAGTGATACCCGTACTTAACTTTATTATGTGACTGTGGAGCTTATCTTATTACCACATCTCTTAGGCCAGAAGGGAAGTATTTTACACTTATGCCATGTGCGGAAAACTGACAGAAGATAAGTCCTGTTCCAGTTGTAATTTGTCTCAGAGTCAGAGGTATTATTGCAACACTATGGATTCTGATTTGCTGGACTGGATGGAATACCATTTCTGTGTAGTATGGAAAATAATTGCACAGTAAACATTTTGTTTGGGTTGAGGTTTAAGTTTAATTCCTTGTACCACGAGGCTTGTATCAAAAGGACCACAGTCTTTGATGAGTTTCGGAAATCCCTAGTGTCCAATATATAGCATCTCTAAATAGATGTTTCTACTTCATGAAAAATATTTTTTTCTATGAGCCATGGGTAATGTAATTGCGTAATTGAAGACAGACAAGTTTGTCAAATGTTTCCATGGGATTTAACAGTTCCTTAAGCCCAACTGGAGTGACAAAATGGTTGTTGAGGAACACTGTTTGTAATTATAATTCTTGGACAATTATAACACAACAGACTTTGCTGCACATACACTCATAAACACATTCTTTTCAAATAATATAAAACTAATTAAAGTCAACTAGTCAGTCAAAGGTATCACTCCCTGTATTCATAAACCTTCCGTTCACAATTTGGGAAAACCGAATGGAAAATAAATACCGAAGCTGTTAAGAGAGGTGATAATAGGGCTTCCCTGGTGGCGCAGTGGTTGAGAGTCCGCCTGCCAATGCAGGGGATACGGGTTCGTGCCCCGGTCTGGGAGGATCCCACATGCCGCGGAGCGGCTGGGCCCGTGAGCCATGGCCGCTGGGCCTGCGCGTCCGGAGCCTGTGCTCCGCAACGGGAGAGGCCACGACGGTGAGAGGCCCGCGTATCGCAAAAAAAAAAAAAAAAAGAGAGGTGATAATAAATTATACTATAGTAAGGCGAATACAAAACAAATAAAAGTACAATAACCCTACAATTATCTGGATTCTTAAATAACTACTGACCTGATTTATTACCTGACTCTAGGAAGTGTTTGTCTGTCTTTGTCTGTCTATCTGATTGTCTAATTAAAAATTCTTCCATGTAGATAAAAATGGGAACTAACCTCTTAGTAAGAGGATATGTACAGACTTGTAGCAGTGGGTTTTCATAAGCCCCAGACTTCACGTATGATCAAAAGGTCAGTTTTACCTGACTGTATAGAGAGTTTACCTCCAGTTACAGCTGTGGATTTTGGAATAAGGAAGTGTGAGTGCCTCTCTGAATCTTTTAGCGTCCTTCTTGTTCTTTCTCTTAACTTTACTTTTTCAGAGAATTTTTAGGTTCACAGCACAATAGAGAGTATGGTACAGAGATTTCCCGTGTACCCTCTGCCCCTACAATGGCCTAGTCTCCCTCATTATCAACATCCCCACCAGATGGTACATTTGTTACCGTTGATGAATCTACGTCGTGATCACTCAAGGTCCATAGTTTCCACGAGGATTCACTCTTGGTGGTGAGCGTTCTGTGGACTTGGGCAAATGACAGTGACTTGTGTCCATCATTATTGGGTCATACTGAGTACTTTCACTGCACTAAAAGTCCTCTGTGCTCTGCCCACTCATCTCTCCTCCAAACTTCCAACCCCTGGGCAACTGCTGGTCTTTGTACTGTCTCTAGTTTTGCCTTTTCCAGAATGGTATATAGTTGGAACTATACAGCCTTTTCAGATTGGCTTCTTAGAAATATGCATGTCAGTTTCCTCCTTTTATTTTCATGCCTTGACAGTTCATTTCTTTTTAGCGCTGAATAACGTTCACTGTCTGGATGTTCCCCAGTTTATTTATCCATTCACCCACTGAAGGACGTGTTGGTAGCTTCCAGGTTCGGCAGTTATGAGTAAAGCTGCTGTAAGCCTCGTGTGCAGGTTTTTGTGTGGACGTAAGTTTTCATTCCCTTTGGGTATATACCAAGGAGTGCTATTACTGGATCGTATAGTACGAGTATGTTTCATTTTATAAACACCCACCAAAATGTCTTCCAAAGTGGCTGCACCGTTTTGCTTTCTCACCAGCAAAGAATACGAGCGTCTGCTGGCTCCACATCCTTGATGTTGTCAGTGTTCCGGAGTTTGGCCACTGCGGTCGGTGTGTAGCGGTACCTCATTGTTGTTTTCATTCGCATTTCCTTGGTGGTACATGGTGTGGAGCATCTTTTCATATGTTATTTGCCACCTTGCTCATCTTTGATGAGGTGTTTATTATTATTTGTCCCCCCTCTTCTTTTTTGTTCCTCAAATGAACTTTTTAAAACAATTACAACAGGGACTTCCCTGGTGGTGCAGTGGTTAAGAATCCGCCTGCCAGTGCAGGGGACACGGGTTTGATTCCTGGTCCGGAAAGATCCCACATGCCACGGAGCAACTAATCCCGTGTGCCGCAACTACTGAGCCTGCGCTCTAGAGCCCGTGAGCCACAACTAGTGAGCCCGCACACCTAGAGCCTGCGCTCCACAACAAGAGAAGCCTCCACAATGAGAAGCCTGTGCACCACACAGAAGAGAAGCCCCAGCTCGCCACAACTAGAGAGAGCCCGCGCGCAGCAACGAAGACCCAACGCAGCAAAAAATAAATAAATTAAAAAAAATCAGAACAGTTTTAAATTTATAGAAAAATTGTCAAAATAATATGGAGTTCCCAATATCCTGCATCTAGTTTCCCCTATTATTAACGTCTTACATTAGTTTAGCACATGTCTTACAACTCAAGACTCAGCCATAAAAAGAAACAAAATTGAGTTGTTTGTAGTGAGGTGGATGGACCTAGAGTCTGTCACACAGAGTGAAGTAAGTCAGAAAGAGAAAAACAAACACCGTATGCTAACACATATATATGGAATCTAAAAAACAACAACAACAAAAAATGGTTCTGAAGAACCTAGGGGCAGGACAGGAATAAAGATGCAGACGTAGAGAATGGACTTGAGGACACGGGGAGGGGGAAGGGTAAGCTGGGACGAAGTGAGAGAGTGGCATGGACATATACACACTACCAAATGTAAAATAGATAGCTAGTGGGAAGCAGCCGCATAGCACAGGGAGATCAGCTCGGTGCTTTGCGACCACCTAGAGGGGTGAGATAGGGAGGGTGGGAGGGAGGGAGATGCAAGAGGGAGGGGATACAGGGATATATGTGTACGTTTAGGTGATTCACTTTGTTATAAAGCAGAAACTAACACACCATTGTAAAGCAGTTTTACTCCAATAAAGATGTTAAAAAAAAGAACCAAGAGTGGTATATTGTTATTGACTATAGTCTATATTTCGATTGCTTAGTGTTTAGCTAATGTCCTTTTTCTGCTCTAGGACCCCAGTCAGGATACAAATGACATCCAGTCCTCACACCTCCTTAGGCTCCTTTTGGCTGTGACAGTTTCTCAGACTTTGTTTTTTGTGGCCATGGAAGCTTTGAGGAATCGTGGTCAGGTAGCTTGTAGAATGTCCCTCCGCTGGGATTTGTCTGATGTTTTTGTCAGGACTAGATTGAAGTTATGTGTTCTGGGAAGGAAGAACACTCATTTAGCAATGACAGTCCCATCACATCATATTAAACGTACACAGAGTCAACATGACTTATCACCTGGTTAGAGGTTAACGTTAATCACCTGGGTGAGGTTGCATTTGTCAGGTTTCTCCCCTGAACTTCCATCCCATGCTCTTTGGAAAGGTGTCACTGTGCACAGCTCACACCAAGCTGGGGGTGTGATGATCCAGCAGTTTGAGAGCAGAGGATCTATGCCAGTATTTGGAATTCTGCACGGGAGATTCGTCTGTGCTCTACCATTTAGTTATTTACCCAATCAGCCATTTTATTTACATCTTTATGGACTCATGCGTTCTTATTTTATACTTTGGATTATAAGCCAGTACAATTTTACTTTATTGCTCAAGTCATCCTAGATTTGGCCATAGGGAGCTCTTTCAGTTGGCTCCTGTGTCTTTTTGACAAAGTCCCATCAGCTTTAAAAAAAAAAAAATCTTCCCTTATCTCACTTTAGGTGAGGATAACAGCATTTGTTTCCACGAAGGAGGGTTTCTTAACCTGTGGGGCACATCCGGGAACCCTCAGCATTGCAAATTTGTGGCCATTTTCTAAGGGAAGCACATAGCTTTCATCATATTCTCAGCGGTATCTGTAGTGCTAAAAAAAGAGGTAAAGAATCACTGCCCTAGAGTAAAGAGGAGAAATAATACAACGTACATATTTCGCACGCCTTGCTCTTTCCTCCGTCCGCGTGCTTGCTTTAGTTCACAGCCAGCAGGCAGCTCCCTCCTTGAGGTGACCTGGCTAGCGCCCTGCCACACTCAGGTCTGCGAAGACCTGTGACCATGGTTGCTGCACTTATAACTGGAAAAACAAAACGGTCCTTTGACTCAGATTCCTGGTTTAAGGGAGGATGTGAAGCCAATATGCTCGCGCACACCGGCTTTGAAATGCAGCAGTGCTGTGTGGTCGCTAAAGGGTCATGGAAAATAAGTACACTCTGCAGTTAATGGAAAACTGAGCTTCCCTCTTTGGAAAGACATTTCTGGATTTTTCCTTTAGTGCTGGAAAACATTACATCATCCAGCTATACAGCCTGGTCCATTCCTTAGCATATTAGTCATGACATCAGTTCAAGTTTAGGTGAGTGAACAAAAGAGGCAGGCTGTAAAAAGGCTTTTGATATAAAAGACATTATTTTCTCTAGTCATTTGATGACTTTGCCTCAGTAGACTCAGTTATTGTCTTAAATTAATATCATATTTCCATGAAATCAGTCCTGTTGTGTAATAATATCATAATCCTTGATAGATTTACTGAAAGAAAACACAATGGCCTCATCAGATGGATAAAACATTGGACTGAGATTCAGAATGTGAAATCTCTAATAACGAAATAGACATTGAGCATGGAACCTAATTAAAATCATTTAACTCTTCTTATTCCTGGTTATTTTGTATAAATACTAGCCACTTTCCAAATTATAAGGTTATGTATAGTAAAGTGCAAACACAGGAAAATGTGCTGTATGCAAATTGTTTCAGCTCTCTTGAAGAAAGTGATGTAGCTATCTAGGCTTTTAAAACATATTTTAACGTGTGGAGATGACTTTAATGTTATTTTAGGATTGACCACGCTGAAAAAGAATGATTTCTATTTTTTTATTTAGGTAGGAAAAAAATCCCTGAATTCATCCATGTGAATATAAATTACATGAGATTTCACTTAAATTTTAAAATGTCTTTAAATTTCTAATATAAAGAAAGGTGAAGTGTTGATTAAAGACTCATATCAGGTTACCTGCAGCAGAGACACCAAAGTATGTATTGACACAATGGTCAAAAAAGAAAAGAAATTGTTAATTGTCTTTAGGTTGTCTGGTTCATTCTATTCCTTAGAAGACATGTACTTGTGAAGGATTTTATATCGAGACATAATAATAGCCGTCCTTAATTGATCCAATTCAAGTGTAGTTTGTAATCCATCAGTTCCGTTTTCCTCCCTTGGATGAGAAAACTTGTAGATGGGTTTGGACACTAATTTGCATCTTAATATCTAATTTTTCCACATAACCTCATTGTCTTGAGAATGAAATGGAAAATGAATGAATGGGAAAATCTCATTACTGGTCCCCAAATCCTGGAGAATGAAATGGAAAAATCTCATTACTGGTCCCCAAATCCTGCAGCTAGGATATGGGAGCTGATAAGGTCTTGAGAAACATATCTACTTAATCTCCTGCACCTTTGGGGGGTTTAACTAATTGGTTTTCATTTTTTTTCTCCAATGTTTTGGATTCTTTCTGAGAGCTACTTGAAAAGGTTGTCTGTATCAACTCACAGTAGTTTTAGATTTTTTCATACGCTTCTTCATATCTGTCACATTTCACCTGTAGTGGTTGTATCTTATCAGCACATTGTACGATAATTAACACAGAAAAGAATTGCCTGATAGGTCAGAGCTGGGATTTTAAAACAAAGCCAAGCACATGACATTGTTTGCTTCCTATAATGTCACTTATGAAATTGACACTTTTACTGTATCGGTACAGAATAGACAATGCTGGATGCTCCAAGTGTAGTTTTAACCTTCCCTGTGATTTTCATGGATATTATTTTTGGACTGGGAAAATGATTATATGATAAGACTTTACAGGTGGTAAATGAATCCAAACCAACAGTAAAGAACAACAGTTTCCACTGGCTTCCAAGGAAGCGTTTACGTGCTCCCAAGCAACTACCAGTTTAGTCAAGATTCATTGTTCAAAGTTGATTAAAGTAGAAGAAATGGCAGTTTTTCTCTTTTCGATAGTTGACAGCAAATTATGTGCATGTAAAAGAAAAGGAGCTGTATCTCGGAGCTCTGTATTTTCCCCTTTTAATTGGTCTGATATTTGAGGAACTGCCTTTACCAATCCCCGGTGTATTTTACTCCACGGAGAGCATTCGTGTGTGTTTCTTGGACAATATCATTTATGGGTCAGCATGATTGTTTTGTGAATTCTTGGACCCTCTGGCCTTATCATCCTGTAGTATTCACATACTCCTTTGCTTAGGTGGAAGGTTAATACTATATATATTATTCAAAAACTATTTTTTGCTCTTGTTTCCTTGTCTGCCATTCTTTTGTGCTTGTCTAGATTTTGACTGCATGTTGCTTCAGGACAAGTGAGAGGTCTGCTTAATTTTATTTAAAGAAAGTAGCATGAAGTATTTAGGGCAGTGTTTCATGCATTTGGTAAAATTAAACGCTAAAATACTTTTTGTGTTTGTTTTTATTTTTTATGACAAATACTTTTTGGGATTCTGATAAGTCTACTACTTGTCACCTCTACTTGGAAAAGCCATGCTGCAAATTTGTCTCAAAAAGCGAAGTCTTTTCTCCAATGAACATCACGCATTCCTGTTGCTTGCTATTCTAAATACTTACCAGGGCTTTGTTTTGCTTTTTCTCGTATAGGCAGCAGTCAGCCGAGGACCTTGCCCGAGTACCGGCCAACTCCACTAGCAATATCTTGAATAGGCTATTGGTCAGTTATGATCCCAGGATAAGACCAAATTTCAAAGGTTGGTCTCCCTCCACCCCAATATCTCCATTCTTTGCAGTTTAAAAACTAATTTTATCTGTATAAGATCATTTATTTGTTTTATTCAAAAGAGTATATTCTAATGGACATCTGTCATGTAATGTGCTTAAGTCAGAGCAATTTAATGCAAAGATGTTTAAAGATAAGCAAAGCATTCGTTCTAATAGGCTTATGTAGTTCCCAGTTAAAAATAAAAAAGATATGTTGTGAATTAATAGGCTAACCGATCTGATGGGTTTTCTAAGTACTTTGTATTCTTAACCTTAATAATTTAAAATTTACGCTCTGACTTTCATTCAGACACCAAAGTTCTACTTTGTAGGAGAATGGCCATATACTCATTTGAGGATAGAGAATGCTCTGATAGACATTTAAATTCTTTCTTTTTAAATCTTTATTAGGTTTTTACATTGATTAAAAAAATTCCCTCTACTCTTTAGCTGAAAAAAAATGGCCATATGGTTTTTAAAAGCGTGTTAACTTTGTGAATAAAATGACTATGTATTCTTCAAGAAAACATTATGTCCTATCATTCCTTTCAAGAACCAAAACTGTACTTGAGCTAAAAGTTGTGGGAAGGTGGTACAGCTTCCCTCCCTCCCTCCCTCCCTTCCTTCCTTCCTTTCTTTCTTTCTTTCTTCCTCTCTCTCTTCCTTTCTTGCTTCCTCTTGATGAGTTAGGAAAAGTTATATGAACATATCTCTGGAAAACTGTCATCTTTGTTGCTGGTTAAGGACAGGTATTAATGTAGATCGGATTAACATTATAAGGCTTGATTATTTTTCCTTTACGGAAAAAAGAAAGAAAGGAAGAAAGAAGGAAGGAAGGAAGGAAGGAAGGAAGGACGGATGGAAAGAAAGAAAGAAGAAAGAAAGAAAGAAAGAAAGAAAGAAAGAAAGAAAGAAAGAAAGAAAGAAAGAAGAAAGAAAGAAAAGAAAGAAAGAAAGAAAAGCTTGCAGCTGCTTCTAGTCAAGTGAAGTTATACGACTCTGTTATAAAAACAGGGTTTTTGTTCGTTACCAGAACCTGCGGTTACTTTCAGCAGCACTGTGCTCTGAGTTGTCACATGTCTACCCTGTATTGATTCAACACCTGTTTTTCATCAGTCAGAGGTTATGTGGCTAAAAGGCTAAATTCACATTTTCCCTTTGTTAGCCCAAGCAGCAGTTCACAATGAGTAAAAAAAAAAAAAAAAGAAACAGAAAGAAATTGGCAACATTATAGTTTAGTTCTCACTCCATGAACTTTAAAATTATTTTCCAGCAGGTCAGGCAAAAATCTTAATAATGATTCTGTTATATGTCTGATTAACTTTGCATTTTCATGAATTAAAAATCAAAATATAGCAATTGTAATTGAATTCTGCATTACCATTTAAGGTAACAATTTAAAATGATTATAAAATGCAAAAAAAAACACCCATATTTTAAAAATGATGTTTTTTAAAGAATAATTTACAATCTCTTAAAGTAAACGCATCAGCCCAATTAAAAAAAAAATTTAAGGTAAATGTATTTTCCCGGAATTTCTACAATTTAAGAGAGAAATATTTCTGAATAAATAACGCTATAAAGTACAAGGTAACTCATTTTTTATTTGTGTGTTGATCCCTATTTAGAAAAATAAGTCAATAGCAACTGTGAACATGGTATCCTGAAACCATAGGTTTATAATTTTACATCCATATGGATTGGAAAAAATAGAAAAATCAAATGCATAAACCATAAAAAATGAAGATTCTGACCAAGTTTTTTACAGCTACTAAATATATCCTTAATTTTTATTGACAGGCATTCCTGTTGATGTAGTTGTCAACATTTTTATCAACAGTTTTGGATCTATTCAAGAGACAACAATGGTAAGATTACAACCAATTTAATATTTTTAATTGAGAAGATTTTAACTGGAGGATAGTGGAAGAAATTATAACTGAAGAATAAGGAGTAACTCTCAGGGAAAAAAAATGCAAGCTGTCTCCTAGTATAAAATATTCAAATTTCAGGGTTTTGTTGAATCAGTGATGTCAATGGCTTTGTGATTTTGACATTCAAATTTAGTCTTTATATTGCATTGAAACTTACAGACTTGGGAGAATTAACGTCCTCACTCTGAACGGCTAATTGGATACCACCTGGGAAAAGGATTTATGCAATTAATATTCTGGAGTGACATTTTTTTCCTAATATGCTTATGTGTAGAAGCATTCAAAAATATTTAAGTGTTCATCGTTTTTTTTTCCTTCCAATTTCCTGAGAAGAATCTTTGTTTTTTCTCTTGTGCTAATTTTGTGATGTGTGGAGCAGAGAATAGTAAAAAGCAAATTTGATTTTCCTAAACTAGAGCAGCGGAGCTCCCTGAAAAGATTATGCGACACAAAGAAAGGGCAAGGAGACGGCCAGGAAGAGAAAGGAGGGACAGAAAAGAGCGAAGGGAACAGAGAAGGGAGGCTTGAGGTGGGGCTGCCATCCAGGGTGAGTTGGGCGTTAGGGGCAAAGATGTCTGTGGAGGGTGATTAGTAGATGCCCTGAGCCATGTGTGATGCAATTACCCCTCAGCTTTTAGAAGACATTCGGTACAGTCCACTTGCTTATTAATGTTTTAACATATTAGATTTGTACCCTTTTTGAAAAACCACATGCAGAAATGATACTTTAGGTGGGAGAAAGAAAGCTTAATGTTTTTTTTTTTTTGGTATCTTTTTTCTTGAGATACTTATATTTTTCTTAAGGAATAATATAAGGTTTGGATTAAAAGCCTAATAGCAATGGTTAGAACACAGTAGAGTTTTTCAGGGAATACCTCAGACCAGAGAAAGAATGATTTTAAATATGTTTTCCTTTATTCTTAGGAGCAGCATAGTATGTTACAAAGCAATTGTATATTGCATTTAAATGATGACACCTATTTTTATATTAATTAATATAAGAATATAATATATTAATTGTGAGGAGAGTGTTATTTATTTTTTATAGAACCATGTCTTTAGCCCTGAGTACTTGATTTTTTTTTAGACAGTGTGTAGATATTTTGGATAATTAAAGATTTTGAAATCAAGTCCAAAATTCACTTGCAGCGACTTTAGTTCACCCAAATGACTGTATGTCTAATATAGTATAGATCACTAGAAGACAGCTCTGAAATAAAGGACAGACAACCATATATCACTCAGGAGACAAGGATAGCCCTCATCATTTGAAAATATGACTAGTTTATCTAAGCACTTCACTTAACAAGAGTGAGAAATTTCATTTTCTCAAGGTGAAACTTCCAGGGGATCTATTTGGTCTCTATACTCTTCCCTGTACCTTGTTTTATCTTTCACGGTACCGTTACGCTAATCCCGAAACACCACCATCGAGGTGTTTCAGCCTGTGGGAAACATCCCCAACTCTATCTTGCATTTTAGGACAACTAATGCAGGGATTTTTTTTCTCATTTGCATGAAGGCTACATATGTGTCCCAACTCAGGCAGTACCATTAATGTACCTGTTCTTTAATGAACATTGAGTGCCTCCCAAATATCAGATGCTACACTTCTCTAGGTCCCGTCAGTAGTTACTTAACTGTATCAAGCTGAAAACACGTGGGAGACATAGAAAAGGAGTAAGAACTTTCTTACAGGCTATTTGAGGATTATAACAAAATACTGCGTAATTTCTCACATAATCTTCTCTTGTCCTCCTGCCTGCTCTTCACAGTAGCGAGCCCAAAGCACCCGTTGCTGGGACCAGATCCCACCAGTTTTCAGCAGCGTCTTTGTCGCCACTACTTGCCTTGAACCTCCATCTCTCGTCTGTAATCAGGGCCTCTTACTCTGAGCTACTCCCACTCACCCTGTGCCCCTTTTCCATCCAGGTCTTTCAGCTCTGTCATGTTTGTTTGTTAAACCAGATCGCTTCCTGACTGTAATGCAAGTATTTTTGTGTCTTTTCCTTTGATGTCTGATGGACTATTAACTCCTTAAGTCAGGAAAAATGTATTCAACTTCTTCATTTCCTGTAAAGTGAGGAGACAATAGGCCCTCAGTTAGTGAACACATAAATAATGTCATATTATTAACTAATACCGGTTAAATAAATGAACAAATAAATTCTGCTATTTGTCTAGCAAAAGGTGAGTCCACGTAGCCATAAAGAAATTGGCAAAGCAAATTTAAACAACAGACTCATGTTGAACATTTATTGGGTTAAAAAACAGAGCAGGGCTTCCCTGGTGGCGCCGTGGTTGAGAGTCCGCCTGCCGATGCAGGGGACGCGGGTTCGTGCCCCGGTCCGGGAAGATCCCACATGCCGCGGAGCGGCTGGGCCTGTGAGCCATGGCCGCTGAGCCTGCGCGTCCGGAGCCTGTTGCTCCGCAACGGGAGAGGCCACAACAGTGAGAGGCCCACGTACCGCAAAAAAAAAAAAAAAAAAAAGCAAATAATGTTATAATAGTAGAGGATTAGTTTTAGAGACCTTTATGCAGAGGAACCAAATTATTTATATTTACTGTTTCTTTTGATGAAATAACCTGGCTTTCCCTTTGTGTTGTGAAGATACAGCCTAAAGGTTCAGAATTGGAACCATACTCATCAAATAGACTTAAATGTTCCGTTTTATCATAAGTATTATTTTTTGCTTTTGCAGTGTTTATTTCATGCATACCTATAAGACAGAGTTTTATAGATGTGTGTTTTAAGCCTGTCATATTTTATAGATTTGCTCAGTCTTTCCAAAAACAGATGCCCTAATACCTGGTTGCTTAATAGTTAGGAAAGGTACAAGCTATTCTCGATATAGAGATAACATTAGGATGTCTTCTAAGGGAAAAAAGTGTTATCTAAGACAAGCTTGCTCTTCATTACTTGTTATAGACACCAGTCAGAAATAATAGTGATGACTCAGCAGGTTAACTAAGAGGGTCCACGTGTGGAGAGCAGTTATTTCTTTCTTTTTCCTTCCAATCACCCAGGGTGGGCTTATTTTTTTTCAGCTTCATTGAGGTATAACTGACAGATGAAATCGTAAGAAATTTAAAGTGTATGTGATGATTTGATATGCCTCTATATTGTGAAAGGATTTCCCCCATCAACTTAATTAGCATATCCACATTTATCTCTTTTTTTTTTGATGAGAACATTTAAGTTCTATTCCTTTACCAAATTTCAATTACACAATTGTGTTATCAACTACAGTCACCATGTTACACGTTAGATCCTCAGACCTTATTCATCTCACAACCTAAAGTTCGCACGTTTTACCAACCTCTCCCTATTTCCCATACCCTGAAATTCCTGGCAATCACTCTCCTACTCTCTGATTCTATGAATTCAACGTTGTTTTAAGACTCGACATATAAGTGATACCACGGAGTAATTGTCCTTCTCTGTCTGGCTTATTTTACGTAGCATAATGGTCTCCAGGTTCATCCATATTATTGTAAATGACAGTATTTCCTTCTTTTTTAAGACTCAGTGATATTCCACGATATATGTATATATATACCACATTTGCCTCATTCATTCTTCCATTGGTGGGCACTTAGGTTGTTTCCATGCCTTGGCTATTGTAAATAATGCTGTAGTGAACATGGAAATACACGCATCGCTTCTAGATATCTTGTTTCCTTTGGGTATAGGCCCAGAGATGGGATTGCTGGATATGGTAGTTCTATTTTTAATTTCCTGAGGACTCTCCATACTGTTTTCCATAGCAGCTGTACCAGTTTGCATTCCCACTAATAGTGTACAATTGTTCCCCTTTCTCTACATTCTAACCAGAATTTATCTCTTGTCTTTTAAAAAAATTGTATTGAAGTATAGTTGATTTACAATGTTGTGTTAGATCTCTTGTCTTTTTGAAAATAGCCAGATAGCATATTTCTTAAAAACAAAAGAAAACAAACAAAAAGACGCCTCCAAAAAAAAGAGGTTGGAAAAGCAGAGAGCCTTAGATTTGTCTAAATATAAGATATATGTTCATAGAAACAGTATGATGAATAGTGTGTAAGTTGTGATATCAGACAGGCTTGTGCTGGAATCTGTTGTGTACTTGATGTGTTACACCCTAAAAAGAGTGAAAAAACTATAGAAATAAAGCAACGGTGTTTTGCATGACATAGTAACTCTTAGGAGTGGTTCACTGTTCGGTTGTCATGCATTTGCAAATTAACGTACTGTCAGGATAGAATCTCATCCTAAAGAAAATGAACCATTTATGTTTGTTAGCAGCTTCACTGTACGGTTGTGGTTTTGTTTATGAATAGCCCCCTGGAAATTTCCCCTATAAAGATCTGCTGAAATAAAGGAAGCCCTAAAATTTGGAAGCTTCAGTGTTGCCCAGAGCTTTCCTCTGCAGCTCAGATCTTTCTACTTTAACGGGCAGTTGCTTACTCCAGAAAACATAATGTAGAACACAGAGCTTGGGATGGGCGTAGCGTGAGGAACTGCAGACAGAGGTGGGGCAACTTCTGAAGGAGGAGGGCAGCCCTTTCCTCCAGTGTATAAAGTTCATTACCAAACAAAGAAGCCATCGAGGTGGTACACATTAACACTGCTGTAAGGACATTTTAGCCAATTCTGTTTGGAAAACATGCCTTCCTACTTATTTGTCTTCTAATTCCGAGGCTATTTTTTTTTAACACCTTTATTGGAGTATAATTGCTTTACAGTGGTGTGTTGGTTTCTGCTTTATAACAAAGTGAATCAGCTATAGATATACATATATCCCCATATCTCCTCCCTCTTGTGTCTCCCTCCCACCCTCCCTATCGCACCCCTCTAGGTGGTCACAAAGCACCGAGCTGATCTCCCTGTGCTATGCAGCTGCTTCCCACTAGCTATGGATTTTACATTTGGTAGCGTATAAGGGTAAGCTGGGACGAAGTGAGAGAGTGGCAGGGACATAATTCAGAGGCTAACTCGCTAAACTAAAATCAGTCTCACGTTTGTTCACAAACTGTAACTGTGTAGTGGAAGAAACAACGTCACAGCCATATTATACTCCTTAAGCCCTTCTAACCTCCACGGTTATGTATGTGCTCCTTCAGCTGGTTTCACAATCTCATTTTTGAGCTTCATGGTTCCTATTTCTCATGTCGGTGTGTTCGTTGGCATTCTGCTACCTTCCATTTCTGTAAGACATCGTTGTTAATGCTGTAAGTGATATTTACTGACTTAATAGCAGCATTACCCAAATCATCAAATAAATGTAATCATCCTCACTTGAAGTTGGTACAGCAGTCACTTGTATCAGTTTATATGCTACTGCTGGTGACTACTGAAATAAGACCTTCAAAACAAAAGAGTGGTTTGTTAGAGGCGAGGTGGCGTCTGCTCTATGGTTATACTGAAAATATTTGTTGATTTTTCCATTCAGTTCCAACCTCTGGCTTACATCAGTTGGTTTTTAGAATTGAAAATGTGAACTGTTGCACTTGTGGGGAAAATTAGGTATTAGGTTTATTGTAACGATCTGTACACAGACACTTTGCCTCATCAGAAGTACGTAAGAACTCTTTCATGGAAATAAAAGCCTGATTATACAATCCATTTTCTTTGGTGTAGACACGCTTTGTAATTATATTGAATGATTGTCGCATTACGATCCATGATCCTGCCAAGCTTTCTATGCCTTTGTGCTGCATGACCTTTTCAAGAAGAAAATCATATTTGGGATCAGCTAAAAGAGCTTAATTCTAGTTCTTGGCACTTACTTATCTTTGTTGTTTTAAAACAATTGGATTTTATGTATTTTCTTCTATATGTAACTTTAAATTTCTTTCCTTACAACTTGTCTTAGTTTACTAAGTTACTCTCTATCCTATTTCTCTTAGCTATATTATTCAGAAGCACTGGTGATCAGACATCATAAGTAAGAGGATTGTACAGCTGACCCTTGAACAACACGTTTTTGAACTGCATGGGTCCACTTTATACAGATTTTTGTCACTATAGTACCATATACGTCCTACAGTATTACACGATCTACAGCAGTTGGTTGAATCCATAGATACAGAAGGGCACACAATAAAGTTACACGCGGACTTTTGACTGAATGGCGGGTCGGCACTACTAACCCTGCGCTGTACGAGGGTCAACTGTCTTAGACAAGAAGGAAGAATGAGAAATGTCCCAGTTTTATCTTCTCCTTCCAAAATTTGTCATTATCAGCTGGTACAGAAAAATTAAATTAATGGTGTAAACAGCCAAATATCCTAACCTGTCAAAATGTCATAGAAATTATTTCTTCCCTTCTGTCTTTAACAGAAATATATTGGGCGCTTGCTAGATATCCAGTCCAGCAGACTGCAACTCATGTAGTTTATAGTTTAGGGTGGTCGCATTGTATCACCTAGCAGGCACCCCTAATAAAAGTGGAATGTTGACATAGGTCTAGAAAAATTTAAATATTCATAGGGTGTGATTAAACAGTATTTAACTAAAAACTCTTAAAAATCACATATTGAGAAAAATAGATGAAGCATAACCTAAGAATTTTTGCTGACATTTTGGTAGCTTGCAGTTCTTACATGAAATTTCTAACCTCACTAATGACCAAATTTAAATCCCTTTCATACCAGGCTTTATAACAGCTCTGTTGACAGAACTTTAATTATGATGCTGCCGGATGCTATGAGAGTTGATTTTCTTTATTTCCTTGAACGCCATTTTTTTTTTATCGTAATGTAAAGAAATCAAATGAGGAAACATCACGTATGTGAGAGTTAGGTAAAAATTACAAGTAACCAGAAGAGGTATCCTAACAACAAAACAAAATATAGATGAACAGTTCTTAATATTAAAATATCATTAATGAAACTAACCATTTTTAATGCCTTCTTGTGAAATGTTTTATTGCCTTGAATACGTAGTGTAATTTGGGTGTTAATTGGTACTGAAAATCTTGGAGAACATCCATTTTCCAGATCATGACTATTAGTGTGCTATTTGGAATGAATAATGATAGTATTTGTCACCAAGTTCTTTCAAAACAATTAAGTAATTTCCCAGTGATAAAAGAGGTCTGTTTCTGATGGGAAGTTGTTATTGCAAAATAAATGATAGAGCTATAAGTATAGTGATTGAATAAATGAAAATGAAAATAAATAGGTTTCTAAGTTAGTTATCTAGATACAGAGGCTTTGAAATGCCAATAAGTAGCAATTATTTAGAAATGCCCATAAAGCATGAACCAAAGCATACTAATTAATAATCTTTTATCTTTTAATGAATGTTAAACCAAAGCTATTAATTTAAATTGTGAAATTTTTAAACACTCTTAAAAGACGCATCAGCGTGCTGCAACTTGTATTGAATATAATACTATGTAGCTACACAACTAATAGAAAAGCATCTTGGAAGCACTTTCCTAATGAGATAATAAGACGTAACGACCAAGAATGATACAATGAAGTAACTGATTTCCAGTTTTTCAGTGATACTCATTGTAATACAACTCTGGAGTTCTACTCAGAAATAAAATTTGGAAAAGGATTACAGTAGAGACTCAAAGCTTATGGTATATTGAGCTTACATCAGTGCAGCTGAAAGCAAGAAGAGTTCATTTCAGGAGATGCTCAAAGCAGTTTCAAGATTTGTGACCTAGAAATGGATTACGGTTTAGAATAATTGTAGGTCGATCACAGTACAGAGCAAACCCAATGAATTAGGGTATAGGCTTGATTTTTTTTTTTTTAAGGCAAAAACCTATTCACCTCTATTACCAACACTATAAAAGAATAACAACATTAAGGACATATACTATCAATAATGAGACAAAATATTGATACTTGCTTAGTGCTTAATATAGCCAGATGAACTTTGTGTACTTTACATATGTTTTCTCATTTATTGCTGGTAAAAAGCCTGTGTTGTGGGTGTATCATTATTATCTTCATCTTCTAGATAGGCAACGTTGCTCACGTCCTAACTCTCTGTCATCTTGCTTTTATGTGCCACAGTGTTTTGCTGAAATCATCAGTGTCTCCCTCATTTGCTGAAAGTATTCAGTTCGACTGTACTTGACCTCTGGTGGCATTTATTGCTGTGGACCATCTTGAAGCTTTTGACTCTGGTTTGGTGAAATCACATTCTCAGGGCTTTCTTCTTTTTCTCAGACTTCTGAGAAAGCCAGCCCTTTAAATGCTTACCCTCCCTAGGGTTATTTTTTCCCCTGCATTCCTTCTCTAGGTAGGAATATTGGACAAACTCTTTCTTAGTCTTGATTTTTTGGGGTAGTGTTTTCAAGGTTCATTCATGTTGTAATATGTATCAGAATGTCATTCCGTTTTATGGCTGAATAATATTCCACAGTGTGTGTATATGTATATACCACACTTGTCTATCTGTTCATCAGTTGATGGGCACTTGGATTGTTTCCACCTTTTGATTATTGTGAATAATGCTGCTATGGAAGAGGGTGTACAAATATCAGTTGTAGTCTCTTGCTTTTAATTCTTCTGGGCATGTACCTAGGAGTGGAATTGCTGGATCATATGGTAATTCTATACTTAACGTTTTGAGAACAAAGCACAATTTTTAAAAAGTTAAAAACATGAATATTGTAAGGACATGTCAGTGATTTATTTAACTCATTAATGAGGGAACCAGCCAGATAGTAAAGCTGATTCAGTGGAGAATTCAGGAGACTGGAGAGAAAGAATGCTGCAATTAGGTTGCTAAATTAGATATACTTGTTAATGTTCTACAGGGCAATAAAGGCATACCTTTGGGAGTATCTGTCCTACCTGACAGAAATCATTTGTAATTTAGTAATCTTCTTGAAATGACATAATTGTACAGAGTCTGGGCCCTAATCTATAGAAAATGGCAAGTCAAACAAAGTTACATTTTCCTAGAGACTCAGACAACCCTTAGGTGGGCTTGTTAGATAGCATTTACTGTGATATTGAAAGGGCCATCTTTTTGCCTGTCTCCAAATTTTGGCTAACCTTTTATTTATTCCCTTTCCTTTTGTTGACATAATTTTTTGCATTTCCTTTTTTTAAGTAGACTTTATTTTTTAGAATAGTTTTAGGTTCGCAGCAAAAATGAGCAGAAAGCGTAGAGAGTTCCTGTCGGCCCCTTACCCCTGGACGTGCAGTCTCCTCCACTGTGGATTTACTCCCCCAAAGTGGTCCTTTGGTTGCAATCGATGACTCTACATGGACACATCATCACCTAAAATCCAGCGTTTAGATTAGGGTTTGCTCTTGGCATTGTCCATTTGATGGGCTTTGACAAACATATGATGACATGTGTCCACCATTATGGTATCAAACAGAAGAATTTCACTGCCCTGGAAAACCACTGTCTTCTGCCTGTTCATTCTTCTCTCCCCCTAACCCCTGGCAACCACTGATCTTTTTACTGGCTCCTTAGTTTTGCCTTTTCCAGAATGCCATTATAGTTGGAATCATACAGTATGCAGCCCTTTCAGATTGGCTTCTCTCACTTAGTCACATACATTTAAGGTTCCTTTATGTCTTTTCACGGCTTGACGGCTCATTTCCTTTTAGTGTCGAATAATATTCCACTGTGTGATGGAGCACAGTTTATTAATCCGTCACCCACTGGAGGACATCTTGGTTGCTTCCAAGTTCTGGCAGTTATAACTAAAGCTACAATAAATACCTATTTGCAGGTTTTTGTGTAGACATAGTTTTCAACTTTTTTGAGTACTTACCAAGGAGTGCAATATGATACGAGTATGTTTAGTTTTGTAAGAAACTGACAAACTGTCTCCCAAAGTAGCTGTCATATTTTGATTCCCAGCAGCAGTGAGAGTTCCTACTGCTCCACACCCTCATTTCCATTTGCTGTTGTCAGTTATTTTTAGTCCCTTATAGTTTCTTTATGACTGCAGGAAACGTGTGTCCAGGTGCAAGCCCTGCAGCAAAGGGTCCCAGGTCCCAGGTCCCAGCCTGTCTCAGACATATAGAATAAAAAGAGGGTTGACTGTAGATGAAAACATTCTTGTATCATTTGTAATTTTGTAATTTTTCACACAGACAGTTTATTTTGTCAAGGTCTCTGATACTATCTAGGGCTTTCATCAGCTTTCAGCTGATTAAAATGCTTTGAACTTAATAAATGATAAATGACATGAATATATTCTGGGATGGTGTGGAAACATTGATTTAGACTTCAAGAAGAATTTAGAAAAATGGACTTCACATGGAAAAACACTATTGCAATTGCTATAAAAATTTTAAAAGAAACATAATTTTGCGATACAGTTTTAGATGAGTTAACCATTCCGTTTTGGAAATAGGTGGGAAGTAGAACAGTGCTCCCAAAAGAATGTGTGCCTGTGTGGAGATATCGAGGGGAGCTCGACATAATGCAGGCTTAATTCCTGAAGTTCCACCCCAAACATTGTAAGATGGCTTCTTTTTTAATTATGCAAAGTATGCTGAAGTTAAAGGTTAGCGTTGCTTTAATTCCTGTCAGATATCTTTCTGATATTAAAAAAATAGTGATATAATATCTTTAGAAATTAATTACTGAGAAGCAAAATGTAGTTGCTTGGGTCTAGATAAAGAATACCAATGAGATCTTAATATTTCTATCTCTACACATATTTCTCACCCTCTTCAAAGTAATAAGACCTAATATTAGGCTAAAACAAAGCATCCAGTTTCAGAAGCCACACTGGTAAAGTTGCTTGGGAGTTGCGCCCAAGTAATACCGAAAGAGTCTTGTCAGTACATGGCAGTGTCTCAACTTATTTATTTTTTTATCCAGCCCCCTGTTTCTGGAGAGGATTTACAGTGTATAATAATAACAAAAATACAATAATTGAAACAGTACTAAATGTCAATTAGCTGCAGGGTTTAGCTTTCAGTTCCCTAGCTGCCAGACAGAAAGGAAACACGACAATACGCTTACCTGGTACTTCCCAGTAACAGGAAGCATTTATGAGCACCAAGAGGCCATTTTCACAGTATAAACTTCCAAAAATAGTCATATTTTTGTAAGGCACTTAGGCCAAATATGGCTAGCACGTAGTAAATACCTCTACAAAGGTATCATAGTCATATTTGGATGAGCAAATGAAAAATTAAAGAAAAATTCATCTTCAGTATTTTCATGTCATGGTTCTTGACCAAAATAAGGGACCATAGCTTTAATAATAAGCTTATAAAAGATACATCGGCAACCTCATCTGACCCTTAGGACACAGTATTTCATCATAATACCGTGAATGCGTATTTCAAATACCACAGCTTGAAGATGTAGTGTTTGATGATTTACCTGGATAAGAAACAGTAGTTATACGAGGGTAATAGAATAGCTTTGACTGTATATAATTTTAGAATACCAGTCATTTTGGCCGATCATTACAGGAAAGCTTTTTAGCAAATAATTTGGAATTGGATACTGTTAAGTGCGCAAAGTAATGGCAAGTGTATATCAACCATGTGCTTTCGCGAAGCTAGCATACTAGGAATTTTATTTGAAAATGACCAGATCTATGGTGTATTTCTTCTTAAGTTGGGGGCCATGCATGTTTTTCTGGGATGAGAAAAACTTTGGTCAGGAAGCAGCATTGTGGCCACTGGAAGGCTTACCAGCTGATAGGCCTATGTCCTAGACATGTTTTGAGCTAATTTCTTTAGCTGTCACAATCAGATATGAGGTAACCACTTAAGTCCCATTATGAATTGTAAGATATGTGTATATTTGACAAAAAGTTAATGGAGCTGTGTAGTGCAGGTCTTCATCTTCCAGGGTCCTAGGTCTCCTTCACGTCCTCCTTGATTCCATGTTCGTTTGATTAGGAAAATGTTATTTTTGTTTTCCCTGCCAGTGGTACAGATATGTTCAGTGCCAGCTTACATAATTCTTAATTTATTTGACTTTTGCTCTTCAAGACCATCTGCGTACGATTTTTAACAATCAATTTATATTATGTGTTGAAGTTTATTTATTTATTAAACATGTATTTAATTGAAGTATAGTTGATTTACAATGTGTTATATGTGTTGCAGTTTTTATAAACATCAAGTTTAGCCGTTAGATGTAGGTAAGTTAAATCTTACTTCACTGTCTGTAGTTCAGGAAATATTTATTATCAATATGTGCCTTACCCTCCTCTGATTACTATTATAGAATCTGAACATCATAGGAGAGAGAAAGTGCATTCCTCAAATTTTCCTAGTCACTGCACATTGCTTATGCTTTATTTTATATTTTATACATAAATAAAATGTGCGCATTTATGTTTCATATAAATATGTTAGGTCTTATTATTTAAAGAAAGATAATCTGTCATCTCTTCCCATTTAAATATTTGGATTTTGATTTGAAGTTTATGCTCTGATTCATTTGGATCATGCCAAAAGGCCATGGATAGATAGTATTTTGTGAATTTTGAATGGTTGAAAATAAGGATGCTGAGGCCCAATGTCATTTATGCCTCGAGCACTTTGGTGCATGTTCTGAGTTCAGCATATAAAATTAAAATAAAAAAACCTGAACATAATGCCACCGTGCTGCTTTGGACTGTATATACCCCAGTAACCCAATGTGTGGCAGAACCTCATTTCACTGGCAAATATAAAATGTATTAAGGTATTAAACAATGTTTCCAGGTTCATCTATTCTTAGGATATACATGTCTTGATATAATCCAACTTTTACAAAGTTTTACAATTAAAACTTTGGAGATAGGCAAAAAACTGAAGAAAAATAATCAGCTGTTTAGTGGATTTCAAAACCTTTTCCTACTGGAGTTGAATATAACATTTACACATGTTTCATGTACGCTCATCTGGCAAAATCCAAATGTTATTTGACTACCTCTGTATAACCATTTACATGTATGAGTAGGCAAGGATCATTTTTCCTTTTCTTCCTCAAGTATATATATGAAGTATGTGTTTTAAACATATATGGAGTTTTATTTTATTTTTATTGATGTACAGTTGATTTACAGTGTTGTGTTAGTTTCTGCTGTACAGCAAAGTGATTTAGTTACACTTATATACACACTCTTTTAAAAATTCTTTTACACGGTGGTTTATCCCAGGCTACTGAATGTAGTTCCCTGTGCTCTGCAGTAGGACCTTGTTGTTTATCCATCCTATGGATAAACAGCTTCCATCTGCACACCCCAAACTCCCAATCCTTCCCTCCCGAACCCCCTTGTAGCTTTATATGCATATACATTATTTTTGTAGTTTGCTACTTAGTAAGATACAAGTGAAATATTTTCTCTTGGCTTCTTATCTATTTTTAATGAAAATGTATCCTACTTTTGGGGGAAGAATAATGGCAGTATTTAGCAGTTCCTGTGCCTTTTTGACAATACCAACTAACCCCCTGGTATAATTGGTGTTCGTATTACAGTAAAGCAATTATTGGTAAAGTTCTATGACGACGTTTGAACTCGCAAGCGCTAAGAGGATGTCTGTAGAGAGTCTTAGAAAGACACGAGGGGCTTCTTATACCAAGCTATTGTGCTCCTTGTTAATGTTGGAAGAGCAAACGTATTTGTGCTGCTAACGATTGAACCCTTTTTATTCCGGTGCTGAACGCATTCTTAAAAATGGCAGTAAACACACGCACACGTAATTTTCCCAGGATTATAGAGTCAACATCTTCCTGAGACAGAAGTGGAACGACCCCAGACTGAAGCTGCCTAGCGATTTCCGGGGCTCAGATGCCCTGACGGTGGACCCCACGATGTACAAGTGTCTGTGGAAACCTGATTTATTTTTTGCAAATGAAAAAAGTGCCAATTTTCATGATGTAACCCAGGAAAATATCCTCCTCTTTATTTTTCGGGATGGAGATGTCCTCGTCAGCATGAGGTACTCTTTTCTCTCTAATATTTGTAGATTCATATTTTCCTTTAAAAATCAGTATATCACAGAGATGTGTTAAACAACTTCTAAGACGTCTGTTTCTGCTTTCAGGCTATCTATTACTCTTTCGTGCCCTTTGGACTTGACCTTGTTTCCCATGGATACACAACGTTGCAAGATGCAACTTGAGAGCTGTATGTAAATGAGACCCTAAGTCACCATAGGGATAAAAATGCTTAAAATTTCTAGGCAATACATGCTACTAATATCTTAGATAATAACGGTGAAACTAATGCTTTTGATTCCAAATAGACGTTAGAATAAGTTATTTAGGGAAATTATAGTTTTCCTTTTACTGTATTAATTTGTATACTAAGATAGATGAATTCTTTTGTTACCAGTTGATTTCAGTTGAGTTGCCGTAGGTGTAGGTGTGTACCCTTCTAACTTATTCCAATCGCCACCTGCATTTGCGTTAGTGATATAGGCAAGGTAAAGGAGAAAATGATGTCCTAATAACTTTTCTAATGTTAAAACCACATTTTTCAGAGCAGAAAATTTGGAAAACATTGAAAAATATTATCTAAATCCTACCAAGCATTCATTTTCTATGGACCTATAAAAAAATATTTTTTACAAAATTGGATTTTAGATTTTCTATATTTCTAGAATCATATATTTTTCAGTTTCTAAAAGAGGTACCAGGTGTAGTCATTGAAATGCTTATCTCTAAAATATAGTTATTAATTAATTTGCTATGAAGCTTGTCATGTGAAAATCAAAGTAGGAAATAAAACTTGAAAAACTAACACTAATGGAAGGACTCTTCAGCCTGAATACCCACATACTGTGACCTGTTCCTACACCTTATAAAATGTAGGTGCCTGCTTGATGACATGCTTTAAAGTCACTTAGTGGTTACTTGTTGTTGTTTAATTTACTGAAGCTGGATCCTAAATTTGAACAATATTTTTTGCTTTCTAACTATCATGTGAGATTTTGCAGATATAAGTGTATGTAGGTACACGTCTGTGTGTGTATTGTATATACGTGTGCCTGTGTGTCCATATGCATCTTTTATAAATAATTCCACATGTGTATATACCTTCAATTCTATTACTAGATACACTAAAGTACGGCTTTAAAAAATATAGGCGTGTAAGAGTTGAACGGTAGGCTACAACATGCTGTAAACCCATGGGGCCCTTGAGTTGTAGCCAGGTTACCTAAGCCCACAATGTGGGTTCCAGGAGGCTCTAGTGATGGAGTGATGTCCATCTGAGGGGCTGTTTTATTGCTCTCCTCTGGCCATGCAACTCCTCTAGGGAAGTTGGTAGTGAATTCTTCAAAAAAACCCATTTTGGTGCTTAAGTTTCTTTAAAAATCTCCAGGTAGCATATTGCATGATTGTAAATGTGTACATTCAGAAAGCTGGTATCACTTATTTGCTACTTTTTCATTGATGACGGTTCAGAATTCTGACATAGACAGATGTACTACTGTTCGTGCCCCCCGAGGATTTTTACCATCTGTGATATGCTGATTATTTTAGCTTGCTCTTTCTTTAAGCCAATTATCTGTAACTTGTGCTAATATTTTTATTAGTGGCCATAGATTTTACCTCTTTACATTTCTAACAAAAGTTTCATAAAAGGGCCTATTGTTTTACCATTTCTGTGTTTGATATCTGGATGTTAAAATGTTAAAGAAGTGTCCATAATTATATTTCAAACTGATATTTTATTTCCTTTCGTTTACAGTTGGTTACACAACTGATGACTTACGATTTATCTGGCAGTCAGGGGATCCTGTTCAATTAGAAAAAATTGCCTTGCCTCAATTTGATATTAAAAAGGAAGATATTGAATATGGTAACTGTACAAAATACTACAAAGGCACTGGTAAGTAATATTCTTTAAATTAAACAAAACTAAGTCTTATTTCAAAGATTTGTTCCGATATTAAAATATGCTAGGGACAGAACAGAGAAAACTAGTTAAAAAATAAATTCAGTATTTATAAACATTATATCTATATGTTGATACATTTAAATCTTTCATAAAATGACATCCACTAAAGTTAAAATTTATTTTATCACTAGATAGTTTTGCTTTTCTCTATGTAATTCCGGATAACAAGAGGTTTTCAACGTTTTATTTTATATGAACTCTCCAGGCAGTGGTTTTCTTAGATGTTGCCTAGAAATTCTGCTCTGACAGGATTCATATTAGGGCCAAACGTTATGGATATAAACAATGTAACCCATATATATTCGTCTGCTGTCTTTGGGGCGGTTTTTCATTGTTGGTTGACCCATTTTCTTAATTTTCAAAAAATTTGATCTTTATGCTGTGCAGGAAACAGTAAACACATGAAATAATTGGACATGAGTAAAAATTTGCCGTATAATATTCTTGATCTAGGTTATGGAACGGCCAGTTATGAAAACTCAACAAATTAACCTCACGCATTAAATCACGTCAAGCTTTACAGAAATGAAAATACAGTACTCACTGATCAATACTTTCATAATATGGTTAGTATTCAACCTTTGAGTCTCCTCTGGAGGTTATAGGTTATTATAACCTATTATAGAGGAGGTTATTATATAACCTCCTCTGGAGGTTATAGGTTATTGAAGGCTCTAGATATTAAATATAGTGCTATTTTCCTCAGCAATATAAATAAAAAGGTGAGTGACTTTTGACCAATACATTCACACTAATAATCAGTCTAACTTATAAATTATCACAAAATTCTAATTCTGTATCAGGAAGTAAATCATGACAAAGATATTCAGGAATAGATGTAATTAAAGTTTAAGTTTATTGCAACATTTATGTTGACTTTGCAAAAATAAAAACGTGTAGAGTAATTGTGGAAAATTTACTGAGATGAGATGTTTGAGCTGAAATGCTGCATCGTGACATCATCAAGGACAAAATATGATTTAAAACATACCTGTTGATTAGAATAAAAGATAGAGTGAATAGTTGCACATCTACGTTGTTGTAATAATAGATACAACACGGGCCAACTTAGAGATAACGTTAGTTTAAGCATCTGTTGTCATTGACCTTCAATTAAATTAACAGATTATGTAACATTTATATATAAATAGTCCCTTCTCTTGTAGAGCTTATAGTATTTTAGGACAAGAGACAAAATAAGCAAATACACTGCTGAAAGAATTATCAAAATTTTTAATGGAAAAACAGAGCTCTTAAAAATTTGACCATCAAAGTACTCCGTGAAGAAATCGTAGATACCTTGATTGTCAGATGTGGAAGTGATCGGTCGGCTAATGCTGAGCCAGCTCTTTTGTTGAACACATAAAATAACTGAGATGCAGGGTCAACGACTTCCTGAATGTCAAGGGCAAATCAGTGTCAGCTGTAACCTGGGCACAGTCATTCTCCTCTCTGTGACTCATGCAAATTGAGACTGACTAGAGTTTTCAGGGATTTCTCACCTAGTAATGGAAAAAATAAACTTGAAAGCCAAGAGAAGTTTTTTGGAGGATTGATGTACAGAAACATTTAATAGATGGCTTTTTGAGTTCTTGCTATCTGTCAGGCGTTGCTTTAAGCACTTTGCAGGAATTCTATCATTTAATCCTCACAACAGTCCTGTGAGTTCAGTGAGTGCTATTATATTTGGAAAATAGTTACCCACATCCAGATTATATGATTAACATTTCAAAATGAATAGTCTCTAAATTGTTGGAGAAACTTGAAATAGAGTTTACTGAAGTTTTTTAAACTTCATCTAGAGATGAAAAATAAAACCAGTAATTTTATTTCTAATTTTATGTAGTATAAAATCATGTAACAGTATTGAAAATCATGGGGTTATTCATTTTTTCACCTTTAAGCCCTGAACTTAAAATGTCTCGGGACTTCCCTGGAGGTCCAGTGGTTAAGATTTCACCTTCCAGTGCAGGGGATGCGGGTTCGATCCCTGGTCGTGGAGCTAAGATCTCACATGCCTCGTGGCCAAAAGGACAGAACATAAAACAGAAGCAATATTGTAACAAATTCAATAAAGACTTTAAAAATGGTCCACATCAAAACAATCTTAACAAAAAAGAAGCCTCTACTTGGGGACTCAGCAGTGAATAAAGGACAGATCCCTGCTGTTTTATAGATCCATATTCTTACATGGCAAGCAAGTAAAGTAAATGTAATTCTTTTAGTCCTAAGAAGGAAATAAGAGGGTATGCTGCGGTAGAGAGTATTTGGGGATATACTCAAGATTTACGATAAGTAAATCTTTCATAGATTTTTGTGTGTGTGTGGTATTTATTTTTTGAGTTATCATAAATAAGTCGCTTATATCTCATTAGATACAGAAAATAAGAAAAAACTCATGGCTAACATAATAATAATTGGCACTATATTTCAGTAAACATGCTTTGTCAGTATTTATATGAATCAGTATATGGATATAAGAAAAACATTTTAATGTTTGGATAATACTTAGAAATGTATCTAGGGTAATAGAACATCCAAAATATATGGAATGCTTAACAGTGCAGAATACTGGAAAAGATACAGAAAGCAACGTATAAAATGATGGCCAATATTTTCTTTAATTTGTACAAAATTATCCGAAATGGTGATTTGGCTTTAACTTTATTAAAAATTAGGGTTTTATTTATAATAGTAGAAATTACACAGGTGGAGAAATATATGGGTACACAAGTATAGAAAAATCTTTAAATTGGAAGCCTGAGTGAATAATAATCAAATAAAAGCTCACAGGAAATAGAAAGTAAATTGAATTTGCCAGTGAGCATTTATACCCATTAGCTGCCCACTTGCCCCTCATAAATGTAACAGTACCAGGAAATCAAAAAAGATCAAGGGATGTTTCTCATAAAAGTTTATGGAGCAAATCACTATGATATCCAGGCGTATATTTTACTGCTAAATGCATCCACGGCTTGGGAAGCTCCCCGGGGGGTGGCTTCAGATGAAGCAATCGGTTACTAGGCTGTCATCTAAATGTGGTGGATGGGATGAGCAAATGCATTGGAAAGTGAGCAACTTTATAGAAAATTGTTATAATCCTTGTGACAACCTAGGCTCCTAAAGATACGTAATAAGCACATATGTGTTCTTCCCCATTTCACAGGCACTAGGTGAGTGTAAAGTTACCTTGAGGGAGTGACACTCTTAGAAAGCAAGGTACTGCAGAACCGCGTGTAGGCAACGCTGTGGGCCTCCTTAATTGCAGCGAATGGGCTTAGGAAAGATTATGGTTTGGAAGTTTTGCACATGGTTGTTAGTTGGAAGCATATGTTCTCATTTGTCCAGGCAGGAAGTTGAGAGAAGAGGTAGGCACTGAAACGGGAGGGGGATTTTCCATCGTTTTGCCTTTCATATCTTTTTAGAACCTGTGCACCATTTAAATGAATTGCCTAGTTTTAATGAACTTAAAATTTAAAAAAGACAACACTCTGCATTGCTTGTCTTTTTTTTTTTTTTTTTTTTTTTTTGCGGTACGCGGGCCTCTCACTGCTGTGGCCTCTCCCGTTGCGGAGCACAGGCTCCGGACGCGCAGGCTCAGCGGCCATGGCTCACGGGCCCAGCCGCTCCGCGGCATGTGGGATCTTCCCAGACCAGGGCAGGAGTCCGTGTCCCCTGCATCGGCAGGCGGACTCCCAACCACTTTGCCACCAGGGAAGCCCATGCTTGTCTTTTTTTGATATAATATGGAAACATTTGGCATAATTAGAATTTACTTAGTTCAAATCAACTATTTATTTTTGTTACAAATTAGCCCTAACATCTTTCTAATCCCTCCGAGGTATCAATGATTATTGGGAAAAGGATAGATTTCTAATCTAAGCTATTTGATAAAGGGATGAGAATAGCCATTCTTTGAAAGACCCTATTTGTGTGCAATTACTGCTCTAGATACTATTAATGAATAAATATGAAGATTATTCTAGCATCAGAAATATATACCTTCTTCCCAACTCGGAAAACTAGATAAGTACAACTTTTTAAACTAAAACACAGTAAAAAAGTAATATTGTCTTTTTCCCCCATAGTTATTTTATTTATGCACTGTCCATTCATTTGTCTCAGCATTTTAAAATAATTATGTACAGTTTAAGCTGAACGCAACTGAAGATATTTTAACGTTTTGGAATTCATGCATACCCTTCCTTTTGTTGAATGGGAAATGACATTTTAATCTAAATTGAACATTTTAAAAATTCATCTCAAACATCTGGAAACGTCTCTTGTAGGCCAGTGCTGGGAGGCTATTTGTGTCACTTATTTTCTTTCTCCAGTCAGCAAAGGCTATTATGAGGCTGCCCATAATTTGTGATTAATTTGAGAGACTACTTGACATCATGGCAGTCCTAGAATGACGTGTAAGGGCAACGTCTGCTTCAGTCTCAGCCTGTGAAAGTGAAGCCCTTTCCCTCGATTCCAGAACATTTGAGGTCCTGGAGTGGAACCAGGGGAGACTTGTTTGGGATGTCCGATGTTTGCCTTTACAAACTTTTACCTGCATAGACTGGGAACACTCACTTACCCTGCTCGTGTTTACCTCCAAGACTGTCTGCACATTTTATGCGTAAATGGTAGCTCTGGTAGACGGTCATCCCTTCCAGATAAGAAGTGGTCCACGTGGCTGAAAATTATACTGACAACGTGTAATCCAGGCATGTTTCTTTTTTAGACTTGCTCTGCTCTGATTTGATGCTCCCGGTGGCTTCTTTAGATCTTTTGCTCCCAGAGGACCCAAGGATACTGGGAAGTTTAAGTCACTGCAAAATCTCGGAGCAAAGACTTAAAAGCCGGGACTGGCCATCCCAGAGCAGCACATGGTGTCTGTTTGTCAATCTCATAATGAAGTCGCAAGAGGTCGGGTGAAACAGGTCTCATCATGCCGTCCTCTTAGATCACGTAAAGGATACATATTTACAGAACCAGCCCCCGTCCTTTTTACGTGGAGTTCCCTTTGTGAAATTGCCTCAAGCAGGAGCGACCTGTAATTTCCGGGCACGATGTGATTTTGCGGTGGGATGTAGCGGGAGTGTCACTCTTGCCCGTGTCTGTCGCTGGCAGGGTACTACACGTGCGTGGAGGTCATCTTCACCCTGAGGCGGCAGGTGGGCTTCTACATGATGGGTGTCTACGCCCCAACCCTGCTCATCGTGGTTCTGTCCTGGCTGTCCTTCTGGATCAACCCCGACGCCAGCGCTGCCCGAGTGCCCCTGGGTAACGTGTTCCAGCCTCTCTCGGGGGGTCGCGAGTGCGCTGCATCTTTATAGAAATGACTGTATAATTTTGAAATTATACCAAATGATTTTGAGACAGTGAGTTTTGGAATTGATGGCAACCTTTTTTTCTTTTTTTTCAGACTTCCTTCAGTTCTTGACATTGAACTAGATTTTCTCCGTGTTTATGCATTCTATAATTAAACTAAGTTTTCCCTTTTTGTGTCCTTGGGGTATTTTAAGCAGTTAATCCATCCTACTTTGACTCTCATGAAATAATTATTAATAAGCGATTTTCACGGATAACGGAAGGCTAAAATCCCCAGTGGTGCCAAGCTTAAAAACAAATGACTATTTGGATAGAAATCTTTCTAAATCATATACTGTCTCATACTGTTCATCAGGGAATATGTAATAGAATTTATCTTTTAAACATGACTTTGCATCATTTTCCTAAACACTAGTTATTGTGTGCTGTACCACCAAGAGAGGCTAGAGAGAGGAAGGGCTGGTTAGGCCACGCTCTCCAGTTTGTGATGTTTAATGCTCTGTGACGTAGAAACACCAATAGCCAGACTTGAAAATTCTGTCTCCATAGGGCTTAAATAGTCTCGGGTTGGGGAAATAATCGAGAGCCTTTCTTTTTTTTTTTTTTTAATTAATTCATTTATTTATGGCTGCGTTGGGTCTTCGTTGCTGCGCGCGGGCTTTCTCTAGTTGCGGCGAGCGGGGGCTACTCTTCGTTGTGGTGCATGGGTTTCTCATTGCGGTGGCTTCTCTTGTTGCGGAACACGGGCTCTAAGCACGCACGCTTCAGTAGCTGTGGCACGTGGGCTCAGTAGTTGTGGCTCGCGGGCTCTAGAGCGCAGGCTCAGTAGTTGTGGCGCACGGGCTTAGCTGCTCCGCGGCATGTGGGATCTTCCCGGACCAGGGCTCGAACCCGTGTCCCCTGCATTGGCAGGCGGATTCTCAACCACTGCGCCACCAGGGAAGCCCTGATTCTGCTTTCTTAACTCCCACATGCAAGACATCTTGTAGATGGTGTTTAAGGCGGTGAAGAATCTCAGGGCTGAAGCCTCGGGATTGAGAAGATGAGGAGCAAAATCTACGTGACGTGGTTCCCTGGAATTGCCAAGTGGAGAAGGTGTGTCCAGGCGAGGAGAGTGACCAGCCAGCTGCCTGTAGGTCAAGGTTAGGGCTAAAGACTGCCCTTGGCTTTAGCAGCCTAGGGGGTCCCTGGGATCCAGAAGAGAGACAGTCTCCATGGAGTGAGGAGAAGCGGGAAGCCTGGTCGGAGTGACTCAGGAGAACGCAGGAGGGGGACCTAGAGCCCTCGGTGTAAACGGCCTGTTGGAGGTGGTTAGCTGCCCACAGGAGGGGAGGGTGGGGAGATAGCCAGGGGGGATGGGAGCTGAGAGGTTTCTTGGTTTTGTTTTTCTAAGGGGCCAATCCACACACGTTTATTTTTGGTGGAAAACAACCGGTAGTGAAGGAAAAAGTGAGAGTGGGTAGAAGTGCAGGAGCCGTGAGAGGGGATGGGAGGTAGGAAACGAGGGATTGGCCTTTGCTAGAACACAGTGCATTTGTCCACGGGGTCAGCAAACTCCTTCGGCGACAGTTTGAATAGCAAACATTTGAGGTTTCTGTTGAAACCCCGAAATCCGCTGTCATAGCGCTAAAGCAGCCTTAGACGATACATAGCTGAAGAGGTGTGGATATGTCCTAGTAAAACTGTATTTATAAAAACAGGCGGTGGGTCAGATGTGCCTGGTGCATCGGGTTGACTGACTGCTGGTCTGTAGCGTCAGGAGAGAAGGCAGAGCTGATGGGCACACGGCGAGATGCGAGGGCAGACGTGGTCATGGGGGCTAGCCCCTGATTTTGTTTTCTTAGTGAAATGGGAAGCCAGGTCATGAGTCGCAAGGGTGATGGGGAAAAGCACTGTGGTTCTGAAGGGAGAGAGACTGGTGAAGGGACTGGGGAAATACACCCTGATTGCCTGGTAGGATCGCGGACCTCTGGAGGTCAGCGGTGGTAAATTGAAAGTGGGATCAGTCAACATGTTGACTCATGAAAAGAAAACTAGGGACATGTTTAGGTTTTTGAGATTTATATGTGCTGTTGCGTGTGTTAATGTTTGGTTCTATCTTATTACCGAGTAGCATTTCATAGTATGGCTACACCACCGTGTGTTTCTCCATTAACCAGTTGTTGGGGATTGGGTTGTTTCCAGTTTTGGGGTATTATACGTGATGTGATGAATAATGGCGTACAAGGCTCTGTGTGGGCATACATTTTCATTACTCTTGGGCAAACACCTAGAAATGAAATTTCTGCATTTTATAGGAAAAGTATGTTTAACTTTTCTAAAATATTAGCATAATGTTTATCAAAATAATGGTACCGTTTTGCCTGATTCGTACTCCTGTGTCATATACTCCCCAAATACTTGATTTTTTTTACTTCTTGTAGTGCCTTCGACCTTAGTCCAATGTTGAATACAGTTGTGAGAGATGCTTATTCCTGATTCTGGGTAGACATAGTTGAAGTATTCACTGTTGAGTGTAATAGTGGCTCTAGTTATTACAGATCTCTTAATCAGGTTGAAGAGGTTCCCTTCTCTTCCTAGTTGGCAGAGGGTTTTTATCATGACTGTTGACTTTTGCCAAACGCTTCAATGCTTTCTCTGAGTATATTTAAAGGTTTGTATGGTTTTTCCCTTTATTTTGGCAAATTTTACCAATTGATTCCTAGCTATTAGATGAGTAGATAAAATTATTAGCACAAACACGTTCATAACATTTGTTTTTCCTTTTCCTGTCTAGCTGTAGTGAAGTATTCATTCCTACGTACTGATACTGTTAAATTGTGAATTTTTTTTTTTTTTGACCACTCTAGATAAAGACACATCCGTTTTCTTGGTATTTTCAAAACATCAGCGTTCATTTCATTCATTTCTATCTATTTGTTTATTTTTCTTTTTCATTGATTTTGGCTCTTGTCTTTATTATTGCTTTTTACTCAGTCTGGATTTTATTTGATCTCTTTTTGATGACTGAAGTGGAAACTCAGATATCCGATTTTAGACCCTTCTTCTTTTCTAACATGGGCATTTAAAGTTACAAATTTCCCTTGTAAGTCCTGCTTTAGCTGCAGTGCACAAATTTTGGTATACTGTATTTTCATCTTCCTTCATTAAAAAAATATTCTCTAATTTCCCTTGTGATTTCTTCTTTGGCCCACAGATTCTTTATATATGTGTAGTTTGGATTCCAAATATTTAGCGTTTTCATGAGTACTCAAATATGATTTGTTTTTAATTTTGTCAGGGAACATACTCTATGATTTCAATCCTTTTATGTTTACTGAGACTTCGCTAATGGTCCAGCCCAGCATATGTCTCCTGGCAAACATCCCATGTCACCTGCACTGTATGTTTGTCACTCTTGGGTGTAGATTTCTGTAGATATGAGTGGAGTCAGGTTGGTTGATAGTACTGTTAAAATCTTTTATGTCTTTTGTCTAGTTATTATAGTTATTGATGAGAAAGTTGTTAAAATCCCCAACTCTAATTATGGAATTATGCTTCAGGTATTTTGAAGCTCTGTGATTAGACCCACACATATATATAATTTTATCTAAAAAGAAAAAAGAAATAATATTACTGACAGATTAAATATCAGGATATTCTGTCAATACGGCTATTTTGACCCAGTGTATCTTTCCTTTTTCTACTTTTTTTCCCCTACATTGTTCCAAAAGATTATGAAATCAATTTGCCAATCTTTTCCTTCTATGGCCCATAATTTTTATTTTCTAAAATTTAGGAGAAGAACATATATCATTTACCCTAGACTCATTTTGCTTTTTAAAATAAAATCAGTCTTGTGTTCTAGTTTTACTTTTCTTCCTATCTCTTTTTGATTTACTTTTCCCATTGTTAACAAGTATCAAAGCTTCCTCTGCGAACTTTAGGTAGACTTTGTCTTCAGCTATTTCTTTAAGTATAAAAGTAACTGTGGAGGTAACATCTTACACTTTTTTACCCTACGTAAACTTTACTGTAACACATTCTTTTTCTGGTACATGAAATGGTTTAGTTGCTGCTAAAAAGGATTTTTTTAAAACAATACTTTTTAATTATAAATGTAAAAAGATGAATAATTCAGGTCGCAATTCAGACCTCTAGCAGGTCACACACAGTACCTTTCTTCCTTATTATAGTCTTTTCTTATCATCTGGAACAGTGGTTCAAGATCTTTTTGATTATGAGGATCTCTTTCAAAAATGTCAGATATTATTTCTGGATTCCCACATGGTAGTAACTGTAGTTTTCCTTTTAGTATCCTTTGATTAGAATGCTGTGCAATGATAACATGCTGATGTAATAATTTAGCAGTATTTCTAAATGAATTTTCATGTTATTAATCACAACTCCATATAAGAATTTGCTGCATAGTGTAGTTTGTCTCAGTATGGGATAAAGATGATTTCATGTTTAGACAGTAGCTGTTGGGCACAATTTCTCCTTGATTTGCTCTGTTGGTTCTATTTGTTGTTAATAAAAAATACTACCGGGACTTCCCTGGTGGTCCAGTGGTAAAGAATCCACCTTGCATTGCAGGGGATGTGGGTTCGATCCCTAGTTGGGGGACTGAGATCCCATGTGCGGCAGGGCAGCTAAGCCCACGCGCCACAACTACTGAGCTTGCGTGCCACAAACTACAGAGCCCACACGCTCTGGAGCCTGCATGAGATACTAGAAAGAGAAAACCCGCACGCCACAACTAGAGAGAAGCCTGCGGGCTGCAACGAAGACCCAACACAGCCAAAAGGAAAAGAAATAAAATAAATAAATAAATGAAATACAAAAAAATATCTCTACCTCCCCTTTCTTTTCCTTTTCTTTTTTCACCCTTTTTCTTGCTTTCCTTTTTCAGTCTTCTAGGTTTTGGTATTCCTCTTTTAGGCAATAGATTGCTAGAGTATATGCTATTAAAGAATTATTTTTCAGATGTTTCCTCTGAGATTGTCTGAACGAGAAATCTGTGGACATCCCATAGTCAATGGGAGTTCACTATCAATAGTGGTCTCTTAAATAAGGATTTTATCACTATAAAGTTCTTTCTGCATATTGATGAGCTAAACAGCTTTATCTTCACCCTGAATTCTTTATAGAAGTTTTTATTCAGGTTAACTATTTTATGTAGTTAATTTATTAATACTTTGATTTATATTATTTGTTAGCCATAACTTTTAGTAGATGTAGACCTCACGCCTGCTTATCAGAGTTGATAGCAATTTTACGACATACTCCCTGATTTGAAATCTAGACTTGGTTTGTTTTTGCATTAGGGAGAGAAAGTAACAAATGACAAATAAGGACTATATGTTTTAAACACGTTATAGAAAGATTATACCAAGAAGTCCTGGAATGTATTAGAGAGGTGCTCCATTAAGTGGGGATAATATATTAAGAACACAATATTGAAACTATAAATATCCCCATTTTTTTGAATGATGAGTTTCATATTTCTTTTTATTGGTTCATAATGTAGTAAAATTCAGGCAGCATTTCACTATGAGTTACTTAAACAATGACGTAATCTCATCTGAAGGCCATGTTAAGATAAGGCTGAAATATTTGTCCAGAGAAATATTTGCTCAGATTTCTTATTTTAGGATAAAAAAGCAAGTGGACGTTTCCTATTTTAATGTGATTTCCTGAAGACAAGGCACACAGTGAGGTCCACATTCTCTTCCTTCTCAACTGATCTCCATTTCCATTCTTACATCTTCGAAATGATACAGATCTTATTGGAATTGGTCACCATGGTTTTTAACTTAACGCCTGGGATTATAAATATCTCCCAAATGTCCATTAATATCCTATTATTCTGAATCTTTCTCTGCTCCTTTGACCTTCTTTTTCTGATGCCTGAGCCTCTCTGGAGTCCCCTCCCTTTCCACCACAACCTCCCCTGAATGATACTGGCCAATCTGTCCTTCAAGAAGGTCCCGGGTGCCCTGTGCTGAGTCGTGGTCACCAGTTCTTTGTTTCTCGGCCTTTATCTGGCCTAACTCGGTGTTTTCTTTCCAAAGTCACATCTTTTCTATATTCTCCTCTTCCTATATTTCATGGGTATTTTCCCAGTCATTCTGTTTAGAAGTTTGTCTTAATCTTTTCCTTCTTCCTTTAAACAGTAATCAAGTTTTAAAAAATGTTTTCTCCAAAATCCTTTCACATTCATTGTATCCTTCATTTTCTTATTCTTTGTTTCTGCATCTGCTATATTTTTCTTTCTCAGTTTATTTTTTTATCCCTAGAAGAGTGACGTTATTGAAATATTCTCTTGATAATGTCATTTCTCTACCAAATACGATAAAAGATCCACTCTAGGACTTTGAAGGCCTTCTGTAATCTGGCACTATTCTCCATTTCATTCACAAAGTTGCTAATATATCAGGATAAAGATTCAGGTATACTACTAAATTTACTACAATTTGATACATTCTGTGTTATTGATGAGCATGAAATGCTATGGAAACACAGAGAATGGTGCCAATATATGCTACTTCAAGGCTTGTTTTTGATTGATTGATAAGCTGACATAACATTTGATTAAGAATAAAAAAATAACTTGGGAATATGATTTGCTAAATTAATGCCCATAGGTATAATTAACTGAGTTTAGGGCAATGTTTGAGAAGATCTTGTATTTTTATGTTACTTTTCACTTCCAGGTTAGAAAATGTTAAAACCTATATTAACTTTTAAAACATAGTCCTGTTCATTAGTTTTCTTCAGGGTAGAGGATAATTACAATATAATAGTAATATATATGTGTGTATATATATATATATATATATGTAATATTGTTTCAATCTGCAGAAGTTATAGTTTACTAAAAGCCTTTCTTTCTAGGAGAGAGTCTCTTAGTTCTTCAATATTAAAAAAAAAAAAATCCCCAAAACTCCACACCTTTCAGGAGCCTCTGAAATGATGCAACTGGTGGAATATATATTTTTCAGTGTTTTAAATGATTATTGATACTAATATAGTGTTTCCCGTATTCCCAATGCAAGAGCAAAGAGAACCAAGTACATCTTTCATTATTAGGTAATAAAAAATAAATATTTACTTTTTAAAATGTTAAGTGTTTACACACATACCACCCACATTCAATAATTCTTACATAAGAAGCAAGTACGTGGTATTTCTTCTACTCTTTGAGTTTTAAGGGGACCTGAGGGGCATTGAAAGTTATTGGAGGGGGATTTCATCAAAGAGCAGTGATTGTAGAACATTTCACGGGAGTAAAAGCAACTTGACTTCCTGTTTCTGTCCTGCAGGCATCTTCTCAGTGCTCAGCTTGGCCTCTGAGTGCACAACCCTGGCTGCGGAACTTCCCAAGGTGTCTTACGTGAAGGCTTTGGACGTGTGGCTCATTGCGTGTCTGCTCTTCGGGTTTGCGTCCCTGGTGGAGTACGCGGTCGTCCAGGTGATGCTCAATAACCCCAAGAGAGTCGAAGCGGAAAAAGCCAGAATTGCCAAGGCTGAGCAAGCAGATGGGAAGGGGGGGAGTGCAGCTAAGAAGAACACTGTGAATGGCACGGGCACACCTGTTCACATCAGCACCTTACAGGTAAGGACGACGTCGGCCAGCAAAGTGCATTCTGCGGGTTGAAAGGTTTGGTAGAATCGGTTCTCACTCGTTTTTCTCTCACAGATGCAAAGGGACTAAGCACAACCTACTTTTTGGAAAAGAATAGAAAACACTTAGGTCCAATAGTAACCGAGAAAAAAATCAACACTTTATCAAATTACTGGAGAACTTTCCGTGGAGTTTAAGGATGCTTCAATTCCTTTGCTCTGATGGTCACCACTGAATGTGGAGACCTTGCCCAAGTGACAGACCTTCCTACTCTTTCTCATTTGACAAACCTTTGCGAATGGCCAGGGGGCTGAAGGCTTACGGGGCCCACGTTCTTGAGTCAATCTCCCACCCATTCCCCATCAAGTTGGAGAGCTTCACAATGCTCATGTCAGGCAGGCTACTTCTTTATTGGGTGCCTGGATCATAGGGAAACTATGCCCATGGCTTGGGATTTGTCCAGCGCAGTGAGTAGCTAGAGAAGAACTGAACAGTTAAAACCCATGACCTTGCCTTGTCACTTGGTGATGGGTCTAAGAAGAGCGGACCATGCCTCTAGATTCAGGTACTGATACATCCTGGAGCCACAGACCACGTCATGGATTGAGGACAGTGGTCCACTCACTCCAGCATGCCTGTACTTGATGACCTCTAGTTGAGAAGACCCTAGGCCAGGGGACCATTTCCACTGAACGTAGCATGGTAAGTTCCACAAGAGACTAACAGGTCCAGACCATCCTACAGCCTTGGAAACCTTGCCTGCATCTGGCCCCAGACCATGTCCATTTGCTGACCGCCACTCCTACCAACACCTAGAACGTTAGACACAGTTTTAGAGACAGAGGCAAGCAAACTGTTCTTACGTGATGCTGTCTGCAGGTCTTTTTTTATTTTTTTGGTTTTTTTGTGTGTGTGTGGTACGCGGGCCTCTCACTGTTGTGGCCTCTTCCATTGCGGAGCACAGGCTCTGGACACGCAGGGTCAGCGGCCATGGCTCACAGGCCCAGCCGCTCCGCGGCATGTGGGATCTTCCCGGACCGGGGCACGAACCCGTGTTCCCTGCATCGGCAGGCGGACTCTCAACCACCGCGCCACCAGGGAAGCCCTCTCACGTTTTAATTTGTATATTTAGATCATTTAAATTTAATGAACTTATTGATATATTTAGGGCTTCAGTCTAATTTTTTTTAATTTTATTATTATTTTTTATTGGGGTATAGTTGCTTTACAATGTTGTGTTAGTTTCTGCTGTACAACGAAGTGAATCAGCTGTATGTGTACGTATATCCTCTCCCTTTTGGGCCTCCCCTCTCCACCCCTGTCCCACCCATCTAGGTCACCACAGAGCACTGAGCTGAGCTCGCTGTGCTATACAGCAGGTTTCCACTAGTTATCTGTTTTACACGTGGTAGTGTGTATACGTCCATCTCAATCTCCCAACTCATCCCCCAACCCCCATGTCCACATGCCCATTCTCTACGTCTGCATCTTTATTCCTGCCCTGCAAGTAGGTTCATCTCTACCATTTTTCTAGATTCCACATATATGCATTAATATACGATATTTGTTTTTCTCTTTCTGACTTACTTCACTCTGTATGACAGACTCTGGGTCCATCCACGTCTCTACAAATGACCCAATTTCGTTCCTTGTTATGGCTGAGTACTACTCCATTGTATATATGTGCCACATCTTCTTTATCCATTCATCTGTCGATGGACACTTAGCTTGCTTCCATGACCTGGCTATCGTAAATAGTGCTGCAATGAACATTGCGGTGCATGTGTCGTTTTGAATCATGGTTTTCTCAGGGTGTATATTTTGTGTCCTATTTGTTCTATTTTTAATCTCTTTCTTCTTTCTCCTTCTTCCACGTGGACTGCTTGAACAGCTCCTAGAATGACATTTTGAGTTTCCTGTATTGTTTGTAAGCATGTCACTCTCTTGCTTGGAGGCTGCTCCAGGTGTCCCATTATATACACATAACTTTATCACAGTTTCCTGATGTCACTCTGTTACCACTTTGTGTGATGTGTAGAAATGCTACCTCCCTTTAACACCTTTTGCTTTCCTCTTCACATGACAAAATTATTGTAAATACTTCTTAGAACCTAATTAGAAAGTGTTACACTTTTTGTTTCACCATCACACATAATTTGGAAAACTCAGAGAGAGAAGAAAAGTTTATTGTATTTGCGTCTATTTTTGTTTACTTTGATCTTTCTTCCATTCTGATATTCCAAAGTTCTATCTTTTATTGTTTCTTTCCTTTTAGAGAATTGCCTTTATCCATTATTTTGGGTAGCGCTGCTGGTAACAGATCCTCCTAGTTTCCTTCATCTGGGAATGTCTTGGTTTCCCTTCATTCCCAAAGGATCTCTTCACTGGGAATAGGATCCTTGAAAGTTCTTTTCCTTTGACACCTAAAAAGTATTGTGCCCATTCCTTCTGGACTCTGTGGCTTCTGAGAAGAACTCTGCTTCATTCACACTGTTTTTCTCCTTTAGGTAAAATGTCATTTTTCTCTGGCTGCTTTCAAGATTTTTTTTTTTTTTTTTTGCCTTTAATGTTCAGAAGTTTAATTATGTATTTTGGAGTGTTCTTTTTAGGGTTCATCCAGTTTGGGGTTTGTTCAGCTTGTTAGAAAAAAATGCAGGCTCATGCTTCTTGCCAAATGGGAGAAGTTTTCAGCTGTTATTCCTTTGAGTACCTTTCCTCCATCCTTCTAGGACTGTGACGACACAGATGTTAGATGGTCTGTTACAGGCCCACACGTCACCACTGAGGCTCTGCTCATTTTTCTAGTAAGTTCTCTGTTGTTACCACCGTGAAGTCACACCTAAGTCTTCTGGCCCAGAAATATTGCCTCGGGTGATTCGCTTTTACCTGTGTGCAGATTCAAGCTGGAAAGGACCACAAAGAAAATCTTAGAGGCTACAGTTTGAAGCCTTTGGAAGTTCTTATCGTCATCATTTTTTATCCTTGGCAGCCTCATTATCATAGTACCTCATTTTTGCTACCAGTAATTTTCAGAAGTGACAAGTTTATATGATGAAAGTAAATGAGAAAAATATTCATATGAGGAAAAATGGGGAAAGTATAAATGGGAGATCTGCAGAACCAAGGTCACTTTTAAGAATGTGTGGAGTGGGGTTACTGTCTTACTTCTAAGTAGCTCATTTAATCCCTCTGCATGTGATATTATAATTGTTTAAAATAGCATTTATACTGTAAACTCTTTGTACTCTTATGTACATGTTTGATTTGATAATGATGTGTGGAGAGTATTAACTAAAGAAAGTTGTGTTTGTGTAAAGTCTCTGATGAGCAGGAGAAGAGACCAGCGAATGAGGTAATGAATTATGAGCTGTTTAAGCAACTAGAGGACTTCTCAGTATGGAACCTAATTTTATTGCTTATTCAGCTCTGACACGTCGTTAAAAATTACTTCTGCAGTAGACCTACTCTTCACCAACACACACACACACACACACACACACACACACACACACACACACACACACCTCATTTCAAATATAAGAATCTGCAAATACGTTTATAGAAGAGTGTTCAATAAACTAAATGATTAAGCATTTAGTGTAACCAAACTGAAGTTTTTGGAGTGATTTTTCCTGTTATCACTTCAACATTGAAGTAATTATTCTTCCCTTAACTATTTCCTATATTTAAACAATCTCTTGGAATAAATGTAACATTCTATGTCTACATTTTGAATGAGCTGTGTAGGTACAATTATATAATGATTAAAATTGCTGGCAGGGCTTCCCTGGTGGCGCAGTGGTTGAGAGTCCGCCTGCCGATGCAGGGGACGCGGGTTCGTGCCCCGGTCCGGGAAGATCCCACATGCCGCGGAGCGGCTGGGCCCGTGAGCCATGGCCGCTGAGCCTGCGCGTCCAGAGCCTGTGCTCCGTAACGAGAGAGGCCACAACAGTGAGAGGCCCGCGTACTGCAAAACAAACAAACAAACAAAAAACGAACAAAATTGCTGGCAGAATCTAAGAATGTGTTTATGTAAACAAAACACTAGAAAATTTGAAGTGTTAATATGTATGACTTAGGTTATCATATCATATAAATTGGGCTACTTGTCCAGTTACTTATAGATACTGAAACTACCCCTAAAGCCATGAATAAAATACGGTTCAGAGTAAATGCATTTCTGTAGTAAATATGTATGGCCTTCTTTGTGCAAAAGTAGAAAGAACTGGTAGGAGTCACGCTTTCTGAGTTGCTGTCAGAATCCAGAGTCCTCCTTTGTTTTGATACGTGATTCTAAAGCACAGTTAGTGCTCTTGGAGCAGAGGATTCTAAGTGAGAGAGAGCCTGGGACACCCACGGAGTCCCAGAGCTTGCAGGCTGCTCTGAGAGTCTGAGAATAGGACAAAGGTTTGACATGGAGAGGCTATTCCCAACTTCTCTTCCGATCAAGTCGTGATTTAGTCTTTACACAAGTTCGCAGACACACACTGAGACTTACCCATTCGTCAAACAGTCCTGGAAAACCAGAGCTTCAAATGCGGTCTTCTGTCTGGGACACTTACCAGGAGGGTATGTGAGTGTGAACGTGTGTATATGTGTGTGTGGAGACAGAGCTTAGGTGACAGACTGCTTGCTGAAAGTGACCTTTTAAGATTTCAAATTGGGGAATTTAAATAAAAGGCCTGGAAGTAAATTTTAAATATATGTTTTCACAATTCGTGATATATATATATATATAATATATACATGAACGATTTCCCAAAGTCTCATTTAAATAACTTAGATTCTCGTTGCTAGCTTTGTTCTGTCTCATTCCATCGATCAGTCCCTATTTTTTGCCAGACATTTTCCTAGGCACTGGGTTAAATTGATGTGGACCAGAGCCCGGACCAATGGTAGCTCCGTCAGGATATAGCTCCTCTTTAAGCTGCACTCAAAATGGGTCCTCACCATGGGGAAGCTGGGACTGTACGTTAAAAAACGGGGAACGGTAATCCTCTTTCTTCCGGCTGGCCTCCTTTAGCTCCAAGTCCCGTCAAACCAGGACGGAACTAAATCGACACTTTCTAAATATTGTAATATGTTGGTGATTCACATTTTTTTAACCTATAAGACATTCAGAAAGGATGAAATTCCAGTGCCTCAGTCCCCATTCCTACTTATCAACATTTTCTTGTGTACTTTTGTACAATTATATTTACATAAACATCTTTTTCGAAAGTTCTTACCCAACAGGATTGTACAAATATCTATGTGGCATAAAGATATAATAATAAAGCCAACATTCATAGATCAGCTTAAAAAAATAACATTACCAGCACTTGTTCAAAATTGAAAAAAAAAAAAAAAAAAGGAAACAACCTAAATGTATAAAGCCAGAGGATGTGGTGACACATTTTCATTTGTTTTTTCACTCAGTGTATGTTGGTTACCTTTGCTATCCACCTCTGAGCACTGCCATCTGGCTTTTGCCCAGAAATTATGCCTCAGTGTTTGTTCGGATAAAGGATACCGTCCTGGTACCTGAAGGGCTGCTGGGGAATGATTTGTTTTACGTCTTACATTAAGCATCATTTTTACCCAGCCATAATCTAGTAAATGTGAATAGAATCCACATAAGTAGTCAATGTATTATTGTAACTAAGGCAAAAACTAGAGTGTGCTAATAGTGTACAATGGCATGGTTTCCTTTTTCGGGAAAACAGTAAATATTTTAGTGAAGATTCCCAAGGTGAATCCCAAAGGTCGGGAGTAAGAACAGTGAAAGATGAAGCAGTGGAATCATGGGCTCCCCCTTCTGTGGCCTTTCCTTAAGCCACTGGTCAGCCTCTGTCTTTTCCACGAGCTTTTCTGACGGCCAGAGAGAGTTCAGTGTGAAATAATTATTCTGTATATTGTAGGGAATTGAGTCAAATGTAGTACTTCAGAGATGATCAACTGAACAGTCTCTGTAGCATATGATCTGGCTGAAATAGCCACAGTTTCATTGGATTTTCTGAGTTTGGATTCTCTGGCTAATTCATCTTCAGGCGGCAAGTGAGGAATGCCTTTCGTTGGTCAATCTTTGGTTCACGATCATTGTGACCATTTTTAGTTCTTACTTGTGAGTGTGGTTTAGAGACACAGTCTGTCTCATTGCAAGGATAAATGCCTCAGTCTTTTATAAACAACCCAATTTGGCAATAGGATCCCTGGGGAAATCAGAGGTACCAGAAGACGTTTGTATTCTGTATGTTCTGCTAATATGATCTGTGTCATGGTTAAATGTTGGATTTTCATTTATTGGTCAGTCTTTCAACTGAGAACTCTCACAAGCCTGGGAGCACCTAAGATAAAGGATGATTTGTGCCTTGATCCCTTAACATAAAATAACCTACCAAAAGTTTATTCCATGACATAAGCCTTGTTGTATAGGCAACATTTTAGAGCCCTAAATGTTCAGGTAATTCCGTGGTTTAATCAGTTGACTATTATTTCTGTTTGACAGAGAGACATAATAGTCAACTGAATAAACCATCAGATTTTTAAAATATCTTTTTGAAGACGTTTTATAAATAGAAAAATTCTAAATATCCTGTCTTTAATTTTTATTCTCAGGTTGGAGAGACCCGATGCAAAAAGGTTTGTACGTCCAAGTCTGATCTGAGATCTAACGACTTCAGCATCGTGGGAAGCTTACCGAGAGATTTTGAATTGTCCAATTATGACTGCTATGGAAAACCCATTGAGGTCAACAACGGACTTGGGAAATCCCAGGCCAAGAATAACAAGAAGCCGCCTCCTGCCAAACCCGTTATTCCGACGGCAGCGAAGAGGATCGATCTTTATGCAAGAGCGTTGTTTCCTTTCTGCTTCTTATTCTTCAACATTATCTACTGGTCTATATATTTATGATAAACCTTTTCCATTCGTATAAAGTCAAGTCCCATTGCATTGTGAACAACCTCGTTCATTAATGCCAATCTGTGAACATTCCTTGCATTTTCATAGCAATATATTGCATTTTGGATGCCATTGGAGTGTAATACAAATATGGCGCCTTCATCATGTGGAATGGCAGCATGATCTTGTTACGTCTGTGCTCTAATCATGATGTATTTATGTAAAGCAAACATAATTGCTTTAGGAATAAATGGAGGATAAGCGTACTACGTAAAATAGAATCCGAACATTTCTCTCCAGTTAGTGTAAATTGCAAATATTCCGATAATTCTGATAATAAAATGGGGTGCACTCTGAACCCTGTTTTGTCATCATCGCAATGTACGTAGTGTTTCAGATCCCTTTCCTTGTAACTTTTGGAGAAAGCCATCTTATTCTTGTACAATTTTAGATGGTATTATCATAGATAAAGCAAAAGTATATTACATATGGTATAACTTTATAAGTAGAAGTATATCAACTCTAACTACATGAGCTCTGTGGAGAAATAAAGTTCAAACAAATTCCTAATTTGCAAAAGCAGCTCATTTTAAAGTGTGCCTGTGTTGTCAAATGCCAGATAATGAAGCCCAGTGAGCATTTTTGAAACAAAGGGAAATCTAGATTTACCTAAATTCGTGCTGAATTCTGGTTTCTCATAAAATAAAAATAAAAGGAGATATATTGATTAAATATTTCTGATAAAAGAAATTCTATTTAGTCCACTTTAAAACCTAGATATATTTTCATGGATTTTATTTTGTTGATACAGAGTATACAAAATCATTGTGCCTTAAAAAGAGTCATAAATATTTTGAATTGGAATATAGCAATGAATATGTGATTTCGTACCATTTGTAAGAAACCAAGAGGAAAATACCTTATTACTAGAAGTAACGAGTTGGGAAGAAAAATCCATAATCATTAGAGGATTTTAACTTCTTTATTTTATTAAAATGCTCACATCTTTTAAAGTAAAATTAAATTTTTTTCCTGAATTTCTTTTGTTCTTATTTGAATAGTGTTTGATTTTGTTACAAGACATTTAAAGGTTAAGTAAACGATTACTTAGTTAGATCTCACCTCCATTTGTATCTTCTTTCTTGCTAAAAGTCCAGGCTACTTGGATTAATTGCTTTGGTCTTATTCCAACTTGCAAAATAGGTACTTTCTGGTCTATAAGACTTGTATTCCCTAGTAATATCAGAGCCAATGTACCTTCTTATTTCTCCATAGCTGATACTAGGACTAATCCATGTAACATAAACATAAGACCAAATAAGTGTATTTACATTATTTGGAGAGTTTGCAGCAGCTGAGGGTTTGGATTGTCAATTCAATAATAAAATGTGTTTACATATTGTTTATGCAAATTGCATCTATAATTCAATGTTATTTTATTGAAGACTTTAATTTGTAAGAGTCACTGATTACTGAATCTTTAAAAGACGAGATATATCTAGTCCTCTGTGGTCCTTCAGCACCCTCTAGTTGCAAAAGCACAGTCACCTGAGTCACTTTAAAAATGCCACAAGTCGCCCTGTTGATGGACTTCAACATCCTGCTAGGACCCGGACAATAACATCTTAAACGCTGAGAGGAAAAAGCGTCTTGGATAATACTTAGACCATTTAAATTTGTAGTTATAATAATTATATTTGCTTGTGATCTCTGTTCTTCATTCTTGCCAATTTCATTCATTTTAGGGAGTTTGATTTAGATATAGAGTTTTAAGTGGGAAATGGATGAAATGGAAGACAGTTCTCATTCCATAAGAATTTATTTCTTGAAAATAATGTGAATGAATTCCTTTCTGTAATACAATATTGTAGCCTCTTAATATCCATTTTAATACCCAAATATATATAACTAGGTATCCCCGGATTAAGTGTGTATGTATAACTACAAATGGAACATTACGCAATGATCATAAGGTACTACAATTGGTGTCCACTAACGGTTGCTTTCTATTGTTATCTTGAGAATTTAGTCACTTAACCCCAGGGTAGTTCTGATCTGTGTACTTTACATATTATGTCTTTCTAGGAAACTTGCAGTATATTTACCTGGATGTCAGTATCGCAAATTCCATGTTTCCAAAATAAAAAAGATCTTCTCCTTACAAATCAGCCGCTTCTCTTATTTTCTGTTTCCAGTAAAGCCATCACTATTCCAGTCCCCCGTGGGCCATCTGCCTTCCTTTGTCACACGGTATACCCTGTCAAGTTCCAAGTCCTAAAATTTCCCCCCTTACACCAACCACTGCTTCTCCATTTCTGCGGACACCACCCTAATTCAGTTTCCCTTTCCCATGCATCAGACAATTACAGCAGTCTACAAACTTACTTTGTGATGTTTATTTTGTAATGGCATAAGTAATACGTGAATATCTCGACGTATTAGAAAAACAGGTGTGTCTAAAATACGTAAGCCCTTAACGTTGTCATAACCTTCTATCTTCAAACCTTTCTCTTTTCCCAGAGGTCACCACAGTGACCTCTAGGCATCTACAACCTCTATCTACCTTTTAAATATAAAAAATAACGTAACGGGATTTAACGTAAATGAGATTTTACCATATGTATGGTTTTGCGATTTGTTTTTCATCTCCTATATTTTGGAGCTCTTTCTATGTGAGGATCTATTGTATGCTGATAAATCTTTTGCCTCCTATTATTCTATAGCATGAATGTGTCTGAATTTAGCTTCTTTTTAAACATGAATTTTGATTGTTTTTCTTTTCTAATACAAAATAGCATTGTACTAAATATTTTTGTGCACACATGCGTATATTTCCGTGAAGTGGATGCCAGACGTGGAGTTGCTGAGTTGAAAGATGTCTACATCTTAAATTCTGGTAATGTCTTTAGATTGTCAAGATGCTGTGTGCAGACTCTCACAGCCTGGTCATCTCTTAACCTGTTGTATGTAGTGTACGTATTACTTTTCTTTTTTAAAAACTTTTTTTACCTTGTTTCAGACTTCCAGAAAAACGTGCAAAACTATTACAAAGAATTCCTGTACGCCATTCATGCCAGTGCCCCAAAGGTTAGTACTTCATCACACTAGGTTTATTTTCCCTCTCCCACTGTGTGTGTGTGCTCACATGAGACATTTTTTTCTGAAACATTTAAAATACAGTTGCAGAGATGATGATGACCCTTTGTATTTACACACTTCAATGTATGTTTCCTAAACAAGGAACATCCTTTCATAACCACAGTAGTACCAGGTACCCGCATCAAGAAATTGACATTGATAAATTACTATAATCTAGAGGCCTTATTCAGATTTGCCAGTTGTCTCACCTTTTCTTGTTTGTTTGTTTTGGTTCAGGATGTAATCCAGTATCCCATTCTTTATTTACTTGTCATGACATTAACTTCTTTAAAATAAAGCTGAGATCACGGCATTCTGCTCAAACATCTTTAGAGCTTTGTATTGCCCGATGAACTAAGGAAAAAAGTCCTCCCTCTGACATATAAAGTTCTCCTTGTTAAAGTTTAACTTATCTTGTAGCTGTTTCTCACATTGCTCACATCTCAAACTCCAACCAAACTGAAGCCGACCTTTGCTTATCACACTTAGCAGTGACAGGATTGCTAAGTTCAGCGAGGTACCTTTCCTTTTAGGTTAGTGTTTAATTTTACGTCTCATTATTTCTTTTAAGTGGGTCAGTCTTGGATGGTTTGTCTTCCCATACTCATGTTAACTGATATGATTTTATTCAACATTAAGCGTGTGTCAGTTATACAGTTTCGTCTCTACTGAATAATAAAATTAAAAATATTTCCCATTGCACATGCCGTGTTCAAATTAAGCTGCTTTAAAAACCATTCAATTTATCATCATCTATATCATGGAAAATTTCAGTTTACATAAATAGCTGGATACAAAAATTTAAAGTACCAGGCCTAAGATGAGCAATAGTTTGAAATCTTTTTTTATAACCTTTAATAAGGATTTCTTGTTAAAATTTTATTATCTTGTTTTGGAAAAGCAGATTTATTCCAATTATATTTTCAAATGAAGTGCATATGTTTACACAACCTATCAATAATCTAGCATTCACTAATTCCCCCCAACCTTTTTTTATGAAGCTGGTCGTAACCTTTTAAGAGGTTAGGGTCCAGTTATTTCAAAGCATTGGAAGCATCAATGGAGTAAACATGCTTTACCGACTTTCTTGTGATTGATGTGAAAGGATAATATAGATGCCATATTCAAGGGTGGTTATAACCTTAGGGTGTTTATACACACATATGCATAAACTTGATATTTTGTATTTTAATACATTTTGCATTTTCTCCACATACATACACACACATATATACATAGGTATTTTTTTAAATTAATTTATTTGTTTTTGGCTGTGTTGGGTCTTTGTTGCTTTGCGCAGGCTTTCTCTAGTTGCAGAGAGCGGGGGCTACTCTTCGTTGCGGAGCACGGGCTCTAGGCGCGTGGGTTTCAGTAGATGTGGCTCGTGGGCTCTAGAGCGCGGGCTCAGTAGCTGTGGTGCACGGCCTTAGTTGCTCCGCAGCACGTGGGATCTTCCCGGACCAGGACTCGAACCCGTGTCCCCTGCATTGTCAGGTGGATTCTTAACCACTGCGATACCAGTGAAGCCCTACATATGTATTATAAAATTTTGTCCTTAACCAGCAAGAACAACGAGAAAACTCGTGAATTTTGTTCCAGTTGGAATTTCTGTACTCCAAACAATAAGTGCATTTTCACTGTTATAAGTATTTTTACAGTTTCCAAATCTCGTGTATCACACCCAAAACAGGTCTTTCTAAATCCTCCCAGAGTAGAATACTAAATAACAACAACAAAAATGTAAATCAGTAAATGCTTCTTGGGTACTTGATATTTTGAGGGTCTTGTGTCAGCCCAAAACCGTGAAGATGAAGAAAACATTTAAGAGTGGAAGCTCTCTTAAATGATAGTCAATAGTGTGAGAAGGAAAAGTATGCTAATTATACAATTTTCTATAATGCAAATCAGAATACATAACGCATGTCATTAAAAAGCATAAGGGAAGGAAGAAAATCAGTGATTTGAAAGGAAAAGACTCGTCTTAAAGAAAATTAAGTAAAGTATACTTTACTGTAGTTAAATAAAGGCCATTTTACTATAGATCATAGAATTTTGAAGCTAGACATTAATGAAAAGAAAAGTTATGAATTGTAAAGTGGAGAAACATTGCCATAAAGAAAGTTAAAGTGCTCTTTGAATTTTATTTCCTAGTTAACATTGCTGAGGAAATAATGAAGAGGAAAAAGCAGATTTTCCACAGCTGATGATGGAAGGCGCTTTACCTGCTGTTTGTTTCTTAACTAAAACTCCCATCTGATCTTGATCCTATAACTGGAAAGAATTTTCAGTAAATCTCAGTTTGCAGCCCGAGGCAGTGGCAGTTCAATTAATATTATGCACAGTGAGGTGACCAGGAGTCACCTCCTGGGCTCCGTGATTTAGCAAGAATGCAGCAATTACCACATCAAATAGGGATTTTATTAGTCAATTAGCATTGCCTTGCCCCTAAGCCACTGCTGACGCGCAAGAGAAACCCTATTTTGTGAGATGGGAAACTAGATGACGAGGCAAAGGATTTTAGCTTTTGAAAAGCTCGGCTGACTTTACAGTCTGTTCTCAAGGGATGGAGCTGGCAACGTAGCAGGAGGAACATGGCATTTAGCAATAGTAAACACTCTAGCTGCTCTTCTTCAAGGACCACGACCTCGTGCCGTAAAGCTTTTAGAAACCTGCGGAGGACAAGAATTCGGCACACGATAGCAGCATCATATCTGCTGACTTACTAACAAGCTTCAGCATTTTTAATAAATCTGAGTCAGAATCTGCAGGCTTCTCAGCTATAAAGATGATCTTTCACTTATTAACTGAGAGAATATTTTATGGAACCCATTAGAGGGAATACCTAATAAATTCTGCCTTGGACTGTTATAAAGCCTCTTTCTAAACACAGCTGCCCTTCTCTGGTTTATTCCTTTGTATACTCAAAAGCCCTTTCATTCAAAAATCTCTGGAGTTTCCAATCGGTCCACTGACATCTTGGAAGCTTTCAAATTTCAAACGTCCCAATAAAAATGTGAAATTTCTTAAGGCATATACATGGGAGGTGCATCCTACAGAAATAATCCCAGGAGCTACGCTAAGTCAGAAGCCAATCCAGTATGTAGACACAGAGGGAACAGGAGAGGGTAGAAAGACTTGGGCTGGAAGGAATAAGAATATGTTATAGTTATAGTTCTGGGTTTGCTTTTCACAACCCTGCAAACCTTGTCAAAGAACGGTTTTCTCAATTACCTTATTCCTGAAGAGGGAGTAAAAATAATCTAAGAATTACAGATTACAACATGTAAGTCTATCTTTTATAGTTGTTACAAGCAAGGATTTTCAAATACATAGTCTAGGCTAGAGTCCCATTTACTACGGTAAATCTTGGCAAATTTTTTTTAACATCCTGAGCCTCAGTTTCCCCAATTATGAAACACGGTAATGGGTTTTCCCTGGTGGCGCAGTTGTTGAGAGTCCGCCTGTCGATGCAGGCGACACGGGTTCGTGCCCCGGTCTGGGAAGATCCCACATGCCGCGGAGCGGCGGGGCCCGTGAGCCATGGCCGCTGAGCCTGCGCGTCTGGAGCCTGTGCTCCGCAACGGGAGAGGCCACAACAGTGAGAGGCCCGCGTACAGCAAAAAAACCCAAAAAACCAAAAAAACAAACAAACAAAAACGTGGTAATAATGACCACCTCATAACATTATTGTGAGGATTTAATGTATTAAGTAAAGTGCTCAGCAGAGTTCCAGCACATAGTAATTGTGCAATAAATTGGGGTTATTATTATGTCCTTTTATCCCTTAGTACTGCACTATTTCTAGCACTAAAACTACTTTTTTTTTCTCTTCAAATGAATTTATTAATTCAGCTCTTCATGTTCCATAAATTGTCACTGATTTGGTAATTTGTTGAAAACATTTATATACAAATATTCCACTAAAACATAAAACTTTAATCATAAATAAAATACTAAAACTACTTTTAATGAAGTTTGTCTTTCAAATAAAAAATGCACTGACATCCATAATCATTGAGCTCTTTTTTTTTTTTTTTTTTTTGTGGTACGCGGGCTTCTCACTGCCGTGGCCTCTCCTGTTGCGGAGCACAGGCTCCGGACGCGCAGGCTCAGCGGCCATGGCCCACGGGCCCAGCTGCTCCGCGGCATGTGGGATCCTCCCGGACCGGGGCACAAACCCGTGTCCCCTGCATCGGCAGGCGGACTCTCAACCACTGCGCCACCAGGGAAACCCTCATTTTTTTTAACGTCTTTATTGAAGTGTAATTGCTTTACAATGGTGTGTTAGTTTCTGCTTAATAACAAAGTGAATCAGCTATACACAATTTTGAATATAAAATAATTTAAGGAACAATAGCAGAATCTATCAATTGCATATTAAAATATTCTTGGAGTGTGTTAAGGAGTCCCTAGATTATTTACGTGGAGTTCCGAAGTTTAAGAATTAGGTTGTGGGCAATGGAATGCCCCAAATTCAGAATACACTTAGTTAAGGGTCATATTTTACATTTATCCTTTAAAAAGATAAATAAATGAGAATACTTCAGAATTAAAAAAAAAAAACATAAGGAAAAGAATTTCCCAGGTGTATTAAACATGACAAATCAAGATCATATTAACTCGTGCGTGTATGGTACTGAGGCACATATTGTAGGATCTCTTATATCTCATGCGTGTATGGTACTAACAAAAGATATTTAATGCTCATAATGGTCATCCTGGCAAACTGCATGATTGTGAAATTCTTCCTGAAACAGAGAGAAAACACTAAATTGTGTTCGATAGAATTGTCATGTTAAAATAGTTTATTGTATTCTCATTCTCTGAAGATTGGTAATCCAACTACTGAACATAATGGTTATTCTCAATTAATCAAAATATCCAGTTAACCCAATTCTGTATAAATGGAAATGTATTGCATTCTGAATTCATACTAAAAATGTATGAGGTCAACCTCTAAGTAATAAAACCATATTTAACTCTCCTTAAGGCAATATATTTTATATTATAGTAACAATAGTTATCCATTTATTGAAGAAACATTGTTCTTAAAACCTAAGTATAATACTGGGAAGATATTAGATTTTAAAAAGTACATATATATATATGAATGTGTATATATATGTGTGTATATGTATATGGATGTGTGTATGTATGTGTGTGTGAATAGGTTTAGGTAAATACGGGTCTATATTTGTATATGTATATACATATCTGTACATGTATATGGATACATAGAGTTTGTAACATTAACTGGTGTTTTATCTGCGACTAAGACATACTACGTTTTTGCCCTTTTGGAAGTCCTGCAGGGTAACCTATTTTATGTATGTCTGGGACAGTCTCACAAGAAGGTTACACTAGGAGCTCTGGAGGGAATGCCTATTTAAGGGTCAAAGAAGTGTGTGCTAATTGATATGAACCAGATGGCGCACAGAAAAAATCTTAGCCTCAGCGGACTGTTCCATTTATTTATTTACAAGCAATCATTGGAAACCACTCCCATTCTTGTATATAGGCCAGGTCCGCTCTGCCCCGCCTCAGAAAGCGCACATCCCCTCTCCCGCCCCATCATTCTAGACATGGAGAAGAGCTCCTCTTTTCTACTTGCCGAACGGTCCTGGAAGGAAACACCCCCAGGTGCGTCCCTGCTCACTTGGTCTCATTCTTTTGGATTCACATGTAGTTTAGGCTGAATCTGACAGCTTTCACACACGCCAGGTCACACCTGTCCTCCAGGGCATACTGGCGCGTGCAGAATACCCCATCTCGTGGGGATGTACCATCTTAGTACCTGAGAACCGTCGGCCTGTTCGCAGCCTGCACCTCAGCTACTCTGGTCTTGTCACTCTTTCCTCCCCAGGAGCGGCCCTCCTCTCGTTCCCTCTCTGACTTCTGGGGTCTCCATCCTTATAAACAAAACCTTAGCATTTTATTCCTTTTCCTGCCTCTCCTGACCTTAGTCAGAATGCTCCAGAGAACTGTTTAATTTAGATCTCACACCGTGAACTAGATCTCAAACCGTGTATGTTTCAAGTGGCCCCTGTTTATTTTCCGTCGCCATCTAGGGATGTGGGACTCGAATTAGCATTTTTCTTGCTCTCTAATTATGCTCCCAGATTATTTCTCTACCTATGTGTCTTAGCTGGCCTGAGCTGCTTTCGCAAATTGCTGCAGACTGGGTGGCTTAGACGGCAGACATTTATTGCTCACAGTTCTGGAGGCTGGTGGTCCAAGATCAGGGTGCCAGTGTGGTCGGGTCCTTGGTGAGGACCTTTTCCTGGTTTACAGAGAGACGTCTTCTGGCGGCATCCTCGCATGGCAGGAAAAGAGCTGGCCAGCTCATTCTCGTGTATAAAGGCACAAATCCCATTCAGGAGGGCTCTACCCTCATGATCTAATGACCTCCCCAAACCTCCATCTCCAAATACCATCCCATTGGGATCAGGGTGTCAACATTTCAACGTATGAATTTGGGGGGTAACAAACATTCACAACATTGTACTATGTAAAACTCTTTTCTTCTGAGCTTGAACTATCTTCCTATATTATGCTTTTAAGTGTGTGTGTGTGTGTGTGTGTGTGTGTGTGTATCTATGAGAGAGACAGATTGAGAGAGAGAGAGGAGAGAGACAGGGGCGGGAGTCTATAAAAGCCAGAAAAATGGTGAAGGAAATATAATAATTACCTATATTCCAACACTGAGAATTAAATCACTTTAACTTTCTGACATATTTGATTGAAGTTTTATTCTTTTTATCTATTAAGTAATATATAACTTTGTCTTTTTTTAAAAAATATTAAACCTTAAAGATAAACTTGAAATTGTCATCACCTCCAAGTCTTTATCTTGCTTCTCTGCAGTTATACCTTGAGGCAACCGTGATTATCAGTTTGCTTGTACTTTCCCAAAAAATTTAATAATATTTTAAAGAAAAAATGAACAAATATTAGTGTTTTTAAATTTACATTAATGCTATGTGTGTCATTCACATTAGGTTTTTTGAGAGCTATTCATATAGATATCCAGATTATTTCATTATATGCCTGTGTCACATTTTATTTAATAAAGAATATTTATATTGTTTCAAATTTTTCATTATTTCAAGCAATGCTGAAATAAACATTCTTGTGTATATATTCTAGTATTTATGGGAGACTGACTCTGTATAGTAGATAACTACAGATAGAACCCCTGTGCAATTAAAAAGTTAATTGATAACGCAAAATTTTTCTACAGTAACAGTATCAATTTACACTCCTGGCAAGATTGTAAGAAAGAACTCATTTCCCATCCTCCTTTCAACAAGTGGTGTAATCAGAATTTAACATGCAGAAATTTTGCCAAGCTAAAATGCTGAAGAAACTCATTGTCTCAATTTGCAGCTATTGACATGATATTGTTTTTCTCTTATAAACTGTAACATAGTTACTGTGTTAAAAGATTTTCTAACTTGAAATAATTCCTGGGATAAACTGGTTTTGCCTGTGATGTATTCATTTTGGTACATTCCTTTTAGTTTTAGTATAGTTTTTCGAGTTATGTAAATTGTTATGTCTGTATTTATAAGTGAGATTGGCCAATAATAGCATGTTCTCATGTCATCCATATTCTGTTTCTGCATCAGGGTTACATTCGTCTCATAAAATGAGTTGTGTATCTTCCTACTTCTTTCTGGACTCTGGAAGAAATTAAGTAAGCCTGGAGTTAATGGTTCTTTGAGTTTTCTAAAACTCCTATAAAACAGATCCATCCTTCTGTTATTGAGGGTAGATTTAGGGACATTTATTATTCTGAGCACATTAAAAAGAAGTACATAATGTTCTATGCAGACTCTTTCCTTCTTAGATGAATTTCGATAACATTTCTCTCTAGGAAATTATCAATTTTTTATGGTTTTTAAATTATTGACAATTATCCATGAAATAATGTCTTGGGACATCTAAACTCTCTGTTATAATCCATACCACTTTCTTTTTAAATTAATAAATTAATTAATTTTTGGCTGCGTTGGGTCTTCATTGCTGCGTGCGGGCTTTCTCTTGTTGCGCAGAGCAGGGGCTACTCTTCGTTGAGGTGCGCTGGCTTCTCATTGTGGAGGCTTCTCTTGCTGCAGAGCACGGGCTCTAGATGTGAGGGCTTCAGTAGTTGTGGCTCGCAGGCTCTAGAGCGCAGGCTCAGTAGTTGTGGCGCATAGGCTTAGCTGCTCCTGTGAGTTCCCTTTTCTTAATCACACTTACAGAGGTTTTCAATTTTGTAAGTCTTATCAAAGAGCCAGTTTATTTTTTTATTGATCAACTCTGATTTAATGTGTGTGCATTCTACTTCATTCATTTCTCCTCTTCAGTGTTGCCTTTCTTCTATTTTCTTTGGATTTATTTTGGTGTTCTTTCCTAAACTTCTTGATTCAAATGCTTAGTCCATGTTTTTCCAACCATTTATATTCTCCAAATACATTTAAAGCTATAAATTCCTCTTTAAGTACTGCTGGATGCTACAAATTTTTATATGCATTTTTGTTGAAGTAGAGTTATAAATGCTTTTAAGTTTATTTTTAATTTATTCTGTAACCTGAAACTATTTAAGAGTGTGACTTCTAGACTCCAAATTCATGCATGTTTGGCTACCATTAGGGATATCTATTTTATTATTGATATCTTATTTTACTAGATGTGATTGTCGAACATTATGAGAAAAATGCTTAAAATTTGTCCTTTTCTTTTCATAATTCTATTAGATTTGGCTCTCTATATTTTGAGGCTTTATGAATATTTCTCTCTATATATATTATACAGACACACACACACATATGTATAAAGTTTGCACACGTTTGAATGCAAGACTGGCATTTTCTGATGAATTACTTCATTTGTTTGTGTGGACGGTGCCGTTTAGTCCCATTTCACGCCTTTCTACTTTAATTAATTCTACATTTTATTTTGCCTGAGGTTAACTTTGTCATGTCGCTTTCTCTTTGTTGATTTTTCCATCTTTTTGGTGTTGCTTTGCCTCAGGTGTGTCCCTTATGAACTGCCTATGTCATATGGGTTATTTTAAAATCTAACTTGAGCGCTGGCTTAATCATAATAAAACATTAGAGAAAGTCAAACTGAGGGACATTCCTCCAAAGACTTGACAGTCTTCTTCGAAAGTGTCAAAGTCGTGAAAAAACAAGGAAACTCTCATGGTTTGGGGGAAACTGGAAAGACATGAGAACTAAAGGCAGTGTGGTATCCTGGGCGAGATCTTGGAACAGAAAAAGGACATTGACGAAAAATGTGGGGAAAGAGAATGAGGGCTGTAATTTAGTTACAATACTGTGCCAATGTTGCTGTTTTAGCTTTGATACATATACTGAGTTTAATTTAGTTACAATACTGTGCCAATGTTGCTGTTTTAGCTTTGATACATATACTGAGTTTATTTTCTATGTCCACATGAGAGAAAGCTCCAGGGGAGGTATAGGGAACTCTATTTTCCTTGTTACTCTTCTGTAAATAAAAATGTATTTAAAAGTAAAAGTTTACAAATGTAACTTGAGGCAATCCACTGGTGTGCAGAGGTTAATTTTATTGAAGTGTAGTTGATTTACAATGTTGTGTTAATTTCTGCTGTACAGCAAAGTGATTCAGTTATATATATATATATATACACACACACACACACACACACATTCTTTTTCAGATTCTTTTCCCTTATAGGTTATTACAAAATATTGAGTAGAGTTCCCTGTGCTCTACAGTAGGACCTTTTTGAGTAGCCCTTCTATATATAATAGTGTGCATCTGCTAATCCCACTTCTATTTTATGAGAAGACTTCTCTCCCTGTGAGGATGCTTCTATGACGTCACCTCAGTGGTCATCGATATTTCTGGCCTTAGATTTTTGAACCCTGCCTGCCGTGGGGGGAGTTTGGATTAGCATCCAGCAACAAGTCAACACTTTCCTTTCAAGCAGGTGAGAATGAACGGCGGTTTTAGGAAGTTCTCCGATCCAAAACCTGCTGAGGCCTCATCTGGGGAGCCTGATTCACATTTTGCCAAAAGGTCTAGTCTGTGTCTGTTTGGGCTGCAGATAACTCCAAGGTAATGTGAGCAGCTCAGTCCTCAGGGCTCAGCGGGGGACAGCACTCTAACACTTCAGTGCTCCTTTCGGCCCAGAGCCCGATTCAAATTCAGAGTTCCTTAAAACAGATAACCAACAAGGACCTACTATACAGCATGGGGAGCTATGTTCAATATTTTGTAATAACCTATAAGAGAAAATCATCTGAAAAGACTATATATATGTATATATAAAACTGAGTTGCTGTGCTCTACAGCTTAAACTTACGTGATGTTGTAAATCAACTATACTTCAATAAAATTTTTTTTTAAAAATCCCCCCCTAAAAAATTTCGATTTCTTTCTGTCGACCTTGTGATTAGAAGCCAACAGGAGTCCTGAATGAAAAGGATGATCTTGCTTTACATATCAAGTAAACTGAACGAATCAGAGGATTCACCACATTTAACCCTTAATCAGCTACTGTTCACCTTTTGTTCCTGCCTGACATACTGGCTGGACAGGATTGTGACAAACACAATAACCCTTTAACTGGTTCCTTAATCAGAGCAGTGATCGGTCATTGCCCGTCTGGGATTTTATCTTGCTTAACGTGTACTACTGAGGAGAGCTCAGGGGATTCCACAGTTCCCGGTCAGTCATCGTGGCCAATCTAAACTTGGCCAAAGGCAGACTTCATTTACACCCCTCAGGAAAATCATCCCTGTGTCCCATTCACATGTAACCTCTATCCCAGTGATGATGTCTTCAAAGGCAATGAGGTCACAGACTCATCCATCCAGCCAGTTTCCAGGCTGCGGTCCCATCCCTCGCTTGGTTTTCCTAGCTCAGCGTCTTTATATCCTCCCACTTTCAGCCTTGGGCCTTTGAGGGTACCCTCCCCAACCCCAAGGGGATGACTTTGGGCTCTGGGCAGGGAAGCATGTGCTTGGCAACTTAGTCCAGAAGCTTCATTCATTGTCAAGCTCTTCTTCCTTGTCCTATACAGCAAGTCCCCTACGTACGAACCTTCGACTTGCGAACTTTTAAAGGTGGGAACGTGAGTTCCATCAACGTCAGGCGTGAGTGACATTGCAGCTTGCCCTCCGCCTCTCATCGCTGACGATCCTTCAGCTCTGCCACCTCCCATCTCCCGTCCCTCCTCCAGTCAGGAACCCTTCCTGCCTGTTCCCTCCATGCCAGCCCCTGGAGGCCAGCTGCTGTGCTGCACTGCTGTACTTTTCGAGGTGCTGTACTGTAAGACTAAAAATGTTTCCTTCAATTTCTGTGTTTGTTTTTTATGTATTAGTTGTGTGAAAAGTATTATAAACCCATTACAGTACAGTACTATATAGCTGATTGTATTAGTTGGGTACCTAGGCTAACTGGGTTGGACTTAGGAACAAACTGGACTTACGAACGTGCTCTCGGAACTGAACTTGTTTGCATGTAGGGGACTTACTGTATTGATCTCCTGGTCACTCATATTTATTGAAGAATTTGACAAGTGCTATTGCAGATCATACTTGCAGACCGTTTTAGGGCCCATCCTTCAGCTCTGATGTGACTTTATGTGGAAAGATCATGGCTGAGACTCCTTCAGAGGTTGCTGTGGACACTGACATGGCTCTGTGAGCAGAAAGGGGCTCTAATGTTTATGGAAGCGTTTCAGCTAAGCAATTCCTTCTAGGTGCTCTGTGTAAGATTTGAAGACGGAAATTCTTTAATTTCTTTTTAACATCTTTATTGGAGTATAATTGCTTTACAATGGTGTGTTAGTTTCTGCTGTATAACAAAGTGAATCAGTTACACATATACATATATCCCCTCCCTCTTGCGTCTCCCTCCCACCCTCCCTATCCCACCCCTCTAGGTGGTCACAAAGCACCGAGCTGATCTCCCTGTGCTATGCGGCTGCTTCCCACTAGCTATCTATTTTACATTTGGTAGTGTGTATATGTCCATGCCACTCTCTCACTTCGTCCCAGCTTACCCTTCCCCATCCCTGTGTCCTCAAGTCCATTCTCTACAACTGCATCTTTATTCCTGTCCTGCCCCTAGGTTCTTCAGAACCTTTTTTTTTTTTTTTAGATTCCATATATATGTGTTAGCATATGGTATTTGTTTTTCTCTTTCTGATTTACTTCACTCTGTATGACAGTCTCTAGGTCCATCCACCTCACTACAAATAACTCAATTTCGTTTCTTTTTATGGCTGAGCAATATTCCATTGTATATATGTGCCACATCTTCTTTATCCATTCATCTGTCAATGAACACTTAGGTTGCTTCCATGTCCTGGCTATTGTAAATAGAGCTGCAGTGAACATTGTCGTACATGACTCTTTTTGAATTATGGTTTTCTCAGGGTATATGCCCAGTAGTGGGATTGCAGGGTCAAATGGTGGAAATTCTTTTAATATTTGGAAATGGCAACTGAAGGAAAATTTTGATGGTTTGTGTCAGTTGGACTGTAGCACTGACCAAATCTAGAACAACAGACAGAAGGTATGAGTTCCATTCACAGTCGTAAAGACAGTATAAGGAAGGTCCACGGTACCCTTATTTTGATAAATTAAATTAAATCTCAGCCTATGCCCTAGCTTCGCCAGCTGGCAAGAAGTTCAATTTTGTCGTATTTTGAGGGACCTTCCCTTTCGCATAATAAACTGGAGAACTTAGCAATGCCTGGAAAATGGAAGAAAGAATTCCAGTCTCCAGGGCATCAAGCCATTTTCTGAGTCCTGTGACCTTTCACATTGTGTGAGCGGTTCTATCTTTTTGCACGAGCCTCAGCACAGAATGTTTGCTCAACACCAAGGCGGTCGTGCTAGGGTTCTCCATCTCTCCAAGTGTCCACATGCCACCCCGTTTGGGCTTCTATCAGCTCTCAAGTTCTTCCATATTTTTCCATGTCTTCTGAAGAACCGCATTCCCCACAACTCTCATGAAAAATAATCAAGTCCAAAGCAAACAAAACACCCATCTCTATCCTTCACGTCAGAGAAATTGTCTAGTGGTTTAGACATTTTCAGCCTTAATTTTCTACCCTTCAGCGTATAACAATTTAATCCAAAACCCATTAAACCTGACCCTAGGGTAAAGGCATCCATCTGCCTCTAGGACTCAAAACCCAGCAAAACATTTCAAAGGGGGTTGGCGGGGAGAGAAAGAAAATAGTTCTCATTCTTCAGGATTCTTCTATAAGACGAGAACAAAAGACTTCTTGTCATTAACGTCCGCTCTGCGATGCCTTCCAGTGAAAAGGAAGGTTAACGGCACATCTGAATGAGGCTTTTGTGTCTAACCTGGCAGAAGTACTTTTCCAAAATTAATAATGAACTAGACAGATTGTGCAAATTTACAATTAACTTTCAAAACTTCAGGTGGTTGGTTTCCTTATTTCAGTGAGTAGCTTTGATCCATAGGTGAAATGAAGTGTACTCGAACTGGAATGTTTGCTTTCATGTCACCATCTGAAAAACGTTTTTTGGTTGCAAATTTAATGTGTTCCTCCATACAGGATACAGAGCAGCAAAAATCTGTCATTGGTACTAAACCAGTCGGACATGGCTCTGTTTTCATGCCGGGTGAGGGGAAGCAAACAGACAAAAACTAACCGACAGCAAAAACAAAACTCTGTCTTTCTGTTATGACAGTATAAAATTTTGTTTTTTAATTTTTAAACATAGCTATCCAACTACGATGTTTTTTAGCACAGTCACATAAAATACCTAATTAGTGCTGCCCAAAGGAGTCTGAACTAGTATGTTTGTGGGCCAGAAATTCTTTTATGGAACTCATTAGTGGTATCAGATACATAAATATTTATGATGTTATAAAACTGCTGGGAACAGAGAGGGCATTCAGGGCAGTTGAGGGTTAATTTGTGCCTCAAGGCACTTTCACGGCCTTGAACTTTTCTCAAGCTGTACATGTGGTAGCAAATGATGCTGTTTCAAAGGAGTTTATAGTGTTACAGGAATTTATGCAATGTTGAAGGAATAGCCTTTGAAGTGAACAGAAGGCTATAGTCATAGCACATTCTACTTAAGTGATCGAATCAGTGTAAATGTTTCTAAGATGAGAGAAAGCATGTTTCTGTATAAAGTCATAAAATTTCTCCTTGATTAGAATTACCCTTATTCTCCCATATTTATGCTCTCTGGTGGACAGGCTGGTCTCTGCGCTCAGCTCTCCTTTTTCCCTCCTTCCCACTGGTAATGGCACCCACAGGTCCACTAACTCCTGGCTGTAATGGTGGGTCCCAGATCCAACCTCTGTTATTTCTTCCTTCCAGACACAGGCATTGGGTTAAAGCTGGAATGTGACCTCGGCAAGCTGGTTAGGATAAACCTCAAATCTTAGCATGTCTTGTTGGAAAGTGGCAAGGAAACTGCTTTCTTTTCAGCTGGAAACACCAGTTGCTACCTCCATGAGAAGAATTCATTTTTTTTTTCTTAACTGAAGTATAGTTGATATACAATGTTGTGTTAGTTTCTGGTGTGAAGGAATGTGACATATATATATATGGTTATTTTTCAGATTATCTTCCCTTATAGCTTAGTACAAAATATTGAGTATACTTCTCTGTGCTATACAGTAGGTCCTTGTTGGTTGTCTATTTTATGTATAGTAGTGTGTGTATGTTAATCCCAAGCTCCTTATTTATCCCTCCCCACCCCCCGCCCCGCCTTTCCCCTTTGGTAATCATAAGTTTGTTTTCTATGTTGGTGGGTCTATTTCTGTTTTGTAAATAAGTTCACACTCTGGTCAGAATGGCCATCATCAAAAAATCTACAAACAATAAATGCTGGAGAGAGTGTGGAGAAAAGGGAACCCTCTTGCGCTGTTGGTGGGAATATAAATTGATACAGCCACTATGGAGAACAGTATGGAGTTTCCACAGAAATCTAAAAATAGAATTACCATATGATGCTGCAATTCCACTCCAGGGAATATATCTGGAGAAAACTCTAATTTGAAAATGTACATGCACCCCTATGTTCATAGCAGCACTATTTATAATAATTAAGACATGGAAGCAACTAAACTGTCCATCGACAGATGAGTGGATAAAGAAGATATGGTACATACATAAAATGGAATATTGCTGAGCCATAAAAAATAATGAAATAATGTCATCTGCAGCAACGTGGGTGGATTTAGAGATTATTAAACAAAGTGAAGTAATTCAGAATGAGAAAGACAAATGTCATATGGTGTCACTTATATAAGGAATCTAAAAAAGAAGAGAGAGAGAGAGAGAGAGGAGACTTCATCTTAATCTTAGACTAAAACTGAAAGAAAATCAGAGTGATTGGGTCAATCAAATCCTACTGTAACTCCGGGATTATAGTTCTATGAATTGATATATTTAGCTTATTTTTAAGACAGTTGGAACTGAATTTTTGTTGTTGCTATTTGCATAAAACTTCATGTACTTAGCAACCAAATAACTCTTTTTAGAAAAGGAAACTTTTATTCCTTCCCATCCCATTCAGGTATAATAAGAACTTAAGTACTGCCATATTAAAATTGATTAAAATTTTCTGTAGCCTTCAGTCTCCAATAGTTATTTAAATTTTTTCTCCTTTGAAAAAATATTTTTTCTAAAATGTGGGACAGGGCTGTAGATATTCCTCTGAATATCCAAAATCCTTGCAGTAACTTTGCTCTGCTCTCTGCTGATGCAGAAGTGGAACTTTTCCTCACAGCAAGGTTTCATGGAATGTTAGGGTAAGGAAGAGGGTTACAGCCTAGCAAGACAAGCTAACTTGGAATATTAGATCTTCATTTCTTAGTAAGTACTTTATGTCCTTTTTCCCATGAATTTCTGACCATCTCCTCTGTAGGATCCTGATTCCTGCTGTGCTGTGTTTCTTTGCGTCTGTTTTCTGGGCCACTTATATTGGGTGGCTTCTGGAAATTCAATTCTCCTCCTTTAAAAAAAAAATAAGTGTAATCTAGCTGTCTCTGCCTTTCCTTAGCTGTAGATCCACTTCCACAGGTCTCTGTGGAAAAACAGATTTATCTTCCCTGTCATGAGAATCATGCCTCCCCTTTTTTTCCATAACACCTTATCCACTCAATGCAGGAGTCTCTCTCTCTCACTAGAATGTGTGCTTTCTGAAGGCAAAAACTATCACATTAACCTCAATTTCTCGGGACTTCCCTGGTGGCGCAGTGGTTAAGAATATGCCTACCAATGCAGGGGACACGGGTTTGAGCCCTGGTCCAGGAAGATTCCACATGCCGCGGAGCAACTAAGCCCGTGAGCTACAACTACTGAGCCTGCACTCTAGAGCCCGTGAGCCACAACTACTGAGCCTGTGCACCACAACTACTGAGCCTGTGCTCTAGAGCCCATGAGCCACAACTACTGAGCCCACGTGCCACAACTCCTGAAGCCCACACGCCTAGAGCCCGTGCTCTGCAAGAGAAACCACTGCAATGAGAAGCCCATGCACCGCAACGAAGAGTAGCCCCCGCTCGCCGCAACTAGAGAAAGCCTGCGTGCAGCAACAAAGACCAAACGCAGCCAAAGATAAATAAATTAATTAATTTTTTTAAAAAACCTCAATTTCTCTAGTACTCAGCATTTACATGACCAATAAATATTTGTTGAATGTATTAAAAGGTAACTGAGCAATAAAAATAAAACTTTGAATATATAAATAATTTAAGTCAACCTGATAATCAGACGTGGGCATTTGCACAATCCCATCCAGGTACTATATCCTCTTATTACTCTCCATGTGATAGTTTCTAAATTTAGACTATTCATTCTTTAATATTATTTGAATTAGAACTCCTTAGGATAACTGCCCCATTTAAAAAGCTTTGCATAGATTATGTTCGTTATATTCCAGAAAAAAGAAAAGCTACCAGAGGGTAATGTTTTTTACACTTCTTATTAGTCAGTGTTGAAAACAACAGCAAATTCATGTCTAAGTACTAAGCTAGGATTGTACACCTGTTAATAAAGTTACGTCTAAGAAATTAATTTCAGAAGATCAGACTAATTTCTAGTTTGGTCACATTGGAAAGGTAGCAAGGGAACCAGTCCCCTAAAAACTGATCTCAACAGTGTAAACACTGTTTCCCCAGGTCTCCTCAGGCTGTTAATTGGGTAGGTTTTTTTTGTTTGTTTTTGTTTTGTTTTTTTGCTGTATGCGGGCCTCTCACTGTTGTGGCCTCTCCCATTGCGGAGCACAGGCTCTGGACGCGCAGGCTCAGCGGCCATGGCTCACGGGCCCAGCCGCTCCGCGGCATGTGGGATCTTCCCGGACCGGGGCTCGAACCTGCGTCGCCTGCATCGGCAGGTGGACTCCCAACCACTGCGCCACCAGGGAAGCCCCAGGTAAAGTTTTTTAAGCATCATTGATCTGAGGTTGGCTGTACCTCTCAGCACCTATCACACAGAAAGAAACAAAGTCTGGTAGACCTGTTTGCATTCTGCAGGCAACGTGCACCACATTTGGGATTGCTGCCCTGTCACGTTTATTGGTGCTCACCTACGAGGCTGCCGGTTGGACCCAAAGAAATAAACTACAACAGCAGTTTCAGACTGCAGAGCAGGCTGACACCTGAGTCTTGAGACCTAGTAGACCCAGTGGTATTTGAAGTGTCTGGGGCAGACGGCTGCTGACATAGACTGTGGCAAACTCTAATAAGGGAATCACAGCACAGATGCCTAGGGTTTGAAGTAAAACCTTGCTCCCCGCTGCTGCCAACTACTTTCCATTTCAAAAGTAGCTTCTGACTTTCCACTGGGCACTGGGACTGGGCTTCTGTCCAGAGGATTTGACATGATTCTATGACCCACTATCCCCATCCTAAACAAGTGACGTCATGTGACCCACTGAACCACGAGGTTGTCCGCGCACAGCAGCGTACCATTGTGAAGTAGAAACGGCGTGACCCGAACCAGGGGAGAGGAGATGGACATGCAATGGAGGAGACGTGATTAACAACCCACTGCAGTGCTTCTTGTATTCTCTCGTCCAGTATTCATGCAAGACACAACTCTAAAAATCCCCAAAAGAAAAGACCACGAGGGACTCAGATCCTGCAGGCATGAAGGTTTGGATCCCATACACCAAGGAAAGACTTCCATCTAGCTGAAGTGCTGACAAAATAATGTGGAAATGGAGCCAGTGCTTGAAGAAGGTGGCTGCGGTCACATATTTAAATCTTGCAACCATCTGCAGATTGGAAAATGGTTGTGGCTATGGTGTAAGCTATTTATTTGTTTCTTTTCTTCTCCTTTTTGTCCCCTCTTACATGATAGGAGAACCACAGGGGAGGCCTGCTGAATACTTTTGGCTAGTAGCTTGCCCTTCTAATTTCTGCTGTCACCCATTGACTGAAAGCCAAATGTATTAAAAAAAAAAAAAAGAAAACATTTTATGACAGTTGAATTTGATATTGTGATTACATAATTTAGTTAAAATACCTTCTAAATTGACAACATGTGAAAGGAGAATTGTTGAAAACTCTGTCGAATGTTCTGGAAAGGGTCAGTCATGCAAACAGGCACAACATTTGATTCTGGTTAGGAGTGAGTGAGACTCTCATATAATATTAGAAAAACCCTAAAAGTGGAAAAAGATTTAGTGTTAAGATTTCTCCACAGATACTCTTAAATTCTCGTCCCACTTTAAACAGACTGAAATGGGAAACTATTCAGTAGAGCCATGTTCAAGGTAACGGCCTGGTCCCTCTTCCAATAAGAGGAAAGGTTTTATGTTTATCAGTATGAAACGAAAGCAGGATTTTTAAGGTATGCCTATGTCTTCTCTGTTTTAGATTTTTTACTTTAACTGCCTTTTTAAAGAAATAGTAGCTATCATATGAAACACCAAATGATGATAGTTCTCGACATTAACCTCTGTGTGAGACCTCTTCCCCGAGTTTCAGAATCATTGTCAAGTGCTGACACAACTCTGGAGAGGGTGTGTCCCACAGACCCTGTGAACCCAACACATTAGAGAGTAAACAGACCACCTCGCGTGCTTCCCGGATTCTCTACAGCTCGTCCTGAGATGAGGCAGCATTTTCCTGGGCCCTCAGCCTCCTGTCCTGGGAGTCAACTTCGTCTCTTCATCACCTGTATCTCCAGCACGTACAAGTTCACTGACGAGTTCTACTGAATACTTCCTGAAACCAACCTTTCCTTCCTCTCTGCACGTCTCACTCTCTTAATCCAGTCAGCCCCACCAGGAATACAGCCATTTACCCACTCCCCTACATTCAATGTTTCCCCATAAATACATTCTCCCCACGGCCTCCAGAGTGTTCCATTTAAATGCAAATCTTAAGAACTCACCTCTCTACTTAAAACTCTCAAATGATTCCCCTTTCCTATTGGATAAGCTACATATTTCTTGCCATGGTCTGGCTTATTCCTGTTTCCCCTTGTCTCACACTTCCCATCCTACAAACACTGCACTGTGTGTAATTCCTGGATCGCACTTATGCCTGTCCTGATGGGACTGCACTTAAATGAGGTGTTCTTGGGGTCAAGCAAGATGGCAACATAGGAGGCCTCTGTGGTTCTCCCCCTCAGGGCTCCGCACAGAGGAAGCAGGCAAAAATGAAAGGGACCCACTGAGTCCTCAAGGATATACTGTACAGCAACAGAGAATATAGCTAAGATTTTATAATGATTTTAAATGGATTATAATCTATAAAAATATTGAATCACTCTGTTGCACACCTGAAGCTAATAAAATATTGCAAATCAATGACACTGCAATTTAAAAAAAGCTGCTATCTGAGGATTAGGCTTCTGACTTAGCACGCATCTAGGGGTTGGCCAACGTCCTCCCTGGAGACTGGGGAAGCTAAGCAGAAACCTCCCCTGTTTTATCCCTCCAGTCCTCTCTAAGTTGCTAAGTTGCCAGTATCCCCCTAGAAGGATCTTGTCCACGTCTGGACCCCCAGCTTTGGGGCTGCTGCCTAAGGGACAGGCCCCAGGATCACCAGCTCTGATAGCCTTGCTATCAGAAGCTTGCATTCATAAAGAAGCAGGTCTTAATGGGTACAGGAGCACCCTCCCCATTCCTCTGTGGCTTTACACCCGGTCCAGCACAGAGGGAGAGCAGGAAAAACACCCATCTCCAAGTTTACCCCTGGAAGGGCCTTAATTACTTACTATGCCAGCTGCTGTCTGAGGACCCACCTTCCAATCAGCCTGCATCTCTAGGTGCAGACTACAATTCTCCCCTTTGGGACACTGACAGGTCTTGGCATGTTCTCAACTGCTAGAACAAATAAGAATGAAGACGGTGGCTTGGACAATCACAAACGTTTCAGAGACAAACCGGAGCTCGGGCCAGGCTGATTGACAAGGTTTATCTTCCACACGAGACCACTCTGTCAAGACTGGGAGAGGCGGCCGTTTTATCTAATGTGCAGAGACCAACACACAGAGTCAAGGAAAATGAAGAAACAGAGGAATACATTCCCAACGAAAGAACAGGATAAATCTCCAGAAACAGATCTTAGTGAAATGCAGATATGCGACTTACCTGACAGAGAGTTCAAGATAGTGGGCGTAAAGATGGAACCATGAAGAAATAGAGGATCTGAACAGACCAATTACTAGTAAGAGGCTAGTCAATTACTAGTAAAGAGGTTGAACCAACAAAGAAAAGTACAAGATAAGATGGCTTCTCTGGTGAATTCTACCAAATATTTAAAGAAGAGTTAATACCAATTTTTACTCAAACTCTTCTAAAAATCAGAAGAGGACGGAACACTTCCAAACTCATTTAATGAGGCCAGATATCAAATCCAGACAAGGACACTACAAGAAAAGAACATTTCAGACCAATATTCCAGGTGAACATTCATTAAAAAATATTCAACAATTCATCCCACCACCACCTCCTGCCCCGAGATTCGGATTGACATATATACACTAATATGTATAAAATAGATAATTAATAAGAACATGCTTATTTATAAAAAAAAATAAATAAAATTAAAAATTTAAAAATTCAACAAAATATTAGCAACGCTAATTAAATAGTACATTAAAAGGATCATACACCATAATCAAGCAGGATTTATTTCAAGGATGTGAGGATGATTCAACATCTGCAAATCAATCAGTATGAAATACCACATTAACAAATGGAAGGATAAAAATTATCAATAGATATAGAAAAACGTTTGACAAAATTCAATTCTTTTCATGATAAAAACTCTCAACAAATTGTGTATAGAGGGAATGTTCCTCAACATAATAAAGGCCATATATGGCAAGCCCACATCTAACATCATACTCAATGGTGAAAAGCCGATAGCTTTTTCTCTAAGATCAGGAACAAGACAGGGATGCCCACTCTCACCATTTCTATTCAGCATAGTACTGGAAATCCTAGCCTGAGCAATTAAGTAAGAAAAAGCAATAAATGACATCCAAACTGGAAAGGAAGAAGTAAAATTGTCTCTCTTTGCAGATGACAAGTTACTGTATATAGCAAACCCTAAAGACTTCACCAAAAAACTGTTAGAACTAATAAACTCATTAAAGTGTCAGAATAAAAAATCAACATACAAAAATCAGTTGCATTTCTGTACACCAACAATGAACTATCTGAAAAAGAAATTGAGAACACAATACATTTACAATAGGATCAAAAAGAATAAAATACTATACACTGAATCCTATAAGATATTGATGAAAGAAATTGAAGAAGACCCAAATAAATGGAAAGTTATTCTGCATTTATGGATAGAAGAATTAATATTGTCAAAATGTCCATACTACTCAAAGCCATCTACAGAGTCAGTGCAATCCCTATCAAAATTCCAATAGCATTTTTCACAGAAATAGAAAAAAAAATCCTAAAATTTGTATGAAATCACAAAAGACCACAAATAGCCAAAACAATTTTGAAAAAGAAGAAATAAGCTAGAGGCAGACTCTCTGCTTTCCAACTATATCACAAGGCTTTAGAAACCAAAACAGTGTGTTATTGACATTAAAAACAGACAAATCCATGGAACAGAATAGAGAAATAAACCCATGTATATATGACAAATTAGTTTTTGATAAAGGAGCCAAGATTATACAATCAGGAAATGATAGTTTCTTCAATAAATGGTGTTGAGAAAACCAGATTGTCACATGCAAAAGAATGAAATTGGACCCCAATTTTACACCATACACAAAAATCAACTCAAAATGAATTAAAGACTTGAACATAGAACCTGAAACCATAAAAATCCTAGAAGAAAACATAGGGGGTAAGCCCCCTGACATGGGTCTTGGCAATGATTTTTTTTGGATTTGACACCAAAAGCGAAAATAAACCAGTAGGCTTATATCAAACTAAAAAGCTTCTGTGCATCAAAGAAAACCACCAACAGAATGAAAAGGCAACCTATGGAATGGCAGAAAATATTTGCAATTCTTATATTTGATAAGGGGTCATATCTGAAATATATAAGGAATTTATCACAATAGCATAAAAACAAATAACTTGAATTAAAAATGGGCAAAGGAACTGAATAGACATTTTTCCAAAGAAGACACACAAATGGCCAACTGGTACATGAAAAGGTGCTCAATATCATTAATTATCAAAAATATGCAAATCAAAAATCACAATGAGATATTACTTCTCCTTTCAGGATGGCTATTATTAAAAAGACAAGAGATAGCAAATGCTGGCAAGGATGTGGAGAGAAGTGAATTACTGTACACTGTTGGTGGGAATGCAAGTTGGTGCAGCCACTATGGAAAACAGTATGGAGTTTACTCAAGAAATTAAAAATAGAACTACCATATGATCCAGCAATCCCACCTCTGGGTTCTACTCAAAGGAAATGAAAGCATCATCTCCAAGAGATATCTGTACTCCTATGTTCACTGCAGCATTATTCATAAGAGTCAAGGTATGGAAACCACCTAAATCTCTGTCAATGCATGAATTGATTAAGAAAATGTGATATATATATATATATATAATATATATTATGTACTATGTATATTTTATATATATATATATATTCCACTGTGGAATATTATTCAGCCTCAATATACATGGACATGCAGGGCATTATGCTAAGTGAAATAAGCCAGGAAGAGAAAGACAAATACTGCATGGTGTCACTTATATGTGAAAAATTTTTTTAAAAAGTCATACTTACAGAAACAGAGAATAGAAAAGTGGTTGCCTGAGGTGGGGGTCAGGGAAGGGAGAAGTTGGTAAAAGGGTTCAAACTGTTAGGTGTAAGGTGAATAAGGTTTGAGGATCTAGTGTATAACACGGTGACTATTGTTGATAACACAGTATCGTATAATTGAAATTTAGTAAGCGAATAGAACTGAAATGTTCCTACAAACAAACAAGGGTAAAACTGTGAGGCGATGAATGTGTTAATTAACTTGATGGGGATAATCCTTGCACAATGATGTATACGTGTATCAAATAATCACATTTTATACTTTAATTTCTATTTTATTTGTTAATTATACTTAAATAAAGCTAAAAAATAATGAAAAAAAGAAGTGTTCTGTTTACCTACATCTCAACCTTCATCTGGTTAATCTCTACTTGACTCAATTTAGGTGTCAGCCTTTAGTGATTTTCCTCTGCCCTGAGCTCCAAGATATAATGTGCATAATAAGTTTTGCTTTTGCCTTGTTATATTTCTTAATCATATGCCTATTTATTTCATTTCTGACTGCCCTTCTCACATGGTCCTAACCATTTGCTTACTTGAATGAAGTCTGGAAACTTCTTGAGGAAAGCTTCTGTTGTACCCACGTTTTATCCACTGTTACATCAAGCTCGTTATTTAGAATATCCTTGTCCCGTTTAATTTGTTGAATTAATTAATGGATTGAAACACTTTTCCAATAAATATTTCTGCTATAGGATTGCTATTAATTGGGGTAAAATTAATTAAAATCCATGTAATCAGAGCCCTTAAAGAAAACAAAATGAAACCTTCACTTATTCTTTCCATTTTTGGACTTCATTCTAAGTTCATTTTTAAAAATATACAAAAGCTTAACTTTAGATATATGTTTTGAGTCATATAAATTGATTTTATTCAATCAATGATCAAGTGTGTCACAAAAGAAAAGAATAATCAATATTGTTTCCATCTGAATAACTACTTATATCAATATTATTCTTTATCTTTAATTGAAGAACTGAAACTCCCCGGAATGAATATCTTTTTCTATTTACTGTCCTGAGTGATTAAAATCCTCGTGTTTTTTCTTCTTTTTATTTTCTCTGTCTCAGCCAATAATGTCTCAAGTTTGGAACCCGGATCCTTCTGCAGCATCTGCGTCCAAGCCTTTCCGATAGCCTACATGTTCACGGTTCCAGGGGATCGATAGGAAGGCAGGTGATGATCTTCATCTTATTGAAGCTTCATCACGGGAAACTAGGGTATTGACATTTATAATCCAGTTTTGGTAACGAATTCAGCTAAAATAGGCTCTGCCAGTCATTTCAAAGCTGTCACCCCCCTGCCCCTGTCCCACCCCTCACACATATAACGACTTTCCTTGATGCTTTTTCATTACGGAACACAAATTGAAACTTCACAGAATATGTACGCATATATAAAATCTTAAGCATTGCAAACCAGATTTAAAAAGAAAATGATTATTTCCTATATTGAAACAAAGACTGAGTAAAACAGAAATGAAGATTTTATGTATAATATTTATTTCTTGCCTTAATGCTAAAGTTATATTTAAACATACACACAAAACAGCAACAGTAAAAGCGACCGATCAAACGAACAAATGACAGAATAGATAATATTTTTATTTCTTCCGTTTTTACTGTAATTTTATCCTTGCTTCAGAAACGCTTACATTTTAGATAATTACCAAAATTGAACAGCAGAGGGCAGAAAATAGCAAACTGTTTCTTTGAGCACGCTTTTATATTCAATTGTATTCCTGGTAGTTTTGAAAATTTCAAATTTGATTTTATTACTGATCAATTTGAGGTATTTTCTTGAAACAGAGTTTCTAAGTATTAAAAATAAATTGCAGTATTTTTCATTTATTTGCATAACCACTTCCTTCAGCCAATTTAAATTTATCACATTGATACTGACAGTATTCTATGCCTGAAAAATGTTATGTAATAAATGTTATAGTGAATTTGAAAAAGTTCCATGAATGATAATATAAGTACAGTGATGCTAATACTGCAGGAGATGTATCTATATATGATGCCAAACGTACATGCCTTGTGAAAGGCACATTAACAGAAAAACAGTTGAATTACAAGGCATGCCTACTAAAATTATTTCCATTTTATACATGAATTATAATTGGTCACTAAACAGTAATACTTGCCTTGAGTTATTACATATGATTTACTAGGAAAGGTGCTTCTATGATTCAGCAAATTCTTATTTTATATTGTTTGTTTTTATAGAATGTAATTCAGTCCATTTTGAGTCCATCTTTTCGCCTGACTTTAAAATAGATTAAGATGAAAATAGTTTTTAAAAAGTCCTCTTTAAAAAAAAAATTAATTTACATTGACCCATACTTCAACCATGACCAATTATCCACATTTAACTTTCTCTCTCTCTCTCTTCTTTCATTCCTAGTTACTTGGCATGAAGTTGAAGTTTTTCTTGTGGAAAAAAATTGAATGAAGAAAAAATATGGCTGAAAAAAGTATTTTTTATTTTGCCCTGAGCTGTTATTCATTCTTTTACCCATTAAAAATATTTTAGAGAATAATTCAAATCATTTTGGTGTCTTCCATCACAACTAGTGATTGAATAGATAAGATGTATTTAATTATTGTTTATATTGTAAACTTGGATATATATTTATTTATGTCCTCCTTACCATTTTTATTCTTTTTAAATTTTTTAAAAGGCTAAATGCATTTTGACTCACAACACCTGTTATATGCAGAGAAGTGTTTATTAACGGACTAAAATAAATTCTCGGTGACAAAATTGGGAGGTATTTTTACCTGTAGTATAAAAAAACTTGATAATTGATTATGGATATTTTTACTTCCTGGCTTAGGAAAACATACCGAAAATCAAAAACAGGGAAAGACCATGATCTGAAATCAGGATTACAGGATTAGAGAGCCATAGAGGCCGCTTTGCTCATCTTTCTCATTTTTTTTAAAAAATTGAGGCCCAAAGTGATTAAGGGTCAAGTATGAGACCCTACAAGGTCAACAAGGAGGCTGTACGAATGATACTCATGGAACGAGTGCCCAGGATAGCAGCACGATAGACTAACTCTTGGCGTTCTGACATATTACCAGGCTACGCCTTCCGTATCGTGGGCTCCGATCTCCCGCCTTCTGGAAACAGTCACTTGTACTCAGTCGTCCTTGATTTCTTCATTTAAATCGCAAAAGCCATAGACGGAGTGAGGAATTTCTGCCACAGCAGGTCCCAGGCATCAGTTTGGCAGGCAGTGTGAGGCCCGTAAGTTCCCACATTTAAGTCCAGGCTTCCATCCTGCCCACCATGCCCCTCCCCACAAACTTCTAATCCCTTGCGTCATCTTTCTTCTCCAGTGGTCTCCAGTTCGCGGGTTCAAAGGGGTGAGAGCTTAGTTTACTTTCTTTGGCCGGTGATATTTTCAAAACTCACGACCAAAACGCGATGCAGCAGCCGGTTTCTAACTCAGTCTCTGGGAAAGGGTGTGCAGCTCAGCGGCCTTTCCAGACTTGCTTCATCTTTTAATTTCTTTATCCTACGAAGCTTTCCTTGAAACGGAGTCGTCTGCTTTCAAGCTGTGTAAAGACATACGTCTACGGAGCCAAGACTACACATGTCTCTACGACGGGGTTGGGGGGAAAGGGGGGGAAGTCTGCAGTGAAAGCTGCGAGAGGGACCCGCACGCAGCAGGCTGGGCACAGTGTAAAGATGGGATTTCCATGCAAAGTATTTCAAAGGTTCAGTCTCGATCTTCTCCTGTGCGGCTTTGGCCTTTAAAGATAGACCTCGGGGTTTTCCCTGGATCCTGGCTACCTCCCATTTAGCTAAAGTTGACAGTTCTGGAACCCCTCCTCATGGGTGTTTTGTTTGCTCGCTTGCTTTCCTGGTGGATCAGGTGCGGTGGCAGGCAGCGTTTCCCTATTGCTAGGAGGGTTTTACAGGCTCTGGAAGATAAAAATCAGAATTGCTTGTATCGTACGGCAGCAGGGCCTGGTGAGAGAACACTTCACCGCCAGCAGCACGGAGCCACTCGGCTTCGCACGGCAGCCGGAAACGGGCTTTGCCGCGTCCGGTCCGTGCTGGAGCAGCTCGCGGCGCCGCAGCTGCCGCGGCGGCACAAAGGTAGCGCCGCGCCGCGCTGCGCAGGCGGGAGCGGGGGCGCTGTCCGCGGTGCTGAAAGGCGAGCGCCGGTGGGCGCGACAGCTCGCGAGACCCGAGGTCTCGCCCGGGGGCCGCGGCACCCCGGCTCCGAGCCGCGCTCCCAGCCCCGCGCGCGCGACGCCGTGGCGCGCGGGGCGCGCGGGGGGAGGGGCGCCCCGGCAGCCCGCCCGCCCGCCGCGACTCGCGCACGCGCGCCGGACCCGTCTCTGAGACTCGCGTGCGTGCGTGTGTGTGTGTGTGTGTGTGCGCGTGTGCGCGTGTGTGCGTGTGTGTGTGTGCGCGCGCGCGCGCGTGTGAGAGCGGGGAGAGGGAGAAGCGCGCGAGGGTGAGTGTGTGAGTGCATGGGAGGGTGCTGAGTGTGCCGAGGCGCTGGGACCACAGCGGCAGCCTGCTGGAAGCTGCATCCAGCCAGTCTCCGGACTTCGCGAGCGGGGACCGGGCGCAGGGCGGCAGCCACCCGCAGGACCTTGGAAATAGGGATTCCTCTGCCACCACGTCGGGTTTCTAGCAGCTCGGTGCTACATTGCTGTCTCAAAATGCAGAGGATCTAATTTGCCGAGGAGAACGGCCAAAGAAGGAAGAGGAGGAAAAGGGGGGAAAAAAAGGGTATTTTGTGGATGCTCTACTTTTCTTGGAAATGCAAAAGATTATGCATATATCTGTCCTCCTTTCTCCTGTTTTGTGGGGACTGATTTTTGGTGTCTCTTCTAACAGCATACAGATAGGTAGGTACCCTTTGTGCTCTGCTTTTGAATTGTGCATAATTTGGTGGTAATCTTTGTTCACGGTGGACAAATTAATTCATGTCATGTAGACTTATGTCATACCTTGACTGCATTCCAGATTTAAACTGCCTGGAATATATATGTTTTTCTTAAGATGAGGCAAGGGCAGAAGACTATGCCTCTGATACAAGAGAGGGAAAGGGCTTCTCATTAATGACCCCCAGATTTTTATTCCTTCTGCCGTCACAGCATCTTCCGGTTTGTTCAGGTTCTGTAGGGGTTCTGAACGCACAGCTTGTGATCACTAGGGAGGGAGGATGTTTCTGGCCACCCACCTTGTCCTCGGGCCCCCCTGTGCCTTGACCCTCGGCCTAGGATGCTGCCGCCCCCCCGCACACGCACACGCACACACACACACCGGCTCCCGGGTCCGTGGATGTGTTTATTCGGCCTGCTAGTGTGAACGAGGGGCTCCGGGGCAGTCGGGCGCTAGCGGGCTCCCCTGCTTTCCGCCGGGCGCTGACACTGTCCTCCCGCTTGGTGTTTGTTCTTTGCAGGGGGGCTGTTTCCCAGGGGCGCCGATCAGGAATACAGTGCATTTCGGGTAGGGATGGTTCAGTTCTCCACTTCGGAGTTCAGACTGACACCCCACATCGACAATTTGGAGGTAGCCAACAGCTTCGCAGTCACCAATGCTTGTGAGTAAGGAATATTTATGTCCTTTCGGGGGGCCGCACGCGGAAAGCGGGCTGGTGTGTGTGTCTGTTCCTGCGTGTCGGTGTCGGGGCGCAGTGACTGCACGCGCGCGTGCGTGTGGCAGCGTCGGGGGAAGGTGTCGGCGATCGCGCGGACGCCCGCTGGCTGGGGCCTGGGGGGCGGTGAAGAGCCAGCGAAAGGCGGCGGGGAGTGTGCGCTCTGGGGCTCGGGTGGGGTGGGTGTCGGAGGTGAGGGGACGCCCTTGGGTGCAGGGCTACCGGCGTAGCTGGAGTCTTCAAGGCGAGCCCTTCACCCCTGTGCCCCGCGAGCACGCGGTGCCCCGGGGCGCGCCGTCGGGCTGCTGGGTAGACGCCACGGCCCCGGGTTGAAATCTGCAGGCCCCGCTCGGGGTCCCCGTGCGGACCCCGTGAGCCTGTATGCTCCCCCGAGACGGGACACGTTGTCACAGCGGTCCCGCAGTGCGCTCGGCACCCGAGGCCCCCCGAGGGGCGCGGCGCGGCTGACGCAGGCCGGGGATCGCGGCCCCGGGAGCTGCGGCCCGAGCGCAGCGGCGAGCGTGCCCGGGGCGCCGCGGGCCCTCGCCGGCCGGGGCGCTGGTTCGCAGGTCGCGGGGCTCCCGCCGAGGCAGCGGGAGGAGGAGGACCCGAAAGCGGCGGGATGCGCCGAGTTCGGAAGGTGGAGAAGCCGCCGACCAGCCATTTTAGTCTTCGCAGCCGTCCTGCTAGTCCCGGCGCGGCGCGCGGTGTCCGGGGACCGGCCGCGGAGCTCCATCCAGGCCTCAGAGTGCTGAGACCCAAGCAATTAAGTCCCCGCGCGGTTCCGTGGGAAGGCTGGCGGGCCCGAGTCCAGGCGCGGCCGCCCCCGGACCCCCTGCCCTCTGCCAGCGGCTGGCATCCTTTCCTGCCGGCTGGGTTGCGGGGACTCTTTTCGGACTTGACGTTCTCAGTGTTTACTGCACAGTTGACAGTCTCGCGGGGGGACTTGCAGATGGCTCCCCTCCCACTCTGGCTACTTGCAAAGGAGCCCGCGGAACATGACCGCAGAGAAAGGCCGACCGCGAAGTCCCCACGGTAGACAGGCAGCTGGTGGCCGTCCCGCTGCTCTGTGATAAGCCTTAATCGTAGAGCCCATGGGTTAGCTTGACTGTAGCGTCAGAAACAGCATCCGCTCGGTTTGAAGCTCCCGTCCACCGAATGAATGAAGGAACGAAACCACCGGCTTTGACCGATAGAGCAGGGGTCGTCATCACGGTCCTCTTAGATGCTTAGAAGTCAACTGTTTATGAAAACCTGTTTAAGAGGATTTCAGTGTTGTGTGTTTTCTTCAGATGTTGGTTCTAAGTGAGAAAAGCAACTGGGCATTGTGGGGAGGAGAGAGAGAGAAAGAGGGAGAGGGAAAGAGGGAGAGAGGGAAAGAGAGAGAGAGAGGCTTAAGTGGGTTTGCAGTTAAAAAAAAACTCCATAGAAGAATATAATAATATATATCTTGGAAAATTTATATATATATATGTATGTATACAAAGAAACTGGCTGTAGTTTAAGTTTTGAAGGCTTTTTATGCTTGACCTGTTTACCTATCAGATTTTGATTATTCATTTTATTTGATATCAGGTTTCCATTTTTTTCCCCTGAATTGTGAGTTTGACACGCAATTGTGCTAAGTATCTGACTGTATGTAATTGTATACTAGTGTGAAAATGCTGTGGAAAGTAATGAACCTAAGGCAAGACTATGATTATTGGAAGGATCTAGATTTTTAAAACAAGGTGAAAAGAATTTGAATATGGTCAATGACAGAGAAGTTCACTCATTGGTGAAAATCATGCCATGGCCTGGCTGAGAGCACAGGAGATAGGTCCCCTGAAAGCAATGAATATGTCTTCATCCCAAATGCTGAATGACTGTGCTGGGCCTTTGTAAAGACTAAAAAGTAATGGTTAGGTAAGGTTAGGTGACTAGTTTAGGTCCTCAGTCTCAGTATTTTTGGGTAGATTTATTTAATATAAATTTAATTGAAATAAGATATGTAGGCAGAAACTGTACATATATTCAGCACATATATAAATCCATACATTTCCACAGAATGAGTATATCCATGTAATAAGAGATAGATTTCATTTTAAAAAAACACAATTTAATTTGCTTGACCATAATTCTGAGAAAATGGGAAAATCAGATCTTCATTTTGCACAGATTTTTTTCTTGTTGTTTTTCATAGAAAATGGAGCTGAGATAAAAAGTTACATGTGTCCAGGTCCCAAATTTTCTCCTCCATGGATTATTCTAGGACAGTAAAACAAATGATGGTGAAGAATTGAATGCATTTTCAAGTTCCCGACACGGGAATTCAGAGCCATGGTCTCTGGTTCTCCCGTGTTATAAGTAGTCTTACTGATTGCTGAGCAGAGCTAGTTGAGGCCCTGGTATGGAAGAGAGACTCATTGAATAGAATTTTCTGGAGTTGACATTAACTCATCGACCAGGCACTCAATTTCTTCATTCCTTTGGGAGTTTTACAATCTAGAGTTTGCAAAATGAAATGGAGTGTTTGTATCCTTTTTTTTTTTTTTCCCAAGAGCAATAGAAAATGTAAAATTAGTTTACCTCTTTTCAGAGAGAGAGAGAGAGAGAGAGAGATGCTTGTATAAACTACACTCACAAAGTTAGCAGTCAAGAAATGAATGGAGATCTCTAATATCAAATTTATTAAGATGAGCCTTGATCACTTAAATCGTGCTCAAGGCTTTTTCTCCTTAGCCTTTGTTTCCTTGTCTTCTCAGACAGGGGAGTCCATGATTCTTTCCTATATGAAGTGGAAGCAGCAATGTCAAATCTGTTGATAGAAACCCAACCGACTTTCATCCATTTCCTCCAGAAATCTAAGGAATTCTGCTTCTTCACTCCAGTATTAAAATGTGTATCATCAATCAGTGTTCATAAAGTAGCTTGTCCTTCCTCCGAGTTAAACCGTAAAAATCCCATAGGGTAAATTTAACCCTAAATGTAACGTATAAATTTAATATATTAAGAAAGCAGAGTTGTAAACCTTAATAATATAATTTCAAAATAGAAAAGATATTAGTCTGCTAATTTTGGTTGTATTCCTGAGATGGAGGGACTTCTTTGGAACTGCTGAGGCCGATGGGGCTTTCAGGGTCCAGCAGGATCCATGGAATGGGTTAAAGTTATGCAAACGAAATGAAGTCATTATATTCTGAACTGGGTAAGTGACTGTGCAGGCTCTGAACTCCCTCCCACTCCCTCTTTCACAGTCACAGTGGGAATAATGGAAGAACCTACTTGTTCCTATTTGTTTCCATGGGTACCTGAGGAAATAAAGACAGATTTCCAATTTCTTACTTTCTCCTTTTATTTTCCCCTCCCTCCCCACTTCCTTTCTTCCTTCTTTCTGATTAGCTAGAGAGCCTACTAAAGTGAGGTGTTTTTTTTTTTTCCCTGAAGGTTGCTCAAACATAAGACTTCAATATGAGAAAATCCATGAAATCAGAAAAATAAATAAATTAGCATCTGATATTCAACAGTTGAATCAGTAATGGACCTCAAGAATTCTTTCCTTCCTTCCTTCCCCCCTGCCCCCTTCAGTATTTGCTGAGTGTCTTCTAGATGTCAGAGAATAAATGAATGCTGTTCCTATAGTGATTCATTTTTTCCTACCCTTTCCCCTCAATGCTCTTTCAAATAGTTTTCAAATCCTTATTGGCCTGCGCCTTTCCTGTGCACTGTCTGCTGGGTCTCGTCTAAGAAGTTTAGTCTGAGGATGTGGAGATATTCTAGTAGTTTTTCTACAAAAGCAATTTATTACTGTAACTCAACATTTTTGTGACAATAATAAATGTGATATTGGCATATGTGTGTACACCACACATTGTGTATAGGTTAACAAAATCAACAGCAGGTTTTAGGCGAATACTACATATGTTTACATTCTAAAATGTTTTAATAAAGCTTAATGTACTATTTACTAAAACTTTATTTTAGTAAATTTGTTTTATTTTAAACAACATAAAACTGTCTAAAAGGGCTATGAACATGAGTATTTGATCACATAGGGCTTTGGAATTAAAAATATTAAATAGTAAATGTCCTCTTCAAAATCTTTCCTATTTTTTACTGAAAGACTTTGACAAATAGCTATTAGGCTATTTAAAAATAATTTAATAGTTTCATATTTCAATTTCATAACAATAAATTATAAAAATATTAAATTTCAAGAAACACCAGATAAAATCTACTTTTCCTCTAAGCCAGCAGATGGAGATGTTGGAGAAATACTGTTCTTTTGTAAAACTGCTGCGCACACTGCCTTTTGAAGCAACGTAAACCCATTCATTTAGAGAGATGGAAGAAATATGTGTAAATGGCATCTGTTTTGGAAAAACTCACTTAAAATGATGTGTTTGAAAAATAACTCCGAATTCCTTTTAAAAAGAGTGCCTTCGATTTTATTTTATAAATAGATTATCTTCAATCTTCTTGTGAATTTGATTTGGAAAGAAATTCAGGAACATAATTGATTATAAATGCTCTTGGACGAGAGAGAATTCTAAAAGTATACTTTTTCCTTGGAGAAAGAATCAAGGCTTTTTAACCTTGACTCTTCAGATCTTATTTATTTACTTATTTTATGGGAGTAGAGTTGATTTACAATGTGGTGTTAGTTTCAGGTGCACAGCAAAGCGATTCGTATATATATATATATATATAATTTTCCTTTATTATTACTACAAAATATTGAGTAGCGTTCCCTGTGCTATCCAGTAGGTCCTTCAGATATTATTTTAAGGTATATTTATTATCATTGAATTTTAGTCATGAATTTTTGAGATTGTGTATCTGTGTTCATCACATTAATTGGTGCTTGGTAAACCTTTATTACACTTTGCATGAATTTGTGTGTGTGTGTTAGTATAGTTATATTATAATTATAGATTTTGAGTAATTATAGATTGGCTGGGCTATCATGTTTTGTCATTTTGTCGAGGTAATTACGAGAGCCTGGAGTTACCCACTTTAATGTATGCCAAAATTTCATAAAAGCAGAATCAACTTGGATGCTCTTAAGCAATTATGAGAATTTGTGGTGTGAAGAAAACTGGGGACAAATGTACCAGAACACACTACCTTACAACCTGGGGTGTAAATCTTCGATTATAAGCAATTGGAAGTTACAAAGAATGAAGTAGCTCTTAATACGTGAGAATAATTAATTTATCATTGGATTTTTTGTAGTTAAGCTTTCATACTCCATGTATATCACAAGAGAATTTCAAGAAAAGACATTATACCAAACAAATCAAAGAATGGCTTTGGTTGAAATATTCTATTTAGGATGTGAGAAACTGAGTATTTAAATAAAAGTTACTGTATGAAACTATAGAAGCTTCATAGTAACAGGAATTTATTCCTGTGCTATTCCTTTCTGAGGTCTTGCAGACTTCAACCTGCTGACTCAAGAGGTTTCCCTTTCATGTCAAGCCTTTAAAGTGATGGGGTCATTGCACCTTGACATTAGGACCGTAAAATGCTGATTCATGCCAGAGCCCAGACTCTCTCTCGGAATCTCTTCCAAAAACACTCACACTTTCAGACGTTCTGGAGCCCTGACGATGTTAAGGAAGGCTGTAGAGGACCAGTTGTTCCCTGGTTATTTCATCAGGTGTTGCCGTATGGTTGACTTTTCAAAGAGCGTGGGGTGTTTTCCCTCCTCTTCCTCTGTTCTCCTCCCTTTTAAAAAAAGTCACTGAAAGTGCTTAACCTGCAGAGCAGATGCTATTGCAGGAAATAAACTTAAATTGAAAAAGCTTTTTTTTTTTTTTTTTTTTTTAGGTAAGCAGAGGATATACTCCACAGAGCTAAAATCTTGTATTAGATTTAAACATTTTATTGGGATGTTAGTGGCCACTGAGTAAATTATATTTTTCTTCTTTAACTGAATTCTACTGAAGACTCCCCAGACATGATTAAAATCCTAGCTCTTTTATTCCAGCAATTTTCATTCAGATTTTCTGAGGTTTTCTCTAATGTTCTGAATAACTCATTGCCAAATGTCATAAGTAACAATGCCTCGTCAATACAATAGGAAAATTAGTTGCTGAATTCAAGGTTACCCACGATTTTTCTTCGAATCTCAAAATCACCCACGATTTAAAAATTTCCCAAAACTACAAGGTTTCTCAAAGCAGGTTTCACTAATTTGGGAGAAAAATGAATGTGATTCTTACAGAGGTGTCCATTAGTAGTCTAATACCTATTATTTTTGGTTACTCTTCAGTTTAAAGTATTTTGTCATTTTTGATAATGTTAATTTATAGAATGAAGGCATTTAAAAATTAACGTGGAGAATGAAAACATGCCTTTCTTAATGGCAGGGTCATGCTACTGCTGGCTTTGTATCCTTCACGATTTTTTTATCTGTTACGCAGACTGCATATAGCGGAATGTCTTGTTATAGAATTATACTTGTTTAAGTCAGAATTTTGCTCTCACGCTACTTTTGGATTTCAGAAGAAAGAATTTATTTGGTAAAATCTGCCTCCGATCCTATTTAGATAGAGGTGTGACACATTTTTCATTTTCATCTACAACTTAGATATGTTCAAAGTTATTATATTTATCCCTAAAGCTACATTGCTCCGTGTTAAAATGCTTTGCTGAAATAAATGCTGTTGGGGTGATGCAGAAGCCATGTTGCAGTGGTTAGAATACAGGGATCCTTTCTCAGGGCCCTGAGGATTATGGGTGTGCCCCACTTCCATTTGTGTTTTGGACTTTCCACAAAAAGTGACTGTTCATATATCTTGAATAGCCACAGAATTGTCTTATCTCCCCCATCCCCCCATCCCCAGGATATTATATACCACAATTTTCTGTGAATTCGTTCATTTTTTATTTAAATTAAAAAAAACTCCAATATTTATTTTATTTTATTTTTAATTAATTTTTACTGGCGTATAGTTGATTTACAATGTTGTGTTAGTTTCTGCTGTACAACAAAGTGAATCAGTTATACATATACATGTATCCACTCTTTTAAAAATTCTTTTCCCATATAGGTCATTACAGAGTATTGAGTAGAGTTCCCTGTGCTATACAGTAGGTCCTTATTAGTTATCCATTTCATATATAGTAGTGTCAATCCCAACCTCCCAATTTATTCCTCCCTACCTCCTTTCCCCCTTGGTAACCATAGCAAAATTTTTACAAAGCACCGAATTACAAAAATATATTTTTTTAGAGATATTTGAGAATGAGAAATTTATAGACACAGTTTCTTACGGACCAGTTGCTTTAATATTTGCACTAATGGGTGTGATTCTTTTATATGCGTGCCTTTTTTTTCTTTTTTGTATTGGCAGTTTATCCTTAGAATCTGTTTTCCAGTAATTTAGCTATTTTTATCCTATTGATAGCTTGCTTCAGCAAAAATAAAACCCAACTTGTAATTATAGTTTTATTTTTCATATGTTAATTAACATAATATTGCAAAAAATCATCCAAAATGCTTAGTACTAATGTGTAGCTTTTTTTTTTTGTAGAACCTTGACAATTATAAGAGTCTTCAACTGAATAGAACAAGTAGGTTTGGGAGATAAGGATTCATTATAGAAGGGGATTTATGAGGAGATAGTTTCTTAGATTGTTTTACTTTTCACCTCAACATTTCTTAAAGAAATGATATATACCCGTCACTGTTTTACTATTTAAATTGTTATTCAGAATTTCACTTTACAGTTTTAGTTATGTTAATATCTACATTTTTTTCCTGATTTTATTTTAGTATGTACAGTATGAGCCCAAACTGAATTGAATTGAGAAATGCCTGAATTCTAGTTTGTCTATAGTCCTCTGAACAGGGCATTATATTTCTACTGAGCTATTTACCCTTTGTGTAAAGTTAATTTCAAACTATAAATACTATGGTATTCACTTTATGCTGCTCTGATACTTGTACTCTGATCAAATTTCAGTACCTCAGAAGGTGTCCCTTCAATGCACATATTTTCCGTCTAATCTTTATAAAAACCCAGTGATACTGATTGAAGTGATAGAAATATGTTTATATAAACTGAGTGTATCTATGCTTGTTATGAAAACATAGAGAAGTGTTACCTAATTCTTCATCGCTACAACATAATATGGCCTTGGTCAATCATTTCTAACTTCAGCATAAAATTAATTGAAGGTCATGTTATATAACTTGATAAAAAAAAAGGTTTTCTCAGCCCTTAAACCTTTTGCAGCTGATACTAAGACTTTGCATTAAAATACTCTTTCAGAATTAGTATTCATTTTACAATTTCCCTTGCATAAGTATTGGGTCCACTGCAGTAAGAATATGTCAGCAATATGTGATTATGTATTTTTTATTGTTTATGCAAGAATAAAAGGATAGAATGAGCATTTTGAAATAATTATTTTCACGCCAAAAGGAAAAAAAAATCCTTTGTTGTAGATTGAAATTGCAAGATTTCTTAATGTGTCAGAAGGGGACTGTGGACAAACAGGAAACATTCCAAGAGGCAGTGTAACTGGGTGTACTAGGCAGAGGAGTTGGAATTTGGAACTGGGAAGTTTTTCCTTTTCTCTCTCTTTCTGTTTAAGCTTCTCGTTGACCTGGTGTTTGCTTAGTTTGCATGGCTGCAGTCAGGCTTCTACACTAACATTGAGCTACTATAAAACACTGAATTCTTATCATAATATTACTTTTGATAGGTAGAATTTGTTAGATACTATTAACTACTTCCAGAGGGAGAAAAGAAAGAAAAGAAACATTCTGGATCCCTCATAGGCAAAAACACCACTTTCAGGCACTTTATCATTCTAGGCTGGTTAAAAGAGTCGTTCTCGGTAAAACATTGACAGAAAAGTTTCAGAAAACGCTGTAGCTAAAAATATGTAATGTGGAACATACTACTAGGGTTTGAATTTATGAGAGTCGTAATAAACTTTATCTCCTGCTTGGGGTTCCTGAGATGATTTAGCAACACAACAACTGATAAATGCTAATAGAGCTTATCAGCAGAACACAGAAAAAATTGTCTTTTAGTTTGTTATCTGGTGGTGATTTATTCTCCTTTATTTTTTTTTATTTTTTTTTTTTATTTTTGCGGTACGCGGGCCTCTCACTGCTGTGGCCTCTCCTGTTGCGGAGCACAGGCTCAGCGGCCATGGCTCACGGGCCCAGCCGCTCCGCGGCACGTGGGATCTTCCCGGACCGGGGCACGAACCCGTGTCGCCTGCATCGGCAGGCGGACTCTCAACCACTGCGCCACCAGGGAAGCCCTATTCTCCTTTTTTAACATCTAGATAATGGTCATTACAATCCTAGATATATTTTAAAATATGTTAGCATGTCTTACAAGAATATTTAACAAAATTAATGATAATTCTTGAGTGATATATAGGGTTTTTTGTCATTAAAGTTAGTCACGCAAAAAATTATTGAAGCGCAATTTGGGACTGAAACGCAGAACACAATGAGTAGTTTCAATCTGAAGAATAAAGATTGTAAGGTGTAGGGGGATCAGTTTAGTCCATATATTGGGGAATATTGTCATCTACATTTTAGTGGCACTAATTTGGAACATTTTAAACATATTCCTCAAAGGTTTCATGTAAGCTATTTATTGTGAATTGCAGATATTGAAAAGGACTGCCTGTTTTCAATAATCCAGCTACCACAGAAGTAGCTCCTGGATTCTAGAATGGGAGGAGGGCTTCCCTTAAAAAAAAAAGTCTCTCTTCCTCACAAGAATTTGGCAAGGAAAGTTCTGGAAGTGCCGATCTCCAGCCGTGGTAGGGAAAGTGTCTGTTTGCTAGTTTTTCTAGAGAGATACACTTCAGTTTAGGGCATGAGTTTCTTCTTTATTCATATCTTATCTTGTGCTTGGGAGGAATTGAAAGATTTCAATCTCATTTTCAGTTTGTGTATGAAATGGAGGTATTGAGCTTTGTAATTCCTGAGCACTTTCACAGTTTGTAGCTTTATTCGTTTTATCAGTTTTTAAGTTTTTACTAGTTTACAGTGTTATTATTAATTTCCATCTGGAGAGGAAATTTTAGGAACAGAGGCAACAATTCAGAGGCAATATCGAGGAACAATAGCGTCTCGGTTTTTTTCTTTCTCTCTCAGAACACAGACAAGTCAAGAATCGTCATCTTAATGATAAATGCGCAAGCGTTTTCTCTACAAAAATAAAAGACGATGCTTCTTTGCAGTTTGCAGCCATGGTGTCCTGGGACACAGAAGAGCGTTAGTTGAGTCTGAACTTGGAACGGAATTCTGGTCCTACTGTTAGATGTGTGGCATCAGACAAGTTGTTTAGCGCAGCTAAGTCTCCGTTTCCACCTTTGTAAAAGGGAATCATACGTTATAGGATTATTCTGGAGATGGAGAATAGGCGTAAAAGCCTGTGTTGGGCACATCTAAGTGCATGGAAGTTAGCGGGCTTGTTGTCACTTTCTGTGTTGAGACCTTTGGATGGTTTTGATAAGCACGTGTTGAGGACAGAGGAAAATGCATTTCTAGTTTCTTGCTGGAATCTTTTTCTGCTGTTTGTATACCAGGGCAGGACTGTTGGGTGACGAAGAAGAGACTAACGAAACAAACCGCATAAGCCCCTTAAAGATATGTTTAGCACGCTAAAATAGGAGAATGGTTTTTAGAAGCCAAGGTGCTGAAACTCAAGCATTATCACCATGTTGCATGTCGCTTCCAGGAGGATGTTGAACAGTTTGGGCTGTTCATCCCTGGAGGGGCTTTCAAGCACATAATTAAGATAGCTACACACATTGTCTAACTGTACACATTATAGATTCCTCAGGATTTATTTCACCTAATTAATTAAATTATATTTATTTAAATGAAAAGCAGATGAGAGAACCCAAGCTTTAGAACCAGACAGATGTGGGTTTGAATATGATTAGGAGCTTTACGACACAAAGCGTGCATTTTTCTCTTTTGTGGGATGAAGCTGTTTCCTCATCATGCCTGATATTGTTATTGGGGGTTGAAATGAGAAAATATGAGCCTTGATTAGTTTGTCATAAGTGACCCCAATATTCCCTTCTTCCCTGTATCCCAGCCTTTTACTGTGAACCAAACAGTGTGCTTGGAGAGGTGGAGGAAAATAAAATGGAAATCCTTGTCTTCAGAGAGCTTATATATTCGATAGCTTTATATTTATGCATAACTTTTGTCTTCTCAAAACACTTGCCTAGCTGTTTGGTCTTCACTGTAGCTCTGTACAGTTTATAGGATAAATGGAATTATTATTATACCCATTTCCAGGTGAGAAAACAAATTGGAGTTGTTCTAAGCAACTCTAAATTTGTGGAGGAACTTCTTTTAGAAAACACATCTTCTGCTTCCTGGGTCAGTGTTTTCACAGTGTCAGAGGGCAACGCAGCCAGTATATTAAAATGAGCAGGTGTGGTTTGAAATTACGGCTCCAACATTTACCAGTTGTGAGACTTCGTATATATCAGTTAAACTTTCTAATCCTGTTTCCTCTTCTGTAAAATGGGGGCTATTATAATACCTGCCTCATGAGGAAATTGTCAGATTCCAAAGATAATCATTGCTCCATATAAGACAGTGACTGATGCTGCTAATTTCAGTGATTTCCTATCTCCCCAAGTGCATATTAATTACATAAACTTAGCTCCATGCTTTTAGAGGCATGGAAGGGAAGTAGCTAAGGAGATCTAACATAGCTCTCTGTGTAATTTTTAAATTAGTAAGCTTCTTTAATACAACCATTTGAGCTAATACTGGAGACTAGGGTTTTATTGTTGTCATTTTTAGAATACCGGTGAGTGTGCACATTTACCAAGAATTTTAATGTGTTCTTGATCCCAAAACAGATAAGCATTAAGACCTAAAAATCATGCATGAGGTAAAGAATGCAGATTTGGGTTATCGTTAAGTGTGCATATGTAATACTGTTCAGTTATCCGTTCCACCACCAGTACACTTGAGCAAATAGAAATGATGGTGTCGTTGCCCATGACGAGGGTGACATTAGACACGGGACTGGCTCCTTATGGCTTCTTCCCCGTGGATCAGTTGTCTGCCTCTTACTACATCCAAATCCATCACAGGATTCTCTTCTTTCTTTACCTTTCTAAAATTTTAGTAGATACCTGTTTAATGCCAATCTTTTAGGTAATGTCTCAGGTGACAAAGAACAAGATAAGCTTTCTGTATTGGAAATTATTCATGGGTGCAGAATTATTTTATGACAAAAGTAGAAGTAGTTAATCCAGGTCAGCTACATGATTTTTGTATTATTGTAGAATGTATAGTGTACTCATTGTTTCCGGATCATGTATAAATATTATCGTATACCTTGGAACTAGATTTGGATCAAAGTGTCTTAAGAGCAGAAATGGTAACTATAAAAATTATGAAGAAAATATAAAAGAGGTAGAGGCTGAAAACTCATTGCTTGTCTACTGACTTAGAATATATTGTTGAAAAATGGGGCAACTAAATGAGGAACTAGTGATATTAACAGTGATGTGAATTGCAGGTCTTTTGTAAACAATTTTAAGTTTTGAATCAGATTTGGAGATGATAATTTATATTTTATTTTGCAAGATTTTCCTTTTTTTTTGCCTCTCTGCCAAAAGTTCTTCAATTCAGTTTGAAATATCATAGACTGCAGAAATTGCTGGGTAGTTTTTTTATATAAAATAATTTGATGTTGAGTAAATTATTTAATTATTATAAATACTATTTTAGTTTGTTACTGAAGAAGCAGGTTGCAAGTCTTACAATACTGTAATACATTGTATAAAATATTAAAAATGTTGATGCATATAACTATTATGAGTAATCTAAGAGACACACCTGGCTAGTTCTCCTGTAATGTTGAAACAGATTTTATATGATCTAAACGATTATAATAACAGTTTGAAAATTTCAGGTGGCAAAATCTTGATTATCTGAAAAAAATTGAATCAGTTTTAACACGTAGAAGAAATATATAAAAGTATTAAAAATTGGTCAACAATATCATTTAGGTATTGTGGGTGATTTAAAACCTAAAACATGCAAAAATTAGAATTTAGATTCTTAAGGATTGTGTTTTGAGGTTTAAACATTATGAAGTAAGTAACTCAGTCACGTGGTAATTTTTAAACATTACAAAAGGGGATACAATAAATACTACCTATGTCTTTTCTCCCCTAATTCCGCTTCTCTCAGATAATCACCATCAATGGTTTTCAGAAATACTAGTGTCATAAATACACTGTTCTTTCCGTATCTTGATAATTTGCTATATTAACATAAACTGGAGACCTCTTTTATCTTCACAGTTTCCTCCTTTAGAGTTCCTGCGTGGTATTCTGTTGTTATTTAGCCTGTCTTTTGTTGAGGACTGTTTCCATCTTTTCCTGACTATGTTAATAATGTGTGCCAGTGGGTCTGCAGAATAGATTTCTGTGAGTGGAATGACTGAGTCAAAGGATGTTTGCATTTAAAATTTTGCTACATATTCAAAAAAGGTATGCGATTTACATTGCTACCTAGAGTGTAGGGCGATGCCTGCTTTCACCTACTCTTGGGACTAGTGTACAACATTAAACTTGTCTAAGGTTTGCTGTTGCTATTTCACTGCTTAGATTTACAACGATACGTTTTGACTGAAGTTAAACGTTTCTCACCACATTATTTGCCGTTCTGCGTATGTCTGTGCGTGTGCTCGCACTCAAGGGTCTGTTCATAGCTTTGCCTAGCTTTCTCTTGGGTTGTGGCTCTATTTATTATTTATCGATACAACATACATGAAAGTAACACCTACTTGTCATGAGTTGCCACTATCTTAGCCAGATTTTTTGTATTGAAGTATAGCTGATGTACAATGTTGTGTTAAGTTTTGCTGTACAGAAAAGTGATTCAGTTATGCATATATACACATTCTTTTTATGATTCTTTTCCATGGTGGTATATCACAGGGTATTGAATATAGTTCCCTGTGCTCTGCAGTAGGACCTTGTTGTTTATCCATTCTATAAATACTAGTTTGCATCTGCTAATCCCAAACTCCCAGTCCATCCCTCCCCAGCCACCTCCACCTTGGCAACCCCAAGTCTGTTCTCATGTCTGTTGTTCTTCTTTTAACCTCTTCATGATTTTTTAAAACCATGATTTCTGTTTATAATTTTTAAGAATGCATATATTCTTAAATTTTCTTCAGTCAAATTTAGAAGTGGTTTATTTTATTGCTTCAGGATTTTTGTGCTTTGCTCAGAAAGACTTTCCCACTCAGGGTGGTTTAAAGAAAAAGAACTGCTCATCCTTTCACTTAATACCCATCCTATTTTGGTTTCAAGATTTGAAACGTATCTTTCATCTGGATTTATTTGGGATAAATACTAAAATAAGTATACAGCCTTTTCGTTCATAAGGTTAGCCAAATTTCACAGCATATAAAAAAAATCCATTTTTTCCTCCTCGATTTGAAATGCCATCAGATATTCTTCTTGTGTAAATAGTTCCTCAGGGATTTAAAAACAAAAAGGAAACTTACGCAGAAAATGAAATAAACAAGATTAAAACTCTATTACAGGCAAAGGAATGTAAGTTCTGCAAGGTACTTGTTTCCTGAGTAATGCTGTCCCTATAAATTGTGGTTCTGTGTCACTGTGGTCTCAGATCAATAAAGAGGATATCAGACTCTGAAGGTTCACTGAGCCCAGAGGGATAAATAAAGGATTGTGTTATGTTTCTGGCTTGCATTACAGCACTAATGTCACTTAAATGGACTGCTGGTTTGCCTATTCTTAACCTATATCAAGGCTTAAGTAATGGGTTATGATTATGACTTGGGTTTCGAATGTCCCTTTGAAGATAACTTAGTGTCACAATCCATATATGTTCACAAATAGAATATTAAAACCCGAGGATGCAGTTCATATGCAATAAAGGTAAAGGAATTCAGATGCTCGTGGTTTTATTAACGTATAGTTTCATCCTCAGTTTGTCTTAGAAGCTAGTTATGTGGTCTCTCTAAAGCCAAGTATCCAGCTATCTATGGTATAAATCTGATTTAAACTGGAATGCTAAATACAATACTGAATTGTTAATTTCATCAGCGAATACTTTCGGTTTGCCTTATGGTGGATGGCATGCACTGTGTATTTTTGGCCAAGCATCAGGGAATTTATAAATCTTTAACAACTACATTTTGTGGAACTCTGAACTTAATGTGGCCCTGAAGTGCCTTTCCATGATCATTAAAATGGAAAGATTTTAACTTTCGAGATAACAATTTTACAAAATGTATTTCATTCAGTTTCTTTAAGTCTCTAGTCATCTGTTTCTATTTTAATATCTTTTGGAGAATAGAAAAATGTTACCTGGATGAACATAAAACAGTTACATAGGCAGAACTTCAGTGTTAATTTTTTATGCTAATACTTTAAACAAATTAAATATTTTCCTAACATTGGCTTGGTCTCATTCCTTACTCTACTCCTAAAGGCAAAGGAAAGTCAGAAAAAGCCATTTTTCAGAGCTAAAGATGCTGATGTACCACTAAGGGTGTATGTAATGTAGTTCTGGTCCCACAGGACAAAGGTGGACTTAACAGATTTTTCTGGAACAGGACAAAGGTGGACTAAACAGATTTTTCTAGAGGACTCCATGGAGCACAGACCCTGTTCTCTTTTAAGGGATGACTTCTGCTTCTCTTTTCTTACTTTTTTTTTGGCTGTACTTACACTTGTGTCTAAATGGATATTAATATATGTCATAATAATTTTTTGTTTTGATTTAAAACCCTCAACGTTTGAATTAGCTTTCCATTTACTTTTAATTCTCTTTGGCAAATTCAGGTTTCAAAGCACTCTGTAATCATATTTGTCCTTTTTCCATTCATTTTTATTTAGCTCTAAGTTTTCTCCAGGCATTTGTACATCATAATGTTTCTCAGGTGAATCTAATTCAGGACACATTTATTTAAATCTTCCTCCAAAATTAACATAAAAACTTTCTAAAGTTCTGATTAGAAAAATTTTCCTAATTATAAAAGTACTTATTAGGTGGAAAACTTGGAAAACACAAAAGAAAATAAAAATCAACATTAATTTTACTCAAAAAATAATCACTTGTTAATATTTACCAGCGTTCTTTTGTACTTAATGTCATACCTGAAACATTTTTGGATGGCAGTAAAGCCATTTATAAACTTAATTTTCATGAGTTAGTAATACTTATCCCCTAGATTAATTAATCATCTATTTTTTTTTTTTTTTTTTTTTTTTTGCGTTACGCGGGCCTCTCACTGTTGTGGCCTCTCCTGTTGCGGAGCACAGGCTCCGGACGCGCAGGCTCAGCAGCCATGGCTCACGGGCCCAGCCGCTCCACGGCATGTGGGATCTTCCCGGACCGGGGCACGAACCCGCGTCCCCTGCATCAACAGGCGGACTCTCAACCACTGCGCCACCAAGGAAGCCCTCGTCTCCTATTTTTACAGATGTTTTTTGAATCCTTCTTTTATCCATTATAAAATATTGCTGTAAATACAAATCTTCTGCATATGTATTTTCCCTCATTTCTGAAGTATTATCACTGGATAAAAGGCCATGAAGCATTTAGTTAAGTATTTCTGGTAAACACTAAGGAAAGCCATACCAATTTATAATCCTAGCAACAGTCTATAAAAAGTCTAATCTCACAGACCCTCAGCATCAGTGTTAGTATTTTTAAACATCCTTATATATTTCATCACCAGAAGATCCTTTTTGTTATATAAAACAAGTTTTCATGTTTGTTACACATTTATGTTTCTTTTTTCACAAATTGTTTATTACAATCTTGTACCCAAATTTTATTGCCATCTTGGTATTTTTTTCCCCATTGAGTTGCATAAGTTATTTAGTCAAGATCAGTGTGGGAGAGGAAGATGGGGCTAGAGAGTTGCCCATCGGGCAGTTACATGCTGTGGCCAGACAAGGACCAGGCCACTTCAGCAGCCGTTTCACTGGGTAGAGCTATTCACGTGGCTGTGTCCAGCTCCAAGGCAGTGGAGACTAACTGTCCTTGGGGCCAAAGGAGGAGAACAGTATGTTGGAGAAGATTATTAATGTCTACAATAACTGCCACCCCTTTGCCCATCAAAACCTACTTAATTTTTTGCCTAAGTTTATTATTGTTCTTTTCAATTTTGCATAGGATTATTTTTCAAGTATTGTTTCAAAGATTTTTTTGTTTGGAATTTTTCCCCTCCAGTACATCTGCACACATTTAAAACTTCTAATCACATAGAAAGACAGAGTGGAAAACAATTTACGTCTCTCTCCTTACATGTCTAGTCTTTCTCTAGAGATGGCCACTTTTAACCATCTCTGTTATTCTGCTAGTGGTTAACTCTATATTCATAACATGATCATACCATCAGTTTTATATTGCTCTGTTTTTCATTATAGCTTGTATCAATATACTCAGAACCATACCTCTTATTTCAACAGTTACAGACGTTCTCTTGCAACTGCCTACCTTATGAGGTGATAACAGTATTGAATCCAAATTGAGAATATTTACATTCTCCTCTGTGTTTATAATTGGCCTTACATACATATACTTTGTATATAAGTTTATTCTGAAAGCTGGAAATTAAATAAGTATTATTTACATAATTATCTATAGCTATTTGAGTATTTTTCATTGCAGACTGTTTTTTCTTTCCTGGATATTTGAATTTCCCATATTTCCTCTTGCATGATGTGGCCTTAATATCTCTGTAGGCTCTTCCTATTGTGTATCTAGTTCTTGAATTCTAGTTTTCCAGAGACTTGCTTCCATCTTCCTCATGCAGTCTGGACTGACTGGTCTGAATCCTCCTATGCAGGGATAGCACCGTCTTTCTGTGGTTGACCGTTTGTGTTTCTAACTCTTGGCTTATTTCTTCATATGCTAAATCCATTTTTCTTTATCATTTATAATAATTATTTTAAAACAATTTTCTAAAATAATGAAGCTTCATAACTTCATCCTCTCTCTCTCTCTGTATATGTGTGTGTATATATATATATATATATATATACACGCATACATAGATATATAAGCCTTGCTGGATACTGATTTCTAGGATAAAAATCACATTTTCTTAGAACGCAGAAGGAATCCTACATATGTTCTATTATAACATGTTATGTCCTTGTTCTGTTGTGCATTTACTATTTCCTGTTTGGAAGCTTCTGGGATTTTCTTTATCTTTAGTCTCCTAAAAAAAATTTCATAGTGATTTTCCCAGATGGGCATTTATGTCCCCATCCTACTCAATATTCAATTTGAAAACAGACTCCCCTTTCAGATCTGGAAAATTCTTAGCCATTATTACTTAGAGGATTTTCCCTCCTCCATTTTCTTTATTATTTCTTTCTAGATAGCTGTTTAGTTGACTTCTGCTCTTATTTAGAATTTATTTAATGTAACATTTCAAATGTTAACATTTGAAAGTAGGCCACCCATCAACTTTTTCATGAAGCTGTCCTTTTTAAATTTTTACTAATATCATGCAACTAAAAGAAATTACATATCATTTGCTTGGCTAAAGACAATACTAACCAATGCTGAGATTGTCTTGAACAGCTATACCTAATAATGCTTAACCAAACACCTGCCTTTTCCCTTCCTAGTCATTGAACGGCTTTTGTGGAATTTTGAAAACCACAGAGACTCACAGGGCTAAGAGAAACATATTTATAAGTGATGATAAAAACAATACAAACAGCAAAGGCTGAGCATTAGAATGAGGGGAACAGATGAGCAGGTGGTAAATGTGAGCAATAACTTAAATAATATTAGATATCTGGTTGGTTCCAAAGAGTCATGCCACATTGCTGACTCTTATTTCATCTTGTATTTAATTACAAGTTGCTTTTCTTTGCTCTTTGCAACAGTTCTGTAAAACCTATACACAGTTGACCCCTTGTATCTGCAGTTTCCAGGTCCATAGATTCAACCAACCACAGATCAAACATATTTGGAAAAAAAATTCCAGAAAGTTCCCAAAAACAAAACTTGAATTTGCCTCGTGGGGGCAACTATTTACATAGAATTTGCATTGTATTTACAACTATTTGCATAGAATTTACATTGTATTAAGTATTATAAGTAATGTAGAGATGATTTGAACTGTACGGGCGGATGTGCATAGGTTATATGTAAATACTATGTATTTTATATAAAGGACCTGAGCATCCTGAGATTTTGGTATCCAAGGACCAATTCCCCTTGGATTCCAAGGGACGACTGTATTCACCACCTTCATCTTTGCCATCTCCTTCTTTATGTTGCCAACGTAGTTGGATTTTTTATATCTCTTTGATATTTCATCTTAGGCATATGGCTTTTGAATTTTGAATGTGAAGATCACCATAAGCTTCATTTCTAGGATCTTAACTCTAAAAATCAGCCCGGTTGAGGCTTCACCTATGTTTTACCAGATACATCACTAATGATCAAATAGGGTAAAAATATTAAGTAGAAAAAAAAATTAAGTATTTGAATAAAGAAAGAGAGCCCTGGAGAGTTCGGGATTTTATGTTTTCACTGTTAACATTTCCTTTTTCTTGGTGATAATGGAGATCCTTAGCCTCAGAAAATGAAAGAACAACTGACTGGGCAATCACATGAATGATACATTTCTGGCTGAGAGAAGGTGCAGTTCATGAAAATAATCTTTTTTTCTGATGAAATTCAGGGAGATGGATTTGAATGCTTTCTGATGATAGAGATGCTGGTGAGATTACTCATGTCATATGACTCTTCAGAAGAGTTTAACACTCTTTCCACAAAAGTACAGTTGATTTTCATTATTCACTGTAGTTGTTCTATACAATCGCTGTGAACACTGAATTAGAGAATACTGACCATTGCTCCCGGGAAGTATAGAGCCTCTGGTCACAACATTTTCATCAACTAATCAATACGTGACTTTGATGTGTGTCTCTGTTTCAGTTGCCTTATTTAATATATATTGTTGATGCCCTAACATTAAACTCGTGGCCAGCAGCCTAGAACTCACACCTGAGCAAAGATGAAATAAGAGTCAGGAAAGTGGAATGCACAAACCTAATATCTAATATTATTTATGTCATTGCTCACATTTACCTACCTGCTCCTCTGTTTTCCTCATTCTAATGTTCAGTCTTTGTGTTTGTATTGTTTATATCATTATTTGGAAATATATTTCTCTTATCCCAGTGATTCTCTATGGTTTTCAAAATTCCACAAAAGCTATATTTTCAAATAGCCATGCAATGAGTAGGAAGGGAAAAAGCCAATGTTTGGTTAAACGTTATTAGGTATAACTCTTCAAGACAATCTCAGAATAGGTTGGTGTCTCTTTAGCCAAACAAATGCCACCTTGCTCTTAGGAGCACAAGACTTCAGCACTAAGCTTGGGGGCCATTTTAAACGGCAAAAGCACTAACAAAAAGCACAAAAATGCAAAACACGTGGCACTACGTAAACTGGGAAAGAGACACTTGTTTGTAGTATGAGGGCTGAAGCAAGAGGCATTCTTGTCTTGTTTGACCACAGCTGGGCAACCTGTGTATCGGGCGATCACTGGCACACCCGTGAATGACTGCAAAGGGGCTGCCGGTATTGATTAGGGGGTTATAAATAAATCTGAGTGAGTAGGCGAGGTTACAAATACAAAATTAGCGAATAATGAGAACTGACTCTGTTTGTTTGATTTGAGCTAGTTTGGGCGATAGCTCTCTATTTACTTTACGAGGTTGCTAGAGGTTAAGGTATTTCACCCAGCTTTGAAATGTTTATAATTACCTATGATGATAAAACACCTTAGATTTGAAAGGATAAGAAACTGACATTTCTTTAAACTCTACTGAAGGAGTTGAAAGGAGAAGAAAATGCTTATTCCTATAAATTCAATTTCATGATGGCACAGCTGAAGGACAAAGCATTTTATTTTATTTTCTTTCTTTAATAAATGTCCCCTAAATGTGAAAAGTTTAAAGCACTGAAGGGCATTAAGCTCCTTTGAAGTGTCGAGGAAGCAATCATTCTTGTGAGTTGTGTCGTCCTAGGTTATTTTCCATTCATGTTTTGCCAGTCTTCTTACTGGGAAAGGAGATAAAGAAAAGACCTCCCTTTTCTTTATGGCTGTTGTGTGTGTCTGTGCATAATGTGCACATGGTTTGGCTTCACATGGGCTTAACGGAATCTGGTATCGTCCATCTCCCGTGAAGCGTGGTTGTAAGCACAGAGGTTCATGGCAAGGAATCCTGGGGAGGTGTACATCCTCCCGGAGCATTAGGATGGGGTGAGTGATACCAAATCCACACACAGGAGAGACACAATTGTAGGTTGAGGTCTGTGTGTGAAAGGAAATCCCCATATGATGGGAAAACTGGCTGGAGAAACAGGTGTGCTCTTGGAGTGGGTGAGATCTGAGCTGAGACCAGGCAGAGAGAGGCAAGCCTGAGAGGTGAAGGCTTGGGGAAAGACCATCACTGGCAGGGAAGCTGGTTCACAAATTGGTTCCTGTAAGGGGTGGGGCAAGGAGAGACCAAAGAAAGAGGCAGACTCTTCAGATCAGTAGGTTCAGATTTAATAAGCCAGGGACTCACATATGAGGCTTGTGCTGGGCAGCCTGGAGGGGAGTAGATCTCCGCCCCGCCTGGCAGAATCTGGAACATTTATATTGAAGCTGTCCTGGACCACAGGGCAGACAGCATAAGCAAGAAGAACTACAGTTCTGCAGCCTGTGGGAGGAAAACCACAATCACAGAAAGACAGACAAAAGGAAAGGACAGAGGACTTTGTATCAGTTGAAGGAACAAGATAAAACCCCAGAGAAACAACTAAATGAAGTGGAGATAGGCAACCTTCCAGAAAAAGAATTCAGAATAATGATGTGAAGATGATCCAGGACCTCAGAAAAAGAATGGAGGGAAAGATCAAGAAGATGTAGAATTGTTTAACAAAGACCTAGAAGAATTAAAGAACAAACAAACAGAGATGAACAATACAATAACTGAAATGAAAAATACACTAGAAGGAATCAATAGCAGAATAACTGAGGCAGAAGAACGGATAAGTGACCTGGAAGACAGAATGGTGGAATTCACTGCTGTGGAAGAAAATAAAGAAAAAAGAATGAAAAGAAATGAAGACGGCCTAAGAGACCTCTGGGACAACATTAACTGCAACAACATTCACATTATAGGGGTCCCAGAAGAAGAAGAGAGAGAGAAAGGACCCAAGAAAATATTTGAAGAGATTATAGTTGAAAACTTCCCTAACATGGGAAAGGAAATAGCCACCCAAATCCAGAAAGCAAAGAGAGTCCCAGGCAGGATAAACCCAAGGAGAAACGTGGCGGGACACATAGCAATCACATTGACAAAAATTAAAGACAAAGAAAAATTATTGAAAGCAACATGGGGAAAATGACCAGTAACATACAAGGGAACTCCCATAAGGTTAACAGCTGATCTCTCAGCAGAAGCTCTACAAGCCAGAAGGGAGTGGCAGGACATATTTAAAGTGATGAAAGGGAAGAGCCTACAACCAAGATTACTCTACCCGGCAAGGATCTCATTCAGATTCGACGGAGAAATCAAAAGCTTTACAGACAAGCAAAAGCTACGAGAATTCAGCACCACCAAACCAGCTCTACAACAAATGCTAAAGAAACTTCTCTAAGTGGAAAACACAAGAGAAGAAAAGGACCTACAAAAAAACCCCATAACAATTAAGAAAATGGTAATAGGAACATACATATTGATAATTACCTTAAACGTGAATGGATTAAGTGCTCTAACCAAAAGATACAGGTTTGCTGAATGGATAAAAAAACAAGAACCATATATATGCTGTCTACAAGAGACCCAAATCAGACCTAGGGACGCATACAGACTGAAAGTGAAGGCATGGAAAAAGCTATTCCATGGAATATCTTTTGGATATTAAAAGATATTCCATGGAATATCTTTTGAAAGCTGGAGTAGCAATACTCATATCAGATAAAATAGACTTTAAAATAAAGAATATTACAAGAGAGAAGGAAGGCCACTACATAATGATCAAGGGATCAATCCAAGAAGAAGATATAACAATTATAAATATATAATTGCACCCAACATAGGAGCACCTCAAGGCAACTGTTAATAGCTATGAAAGAGGAAATCAACAGTAACACAATAATAGTGGGGGACTTTAACACCTCACTTACACCAATGGACAGATCATCAAAACAGAAAATTAATAAGGAAACACAAGCTTTAAATGACACAATAGACCAGATAAATTTAATTGATATTTATAGGACATTCCATCCAAAAACAGCAGATTACACTTTCTTCTCAAGTGCACACGGGGCATTCTCCAGGATAGATCACATCTTGGGTCACAAATCAAGCCTCAGTAAATTGAAGAAAGTTGAAATCATATCAAACATCTTTTCTGACACAACGCTAAGAGATTGGAAATCAATTACAGGGAAAAGAAACGTAAAAAACGCAAACGCATGGAGGGTAAACAATATGTTACTAAATAACCAAGAGATCACTGAAGAAATCAAAGAGGAAATCAAAAAATACCTAGAGACAAATGACAGTGAAAACACGACAATCCAAAACCTATGGGATGCAGCAAAAGCAGTTCTAAGAGGGAAGTTTATAGCTATACAAGCCTGCCTCAAGAAACAAGAAACATCTCAAATAAACAATCTAACCTTACACCTAAAGGAACTAGAGAAAGAAGAACAAACAAAACCCAAAGTTAGTAGAGGGAAGGAAATCATAAAGATCAGAGCAGAAATAAATGAAATAGAAACAAAGAAAACAATAGCAAAGATCAATAAAACTAAAAGCTGGTTCTTTGAGAAGATAAACAAAATTGATAAACCATTAGCTGGACTCATCAAGAAAAAGAGGGAGAGGACTCAAATCAATAAAGTTAGAAATGAAAGAAGAGAAGTTACAACAGACACCGCAGAAATACAAAGCATCCTAAGAGACTACTACAAGCAACTCTATGCCAATAAAATGGACAACCTGGAAGATATGGACAAATTCTTAGAAAGGTATAACCTTCTAAGACTGAACCAGGAAGAAACAGAAAATATGAACAGACCAATCACAAGTAATGAAATTGAAACTGTGATTAAAAATCTTCCAACAAACAAAAGTCCACAACCAGATGGCTTCACAGGTGAATTCTATCAAACATTTAGAGAAGAGCTAACACCGGTCCTTCTCAAACTCTGCCAAAAAGTTGCAGAGGATGGAACACTCCCAAACTCATTCTATGATGGTATCAAATCATCACCCTGATACCAAAACCAGACAAAGACACTACAAAAGAAGAAAATTACAGACCAACATCACTGATGAATATAGATGCAAAAATCCTCAACAAAATGCTAGCAAACAGAATCCAACAATACATTAAAAGGATCATACACCATGATCAAGTGGGATTTATCCCAGGGATGCAAGGATTCTTCAATATACGCAAATCAATCAGTGTGATACACCATATTAACAAACTGAAGAATAAAAAGCATATGATCATCTCAATAGATGCAGAAAAAGCTTTTGACAAAATTCAACACCAATTTATGATAAAAACTCTCCAGAAAGTGAGCATAGAGGGAACCTACCTCAACGTAATAAAGGCCATGTATGACAAACCCACAGCAAATGTCATTCTCAATGGTGAAAACTGAAAGCATTTCCTCTAAGATCAGGAACAAGACAAGGATGTCCCCTCTCACCACTGTTATTCAACATAGTTTTGGAAGTCCTAGCCATGGCAATCAGAGAAGAAAAAGAAATAAAAAGAGTACAAATTGGAAAAGAAAAAGTAAAACTGTCACTGTTTGCAGATGACATGATACTATACATAGAGCCTCTTAAAAATGCCACCAGAAAACTACTAGAGCTAATCAATGAATTTGGTAAAGTTGCAGGATACCAAATTAATGCACAGAAATCTCTTGCATTCCTATACACTAATGCTGAAAAATCTGAAAGAGAAATTAAGGAAACACTCCCATTTACCATTGTAACAAAAAGAATAAAATACCTAAGAATAAACCTACCTAGGGAGACAAAAGACCTGTATGCAGAAAACTGTAAGACACTGAAGAAAGAAATTAAAGATGATACAAACAAATGGAGAGATATACCATGTTCTTGGATTGGAAGAATCAACATTGTGAAAATGACTATACTACCCAAAGCAATCTACAGATTCAATGCAATCCCTATCAAATTACCAATGGCATTTTTTACAGAACTAGGACAAAAAATTTTACAATTTGTGTGGAGACACAAAAGACCCCGAATAGCCAAAGTAATTTTGAGGGAAAATAATGGAGCTGTAGGAATTAGACTCCCTGACTTCAGACTATACTACAAAGCTACAGTCATGAAGACAATATGTTACTGCCACAAAAACAGAAATATAGATCAATGGAACAGGATAGAAAGCCCAGAGAGAAACCCATGCACCTATGGTCAACTAATCTCTGACAAAGGAGGCAAGGGTATACAGTGGAGGAAAGACAGTCTCTTCAATAAGTGGTGCTGGGAAAACTGGACAGCTACATACATGTAAATGAAATTAGAACACTCCCTAACACCATACACAAAAATAAACTCAAAATGGATTAAAGACCTAAATGTAAGACCGGACACTATAAAACTCTTAGAGGAAAACGTAGGAAGAACACTCTTTGACATAAATCACAGCAAGATCTTTTTTGATCCACCTCCTAGAGAAATGGAAATAAAAACAGAAATAAACAAATGGGACCTAATGAAACTTAAAATCTTTTATAAAGCAAAGGAAACTACAAACAAGACCAAACGACAATCCTCAGAATGGGAGAAAATATTTTCAAACAATCAATGGACAAAGGATTAATCTCCAAAATATATAAACAGCTCATGCAGCTCAGTATTAAAAAAACAAACAGCCCAGTCCAAAAATGGGCAGAAGACCTAAATAGACATTTCTCTAAAGAAGGCATACAGATGGCCACGAGGCACATGAAAAGCTGCTCAACATCACTAATTATTAGAGAAATGCAAATCAAAACTACAGTGAGGTATCACCTCACACCAGTCAGAATGGGTATCATCAGAAAATCTACAAACAACAAATGCTGGAGAGGGTGTGGAGAAAACGGAATCCTCCCGCACTGTTGGTGGGAATGTAAATTGATACAGCCACTATGGAGAACAGTAAGGAGGTTCCTTAAAAATCTAAAATTAGAGCTACCATACGACCCAGCATTCCCACTACTGGGCATATACCCTGAGAAAACCATAATTCAAAAAGAGTCATGTACCACAATGTTCATTGCAGCACTATTTACAATAGCCAGGACATGGAAGCAACCTAAATGCCCATCGACAGACGAATGGATAAGGAAGATGTGGCACATATATACAATGGAATATTACTTAGCCATAAAAAGGAACGAAATTGGGTCATTTGTAGAGACGTGGATGCATCTAGAGACTCATACAGAGTGAAGCGAGTCAGAAAGAGAAAAGCAAATATCGTATATTAACGCATATATGTGGAACCTGGACAAATGGTACAGATGAACCGGTTTGCAGGGCAGCAATAGAGACACAGATATAGAGAGCAAATGTGTGGACACCAGGGGGGGAAAGTGACGGGCGGGTGGTGGTGGTGGGATGAACTGGGAGATTGGGATTGATATGTATACACTGATGTGTATAAAAGATATAACTAATAAGAACCTGCTGTATAAAAAAAAATAAAAAGAAATTTAAAAATTAAAAAAAGCAAAAGAAGCTCTCCTGGGTTTAACCACATGCACCCTGCAGATGGTCCCAGCCCCGCATCGTCCTCGCAAGGCTGCGTCCTTGAAGGGCTTCTGGGCTGGAAGCACAGTGGGAGGTACAGGCCAAGGACGGGGGTGGGCGTAAGGTGCGGTTCCTTCTATGGGTCCAGCTAGAGGCTCATCCGGTGGCCGTGTCTCTTGATCATCTTCTCCAGCAAGGGAACAGGAAGGGCCTGAACGAGGAAAGACGAGATGTGTGAGCTCTCTCAGGAGGCAAGCAGAGAGCTGGCCAAGCAGCTGGGATTCAGCGGGAGGGAAAGCGTTAAGCCCTGGTTTAACTTATGCATATTCGAGATTCACAGGCACCTCAGGCTGGGAGGTAAACCAAAAGGCAACGCCAAGATCTTATCCCCCTACCGCAGCTTCATCAGAGCAAAATGTCCACCAAAATATTCACTGGGAAGGAGCAGATACTATTTCCACACGCACAGAACCGCTTTAGGATGACAGAGTAGCTTCATTTGATTACATCTGGATTTGTCTGTTTTTGGGGGGCGGTCACCTGTTCAGTACCACTAGAGACGTCCCGAGAAAAGTCTTAGGCTGGGTTCTTAGCTCACAGGGCCTTGTGGTCTGTGGGTTGTGTATTGTCTGTATAAATAAGGTGACTGATGCTGTCCTGAAGTTTTAAATCAGGACCTTCAAACTTTGTCCCTGACTTGGTGCAGAAACTCTTTTCTGAACGAGGCATCTGCTGTCTTTGACTTACGCAGTCTTTGTTGTGAGACCCAGGGGATCGCAGGCTGGCAGGCCTGGCCTTGGGCCGCCACGTTTCTCTCCAGCTCCAAGGCTGAGGCAGGGTCAGTTCCTGGCTGTGAGGATGAAAGTTCTCCCTGGAGACAGGTCATCGGCTGCATGAATCCCCTCCACCTTGAAAGCCAGGGTGGAGAGAAACATGCAATTGAATTTGGTCATCTTTTAAAACTTTTAAAAGAGGTATTATTTTAATTCAGTTTGCTCATCTTTTGATCTGTCCTCATTGCCATGGCGGGAATATGATCTTCTTTGGTAGAAAAAAAAAAAAAAAGCTACTTAAAAACCCATAATATCAGGATCGTCAGTTTTCTAAAAGTTTATGTTACGCCTGTTTCGTTTCTCTCATGGACAAAAGCAGGTGTCTACACAGAAAATGGGGGTATTCTACCACGCAGATGGTAGCAGGCACGTAGAGTGAGTACACAGATCCTTTAGGGAGGTGTGCCTCCCACCGTTATCCCCAAACTCAGCTATTGCTTTTATTTCCAGGTGATAATTACGGTGGCATCATATACTCAGGGTTTGTTTATGCTGCCGGGTTTAATCTGTGTCCGAGGAGTGAGCTCTGCTTTCCATGTGAAAAAACCCACTTTGCTCTCTCTTTCTTCTTAGGTGAGTGATAACAGACTTAGAGTCCCAGGTCATTCAAAGAAGTAGCATCCCACCCAAGACCCTAAGCCCTCTTGATTCATATCCTATGTATCTCATTAGGATTTTTACGTATTCGGAATGGGTTAGGGACAGGGTGTACTTGGGAGAACTGTTAAAACCAAACGACTTTGTAAAATGGAGCGATTAGGAAGCTTCTTTGCATTATTAGAAATATGATAAGAGAAATGAAATCCAACTGTAAAACATCACGACCTCGGAACCCCAGGATGGATGTCGTGCTACATAGCAAAGGCAGTTACTTGTCAGATTTCAGGGATGCTGTCTAGGGAGAGAGATTTCAAGACCTCTCTTGATAGTCTGTTTCATCACCCAATAACTCTTGTTGGGAAGTTCTGCCTTCTGTCTAGCTCAGTTTTGTCCTGCTGTAATTTACACATCCTTTCTTTTAATCAGCCCTCTCAGGAAGGGACGGAAAGGTCTCTGCTTCCTGATCAGGATATGACTTCCTCTGCCCCAGGGCGGCACATAAACCAGCCTTGTTTTCTGTGTAAGGAACTCAGCCCTTCTCACAGTGCACGAGTTTGTTCTCTGGTTTATTTTTCTTACCATATATGACTGAATTCCAAATTGTTTTACTAAGAAAAAAAGAGAGAATTGAGGCCTACTAGGTGAAATGGTAATAATTTCTAGCTAATTTTGATGATGGTAGAGGCTTATATTTGAGATAATTTATGCCATTTTATATTGAATACATTCCAACATTACACTGAGTTTTGAAAAATGCCATCGTGTGGATGAACGTACATTTAGTAGGTCTCTGATGCTCCCTGATCTTTCTTGTTTTGTTTTTACTTTTTTTTTCCCCTCATTATTCTTGTGTTTGGTTAGGAATCCTAACTCTGCCACTTGTTAGCCATGTGATCTCTCTTGGCCTCAGTAACTTTGCCTGTGAAATTTGACTAAGGTGATATTGTCTCTATAAAAATAACATGGTAGGTGTATAGGAAGTGCTCAAAAAACGCAAGTTTTCTTCCTGAGTACAGTTCCCTTTTTTACATGTAATATATGAAATTAATACATGTATTCATAATGAAATATGATGTTTGTTCAACTTTACCCAATTTTTAGTAAACAATTTTTATGATGTAATCAGGTTACCTCTCTTTCAGTTTCATACTTTAGTGGTAATATCACTGTCTTCAAACGTATAAACCATAGAATGGAAATCAGCGTCATGGAAGTTGGTTTGCTTTTGAGAAATTTACTTTGGAATCTACTCAGGATTTATTCCACTAAGTGGCTGTGAGCTGCGTATCTTGTTAGGTCCTCTATAATATCAAATATTGAAATGAAGATGAAGTTATCTACAGTTGATAGGCTCTCTTTTTGTAGTTTTGTAGGGATTTGCACTTCTGGGCTTTGGACCTGTTTTTCTCCTCAGGAAGACTGAGTGATTATCATTCTTAATCTTCACTGTTTCCTTAAGTGTTTCAGGAAAACATGTTCTCAGACTCTAATGTAAAACTATATGAAGTTTAAATTTTCATTTTTCATTTTCTCCTTGCTTTCTCTTTGGATTTCTGTATTCTTATTTAAAAGCTAGTGGTAAAAATTGAAAACTACCCCTTTTTCTAATTATAATTTGCATTTGTATTAATTATGATTTAAGTCATTTTCTTTTCTTGGCTACTCCTTTTATTTTGCCTCACCCAGATAAAGATGAAAGTCTGTAACACTTGGGACCTATCAGGTAAGCTTCGGTCATACGGCTGGATGCCCTGTGCTCTTCCGTCATCAGCGCGCGCTTTCCAGGTGTATGTCTGGTGCCTCTGTGCCAGGTCCTCTGAAGGGAGGAACCTAGAGTCATCTTCTGCCAGCACATAAGACAAAAAGGCAAACACACTGAAGATTTGCAAATGGGATACCGTGTGTCCCTACATGCCTGTCATGCATGGGTCTAGAAAATGCAGAGATCCTTGTGAGGGGCGAAACTGGGGAACAGCCTTGTATTTTATGTAAATGCGGGGCTGGGAGGAAAGAAGCCACTGGTGCAAGCTTGGCCGAAGGCTGCAGGGCGATTTGGGGGGAGCAGGCACCCGCCCTGCCGTGAACCCCGGGGAGAAGGCTGAGATCAGAACTCCCCGACCAAAATGGAGCCCAAGTCCAGCTCTGACTTTAAGGGAATTTCAGCTTTTCAGCCAGGATGACGATGCATGCAGGCGGGTGCAAGGAGGTGGGTTTCGGAGAGTAGAGTTGGTGAAGCAGGCACAGGCAGAGTGGAGTCACCGTGCAGACAGCATCTGCCGTTACTGGGAGGAAGCTGTTAGGGTTGGACTCTGGTTTACAGGACAGAGATGCCCCGCCTTTATTTCGATCGTTCTTGCTGGGAAAGCGTCGCCCATCAGCTCTGCCTAGTTTATGGCTTCCTGTATTCACGTCTCTGGGGAATAAATTCTCTGCTCTAGTCCGTATTGCCTCTTTTCCCTTTCTTCTGAAAATAGCGTCAGTGCTTCTTATGCACCAGGCACTGTGCTAAGGGTTAGGAAAATGCCACCAAGGGCTCTGCAGTCTCGGGAGGGGCTTTACGAACCTCCAAAGCCGTTTCCACATGCGCGCTTGCTGTGCCCGCTCTCCTCCGACTGTTCAAGAACGTCGTGTAACCTGAGTATAGACAATTGTTATCTGTCAATCATACTTCAGTAACACACACAGAGATATATATATATATATATATATATATATATGTATATATATATGAGCTTGGATACTTCCTCAACACAAAACCAAGTTCTCATCCACTTTGCACCCTGGCCCATTGTAATCCTCACCGCCCCCTGTGTCTTTAGAACTTCCGAACTGTTTTAGTCACAGTGTGTAATTATAGACTCGTCAGAGCTAGAATAGATTTACTATCACATATTTAGCAATTTTTAACATAAGGAGAAACTCATCCCAGATAAATGAAGCGATTTTGTTAAGGGTAGCACAGCTGTTTACAGAAAGAGCCAGGATTTGTGTAGAACTTCTGACTCTGAAATTGGTCAGGTGCCTGGCAAAGTGCCTGGTTATAGAAGACGCTCAGTGAATGATGGCTTTATTCACTAGATGTCAATTTGTCCCTGACTAGATTGCAATTTCTTTCAGAATAGAAGGCGCTTTACACTTGCATGGCATATTCGAGAGCCCCAGTGCAGAGCTGAGGCAACTGTAGATGGTAAGCGTATATTTACTGAGTAACTGTAAACGCAGACCTGTTTCTCATTATCTTCATATGCAGGGAGTAGAAATCTTGAAAGAGAATCACCATGTTAGTGTTAAGATCTACTGTCGTTGTGTCTTTAGTGTAAAGGAGAATATTTATGGTTCCTGAGCCTAGCAACTAAGCAGTGGTCATGGGCTGGGCCATTACTCTAGTAAAGATGATTATTGATTGTTTATATTGCAGAGAACTGGCTGTTGGGATCTTCAGATATTTTCCAATTTGCCATTTATGCAGACACTCCTTAAATTGGAATTAGTGATTATGCATTACCAGGACCGCCAAGAACCATCGCATCCCACAATTCAAAGGGAAATGGCTCCCTTTTTGCTGAGAGATATTTATGGCTCCAAGCTTTACGTTCAAGGCACAAGTTTAAGTGTTTCAATACTGCATCCCTTGAGCAAAGACATTGTCCCATGGAGAGTAAAATTAGAAGCATGAAACCATATGCGATGAATGTTTCCCTTGCTGAAGACGCTTATTGAATTGATATATGTCTGAATTTAAAGCAAATTTAAGCAAATACTTTAGGAGACGAGGGGCTTAGGAAAGAGACTGTCAGGTTGTGCTCTGTGCTGTCACTGAGACTCAGGGAGGTTAATTACTATATCCTGGGGTGATAGCTGAGCAGGGTCAATTTTCATAATTGAAGAAATGGGGTTATCATGGTGGGTCTTTCTTTCTTGCTTGGGAGGTGCATGTATTAAATAAACATCTATAGACCCTTCCTTCTTATTGATTCTACTGTAGGACCAGATCCAGTTTTGAAGGTTTCAGTGGGCCCAGTTCCTTCGAATGATTGCAAGGCACAGATCTATAGAAATCTATAGAGAAGGCAACAGCGATGAGAGATAGAATATAAACACACCTGAGCACCTCCACTCTCAAGTTAAAACCCACCATTAAATCAAGAACTCCATCTTGCTCCCCAGCAAAAATAACAAATAATGAAAAGGATATGAAGCCATGATGTATAATAAAAGTACCTTCCCCCATCCTTTTACAAAAACCATAATCTTCTTAAGTTATTCCCAAAGTGAAACTCCTTATCACCTCACATACTTTGTGATCCTGGGGACATCTTAGGACATCAGAAAAGGCAAGAGAAAGTGATAAGAGAGGGGGCTTCCGGCCGTCCTGCCCTGTTTGCTTTTCTTCTTCCTCTGCCTCTCCTTCTCCTCCTTTTCCTTCTTCTTCTCCATGTTTCTGTCCCACCTTCTAAGTTTTCTTCCTTTCATCTCTTTTCAGGGAGTGAGTAGTGGGAGACATATAACCTTGGAAATAGAAAACGGAAACCTAATTTCCTCAGTACCCTGGGCTTGACACTTTATGGCATCTACCAAAAACCTTATTTATCTTCCAGTCTTATACTAATCATGTCATTTTAAAGGAAGCAATGCCATAGAAACCAGGAGAGAGAGTGGAACGCATGTCATTGTTACAGAGGATCTGAAGGATCTTGGAAAAGAGACAGGCCATGAGAATGTCTTCAAAAGTACTTAAAACCTTTAAAAATATTTTCTGACAAGGTAGATTCCTATAAGAGAAACAATATGACATGAGTATCCTGGGAGGGGCAGGACAAAACCAACAAGGATTTCTAGCTTGTACTTTTTTTTTCTTTTAGAAAATTCCTTTCAGTCCATTCATTCACTCATTTGCTTATTTACAGAATAAAGCTTTTTCCTTGGATTCTGTTCAGTTAAAAACTTCATCTTAGGAGCTCCTTTATTCCTCTAGTACTTTTCCGCTTTAATTTTACTTCTTTTTTCTTGGTACTGACAACCCCCTGATGCCCACCAACAATGCTGACATTATGAATGGGTTACAAAGCCAGTGAAGATGCTTATCTTTCTAATAAAGAAGAACAAACAGAGATGAAATGCGCTTCCAATAGCACTGCTAACTACAGACACTTTCACGATAAAGTGTCCCTTTTCTAGGATTAGCTTTTGCTTCGTGCCACTGTGGGTACGGAAATTCAGGGGGAAATTGATATCCATTCACTCATTCATTTTAAGATCAGTGTAATCAGTAGTCAGTATTAGGCCAGAAGCCTTATATACTAGTCGAGTGATTCTCCAAGTGTCCTCTGAAAATCCTGGGGATTCTTGAGACCGTGTAAGAAGGTCCTTGTAGTCAGAATTATTTTATAATCATGTCAAGACACTGTCTTCCGCTTTGTTGGCTTTGAACTGATGGTCCAAAAGCATCCATTACCATGAACCAGGACTGCGGGCCCAGACCCTACCGAGAAGCCACGTATTCATCGGTGTCACAGACCCCCAAAATAAAGGGTTTTTGTGCCAGAGTGTCTCTCATAAAGCAGTAACGGTTGTTGATTTTATTGAATCCGAATCCTTAAGTAGACATCTCTGTATTCTGTGAAACAAATGAAAAGTATGTATGAAGGACTTAGTTATTTGTTTACTTACTTCACAGGCCGCGTCTTTGCTTGAAGGAGGAATTGACATCCTAGGGTTATTTAGATTTGATAATTTCACCAACATTTTTGGAGAAAGAACAACGTGGGTCTGTCATGTTAAGGCAAACAACTGACAATTTGGGGTGCCAATGGCAGTATTCAAGCTTTTAAGTTAAACATAGGATTTTGGAAAACGTGAATCTGTCACTGTGTGTTTGTCACCTTCTCAATAATTAAAGGCTTCTCTGAAAAGACGAGCAGCAGTATTGAGGAATGCAACATTCTGATGTTGTATAATGAGCCGTAGCAACATCTGGAAGAACTACTTAACTTAGTGAACACATATTTTCCAAATGACCGATGCATAATATTGCAGAATTAGGCATGAGTAAAAGATATACTTGAAGTCCAAGATATATTGATATTAGTAGATTTTGATGGAAGAGAATACTAAAAAGTTCATTTATACGGTTTCAGATTCCACATAACAACTAACCTTTAAGAAACTACCTCTTGCCAACTTTTAGTGTGGTTTCAAAGAATAGTATCACAGTTACGTGAAAAGCCTGTCAAAATACTTGCCACTTTTAAAACTACATGTGTATGTGAAGACAGATTTTCTTTTTATGATGTGGACCAGTTTTAAAGTCTTTATTGAATTTGTTATAATATTGCTTCTGTATTATGTTTTGGTTTTTTGGCCGTGAGGCCTGTGGGATCTTAGCTCCCCAATCAGGAATTGAACCCGCACCCTCTGCATTGGAAGATGAAGTCTTAACCACTGGTCTTCCAGGGAAGTCCCCAGATTTTCTTAATATATGTCCACCAAAGTAAAATACGAGAACCAGCTGTCTTTTTTGGGGGGGACGGGGTGTTTCTAGGCTTTTATTTTATTATTATTTTTTATGTCCAGCTGCTTCCTTTTTTTTTAGAGTATAATTGCTTTACAAAGTTGCGTTAGTTTCTGCTGTACAACGAAGTGAATCAGCTCTATGTATACATACATCCCCATATCCCCTCACTCTTGGACCTCCCTCCCACCTCCAGCCCACCCATCTAGGTCATCACAGAGCACCGGCTGAGCTCCCTGTGCTATGCTGCAGGTTCCCACTAGCTATCTATTTTACACATGGTAGTGTATACATGTCAATCCTAATCTCCCAATTCATCCCCCCTCCCCTTCCTGCCCCCACGTCCACACGTCTTTTCTCTACCTCTACATCACTATTCCTGCCCTGGAACTAGGTTCATCTGTACGATTTTTCTGGATTCCACATACATGTGTTAATATACGATATTTGTTTTTCTCTTGGAGATTCCTTAAAAAACTAAAAATAGAATTACCATATGACCCAGCAATCCCACTACTGGGCATATACCCTGAGAAAACCATAATTCAAAAATACACATGTACCCCAATGTATATAGCAGCACTATTTACAATAGCCAGGACATGGAAGCAACCTAAATGCCCATTGACAGATGAATGGATAAAGAAGATGTGGCACATATATACAATGGAATATTATTCAGCCATACAAAGGAACGAACTTGGGCCATTTGTAGAGACGTGGATGGACCTAGAGTCTGTCATACAGAGTGTCTTTTTTTTTAAACATTAAAGAGATTTTCACAAATGGAAAGCAGTGCTTCTCTTCTCATTCTTTTGGACAATGTAGTTATTTTTCACAAAATATGTTGTTAATATTAGTTTGTGATGGGCTTATTGTTTTAAATTAATTGATAAGTAAATACTTCAAACATCTCTGTTTTAATTTAAAATACAGTAAATAGGGACAAGTATAACTCATGTAAAGAAAGGTTTTTCAGGTCCTTGATCATTTTTAAGAGTGTGATACATTGATGAGCCCCAAATATTTGATAACTGCGGTCTTGGTCTATGGAGATTTTCTGCCTCTGGAACTTCAAAGCTTGAATTGAAAATGTCATGGAAACCAGAACTTACCAATTGGGAACTTCAAACATTTTGTTTGATCGATCTCTTTCAGAAAAGCTTATTGACATTACTATATCTGGGGAAAATTGCTTCTCTTTAGGGCTCAAAATATTCAGTGAGGCCCAGTTGTTCTTCCTCTTTCAGATCCTGGAAAATTAACCCAGGCAGAGAATTTCATTGACATTTTTAAGCCAGTGCCAAGTTGAGCTCAAAGTCTATTATCCTCCTGCTTTTTTCTCACTGCCTCTGGTAGGAATCCTGCTTTCCCCCCACTTTTAGCAGAAAGCAAAATGTATCTTATGTGGATAACGGAAAAAGCTAAGTAAACATTAGAGAGAAATTCTTTTTATCTATTCTTATAATAGATTTGTCAAATACAAGTAAAAATAAATCAATTTATCCAAAGAGCAGTCTTTTCAGAAATATTTGAAAGTGAAAGGGCACACATATACTTTTGTTTTTTTACACTGGTGGTCATGGGGTTGGACTAAAAATGAGAGGAAATAATGCTCTATTTTTCTCTCCAGAAACTCAAAATACATAAGTGTGATTATACTCTAAGGAAAAAGGAAGTGGCTCAGTTAGTGAAGGGAAAAGTTACATTAGTCTATTAATGACTTGGGGACAATTAGATAATTATTCAGAAAGATAACATAAGCTCCCCACCTCTTATGTGTACTGTAAGAACATTTAGGAGAATCCGTTTATTGTATAGGAATGGAGGTGGTCTGTCTTAGCATGTATCCAAAGAACAAGAGCCACAAAGGGAAACAATAGATTTGACAGCAGAAGACTCAAACATCTTATGTTACTCATTTGAAAAGTGAAAAAAAAAAACATATCTGGAAAATGTTTTTAATATATGCAATTAACAAATGATTGATATGCATAGTGTATAATCTTTGTAAAGTGCTCCTACAAATTAATAAGAAAAAGGCAAGCTTTGTTAAAGGTCAGGAAATACAATAAGAAGAAGAGGTATGTATATCCAGCAAACAAATGAATAATTTGCCAAATTGACAATGTTATAAAGATTGGAACCATGCAGAGTTGAGGCATGTGAAACAGGCTCTCATGCCCAGTTGGAAGGATATCAAAGTGTCCAAATGTGACATCTAAACTAGCAATTCCACATCTAGTAATTTATTCTTGGGATATTCACTTACATGCTCAAAGATATAAGTAAAGGATGTTCATTGTTTTCAATGGTAAAAATAGTGGTTACCAATAATGAATTAGCTAAATAAATGATAGCAGCTCAACTTGACAGGTTTCTGTGCAGTTGTGAAAGTATATGTCATTTTATATACAATGAGATAGAAGTATTTTATCATATGTTACGTATAAAAATGCTGTGATTCCTTTTATAAAAATACACTCTGTGTGTGTGTGTGTGTGTGTGTGTGTGTGTGTAATACATGTCTAGATGCATTGATCAAATGTCTTCGGAAGGTATACACCTAGGATATCTTCTTATAGTGAGAGCTGCATTGCATCAGTAACGCAGTTATGAGAGATTTTCATTTTCTTTTACCATTTGACTTGTCTCTTCTTTTCTTTCCTTTAAAAAAATTTGTTTTACAATGAACATGTATTAGTGGTAAATATAGTTAGATTGAAGTCTTATCCTTACCAAACACAGTACTTGAATATGGTAGGCTCGTTAAATGTTAAATTTTTCTAGTGAAATTCAAAGAACATAATCAGTTCACAAAATGGACGCAAGTTAAATCACTGATTTGAGATATAAATTAATTCTTAAATCATGGCCACGCTGGACCTTTGGAGGCTTAGGGAGTAAACTTTCTGTGAACCCCTCTCTCCTTTTAAGTAATTAACTTCTTGAAACTGAAGAGCTGTCCACCACAATCTAGCTGACACTTCCAAACTCTCCCTGTAATACAATGGCAGATGAGTTTATATCTGAAACTAGGAGAAATCACAACTTTTCTTTTATCATGTCTTGATATCTAGAAAGTAGAATGAACTCTGAGATGCATAGAAAGGAAACTGATTGTTCAATCAGGAGAGCCAATTTTGAAGATGCTCTATAAGTTTCTTGATTTCTCTGATTCTTAGAATCATCAGTTATAAAATTGGATGTTTAAATCTATAGGTCATTGTGAGTATTAAGTGAGATATTTCTGTGCAAGCATTATTTTTATAGTAGAGTTTTTAAAAACGTTATTATTCTAGTTTTAGTAAAGCCATTGAAAAACTAACCCAAGTTGAAAGAAATCATCTATATCATGAAACAAATCATATCCCTGAATATAATGGCTGTACGTAGGAAACATTTGCCTCTCTGTTACCTTGAGATGTAGTTTTACTCTATTGGAAGAAAATTGTAAAAGAACTCAAGGGAAACAAAACAAGGAATTGTCAGATAAAGGTTGGTGTCAAGTAAATGTCAGGTAAAAACTAGAGCAGGACACCAAAACAAAAGTCACACCGTGGTTTAGTTCCATACGTGGAACTGTGGTAATGTCTATGAAGAATGCAAAACTTAAAAAAATACAAATGAGGTGGCATGTTCATTGTCTAATTGAATCTTACAAGGTATTGAATATTAACACCCTTTTATATAGCATGTAATAAAATATTAAAATTTTGACTATTAATGTAGGGTGATGAATTTGAAAAATGCAGGTCTTGGATTAAGACAGTATGTGAATTACTAAATAATTATAAGCTGGCAGGAGCTGCAACTTCAGAGAAGGGAACTGCGGGATAATCTGGAATCTAGACAGGGAGGGGTAGGAAACTGAGCAGGGTCGGGGACAGTAGTTAGGATTTAGTTCAGATGCAGATGTTGGAGGGCCTGGAATCGATTGCAGAAATAACAGAGAAGTGATCAGCAACTCTCCCATTCAGTTAGGAAGCGGTTCCTGTTATTTCTGATGAATTAGGGAAAAGCGTTTAATATAATGTCCCTGATAATGATGGTTACCTTCTAAATTTTTAAACATTGTGCCTTACAAACAAATGAATGAATAACAGTGATATTCTTTTCTTTAAAAATTATATTGAAGTGTAGTTGATTTATAATGTTGTGTTAATTTCTTCTGTACAGCAAAGTGACTCAGTTATACATATATATATATATATATATATATATATATTTTCCATATGTTATGGCATCTTGCTAAATGAACCTCAATATGACTGAATCTTGAAAAGCTCTCAGGGTCCCCGTGGTTCTGAAGCAGAAAGAAATGGAAAGAAATGTTAGAAGATGAAGTGAAGGGGAAGGGAAAAAGCCTTTCGACTGCCTTTGTTATGACTGACAAATTTTAGGGCATCAGATGATGACATAGGCCCCTGGAACTGGGGAGCTTTCCACCATCTTAGTGAAGCCCCCCTGGACAAGTCCGCTTTGCATGTGACGAACTGGGTTGGTCCAGAAAACCAATGGTTCCATCATTCTACAGGTAGGTTACTTCACCGGCCATTTGGTGTTCCAAGATAATACGAATCTTACGTTCTGTTCATCCTATATCCTGGAGCAGGAACAAAACAAAGTAATTTCAAAGAAGAACGTCATAGAACGATTCTGTTTTTCTGTGCTTTTATTTCCATTTTACATGATTTTCCTCGTCCATTTTGTTTACCACTAAGTCTTCCATTGCCGTTGTATTTGGGAGAGTACCAGATATAGATGGGTAGCTCTAACTCCAGTTACTTCACACTTGTGCTTCCAAGGGTCCCTTAATCTTGATCAGAACTTAACAGATTCAAAAAAGAATCCTTATAACCTACTGGTTGCAACCACTAAAACTGTACTTTCTTTCCTGTTACTTAACTTAAGATTATCTTTGATTACAATTATTATTTGTCTTCTTCTAGCTAATCTCTGACTAATTTAAATACTTGCACAATTTCATCAGTTCTGTCTCCAAATTGGACAATTTCTCCTCATTCCTGCTCTTCCTCTTGTGGTCACAAGCTTATGTCAGACTCTTACGAGAAAAGAGTTCATTGTTTTCGTGTCCAGTCTTTCTTCCTTACGTCTGTTCTACACACCTGGCTTATCTTTCTCATGTGCATAGTTGGTCATGTCCTAGTCCTTTAGAAAATGGTCTGTGGCTTCCCACTGCAGAGAAGTGAGCCTTCTCAGTCCAGACTTCCTAGGGCTTCACTTTCCGGTCTCACCCCTTCACTCCAGCGATCTCTCCTGGACATCCTGCCCTTTGGTCCTATCAGACTACCTACCATTTTTGAATTCATGCTGGTAATTACAATATAGATTTGACTTTGTGTAGTAGAGACCCCACAGCTGTAACTTAGCCCATATAACGGCCTGGATGTAGCTGGTGGAGGGCTGCTATGATGCATCTATCTCCTGAGTAGACCCAGGCTCTACCATCGGAAGTCTTTGCCTCTTTCTGCATCACCAAGTGTGACGCAGCACCAGGTCCCCATTTCCAGCAGCAAGAAGGAGGAGGTGAGGAAGATGGGCATGTCTGCACTGAAAACACATCCTGGAATGAGCATGTGTCATTTCCCCTCACTTGTCATTGGCCAGACTTAGTGACAGTCACCTGGCCATACTCATTGCATAGAAGGTAATATTTTGGCTCAATCTTGGAGGTCAATAGAAGAATCAATACAAACTTACATGAGTCGAGGTTCCATTGGAAGGCCCCATTTGGGAGGCTTTGAGAGCATGTTATCTAGATCTTCATATGGAAGCTTGGAGAAAATACCAACTCTGCATTGTAAGCCATAAAGCTCTGACGTATCATGTCTTGCCTTCTTTCTGCATCTTTGGTCCTTCTCAAATAACCGTACCTTCTGCTGCGGGATGGACTCTAACTTCAGATCCAGGTCTGTACCAGTTTCTATGCCAATCACAGCAAAGGGGCATTGGGAAGAAGGTCAGTACTTTCTTCTAAGCCTGTTGAGGAGCTCCCAACAAAGCTGTCGTGCTAATCATCTGCGATACCTAGAGGGTGTCGAGAATGGCCCATGTGGCTTCTGAGCGATAGTCTAGCCTTTCTCTGAACTTTGCTCCTAACTCTGACCCAGTTCATAGGACTAGGTTATGTTCTGACCCCCATTTAATTGGCTACCTTTGTCCTTCCTTCAGACAAATCTCTGGGTCCACGTTGGCCTTTCACTGTCACAGACACAGTATAGTCTTGTTCAGGTCGATCTTCCTCTTTATCCTTCTCTCATTAACCTCTCAAAAAAGGCACAGTACAGAGATACAGAAACGAACATAAATACTCCTTAGGGGAACCTTCCCATTTCTATTTTCCAATCACATTGGTACTTCCAAAATGATTTATTACTGATCAAAGTTATTTATGTAGGAGGAGAAAAAGAAATACACAGTTGAATCCCCAGCAGCAACCTGTACTTTTATAGAAAAGACAGATAATGTAACCTGTTATGTATTTATTTATTTAACCCTTGGTAGTTAATGTATGCTTGCTTAAAATGTGACTTTTCTGGTTAACATTTAAGTTTGTCAGGGTAAGCTAAGGATAGCAAGATTTCCAGAAACTAGGTCACAGTCTTATACAGTGACTTTACACTTTGAGTGTAGAAGCTTAAGATATACCATAGTAACCTCTTCAATTCAAAGTAGTTGATATTATACCCTTGTTTCTTCCAAGACATTTGTTTTTTCTGCTTCTTTCATTCCCTGGTGAATACCCAAAGCAGTAAACAGACACTAATATTTTACTGTGAGGATAACTTTCATATTTGCTCTGTAGAAATTACAAATATCTAGATGGTTTCAAGTGAAGTAATTTCTCCTTATTGGATGTCCCCATTTGGAGAGTTCTCAAGTGGTTTAAGAGTTGGCCACACCAAAAAAATCCATTTGTATTCTAGTTACTATCTAAAGAATGCAGACTTCATATATTATAATTTGATTCCATTTTATTGGAATTAATTCAGAAAATATGGCCAACCAGGTGGTATCAAAGGATTTTGCTATTTGTGAAAACATTAGCATATAAACACATCATAACATATGGTTAAAACTTCATTTACAGGTGTGACAGCCTCTGCATTTTGTTGCCATAAATCAATTTAATAGTCAGTGTATTGGGTTAGCTGCCTTAGCAGAAGTATTCAGCTGTTTTTTTAAAAAGAATATACCCATACAGTATAGATTCAGCGAGCATTTATTATAATTGCAATAAATTCAATAATTCTGTTGTCTCATTGGAGAGTCGGGAAGGTGAAATTATCTTCTCCAGAGGAGAGTCAAGGTCATAGGTGCTGACCTTTCTGATGGGAATTGCCACTCAGAAATCCTTGAATCATTAATTTTACTTTTTTTTTCTAATATTTTCCTGTCTGTGCCTTTTTCCATTCTTGAACTTCACTATTAGTAACAGAAAATCAAAATATTATCATCACTTTCAGTCGTGAAATATATTAATAAAGGAAGATACGAGAATTTTAGTGACCCCAAATGGAATATCTGAACGAAATGCCATAAATTCAAGGAGCACTTTAGAAAATGTATCATATTTTGAGTTTTGGAATTGCATGCAGGTTTATGAGTTCACAAAAAACTTGATGGGTGGTATGTTCGTTTCTTATTGCTGCTGTAATAAATTACTACGAACTTGGTGGTTAAAACATCACAATTTATGATCTTGCAGTCTAGAGGTCAGAAGTCTGAAATTGGTCTCAGCGAGCTGACGTCAAGTGTCAGCAGGGCTGCACTCCTCTTTGGAGGCGCTAGCACGGAACCCCCTTTCTTGCCTTGTCTGTCTTCTGGAGGCCACCTGCGTTCCCGGTTCTTGCCCATCCATCCTCGAATCCAGCCATGTCAGGACTTTCTGACGTTGCTCTCACATTTCTCAAATTGTAGCATCCTGGTACTCTCTTGCTTATCTGACTTTCTGAAATTCTAACCATGCTTTTAACTTATTGTAAAATTTTACCCAGCTCTGAAGGTCTCTCTTTGTATGTTGTTAAAAAGAAAAAAAGAGACACTTGTAATCATACTGGGATGCCTGATTAATCCACAATAATTCCCCACATCAAAGTCAGATGCTTAGCAGCCTTACGTCCATCTCCAATCATAATTCCCCTTTGCTATGTAGCCTAACACATTCTCAGATTCTGGGAATTCGATTATGGAAATCTTCAAGAGACTGGTTTTCTACCTACCAGGGGTGTCGGTGACGTAAAAAAAGAACAAGAACTAGGAAAGTGTGAAGGGGAAGAGAAATAGAGTGAGTCAGGAAAGCAGCTTGCTAACCCCAGCCATTCAGCCAACTAGCAAGGGGACTCAGGAAAGCTTTTCTTTTCCTTTGTTTCACAGTTTATCGTTTCAATAAATAAATACTACTAATAAATAACATTCCCTGCCAGCTCTGATGTGTCATTCACTATATGTATTGAGATAATGTATGATCTCATTTAATCCTCAAAGCAACACTACCCCTCTCTGAGATAATCAAATTGAGGCCCAGAGAGTTTATGTAACATTTTTTGATCACTCAGCAGTACGTGGAGAGGCAGGATTTAACTCACGAAGTCTAGCCCAACAGCTCAGATTTTAACCATTAGGCTATACCGCCCTTATTGAAATAGGATAATAATAATCTTTTTATTTATTTGTTAAATCAGTCAATAAATATTAATTAGGCACCTACTGGCAGACTAGAAACCCTGGTAAGCATTGGAAATATGGTGGTAAATAAATAAAACAGATTCTGTCCCTGTGAGCTGGAATATATAAGATGAAATCTAGACATTTGCTTCCTATAATTGACTGTGTAACAAACCAGCCCCAAACTTAGTGGCTTAACGACAACAATTATTTCATTATCCCTCATAATGTTGTAGGTTTACTGGTATCAGCTGGGCAGTTCTCCTGCCCCATGTAAATTCAGCTGGGCTTCATGGAGCTGGAGAATCTAGGAGGGCTCACTTTTAAGACAGGTGATTGATGCTGGATGTCGGCTGGGAGCTCACCACGCAACTCGGGCTTCTAATGCATGATGGCTGCATTCCCAGGGGTATCCCAGGGATGAATGTTCCCAGAGGGGAGCAGGTCTGGGACTGGCCCAGAATCGGTGGGCACTGGTGGTGTTCAAGAGGAGGATAAATACACTTCAGTCTTTTATGCACAGAGTGACCAAAACGCTGTGCCAACTTGAGGTCCATGACAGACCAGAACATGGGACTCAAGTGGGCGGATGTTATGAGCTGAGGCTGGGAGAGGGAGTCAGTGGCTAATCCTGCAAGGGCCTCCCGGGGATTTTCGATTATAAAATACTAGTAATAGGAAGTCTTTGAATGGTTTTCAGAGAGAAAATTTAAGCACAATTAAATTATGGGTAAGATCGCTGTGGCTACAGCAGGAGCCCCAGGACAGTAATAACGGTGGCTTGGACCAGCCGCTCAGAGATGACGGGAAGGCATATCTGAATGATGTTTAAAAGGCATGATTGACAAGACCTGGCGACTGATTCCATGTGGAGGAGAGAAGCGAGGATGTGCCTCTTGTCCCGAGCAACTTAGAGGGCTGTTCACTGATTAGCTTGCAAGGGGAGATAAGAAGGTTCTGAAGGGATAATAATAAGCTCCGCTTGGAACCATTCATTGAACTTCAAGGCTCGTGAAACGTCCAAGTGAAGTTGTCTAGAAGGTACGTGGATAGATGGCCTGGGGCTCAGGAGCAGAATCTGGGTCGGAGATGGAGACTTTGCAATTTTCTGCATGGATATGATTGAAGCTATGATTACGGACAAAGGTGCCAAGGGGAGATTGTGGTTTGGGAAGGAAAATGTGCTTAAGAAAGATTTCTGAGAAAAACCAACATTTAATGTTCAGAGGGAAGGAGAAAGGTCAAAGATGACTGCTTAGGAGTATTTAGTGAGGTAGGGGGAAATGTTTAGAAGATGGTGTCATGAAGGGCAAGCAGAGCAGTTTCTAATAGTTTGTACAAGTTGGCCCTGGGACGCTGCCTACAGGTCATGGAGGAGGGAAAATAGTTTTAATACTTCCTTGAATCTTAAGAGTGTCAATGCTGTGAAAAGCAAAATTGCTAATACTGGAAGGGATTATTAAAAGCATTTTGTCATTAAAGACCTATCCCTTGAAGCTGTTATTCATAACATTCCAATTAACATTAATGACATTTAAAGTCTTGTGTGCTGAACTTTTAAGATATGAGGATGCTTTTGACTTGGAAAACGTATGAGTGGTCAGATATTTTTCCTTTGTGAGAATGTGTGATTGAAGAAATGGACATAGTGCAGTCGTCCTTGGAATTTCTTTGCAATGTCATTTATGAGAGCAGAGACTATCTCCAAATCAGAATTTTTTAACTTTAGAAACACTTGCTTTTAAATTCTTCTTGACATGGCTGCATAACAAGTTTCTGGATTCCTTTGAAATTTTAGGGCTTTGAAATTGAAACTGTCTCACCTCTTGAAGTTTTTACTTAATGCATTTAAAAGAACTCTGTATGGAAAGTCAAAGTGTTGAAAGGAGAGATGATGAAAGTTTATAGAACTTGGAAGAGAATAAACATGAACTTATTCACCAAATTTCAAAATACATATTATAGTTCGAGGATGCCCCCCACCCTTGAAGCACAAAGGAAGAGGTTTAGGGCAAATCTAAAGAAATATTATTTTAAACAGTCTGTTTTCAATTAATGAAATATTAACCAAAGAGGTGAGACAACGTGAAAACACAAATAGATTAATTAAAAGGGGTTCATGAGTGAGTCAGATCTACAGTTTTGAGGTGTTCAAGGTTATAGTGAACGTTCGGCATATGCCTTCATAGGGCTTCACAGAAATGTTCCTCTCTGTGACTCTCAAGTAGCAAATGATATATGACTTAAGGGGAACCTTGGTCTTTCTGGTATGAGATTGGTATTTCATGTGTTTTCATATCTTAGAAGTTAATAGCATACAGTATTATTGAAATCAATAAGCCCAGTGCCTGTATGAGAATCCCTGTTCCATGGCTTATTAACTGTGTGTTCTTGGGCCAATTACTCAACCCTGGTGTGTTTTAATTTCCTCAGAGTGAAACAGTGAAAATAATAGTATCTACCTTATAATATTTTAGGCAATATTAAAGTAGATATATTAACATAAGTTAAGAACTTGATGTTTTTCTTATTGTTGGTATTATAGCAAGATGCTATAGTACTGGTTCTGTTGAAATGGCATTTTAAGTAAAATTTAAAGCAATTTTAAATTGAACTCGATAATTCTATATAAGTCACTAGGGGAGGGTGTTAATAGTCTAAGAAAATTTCATTTTTCAAAAAGAGTAAAATTTGTTTTGTGAATAAGCAGGTTTGTTTTTCCACTATATCATTTAGTATATAGCCGTTTAATTCAGTTTCATTCTACCTGTGTGATTATTCAGTTTTAAAGTCTGTGCATCCATTCTTTTCCTAGGATATAAGTTTTCTTTTCTTAGTAATGATTTATTGAAAAATTAGAAAGGAAGAAAATAATTTAAAACCAAGAAAAGAAAACAGTTGTATAAAAGTCACATAAGTAGTTCTTTTCTCTTTTTTGATTTGGAAAATATGGGTATGAGAATGGGTTGGAGAGCATCAGAGGAGTGAAAGTATTCCATGTGAAACCCCACGCACTATATAGATATGTGTGTGTGTATGCATGTATGAACACACATATGTATACACATACACACATATCAGAGAGGCTGCGGTTTAGTGATGATTGTGGGGGGGGCGATGGTTCAATTAGGATGCATCTTTTCTCTCTCCACTCCTGCTTGAAGCCATACTCCCATTTCATCTAGTTCCACATGGGGAAGGGGGTGAGAGGAAAAGTGTGGCAGACAGAGAAGCATTGTCAGAATCAAGGAAGATGGGCCGAGATTACATTCCCTCACTTGGAAGAAAGAGAAGGATGAAGTTCAAAGGTGTCTGTCTGACCTAAGAATGTAGACAGAAGTTGGCAGTAGCCGTCTCTTCAAGTCACATCTCTGCTTGCTTCCAAAAGCAGTTCTGAGGCACAGTCGTTTCATCTGAGGGTTGGAATTTGAAGGAACTAAGACATTACCTAGTGGAACCCACTCATTTTATAAATTAGTGAACCTATGCCCCAAAGCTTCAGTAACTTGGCCAAGATCTCCCGTCAGTCGCGATCTGAAGCCATCTTGGAATTCTGGGTTCCTGGCTGGCCTGAACTATTGTCACTGTCCCAGCCTCTCCAGAGGCTCCGTGTGAAGTTTCAACTGATTTTTTTTCTTTTCTTAGCAGTAGATTTATGCCAGTCTAGGTGTTTCCATATTGAACAACTATATTATCCTTTAGATATCAAATAAAATATTATTTGATATTTCATATTTTGAAAAACAGGTATAGATTACTTAAGCATTTGAAATATAAACTTAAATGTATCTATTAAATTTCACATATTAAAAAATTTATTTTTGGCACCTAAAACTTTATATGATGTAGGCACCTTTTCTACTAAAGTTGATCTTGTGGGATATATTTTGAGCTTTTCCTTTATGCTCATATAAAAGGATCTTGAAAAGTGAGCCCATTAGTTCTTTATAAATGAATTCATATTTTTCTATCTTTTATAATTCAGAATTGCTTTGTATTAACTTTAACCATTACCATTACATTACCATGACTTTATACTAACTTTTGCCATTAAAGGTGGCTTTTTAAGAAGCTGTATTTAAATGTGATTTTGATCAAATTCCTCTTAAAGTTTAAACTCTTTCCATAACTAATTCAAATAGTGCTCCTTTAAGTTGAATAACTTTTAAGTTCATGTATGATACTGGGTTTTCTGAATGAGGGCCAGAGCTCTTTCTGGCTGAGGAGACTTGCTAGGTGAGCTGATTATCTATCAGACTTAGATTCAACTCGTGTTATTGATGATGGTGATGGTGGTGATGATTGTGATGACTGTAGTGATGGTGATGGTGACCATCACCACCACCACCACCATCATCACCATAATCATCACTCTAGTGGTGATGGTGATGATGATGATGATGATGATGCTGAGGGTGATGATGATGCTGCTGGTGGTGATGATGATGGTGGTGATGATGATGGTAGTGATGGTGGTGGTGATGGTGGTGATGGTGATGATGATGGTGGTGGTGGTGATGATGGTGGTGATGGTGATGATGATGGTGGTGATGGTGATGATGGTGGTGATGGTGATGATGCTGCTGATGGTGGTGATGGTGATGGTGGTGGTGATGGTGATGATGCTGCTGATGGTGGTGATGATGATGGTGGTGATGGTGATGATGATGATGGTGGTGATGGTGATGATGCTGGTGGTGATGATGATGATGATGATGCTGGTGGTTATGATGGTGATGGTGATGATGATGATGGTGATGCTGGTGGTGATGGTGGTGACGATGATTGTGGTGATGATGATGATGCTGGTTATGATGGTGATGGTGATGGTGATGCTGGTGGTGATGCTGGTGATGGTGATGGTGATGATGACGGTGATGCTGGTGGTGATGATGGTGATGGTGATGGTGATGATGATGCTGGTGATGCTGGTGGTGATGGTGGTGATGATGATCGTGGTGACGATGATGCTGATGAGCTTCGAGGTAGTGGCTCAGACTGAGAACAAACCCGCTGGCTGCCTCCACAGCTGTGCTTTCAGGCTTCTCTCTGGCGTGGGACTCAAGGTGCCCAATTTGTGTTAGAAATATTTGCAGATTAAAAAAACATGTCAGGGATGAAGTCATCTTTTTCTTGATGATTAAGATAACTTAAATAGCATTTATTTGCTCATTATTTTATTCACTAATTCAAGATTTTTAAGCCTTTTCTGGCCACCTGTTCCAGGCCATTTCCTGTGTTAGGAGTTGGGGATGAAAAAGCAAAATAGAGACTCCTTGACTCCAACTCATCATCTGGCTGGAAAGACACACAAGTGGACTGATTATTCGACTGTGACACCTTATGTGCACTCTTATGGTAAAAAGTAGCATGAGGTGCTATGCAGGGGTGTTGGGAATTGGAGTGGGTGTCAGGAAAGAGTTCCGAGGGAAGTGAAGTATTTGGGATCACCTGGAGGACGAATGCGAGTTAGTCTGTAGTGCAGACGGGAGTTGCATACGTGGGGAATTGGAAGGACTGGTAATTCCGTTGGTGGGTTGAAAGAATACCCTACATGATGGGAACTGCAAGTTTTATTTTGTTTGTTTTTTGGATTACTCACTTTAAAAATGAGCTGTTCATTTCCATGAGATATTTTTACTTTCAAACACTAATCAAACTTCATAAGTTCAGAAGAGGAGATGTTTGATTCATTTTAATGAGACAAACATGTTAGAATATGGGAACGGAAGAGTATTCATAACTGGTTAATACCAGTAGGTTGCTATGTTCTGTTATTGTCCAAAAAATGCTTTTTGATACTAGAAGGAAGGCTTCTTGGAGTCCTTAATTTTGTTATCTGCAAATTTTAAAAATGTAGATTAAGGAAAATTCAAACTCTCATAACATGGTGGGTCAATCATCTGTCAGGTCTTTTTTGTGAAGAGCTTCTTGCTATCTTACATACATAGACTTCACACCAAGCCTGTGAGGTAGCTAATGTTATTTGCAAATAAGGAACAGAGAGGGACAGGGAGGGTAAGTGACTGATCAAAATCAGATAATAATAAATGATACATTCAGGCATCAAACACAGATTTCTGAGATTTACATTTGGAAATCCTTGATCTCCAAAGTTATAAAGCAACCAAATAATCATTAGTGATCAAGACTCGACACTGTGCCTTTATATGATCACCTTTATGTTTAATTGCAAACTTATTTAGGAGAAATATGGGGCTGAAGATCTTTTTTATTAACTTGCTTAATTATTCTATTATATTTCTAAAACTGGATCAGTTAAAGTAACTATGGAAACCCACAAGAAGGATAATAATATTAGCATCTTCCTATTGAGTGCCTATATTTTTTCACCATTTATACACGAGATAATTGAAATTTACTGTTAATAAACACCAAAACTGGCTTTTTAAGTTTGTCTGACCCTAAAGTGTTTCTCTTACATCATACGTTACACTTATGAGTCAAATATAGACTGTTTGAATTGTTATTTGGCTGAAGGTATGGCCACGCTTACAAGTAGCAAAATATTTGGAAGGTTAATGCTCTTATTAGTTAGGTATCAAGGAACCATAAAGATTGTTATTTGAAGAGTCAGAGGAAAAGAGACCTTATAGAAATCCTTCAGAATGAAAATAGGAGAAAGGTAAATAGAAAGTGGTACCCAGAGCAACAGCCATCAGGAAGATTTCTGGGCGTCTTGGGAGAAATTAGGCAAAAAATAACAGTGACAGGGAAGGCGTGGTATATCAGTGATATGTTACTGCATATACTGCCCTGCCAACAGCTTAATGGCTGAACACAACCATTTTATTTTCATCATTACGTGGGTGGACTCGGGGTTCTTCAGCTGGTCTCGCCCAGGTTCACGTTAGGGTTTGCATTCTGTTAGTGAGCTCAGTTGGGATGTCCACGTTGCCTGGATCTCTGTCCTCCTGTGTGTGTGTATTTTCATTTCAATGAGGCCACACTTAAATTCTGCACACACAGTCTTAGAACAGCATTCCAAGAGGGAATGCGTAAGTGCTTACGATTCTGTTTGCATTACATTTGCTCATATCCTTATTGATCAAATCAAGTCTCGCGGCCACACCCTGAGTCAAGGAGGGAGGGAGCCCCACAGGGTCATCACTAACCGGAGGCGTGACTTGCTGGGATCCACGAGTGTAAGAGGCTCTCACAGTCTGCCTTGTGGTCCCGATAATTCATGTGCAAAATACGCTCGTCTCCTTTCAGAACCTTCAGAGTCTCACCCAAGCTCAGTCCTTGATCTCATCATCTGCATCAGATCCATATGCAGATGAAACTTTTTGGGGGGCAGCCCTTCTTTATCTAGAGAACTGTGAACTAAAATGATAACTTACATTTCCTCCCTGTTTGTCCTCTACATACACAGCTGACATCCGTGGTTAGAGGGACAGGATAATCTCAATAATTCAGTTCAGTAACAGGATGAGCAAAAGATACCCAGAAGGTGCTGGTTCACAGCGCTGCTGAAATCCGGCGGCATATGGTTCAGGGGTAGGGAATCTTCCTTAGCTGGGTGTTTCTGCTTCCGGGAAGTTTTCTTAATTCACTGCTCTCTGCTGTGCTTGGCTCTGTCCTTTGGGAACTTGGGTCTATCTTTCTTTATTGATAAGTAATGTTCCATCTTGCAGCCGATAATTTGCTTTCTCAGCCTGTTTATGTCCATAGAAAATTCGAGTTGCTCCTGTACATTTTAGTCCAAGCGGATTCAACTCCCTTAAACTTTGGTGAACTTTCACTGGATCTGATTGGAGTTCACCTCATGCCCCTAGAGCCTCATCCATAATTTTTTTTTCAAAATAATTTCTTTCTTTCTACAACATCCCTTAACATTATTAGGGGCCTTTTTGTCTCACTGTGAGCATCTACCCTGATAACACCTTAAATCTTCCTGAGAGTGTACCAAGGGCTCTTCTAGCAACATCTGGGCTTCAGTCTTTAACCCTGAGGCCATTTCTTTCTTTGCCAGGTGGGGACACGGGCACCAGGAAAGTGTACTTTCCTAGCAGCATGTCCTGGCTTTTCTGTGTTTTCTGTGAATTCCACCTGCACATTAAACAGGCCTTTCTCCAGCGCTCTGACCAGTGCCTTCTTATAAGCAACTGAAAGGTACAGACTGACACTTTCACCATTCTGTCTCGAAATATTCTTGGCTAGACTTACAAGTTTATCTGGCACATTTTCAATTTTCCAACTTCTTGCAAGGGACAATTTTGCCAACGTGTTCACTAACAGAACACAAGGAAGTACGTCTTTGCATTGTCCAATAGTGGTTTTCTGCTGCCTTTTGGCCTCTATTAACTGTTGGTTTCCTTTTTCTCCGCCCTGCACTCACAGGCTCCTTGCTGATTTTCTAACTCCTCCCCATTTCTCAGACCCCAAATCAATGCTGAATTTTCTAGACTTTTGTTATGGTAGCACGCTACCTCTAGATGCCAGTTTCTGATTCAGCGCCTACAATAAACTGTCCTCAAACTTAGCAGCTTAAAAGACCGCCATTTTTCCCCCTGCAGTTCTGTGGGTCGGCTGGGGGTGTCTTCGGCTGGCCTCGCTCATCCTATAAGTACAACCCTCTGGAGGCTGAGTCGGGGCTGAGTCCACCAGGATGGCCGAAATGACTACACCTCTTTTCATGTGACCTTTCAACCTCCAGGAGGCCAGACTGGACTTCTCAGCGTCAGGACTGTGTCCCAAGAAGGCAAGCTCTAACCTCTGCCTGTGTCCTGTGTGTGGATTTTCTGTTGGGTTAGAAGAGGCAACCACCCGGCCACGCTCGTGGTCAACGTGGAAGGAACTACTTAAGAGCGTGGATACTGGGAGATGTGATTTCTTGTGGGCACGAGTAACAATCTCCCATACTACCTGTATCAGCAGGCACGTTTTCTAGTAATTGGCAAGGAGTAGGCCATTTTCACAGAAGATTCTACCAAAAGAGTATCCTCACAGGTAAGTTAGTTTTGAGAAATTACAAGGCTTGGCGATAAGAATGTAGGAAAAGTTTAAGAATGAGGGAAGGGCTTCCCTGGTGGCGCAGTGGTTGGAAGTCCGCCTGCCGATGCAGGGGACGCGGGTTCGTGCCCCGGTCCGGCAAGATCCCACATGCCGCAGAGCGGCTGGGTCCGTGAGCCATGGCCGCTGAGCCTGTGCTCCGCAACGGGAGAGGCCACAGCAGCAAGAGGCCCGCGTACCGCAAAAAAAAAAAAAAAAAAAGAATGAGGGAAATGGTGGTGGCAGGGTGATGACTTGGATTTTCAAGGGCTGGTGGGAGATGATGGAGGGTGATGCGGGATGAGATGAATGGAAATGAGGCAGATGGAGACAAACGAGGGATGCAGGTCTGTGGTTTGGATCCAGGAGGGGTGGGAGCCGTGACTTGATTCTGTACCCCTGTGGCAGCAGTAAGTTCATTCTGAGGTAGGCTTTGCCTCAGCCAGAAAATATATTACTGAAATTTATAAAAATTCCAAACAGAATATCTCAGTGAACATCCCTCCATATGCTGGTACAGGAACAACACTCAGGTTGTTTTCTGGCAAAGTTTACCAACCACTATCATTGGCCTGGGCCCAGAAAATCTGTGTGATGAGCTGAGACTCAAAAGAGAACGCACTGATTTCACAAAAAGACACTGAAGCAAACTGGGTCAATGATTTTATTCACTTATGTACGTTTGCTTATATACGTTTAAGGTGCTCTCTTTACAACCTGAAATATAGGTCAGAAATACTCTAGAAAAACCAGTGTTATAAAAAATACGTTTTCTTTTATTGTGAGCAATGGGTGTTTAGACCATTGAAATATCTACAATCTAGACTTACTATTTTCCGCAGATGAAAGCTCTAAGGTCCCTGAACCTCTCCCCAGTTATTGTAAGAAGCAATCAGAGGAAATGTTTTTTTTTTTGAAGTTGAAAAATAATCACCGTTTAATGCCATCCTTGTCATTTTTTTAAAAACATCTTTATTGGAGTATAATTGCTTTATAATGTGTGTAAGTTTCTGCTTTATAACAAAGTGAATCAGCTATACATATACATATATCCCCAAATCTCTTTTTTGATTTAATTTTGTTTCTGCATAATATAGTGATGACGGCTAAATAGTTTGGGCTCGGCAGACTTTGCAGAACAGTGGAAAGCCTGGCTGAGGGAAGAGATGGTGCTTTATCCTTCTAGGAGCAGAGGCAAATCTCACTGAATAATCTGAGGCTTAAAATGTTAGGCCCACAGTGAATGGGACAAATACGTACAAAGGAAATTGTGATGATTAATATGCTATTACCTAAGTATTAAATTTTTGTAATATAGGTACTATAAATATACTAATGCCGTTTTAGCTTAATTAAATAAACTTTTAAAGAGCAAAAACAATTTCTTTGATGCAAAAATCCATCTGAATCACTGGCATTATATGTGCAGGTGATGCATCTATTATATTTGTGTCAGTTTGATGGTATGTGGAAATAAAACTTTCAAATGTGTTTAATGCTATTTACTGTATTCTAATATTTCTTAAATCTGTGACTTTTGTTTCACATATATAAATTAATTTACCTTCATATTTTTCAGTTTTAACCTTTGATTTTAAAAGTTACTAGAACTTAGAGGGTCTTTTTTAAAGTAAATTAAGACACTCTCACTAGTATTTTTTTTTATGGAAAATCAGCCAAATCTTCACTTGCAAAAGAGACCTAATAGGTTTGATCTATTAGCGACTTCCCTGATGGCGCAGTGGTTAAGAATCCGCCCGCCAATACAGGGGACACGGGTTGGAGCCCTGGTTCGGGAAGATCCCACATGCCGCAGAGCAGCTAAGCCCGTGCGCCACAACTACTGAGCCTGTGCTCTAGAGCCCGCGAGCCACTACTACTGAGCCCGCGAGCCACAACTACTGAAGCCCGCGCGCCTAGAGCCCGTGCTCCGCAGCAAGAGAAGCCACCGAAGTGAGAAGCCCGCGCACCGCAACAAAGAGTAGCCCCCGCTCGCCGCAACTAGAGAAAGCCCACGCAGAGCAACGAAGAGAAAGCCTGCGAGCAGCAATTATTTTAAATAAATAAATAGATTAATTAATTAAAAAAAAAGATTTGTTCTATTGTAAGATCAAAGAGATACTAGATACAGAATCCTTTTCCAAAGGTGAAGGTTTAGAGTTGGCATTAATTAATAATCTAGTTTTAAAATAATTAATACCCATTCTTTGATGATGCTGGAGAGTTTAATATTGTGGCACCAATATAACAAATTCATATTTAGTAGAAAACAAGATTTCTGGAGAAAAGTGGACCTCAGATTTCGCTAACACAAAAGCACCTTGGCATCTGTCATTTTAATTTGCAAGTGGAATGACCCACAGTCACTTGACAAGACATAACTTACAATTCTGAAGAGCAAGCCTGAGAGAAGTCGGTGTTGCATGAGGAGAACCATAGGCCAGCCAGTGCACGTAATTAAGTAGCCAGACACAACAAACTCTAGCAAACATCCTTATACACAGCACCCAGCTCCAGAAATAAAACGTTAATACGTTTGAAATGCCGCGAATCTTCTTCACTGTCGCGTGCCCTCCACGCAGCTGGTGATGTTTATCATTGCTATACATTTCATTATATTTTTATCGCTCATATGTTTATTCTAAAAAGGGTGTATAGATATTTTTTCTGTATTTTATGCAAGCAAAGTATCCATGTGCTGTAACTTGGTTTTCTCTTACTCAATAGTAAGTTTTTGCGGTACTTGGGTGTCTCACTGTTGTGGCCTCTCCCGTTGTGGAGCACAGGCTCCGGACGCGCAGGCTCAGCGGCCATGGCTCACGGGCCCAGCCGCTCCGCGGCATGTGGGATCTTCCCGGACCGGGGCACGAACCCGTGTCCCCTGAATCGGCAGGCGGACTCCCAACCACTGCGCCACCAGGGAAGCCCTCAAAAGTACGTTTTGAGATTTATATTTGTAGTTTTATACAAAAATAATGACATAAAAATGAAAATAATAGTTTTCCTGCTGTGTGTTAATTCCGTGAGATACACCACAGCCCGCGCAGGCTCGCTGAGGATGCTTTGGTTGTTTTGGCGAGACAAGCAATGCAGCCACGACTGTTGTACGTGTTTCTTCATGCTCATTTCCCAGCGTTTCAGGGCATGTGGCTAGGGAAGGAATTATTGCTGGTGTGTAGTTCTTCAACTCCACAGAATCTTGCTAGATTTTGTCCAAAACGGTTGTATCACTTGGCATGCCTACTCTTAGTGTGCAAGTTCTTATTTTTATGTATTATCAATTCTTGGTGTCATCGTAATTTTCCCTTTTGCCATATATAAAGGTAACCCAATTGGTTTTAATCAGCATTTCCCTGATTTTCAGTGTGACTGAGCATTTTTTCAGTTACTGTATAAGTTTCTGTGTCCTTTTTTAATGCAATGTTTGTTTATATCACACATTTTATATATTTTAGACATAAAATGCTTACATAATATTTTAAATATTTTATATTGGGTTATTTTTCTTTTTCTTAGTGATCTGTAGTTCTTTATTTAACCAGGATTATAATACACTTTCACTTATATTGGTTGCAAATATCTTGGCCAATATTGCCTTTTTATTTGCATTATGGTCTTTTTCATATAGATTTTTATATAAACTCTTAAAGTAGTTGAATTTATCAATATTTTCCTTTATGATTTTTGCCTCTTTCATCTTGATTAAGAAATCCTTTCCTACATTCAGTTCATAAAGATGTGGTCCTATATATTCTTTTATCTTTTTTTTTTTTTTTTTATGCTGTACGCGGGCCTCTCACTGCTGTGGCCTCTCCCGTTGCGGAGCACAGGCTCCGGACGCGCAGGCTCAGTGACCATGGCTCACGGACCCAGCCGCTCCACGGCATGTGGGATCTTCCCGGACCGGGGCACGAACCCGCGTCCCCTGCATCGGCAGGCGGACTCTCAACCACTGCGCCACGAGGGAAGCCCTATTCGTCTATCTTTAAAAGGTTTTATTTTTAGATTTCCTTCTTTAGCCCACCTACAGTGCTTTCTCTGTGTGTGAGACAGAGCTCTAACTGGAGTTTTTCCTTATGGTTAATCACTTGTCTCAGAAGCTTCTAACTAAAGAGTCTATACTTTCCCCACTTAGCTGCTATGTCATTCTTTTTCAGTCATTTTCCATATTTTATTGTGTGGGTCTCTTTCTAAGCTCTCTTTACTGACCTGTTGGTCTAATAATAGTGAAAACTGTCTTAATATTTTGTTTCATGAACACATCTATCAAAATTTTTATTGGATTTTTTTCTGTGATTCGGGGCTAGTTATTTAACCACTCTGATTTTCTCATCAGTTATTTATCACAATGTTGACAGATTGTGGTGTACAGTTTTTTGAGTTAAATAAGTTAGAACAGTGTCATGCACAAAGCGTGTGCTTGATAACAGCTATTACTACAGATGGTTTTGAAGAGGATTTGACATCTTTATGACACTGTGTCTTCTTATCCATAAAATGGTAAATTTTATATGGCTTCCTTATTATCTTTCGGTAAAGTTCATAACTTTCTACATACATCTTTTATTAGATTTTTTTTCAGTACAGTTATTTCTGCTTTTCAATGGTTGCATTGAATAGTTTAATGGGCATTTTTATTTTAGCAAACAAGCCAGTAGGATTCTAGATTGAAACTTATTTTCTCTCCTTATTTTGAAGGTTTCAATTTACTGTTTCCCAGTTTTTCCTTGCTGTAGTTGAGATATCTGCTCTCATTGTAATTCATGTTTCGTTATAGCTGATCTTTTCTTTCGGTTTGGTAACTCTCCTTCATCTCTTTTCTTTAATATCTGGCAGCTTCAGTCAGTTTTGTGCCAGTTAATTTATTAAGTTAGGCTTTCTTAAAGTTTAAATATATATTTTCATAAATTCTAGAAAAATTTCAGCCATGGCTTTAAATATTGTTGTTACTGACCAGGGTTCATGGCCTCCTTAATCAATAGAAATTGATCAGAGGCCAGATAAGAAATTGAGGCAAGGCTTTATTGGGGCCCCTCCTGCAGCCCGGGAGAGGGAGAATAAGTGACAGGTTCCCTTGCTGGCTTGCTCACCAAAGGGAGCTGAGCTGCTTCCTTATTTCCGGTGAGGGTAGGGGTGCGTCCAGAGGTTGGGCCAGAGGCGGGGCTTAGGTGGTCCGCCCACCCCTTAGGTGGTGCTGAGTGCAGGGGGCATTTGCAGGACCTGTTTTTGCTCTTGGCTCTTCAGAAGTGGCGGTTGAGTTTTTGGTCTTTTGCATCTTGTTGTCCATAATGTGCCCCAACTGCACATGCATACAGTTATTTTTAGTCCCTTTTAGTTTCTTTGTATCCGTCGCTGGAGAAGACATTTGTCCAGGTGCAAGCACTGCAGCAAAGGGTCCCAGGTCCCAACCTGTCTCACTGTCTTTCTCTCATCCAATCTGTTCTGTCCTAAAATAACTCCAATTTGTTGTTTCTTGTGACCTATCTCTTTGCTTGCTCTGATGTTTCTGGGTGATTCTTGGTAAAACGTCTAATTTACTAATTCTTTCCAGTTGCTCTAATATAATGCTTAATCTCTGCATTGGAGTTTTAATTTTAATATTTATAATCATTATGGAAATCATTTTTCTTTCAAATACAACCAGCAGTTTCACGGTCTCTTACTTCTTGCTGTATTTAAAATATCCTCTTGTCTTTACTTTTTAGATATTTAAGATTATTTTACATTGCACATATGAAATTAATTTCTGCTGGTTTTCATATGTCTATTGATCCTTGTTCCTGATTGCTTTTTTGGTGTGCGTATATCTTTTCTTTCTTTTTAAAATTTCTCCTTCCTCTTCTTCTCCTTCTTCCTCTTCCTCTTTTTTTTAGGTTTTGAGCTGATATTTGAGTGCTATTAATCTTTTGGAACCCCAAGGGTCCTGGGTTGAGGCTACATTGTTTTAGAGAGGATGGGGAATTTTTTTGTTTCTGCTTAGCGATTGGAGCTCAAGCCAGAATGACTTTAAATTAATTTCCATGATTGGGTTTTCCCAAATGTACATGGAAACCGTGAAAATGGTGGCTTCTGTGACCTAAGGCCGTGATCAGGGGTGACCTTGCTTTCCCACACAGAGGAAAGCCAAGTAAGAGAAGTTTCCGTGTTCCCTTCCTTTGCTGGCTGGCTGTTCTTTTGCTGCCGTATCCCATGTTCTCACTTTGGGGAGCATCCAGAGCCTTTCTCATTTCCCTCATGAGCCATTAGATCCAGAGTTCTTGGTCACCCTGACAAATCAGTGTCCCCAGGCAGACAGTCTCCAATATCCTGCCTAACATTCCTGTCCTCCCTCTATTGTTTTGGATGGTTTCTTTCTTGTGGGCTGAGCTCTGCACATAAAACATTATTTAGGACTAAAAGAAGAGTATTTTGGGCTATTGAGCCAGTCAGCTTGCTGAAAATGAAAGTCAACCCAAGTATGCTGTAAGAATACTGAAAACACTCCTCATGTAGAATTAGGACATGTTTGGGAATGGAAAGAAGCAAAACAGTTGCTGCTGTCCCCAGTGTTCGACGATTTCTTATTCTGAAAGGAGCGGAGTCATGAAGTCTTGTATTCATAAATGTGAATGTTCTTAGATGTTGAAAAGAGTCTCCAGTAATTTAATCTTTAAATTGAAAGGAATCTTTGAGGTCATCTGATCTCAGCAGCAAAACAAAGACAACAACAAAGCAACAGCCCAAACTCAGACCTGTTTACCTTTTTTCAGGTACTTACCATTTATCAGACATTGTGCTTAGTACTTTATTTTTCTCTTTAAACTTATTTTTGCCTTTAATTTTACTTTTAAGTCTCAGACAAGAGCTTGTCTGACCTGCCCTGGAGCAGCTCTTGGCAGTGACCGAGCACTTTATAACGATGGCCACCCAGTCCTAAAAATGTTACGGGCACTATCTAAGGCTGCCAGGGATCACATTCGGTCTGCCTTCAACTTAGTTCTCTGTTTACTGCAATACGTACGACCTTAATGGGTGCCAAAATTCTCCCGTGTAGATCTTATTTTATAAGATCTTTTTTCAAAATTCAAGGAAGTGGGACTAATTTTTTTCTCATTTGACAATTAATTTAACTTGCTCTTAGAAATAAGGCCGATATTCTCATTCTAGTCTGTATTCAAACATGTGCTTATTTTTTTCCAATAATGATATTGAGGAAATTAGGAACATACCGACGTATCAGAAGGCCTCCACATTCAGTATTTTCTCACAGGGCCTCACATTTCTTCACCCCATATGATACTTTGGGATGTTTCGAGTAAATTTGTGTCTTTTCATTTTGATTGGCTGTTTGCGGTATATTGGTGTGATAACTGGAACATCGAACAGATACAGAAGCGAAATTGAGCCTCGTTAGTTTGGGGGTGGAATGATGAAAAGTCTTCTACTCCAATTTCAATATTTCTTTGTTTTTGACGTTTACCTTTCTCTGCAGCTTCATTGCTATTCCAGGTGTGAAGGGGCAGAAAGTAAAGTGGAACTCTGCTTTGACCAATCAAATTTGATTTATAATCAAGTCATTCTGCTTATGAATGTTCTAAAAACTGTCATAAAGAAAAAAGGTCTACCTGGACATAGACTCTTTTTAAAAAATATAACTTAAATATGCCCTTTAGGCATTTTCCAGAGTAATGTGGACGTAAACAAATAAGGACTGAATATAACAAAAAAATGGCTTGGGTTTTAGTACCTGAGCATTGATGAATGTAAAGAAAGCCTTTACAGGCATGTCAGTGCCCTAAGCATTATGTTATATTTACAAATATTAAATCACAGGTTACAGTTATCTAGAGGTATCAAATTCATAAGACTTTGCCTAATTATTTGATGTGGATATGGGGATTACAATAGGCAGATTCCTGCCATACCCCATTTCATTTTGTGCTGGTTGTAGAAATACTTAAGAAAATAAGAGTGAGATACAAGATTTTTTAAAAGCCCTGGATATGTAGCTAAATTCATATATAAATATGTATCTTCACTTACTTTATGACCCTAGAATTGTTTTCTTGGGTCTTGTTCACAGAAAAGTTACGGTAAAGATAGAAGCTACAAAAAATATAAATATCTATAGATAAAGTTTCTAGGTGGTAAATTTCTGTTTGGAAACATATTAAAGAACAGCCTGTAAGTATGTGCCTGCACACACACACACACACACACACACACACACACACACACTAGATCCTTATATTAAGATATGTATTAGAATATAGCTTTAAGTAAAAGGCTGGAGAGATTGTTTTCCCTAATATCTGTTTCACTTGAAGTATCTGTCATGACTCTGGAATTCATTTTCTCATCTACTGTGCTATGTTTCCCAAGGTTTCTTTTTCTTTTTTAAAGTAATTAGTTAATTAATTAAATTTTTTAAATTTAAGTATAGTTGATTTACAATGTCGTATTAGTTTCAGGTGTACAGCACAGTGATTCAGCTATATATATATTCTTTTTCAGATTCTTTTCCCTTATAGGTTATTACAAGATATCAAGTAGAGTTCCCTGTGCTATACAGTAGGTCCTGGTTATCTATTTTATATATAGTAGTGTGTATCTGTTACCCCCGAACTCCTAATTTAACCCCCTTCTCCCCTTTGGTAACCATAAGTTTGTTTTCTGTGTCTGTGAGTCTCTTTCTGTGGTGTGGAGAAAAAGGAACCCTCCTACACTGCTGGTGGTGGGAATGTAAATTGGTGCAGCCACTATAGAGAACAGTATGGAGGTTCCTTAAAAAACTAAAAATAGAATTACCATATGATCCAGCAATCCCACTCTTGGGCATATATCTGGAGAAAGCTATAGTTTGAAAAGACACATGCAACCCCAATGTTCATAGCAGCACTATTTACAGTAGCCAGGAGATGGAAGCAACTAAAATGTCCATTGACAGAGGAATGGATAAAGAAGATGAGGTACATATATACAATGGAATATTACTCAGCCATAAACAAGAATGAAATAATGTCATTTGCAGCAACATGAATGGACCTAGAGATTATCATACAAAGTGAAGTAAGTCAGACAAAGACAAATATCATGTGATATCACTTATACATGGAATCTAAGAAAAAAAATGATACAAATGAACTTATTTACAAACCCTCCCAGGGTTTCTTGAGTGACATTTTCTGTTTAGTTTCAAACAATTTGGGCTCAAATTCTGGCTCCACAACCACTGGCTGTATGAACTTGGGAAACTTAACTTCGCTGCCTGTCAGTTGTTGGTTGTTGGGAGGATTAAATGACTTGGTATAGTCAGCCCTAAGAAGAGTTCCTGGCATTTCATATTTTGGCTAAGTTTTAGCTATTACTTCAAAGAGAGATCGGGCTCACTGTACTTATTTCCAAGCTTTTCCTTTTTGTCACAATTAAAGTGTAGATTCTGGTTATAGAATGATATAATGATAACACACCATATAGCACACCAATTTACCTTAAGGGAAATTTCATTTTATGAAAAATACTATATAATTTCGCAGATAATTTGGCCAAGTTTTATCAAATTAGCATGTGATTGCATTTGTTCCTATGCCTGTTTGTGATTCTCTGAGAGCATAAAGTGTGTTGGGTAAAAGAAAGTTATATTTACGTACATGTGTAGCTGCTTCATCAATATTCATGTCGCCTTCGATGCTCTGCGAGATTAGCGTTCATAAAACACCAGCCTTGGCTGGATACGTCATTGCTCTCTGCTGGTAATACCCCCGAAAGAACAATTTCACAGGCATAGGCTAGCAGTTTTGTGTATAAACTGGTTCAGAGGGTATGCCTTAGTTTTCTTCAGTTTGGTGCTAATACTTACTTTGTACTGTTCCCATTGATGAAAGACCCATTGTCATCCTTATTGAAGTATGAATACACTGTAGCTTTGTTTTTGACACGTTCTGAACGCAGAACGTACTCTTTGGTTCCTTGAGAAACTATTTGAGGAGTTCTGTTCTCCCAAGCTTGTTTGCTTCCCCAGCATAATCCACTAGGGGTCTGGTCACTCTCCAGGAGCTCTGGAAAAGGCCAGCAGACAAACTGAGTAGTTCGCATTTCAGTAGAGAGTTTTGCTTCTGCTTTGTGTTTTCACCATTTGCATTCAATTTAGCCACCTAAAAATTGCCAGTCTTCTGTTTATGCTGTGACTTAGGTACAGAGTTGCACATGTGCTCTAGAGCAAGTCATCCACTCATTGAGATATCTTTGAAATGAAGACTTTAACTGAATTCATATGTGCCTATTTTCAGTAATCATATGCAGCTGAAATAACTTATGCTGTAAAGCACAAGATATGTACAATATTAATATTTTCCTTGCAGTTAGCTACCATTTCTATTTTTCAGCTTCATCTTTCATAGAAATTAAATAGTTACGGCCATACTAACTTACACTGAGCTCTCATGCTCTCTTCCAAAATGCCTCTTCTCAGCTCATTTGTCGTCCACTTCCTTTCATCCCTCTGAATAGTTTTACTTCATCTTCTGGCCTTTACTAGTGGAGATTTATTGCTTGGCCAATTATTTTTTCCTTTGCCTTGTTGCACTTATGGTGTGCTGGGACTAAGGTATGAATAACTATAGAACCATATTGATAATGACTAAATATTGATGTTATGTAACTTGCATTATATTTCCTCCAATTTTTTTTTTCATTCTCTATGGACCATACAGTAAAGTGAAGTGAAAGGTGAAACAGTTATTCACACAAAATATAGGCTTTTATAAAGCCATTATATTATGGGAAAGGAAGAATTATGGACTGTATAAAAGAGTTTAATTATATACATTGATCAAATATACCAGATAGTTATTCAAATTCTCACTCAATTTTTATTGCATGGAAACCTGATTAATGGTATACTTGGTATGATAATGGTATACTTTTCAATTATTATTTTAAGAAATATAATAGAAATACAAACTAAGGAGAAATGATTTCTCCAAGTAGAATGGCCCAAAGGTGAGTTGAGTAAAATTTTTACCCCAGAATGTTTTTTCCACATAAAAGAATCCAAGAGAATCAAACAAAAGCTCACAGAACTGTTTAGAGAGTTCAATAACATTACTAGATATAAAGGTATCGTTTTAAAGTCAATAGATTTTTCAGGCCACTAGTAATACCTAAAATATAAACTATGAAGAACAAAATTCTGAGAACAATAGTAATAATAATAATAAAGCTACAAAATAACTAGGGATAAACCTAATAGGAAGTATGTAAGGTATGAATAAAACTGTAAAACTTTGCTGAAAAACATAAACAGTTCTGAGTCAACTGAGGTTGGCTGTAAAGTTAATGTTGTAGATGTTCATCTTTGCCAGTTAATTTGTATTTCAATCCAAGCCTAACCAAAATTTGGAGAAAAAAAATATAAATCAATAGGTAGGAAAGCTTTGCAAAATAACATTGAAAGCAATAGTAATTTCCTAAAAAGTGTCATAATTAAAACATGTGTTTTTGTCTTCAGAAATGGACCCCAGCACATAGAGAAGCTTAGAGTATGATAAAGGTAGAGAACAAACGTATGGACACCAAGGGGGGAAAGCATCTGAGGGGTGGTGGTGGTGGGATGAACTGGGAGATTGGGATTGACATGTATACACTAATATGTATAAAATGGATGACTAATAAGAACCTGCTGTATAAAAAAAAAAAAATAAAAATCAAAAAAAATAAAATGACAAAAAATTAAAATTAAGAGGAAATAAATGATTAAATTAAAGGGTTTGGAAAATTGAATATTTATGTGGAAACAAAGTTGGAGTTCTCCCTTGCATAAAATCCAAATATTCATATTAGAAGAATTTATTATAAAAAGGATAATTATGAAATCAAAGATAAAAAATATTTTGAAAATCTTAGGATGAGAAATCCTTACTACACAAGACACAAAATCTAGGAGTCATCAAAGAAAAGACTGAGAATTTGGTTACAAATGTCATTATAAACAAAGTGAAAGATGAAAGGAAAAGGAAGAAAAACTATGAACTTAACATATAAAGAGGGTTAAACATAAAATTTAAATGGCAAGCTAATAGGAAAAAATGTGCAAAATACAGGAATAGTTAAGAAAGGAAAATATAAAAATAGATGCATTTTCCTACAAATAATGATGGAAACCCAAATTTTTCTGTTTACCAGTAAGAAGTACATTGGCTAAAAGTACAAGCTCTGAGGTCAGGCTGCCTGGGTTTGACACCCCCTCTATCATTTTCTAGAGTTGTTTTCTTAGAAAATTACTTATTTTCAAGTTTTGTCATCTGTAAAATGAGGATATATTAGGATATTCTGAATTTTAAAAGAGTTAATACATGAAAAAGAAACTTGAGTAATGCCTTCTACCACAAGTGTACAAAAATATGTTGTCATTATTAAAGCAACAATGAAATGCTATTTTTATGCGTCCCATTGGTAAAAGTTAAAAGGTGAAACATATCCCCTCTGAGTGAAGAACACAAAAAAGAAAAAAAAAAAGGACTTGATTTTATTTTGATGGGGTGTGAATTGGTACACTATATTTGGGTGATAATTTGATAGCAAGAACATTTTACCCAGTATTACCTTCAAGCAAGCATTTCCAATTTTAATAATCTGTTCTGCAGAAATACTAGCACAAGTGCACAAAGTTGCACATACTGACATGTTTGCTTCAGCCTTGTTTGCAGGAGTGAAAATTCATGACAGTCTATGTATACCAAGTTAGGGAATGTTAATGAAATGATGATACAGCCAAGCCAGGGAATACTAAGTAGTGGTTTAAAAGAATGAACCAAGTCTCTACCAGCAATTTCTCTGTCAAATGTCAAAGCGAGTCACAAGACAATTGCCCTGTGGTCTCATTAATCAAAAACATAATACAAACTGAAACAAACAAAGAAAATAAACTCTAATTGGAGCTACAAATGTGCACGTGTACCAGCCAAATGGCTGCCAGCAGGGGTTGCTTCTGGGAAACGTAGAGAGTGAAGGGAAATGATAACCTTTTAACGAATATACTTTTCAAATTTGTGTGAGTTTATTCTTGCTGTTTTTGAGTTACACACATTTCATTTATGTTATTAAGATAAATGGATAGATTGGGAGTTTGGGATTGACATGCACACGCTGCTATATTTAAAAAAGATAACCAACAAGGACCTACTGTATAGCCCTGGGAACTCTGCTCAATACTCTGTAATAACCTTACTGGGAAAAGAATTTGTAAAAGAATAGATACATGTGTATGTATAACTGATTCACTTTGCTGTGCACCTGAAACTAGCCCAATACTGTAAATCAGCCGTAGTCCAATATAAAATAAAAGTTAAAAAAAGGTAAATCAGAGGGCCAGAACATCAGTAAGTTACTAATCCTTTCTAGAGGGAACTCTTCACACCATCAGCTCTATCCTTGTTCCTCTTATCGATGGGGGTGTACCAGTGAAGCAGGCAGACCCTTTGCACACCATCAGAGCCAAATGCCATGCTTACTCACCAAGGCCTAGGTCCTAATTGTGCCAGGACCAATGCACTGAAAGTGAGTCCACTGTGCTGACGTTAATTCCTCTAGGGACTTAGCACTGTGGGGATTTTCAGAGTGTTTCTTAGTACATTTATAAAATTGCTCATTATATGACGTTCAAAAATGTTTCCTCTTTTAATACAGTAAGTCCCCTACATACGAACCTTCAAGTTGAGAACTTTCAAAGATGTGAACGTGAGTTTGCACGTCCAGTCACATAAGTTAGTTCACGTGTCTGGTGTACATTGTCACGTGCCTGCAGCCTCTGCAAGTGGTTGTGCCTTTGTGTACTTTTCTGTACGGACTGTGTAGAGTACAGTAGCACAGTATCTTTATTTCAAGATCAGGATGTCTGGAAGCAAGTGCAAAAGCAGCGGTGAAGTGGCTGGTACTGCTGAGAAGCACCGGGAATAGGAGGCCCAGGGAAAGGATGAAGAGAGACAAGAGGAAGAAGAAGTAACTGAAGAACTGAAGAGATTCACGACGCAGGAAATGGCAAGGGGATTTTCTTCATTTGAGGAGGCACTGTTAGTTTTTGAGGCACAGGACCTGAAGGTAGAAAGGTACACGAAGGTCGCAGCATCTGTTCCGCATGCAATCCAGTGCTACCATGTTATCTATGATGAGAAAAAAAGAGCTGCTACCCAGACATCACTGGATCGTTTTTTCAAGAGGGTAGATAGAACTGAATCCAGCAAGGAACCAGAACCTGTGCCGTCAGCGTCAGGCGTGAGTGACATTGCAGCTTTCCCTCCATCTCCTGTTGCTGACGATTCTTCAGCTCTACCACCTCCCACCCGCCTCCCTCCTCCAGTCAGTAACTCTTCTCGCCTGTTCACTCGATGCCAGCCCCTGGATGCCAGCTGTTGTGCTGTACTACTGTACTTTTCAAGGTGCTTTACTGTAAGATTAAAAATGTTTTCTATTTTTTGTGTTGTTTTTTGTGTATTATTTGTGTGAAAAGTATTATAAACCTATTCCATTACGGTACTAGATAGCCGACTGTGTTAGTTGGGTACCTAGGCTAACTTGGTTGGATTTATGAACAAATTGGACTTACGAACGTGCTCTCGGAACGGAACTCGGTCGTATGTAGGGGACCTACTATAAACGTATATGGGTTAATGCATAAGTGCTGAGGCATTATAGGTAGAAATCCTGTTGCTTACCAACAAATAAGCTGAGCAAGAAGGTTCATGAAAGCCTCAGAAACCCTGAGCCATTCACAGCCAAGAGGGGTATCAGATCCAATGTGAGAGCGTGCAGACAAATAAGGCTATAAAGCGCAGGCATTTTTTGTCACGCGACTCAAAAAAATTAAGTAGAAATCTTCTCATTTTTCAATTTTAAAAATTTTCAATTTTTAAGAAGTGTTTATATTCAATTATTTTTCAATCATATTTTTAAACCTAGGTTTTGATCACAAAAGTCAACATGTTTATTTGTGCTGAAATATCATCAAATCTGTATCTGGTAAAAATAAGATCCTTCGACTTTGTACATTTTAATTGCAATCAGGTAGTAGAATTTTTTCAGCCATCACGATCAAGAGTGGCTGTGTAGCTGAGGGTGTCCCTGGTACGCTAAAGGTACAGGTAAACATGAAGTAGAAAAGTTAAAAAAAATAAAAAGAAGAGGAAAGCTGACAAGTGGAAAGGAGAAAAATTTAAAAAGAAGGAAGAGAAAAAGGAGAAAAGACTAATGAAACATGCAGAAAATGGTAGAATTCGTCTGAGAAAATGTATTGCATCTCCCACACTCATTTTCCATGAGTAAGGACGTGATGAATAATAAACACACATCACCTGACATGTTGTATAATTTCCCTCTTTGAAGTCTGGCCACACGGGCCCAAGTTTGAGCTCCAGGAGACCTCTGAGGGCACCGAGACGTTTGAAAGCTGCAGTCTTCCAGAAGCACAGAGCTGGCTGGGGTCATCACTGGATTTGGAAGCCAGGCCTCCAGACATTGCGGCCGGCACCCTTTACCCACCACACTCAAGTCGGATCAGAGCATGCAGTGCCCATAACTTACCCAGAGCTTAAGTCAGGCAAGGACTTTCAGAGGATAGAGCTATGTGTATTTATGAGGAGGATATACACGTCCAGGGGATGAAGAATGGTACTACCTTTTGTGAAACAGCGTGTTACCTAAGCAGAGATGATTCTCTTTCATTTACACGTCCAGAGCCCATCGTTAAAATCCACTTGCGAGTTATTGCCTATAGCTGCCAGTTCTCCTGTTGTCTGCTTTCTCAAGATGATGGATGAAGCCAGAATAAATGTTATAGATTTTTTTCAAGCGGCATATAATGTGGGCTGCGGCAGTAAACTTGTGACATTTCACCCCATTCAGCAAACGTGGCACGCAGGTCAGGAAGGGTAAATGTTTGTTAGAGGGGAAGAAAAATGTGTTATCGCAACTTCCTAGTTCTCTGTTACTGAGCGAGGCCGCTGCATCCCATTTGGTATCTGTAGGAAAAATGGGATGAAAATGCATGCAGGGGAGAAGTGATCTCTCATAGTAATGACTTGTGGCAGGGCTCTAGGGGGAGTCATCAGCGAGGCGATTTATAGAAGATGTCGTGGTGCGTGTTTATTATTCTTCGCATTGCCTTTGAATCAGTGAGTGTTTCAGGCACTCCCTGCAAACTGCGCGTCTATGCCAGGAACTGTGCTGGCCTCTGGGAGACAGGAGTGGACGAGCAGAGGGTCGGCTTCTAAGGAGAGGAGCGTTGTAGGAGAGATGCTGAACAATCAGCTGCTGAGAGTGAAATCCTTCTGTCTTCTGTCACTTAATGGGAAAAGAAGGTGCCTCAGTAGATATGTAAACTTTTAAATAATAGCCTCTAATAGAGAGTATATAGTTTTACTCCATTTCATTATGAGAACAGGGTATTGATTTACTTACATTTTCCAAGAATGAGAGAATGACAGTTCTGTTTTTCACATTCTCCCAAATTTTTATATGGAAACCAAATGTTCCAAATCCCATATGTTCCAACAGTTGCATTATCTTAAGGATTAAATGTTGCTTACGAAAAGTTTTCAGGCTTGAACAATTCCATTGCATTATATAAGTAAGAAATTCGAGATTGTGAGAATCCCTGAGGATATTTTCAAGTGCAAAATATGTTACTGGATGTCTGTCCAAGACAAAGAAGTTCACTTCTTTCGTTTACATTTTTAGTTGTATCCTGCACTACTTATTTTTTCAGGCTGGTAACATCACCTCACTTGGTACAACTTCTTCACATATAAAATGTATTTTGAAAGTTTAAAATAATTAAATTTCACCAAGATTCCAAAGATTGTCTTCTCAGACTCATACTGGTGGGGTTTTTTTTTCCCGTTATAGGAAATGATAGGCTAAATTTCTTGCAGTCTGATAGTTGAGGAAGAAAATATTGTTATGGTTTCAGAAATACCCCAGAAATGAAATTTCATTATAAAAACTGTTTTATTTCTTTGTTATACAGTTAGTTGAGATCATGCATTCATTCAACAAATATCTGATAACATAACTGTGAGAATTCCTGAATTGGGTATTGCAGAGGATACACAAATCATTACGGTTGGATTTGTTGTCATTAACCTATTTATTTAATGATTTATATTTTCCCCAGCACTTCTCTCTGTATTATCGAATTTAAACTTTCCAGAATCCCTGCAAGGAAGGCAGGATAGGAATCAACATCCTCATTCACTAGATTAGGGACCTCGGGCACAGGCTCAGTGTCTCTTCCGCTGGGTGACTAGAGAAGGATGGAGCTGGGCTTCTGCGTCGGGTGTTCTTATCCTGTTCTCACACTGACCACTACTCTCAAGAAGCTGACAGATCACCGACCCTGCCCCCCCGCCACATACACACACTAAATATACTGTGTTTCATGCCATAACGGAGGTAAAGGCAGAGTGCTGATGGTGATACGATTCAGAGAAAATCATATTCAGTTGATGGTAAGAAGGACACTTTTCTTGGAAGAATTGCTATTTTATTACATGACATTTGCCAAGTACCTCATCTGTGCCAAATACGGGATAGGCTATGCAGTTAGAGATAAATAACACTTCGTTCTCTGCTTTCAGTTAGCCCAGAGTTCAAGGCACTGTTGGAGCTTATTTTTTCTTTCATGCAGCCCCATCCCAAATTAAATAGGTGGGTAACATTATTATCTTCCTTTATAGTTGGCTGAGCTGACACAGAGTGAAATATGTAACTTGCCCAAGTGAGTCAAACTGGATAATAGCAAAGCAGGATCCAACCCTTGGTTATTGTCAATTTTCACCACTACAACTGCTCCATCTAAGGTCAAAGCCCAAGATCCTTGGATACAGAATAATAACTTTTCTACGATATTTAACATTTGAGATCAAAGTTATAGGATTTTAAACAATGTAAACCTGTGATATTTTATGCATTTCTTTCCCATTTCTTTTTTTGTTCTAGAAAACTCACACTTGAGGTCTTAAAAGAATTAATCATTATAATTAAAAATCATACTAGCAAAGAAATAAATATGAAATGATCATGAAAATACATGATTTAAAAATTAATCATAGGGGCTTCCTTGCAGTGGTTGAGAATCTGCCTGCCAATGCAGGGGACACAGGTTTGAGCGCTGGTCCGGGAAAATCCCATATGCCACGGAGCAACGAAGCCTGTGCACTACAACTACTGAGCCTGCGCTCTAGAGCCCACAAGCCACAACTACTGAGCCTGCATGCCTAGAGCCCACGCACCACAACAAAGAGTAGCCCCCGCTCACCCCACCTAGAGAAAGCCCACGCTCAGCAACGAAGACCCAAAGCAGCCAAAAATAAATAAGTAAATGCATTAAAAAAATAAAATCAATCATACGCAGTATATTTACAGTATATATTTGTACTATGTATACACACACACTATATAGTATATTTGCTACCTAATAATATACAATACATTTACAGTATATCTTTTCTCAGTAAATAAATAGATAAAGGGAGACAATTGTAGTGGTTCAGGTTTGGGAAACATTTGCACAGGAAAATGGAATTTGGCCTTTAAGATGAGACCATTAAGAGATAGAATGTAAAAAAAAGAAGGAAAACAGTTTGAAGATGATCCTGGAAGAACGCCTTTTATGTGATGTTTCAGGAAGACTCGTATGACAAGAGCATGAATTGCAGGAAGGTGATAGAGGAAGTGGGGAAGAAACCAAGAGAAAGAAAATGAAGGCACGGATGCAAGAGACACCTAAGAAGTGTACCACACAAGCTGTATATAAGTAGAGACCTTACCTGGCACGCTTAAAAGCTGTCTCCCCATACCCAGAACAGTAACCTTGGAGGTTCTTAAAAACACGTGATTAATGTGGAATGAGTATCATAGCACAAAACAGAGATGGCTATAGGCTCCATGATCAGGACAAGGGGAGTAATGAATTAATTATTCTGAAATATCAAAAATCAGTGATGGCAAGTGTTATGGTGCCATGAGCAGAAAGGAAAAAATAATCAGTACGAAGACATGGTTTGTAGGATAATGTTTTCAGGGTTTTCTTTCCTTTTTGTATGGAGTTAGTTGGAATGATATAGAGTTAGAAGTTCTCCAGTGGGTGGCACGGGAGGGTGAGGGGTTGAAGTTAAGCTGTCAACTCCAGCTAAGGCTGTACTATATGAGGTTGAGATCAAGATGGCAGAAGGGGTGGGAGGACGTGGAGCTCAACTCCTCCCACAGACACATCAGAAATATACCTACTGGGCTTCCCTGGTGGCGCAGTGGTTGGGAGTCCGCCTGCCGATGCAGGGCACACGGGTTCATGCCCCGGTCCAGGAGGATCCCACATGCCGCAGAACGGCTGGGCCCTTGAGCCATGGCTGCTGAGCCTGCGTGTCTGGAGCCTGTGCTCCGCAACGGGAGAGGCCACAAGAGTGAGAGGCCCATGTACCGCCAAAAAAAAATCAATGGATCATTGGAGAAATCAAAGGAGATCAGAAAATACCTTGAGGCAAATGAAAATGTAAACATATCACAAAATCTAGGGTATGCAGCGAAAGCATTTCTAAGAGGGAAGTTTATAGTGATGTAGGCCTACTTTAAGAAACAAGAAAAATCTCAGATAAACAACCTAATCTACCATCTAAAGGAATTACAAAACGAAGAGCAATAAATGCCCAAAGTCAGAATAAGGGAGGAAATAAGAAAGATCAGACAGGAAATAAATGAAATAGAGACAAACAAACAAACAATAGAAATGAATCAACGAGTTTTTGTTTGTTTGGTTTTGGTTTTTTTTTCAGATATACAAAATTAATAAGCCTTTAGCCCGGGTCATCAAGAGAAAAAGAGCACCTAAGTAAACAAAATAAGAAATGAAAGAGGAGAAATAACAGCTAATATCACAGAGATACAAAAAATCATGAGAATACTCTGTACAGTTATATGCCAACAAATTGGACAACATAGAATAAATGGGCAAATTTCTAGAAACATACAATCTTCCAAGACTGAATCAGGAAGAAATAGGTAACCTACACAGACTGATCACTAGTAGTGAAACTGTAGTTAAAAAAATAATCCAGGCCAACAAAAGTCCAGGACTAAATGGCTTCACAGTGGGAATTCTACCAAATATATAAAGAAAAGCTAATACCTATCTATTTCAAACTACTACAAAAAATTCAAGACAATGGAACACTCCCAAATTCATTCTATGAGGTCACCATTAATTTACCCTGATACTAAAACCAGACAAAAACACTACAAAAAAAAATTACAGGCCAACGTCTCTAATGAATATCGATGTAAAAATCCTGAACAAAATATTAGCAAACCACACTTAACAATATATAAAAAAAGACCATACACTATGATCATGTGGAATTTATTCCAGGGATGTAAGAATGGTTTAATATCCAGAAATCAATCAATGTGATACACCACCTTAACAAAATAAAGGATAAAAATCACATGTTCATTTCAATAGACACAGGAAAAGCATTTGACAAAATTCAGCGTCTATTCATGATAAAAACTTTCATCCAAATAGGTTAGAGATAACATATCTTAACATAATAAAGGCCATTTATGACAGACGCACAGCTAGCATCATACTCAACAGTGAAATACTGAGAGCTTTTCCTCTAAAATCAGGAACAAGACAAAGATGCCCATTCTCGTTACTTCTACTTAACTTAGTATTGGAAGTCCTAGCCACAGCAATCAGATAAAAAAAGAAATAAAAGGCATCCAACTGGGAAGGGAAGAAGTAAAACTGTCTCTGTTTGCAAATGATATAATACTATATGTAGAATACCCTAAAGTCTCCACCCCAACACTATGAGAACTAATAAATGAATTCATCAAAACTGCAGGATACAAGATTAATATACAGACATATGTTGCTTATCTATACACTGATAATGAACTATCAGAAGGAGAAAGCATGAACACAATCCCACTGAAATCACATCAAAAAAAACCTCAAAAACTTAGGAATAAATTTAACCAAGGAGGTGAAAGATCTATACTCTGAAAACTATAAAACATTGATGAAGGAAATTGAAGATGATACAAAGAAATGGAAAGGTATTTCTTGCTCTTGGATTAGAAGAATTAATATTGTTAAAATGTCCATGCTACCCAAAGCAATCTACAGACTTAATGCAATCCCAAGCAAAATACCCATGTCATATTTTACAGAACTAGAGCAAATTGTCCTAAAATTTATATGGAAGACCCTTAGTGCCAAAGCAATCTTGAGAAAAAAAGAACAAAGCTCGAGGTATCACACTTCCTGATGTCAGACTATACTACAAAGCTACAATAACCAAAACAGCATGGTACTGGCACAAAAACAGATCTGTACATCAGTGGAACAGAGTTGAGAGCCCAGCAATAAACCCACACACCTATGGTCAATTAACATATGACAAAGAAGGCAGAAATATACAATGGAGAATAGACAGTCTCTTCAATAAGTGGTGCTGGGAAAACTGGACAGCTACATGTAAAAGAATTAAATTAGAAAAGTTACACCATATACAAAAATAAACCCCAAATGGATTAAAGATTAAACTGTAATACCTGAAACCATAAAACTCCTTGAAGAAAAACATAGGCAGAACATTCTTTAATGCAAATAGTAGCAATAATTTTTTGGATCTGTCTTCCAAGGCAAAGGAAACAATAGGAAAGATAAACAAATGGGACCTAATTAAACTTAAATGTTTTTGCACATCAAAATAAACCATCAACAAAATGAAAAGAACACACAGAATGGGAGAAAATATTTGCAAATGATATGACCGAATAGGGGTTAATATCCAAAATATATAAACAACTCATACAACTCAAAAAAACAAACAACCTGATTAAAAAATGGGCAGAAGACATACAGAAGAAGACATACAGATGGCCAATAGACACATGAAATGATGTTTAACATCACTAATCAATGGGGAAATGCAAGTCAAACCACAATAAGATATCACCTCACAGCTGCCAGGATGTCTGTCTTTGAAAAGTCTACAAATAACAAATGTTGGTGAAGATGTGGAGAAAAGAGAACCCTCTTGCACTGTTGGTGGGAATGTAAATTGCTGCAGCCACTATGGAGAACAGTATGGAGGTTCCTCAAAATACTAAAAATAGAGCTACCATATGATCCACTCCTGGGTATATATCCAAAGAGAACGAAAACACTAATTTGAAAAGATACATGAACCCCAATGTTCATAGCAGCATTATTTACAATAGCCAATATATGGAAGCATCCTAAGTGTCCATCAACAGACAAATGGATAAATACGAAGTGGTGTATATATATCTATATACCGGAATATATAGAGATATAGATATACATGCACAATGGAATACTACTCAGCCATAAAAAAGATGGAATATTGCCATTTGCAGCAACATGGATGGACCTAGAGGGTACTATGTTTAGTGAAATGAGTCAGCCAGAGAAAGGCAAATACTGTATGTTATCACTTATATTTGGAATCTAAAAGACAAAACAAATGAATGCATATTATAAGATGGAAACAGACTCACAGTTATAGAGAACAAACTAGTGATTACCAGTGGGGAGAGGGAAGGGTGGCAGCCAAGATGGGTGTGTGGGATTAAGAGATACAAACTACTATGTATAAAGTAAACAAGCAATAAGGATATATTGTACTGTGCAAGGAAATATAGCAATTATTTTATAACTTTACATGGAGTATAATCTATAAAAATGTTGAACCGCTATGTTATACACCTGAAAGCAATCTAATATTGTAAATCAACTATACTTTAAAAAAGAGAATGTACTGTATCTATCCTGTGGCATTTTCTAAACTTAACCCCATGCTTGTCACGCTGAATGTTTACAGTATAAGTTGTTCAGTAAATAAATAGATAAAGGGAGACAACAGAGGTGATATGAAGGTTTGGGAAGCATGCATAAAAAGTTGAACTTAGCCTTGTTTAAAGGGATGAAACCTCTAAGGATAGATTTAATTTGGGATATAGGGGGAAAGAGTGAAAGGTAATTATAGGGAGAGCAAGGGCACCAAGATGATATCATTTTACTTGGTAGCCATGTGGGGAAGGAATTGGACGAGAGCACTGCTAGTAGCAGTGGAAAGAGAGAGCATTTCTAGAAGCAAGTTGTTTTTTTTTTCTTTTTGGCCAGATATTTTTCTTTTAATTGAAGTACAGTTGATGGACGTATTATATAAGTTACAGGAGTACAGTACAGTAGTTCACAATTTTTTAAGGTTACACTCCACTTGTAGTTATTATAAAATATTTGCTATAGTTCCCATGTTGTACAAAATATCCTTTGTAGTTTATTTTATACCTAATAGTTTGTACCTTTTAATCTCCTGCCCCTGTATTGCTCCTCCACCGTTCCCTCTCCTCACTGGTAAACACTAGTTTGTTCTCTACATCTGTGAGCCTTCTTCTTCTTTGTTATATTCACTAGTTTGTTGTATTTTTAGATTCCACTATAAGTGATATTATACAGTATTTATCTTTCTCTGTCTGACTTATTTCACTTAGCATAATGCCCTCCAATTCCATTTATGTTGCTTCAAATGGCAACATTTCATTTTTTATGGCTGAGTAATTGTATATATGTACCACAGCTTCTTTATCTGTTCATCTGATGATGGACACTTAAGTTGCTTCCATATATTGGCAATTGTGAATAATGCTGCTATGAACAAGGTGCACGTATCTTTTTGAATGAGTGTTTTTGTTTGTTTGGGTTTTTTTTTGAATATATACATAGGAGTGCAATTGCTGGATCATATGGTAGTTCTATTTTTAGTTTTTTTGAGAAGCTTCCATGTCGTTTTCCACAGCAGCTGCACCAATTTACACTCTTACCCACAGTGTATGAGGGTCCCCTTTTCTCCACGTCCTCAACAATACCTGTTATTTGCATTCTTTTTAATGACAGCCACTCTGACAGGTGTGAGGTGATATCTCATGGTGGTTTTGATCTGCATTTCCCTGACGATTAGTGATGTTGAACCCCAGCACATCAAAAAGAATAAAATACCTAAGAATAAACCTACCCAGAGAGGTAAAAGACCTGTACACAAAAAACTGTATGACACTGATGAAAGAAATTGAAGTCAACACAAACAGATGGAAAGATACATCGTGTTCTTGGACTGGAAGAGTTAGTATTGTTAAAATGAACATACTACCCAAGGCAATCTGTAGGTTCAGGGCAATATCTGTCAAAATACCCATGGCGTTTTTCATAGAACGAGAACAAATAATTTTAAATTTTGTATGGAAACATAGAATCAAGTTTTTGATTAATAAATTCAAAGGGGCCAAGAAAGCTAGATCTGAGAAAAAATTATTAGGTTTAGTGACTCGGGGATCTTAAGGGAGATTTCAGTAGTAAAATTGGGGTCACTGTTTACAAGAAGATGACGCCAGAAGTTGTGTGATGAACGATGAGAGAGATTTTCTTCGCTCTCCAAATTTTGAGCTCAGGATTGCTTGGTGATGAAGCTTTCACAAGACTTTGCACAAACTGCAAAGCACCGTTCCTGCTTAGGAAGCAGACTGTGGGTCTCACAGCAGTGAATGGCAACTTCTAAATATAAAAAAATGTTAAACAAAAATACATCAGGCTCTATTCTTCTCTCTTTCTACTTAATAACCATGCAGGGTTCTCCAGACTGTATGGAGTGTGCTACGTTAGCAGCACCAATAAGCAGAATGACCCGAGAGAAAAAGATGTGACTTGGAGGCACCGCATCAGCATTGCTATTGGCTTTTATCACCTGGGCTTGTAATAAAAAGTGGAATAATCAGCAAGTTATCTACACCCAGGAGATGGTCATTTCTGCTGTTTGCCCTAAAGTATCTTTTAAAAGGACCTGCTTTTGCTGAGTTTCTCAAAGTTGATATTAAATATTTAATTAAAGTCGTACTCAGTGAGAACAACCTTACATTTAGCTTAGAGTTTTAAGACATACATGCAAATCTAATACTAATTAACATAATTATTCAGAAATTTGTAATAGTGTTTCATAGGGTCATGAATCTAGAGGTGAAACTGAGAGCTTTCTCCTCCTTCCTCTGCCCCCAGAGGTGACACAGAACAAGGTGACGATATATGGGGTGTGATATTATCTAACTCATTTTAGAAAGTTTTCTTTTGAAACTGTTTCCAGAGCTATGACACATCATTTGAATATTGCTAGTGTTAGTAAATCTTCCTTCTTTGAGGATGGATATAAGTTAGGGAAATGACTTTGAATTTTGGAGTATTGCTGGAGAATAAGGTAGAGATGAAAAAGAGTAATTTCATTTCTAATCAGAGGAGGAGTCCTTTCAAAGTAGAGAACTAATGTTCTTGTGTCTCAGGTCAGTAGGATCTTGTATCTGTGCTGTATTGGGGAGAAGGTCAGCATTAGCACGCGAACACGCTGGTACTTGGGGGATGGAGTGTTAGGAATACAACGCTCAGATTTTCATCCTGAGATGGTCACTGCAAACTGGGTAAGCAAAATACCTTAGCTCAGGTCAGCATTCTGACTGAGTCCTGGGTGTAAACGCAATGATATACTTATCATTTGAGGGGACAGGGAGAATGACAGACATGAGATCAGGGTAGGTGAGCAATGCCGACCAAATGGCTGTTCATTGTGTGTGTGGTAAAGCGACACAGAGACAGATATCTAGGAAAATAGAAGCTGTAGGCAAGTGGACAATTGAATATGTGCCCTGATGAGATAACGGGCAAGGGGAAAAGGCTGAGAGGTGGCTGAGATAGTCAGGAGGGGGACGGCCATGGTTCCACAATTATGGTCATTGGAGAATTAGCTGGACTGTGTGCAAAAAGGTGCCTTCTGAGTTAGGTGAATTTTCATTTCTGATGAAGTCTTGTGCAGCTCGTGCCCATGCTTGGGCCAACGCCAGGTGTTTCCAGATGGTCACGACAGCCAGGAGGCCCCTTGACAACTCACTCCAGAGTCTAGAACAAATGGGAAATGAAAGATATGGCTTCTTATTCAGACTGTGTATTCAAACAGTGCCTTCCTTTACCAGGCGATTTCACTGAGGATGGATGTGGAGGTCTCATTAATAAATCATATTGCCTGATATCCCTATAGTTTTTAGACGACATGCCAACACTTTGCAGGAAATGAAATAAAACAGACCCAGAGAGCATTTTAGAGCAACTTCTCATTTTTATACGTCCTATGGAGTCAACAATTTCTGAACAAGCTTAAGATTTAAGATATGCACGTCAGGATGCATACATCCGTGCATAAAATAAGAAATCACAGCGGAGTTTGCCCAGAAGGGTTTGAACAGTGAAAGGGATTTTTCATGTAAGTCAGGAATGAGCAGAGTCAAACACATTAAAGGTGGTTTTCAACATCTGTTCTCAGATGAGGACAAAAACATAAATATGAATAAAAGTCGGGAATCTCATCTTTGCTTTATGTTAAAGTATTAGAGTAAATGTAAAGAAATACATCCAGCTGTTTTCTGAGACATATTAGTCTGTTCTGCAGAAGGTTGTTAGTAAAGACGTCGGTCGACCATTACACAGACATAACCTAGAAATCCCAGGAAACATCTTATGTTAGAAAGGCAGAAGTGAGTTGAAGATTGATAAATATTTAGAGGAAAATTGAAACATCTGATGAATAAGGGCCACTCAGAGAACTGGCCAATCTGGCTTTCCTTTCATTTCATATCACATGATAGTCATTAAAAATTATTGCCCATCATTTATTGATTGTCTGCAATTGGCTATTCAAATCTATGTATTTTAGCAATGCTCTTATTCATTAAACAAATCTACTTTTTCTATAGACCATTTATTTTTGTGAGTAAAATAAAATGAAATATGATAGTATTGGCCTTATCCTTTAAATGAGATTTAATAAATTTACAAGGTTGCCTGGTATTATGTTTTGGGCTGTTAGATTATGTCACTGGAGAGCTGACTTTCATGTTTTGGATCGAAATGAACTTTGAGATTTAAAAATATCAGCTATTCATTCCCTCAAAGCATGTGGTTGACCTGACTTGGTTGTCTTAAGCGCTGTGCCATGTGTGGTTTGTATTGTGCATTGCAGGGTTTATTCTTGGACAAAGCAACCCTTACTTCTCAGAGAGATAGGATCAAATTTGTGTTTCAAAAAATTATTCTGGTTATATTGTGGAGAAGTGAATGGAAGGGGCATAATTGGTTGAAGGAGGAAAGTTGGGTAGGTATTCCAGTAATCCGAGTTAGGGACACAATATTATCCATTAGTTAAGAGTGTGGACTCTGAATCTGCCTGTCTGGGTTTGAATACAGCATCTCTTACTAGCTGTCTGACTTTGGGTAAGTCACTTAATCTCCCTATGTTTCAATTTTCCTATCAGTAATTTGGGAATAATAATCTTTCCTACCTCGAGGGTTAGCATAAGAAATAAATGAGTTCATGTACCATGCCAGGCCACAAGGCAAGCCCAAGATACATGGTATATGCTATCAGTGAACTAGGATGGTTGGTATGGAGAGAGAAATAAGGGGACCACCTTTGAGTATATTTAGGTATTAGAATGACCATGACTTAGTGATGGTCTGACTGTGGTGGAGGGATTGGGAGAAGGTCCTTCACTGAAATACAAGTACTGGTAGAGAACAAGGGATCGTGGGAGTGATGGGGACTTCCAAATAGAATATTGTCTTTTTTTTTTTTTTTTAAAGAATGATGATTCTATGCCAAAGTATTTTGATAATATTCTTTGTGTTGCATGGAGTAGAACACATGGGATGAGTTAAGTCCGTGGGAAAGCTTAAAAAAATAGGAGTTCTGAGCTTCACACAATTGCTCCTTGACTGCGTTTCTCAAGGTGAGAGATGTCCCTTTTGGGTGACATGTTTCTGTGTGTGGTACCAGCCCTGCATCCATCTTCTCTTAAAGAGGTTTTGCTCAGCATTAGAACTTTTCATGAGCGCGCCGATCTTGTATATAAAAGCATTATTAGCACGATAAAGCCTTTAAAAAATATCAGATAATACAAGGAATGAGTTATTATGAATATGTATAAATCCCAGGTAATTGCAGTTTGTTCTTTATAACTAATGATTTTTACTTGTATTCTTTTTTTTATGGGGCTGTCCTAAAATACGTTTATACTTACATGGCTTGTTAAATAAGAATGTGTATATATTCTTTTTTTTCTTCCAGTTTTATTGAGTTATAATTGACATACAGCACTGTATAAGTTTAAGGCATGAAGCAGAATGATTTGACTTACATACGTCATGAAATGATCATCACAATAAGTTTAGTGAACATTCATCTCATATAGATACAAAATAAAAGAAAAATTCAAAAATTTTTCTTTGTGATGAGAAGTCTTAGGGTTTACTTTCTTAACTACTCTCATATATAACATTCAGCAGTGTTAATTACATTTATCACGCGGTACATTACATCCCTAGTACTTATTTATCATGTAGAACTGGAATTTCGTACCTTTTGACTTCCTTCATCCAGTTTCTTCTCCCCCAGCCTTCACCTCTGATAACTACAAATCTGATCTCTTTTTCTATGAGTTTGCTTGTTGGTTTTTTTTTTTTTTTTTTTTTATGGTATGCGGGCCTCTCACTGTTGTGGCCTCTCCCGTTGCGGAGCACAGGCTCCAGACGCGCAGGCTCAGCGGCCATGGCTCACGGGCCCAGCCGCTCTGCGGCATGTGGGATCTTCCCGGACCAGGGCACGAACCCGCGTCCCCTGCATCGGCAGGCGGACTCTCAACCACTTGCGCCACCAGGGAAGCCCGTTTTTTTTTTTTTAATTTTATGTTATTTTTTTTTATACAGCAGGTTCTTATTAGTCATCCATTTTATACACATCAGTATTGTTTTTGAAGTGTAAGTGACCAACAGCACTCTGTTAGTTCCTGGTACACAACATAATGATTCGTTATTTCTGTATATTACAAAATGATCACCAAGATAGGTCTAGTTACTGTTTGTCACCATACACAGTATTATTGACTATATTCCCCACAACGTACGTTTCATTCCCGTGACTGATTTATTCTGAAACTGGAAGTTTGTCCTTCTCCAGCTCCCTCACCTGTTGCACTCACCCCCTCACCTCCTCTCTGGTGACCATCTGTTCGTCCTCTGTATTTATGACTCCGTTTCTGTTTTGTTATGTTTATTCTTTTTTGTTTGTCCGTTTTTTAGAATCCGCATAGAAATAAAAGCATACACGATTTGCCTTCTCTGTCTGACTTATTTCACTTAGCGCAATATCCTTCAGGTCTATCCAAGAGTTTATTCTTTTTTAACTTTTTATACCTGAGTAATATTCCCTTGTGTACATACCCTACGTCTTCTTTACCCAGTCATCTATTGATGGGCACTTAGCTTGCTTCCATGTCTTGGCTATTGTGAGTAATGCTGCTATGAACATTAGGGTACATTATTAGTGGTTTTTTTATTCTTCAGAAAAATACCCAGAAGTGGAGTTGCTGGATTGTACGGTAGTTCTATTTTTAATTTTTTGAGGAACCTCTGTAATGTTTTCCATAGTGGCGGCACCAATTTCCATTTCCACCGACAGTACACGAGGGTTCCCCTTTCTCCATATCTTGCCAACATGTGTTATTTGTTGTCTTTTGGATGACAGCCATTCTAACGTGTGAGGTGATGGCGCGTTGCGGTTTTGATTTGCATTTCCCTGATGATTATTGACGTGGAACATCTTTTCATGTATGTGTTGGCCATCTGTATGTCTTCTTGGGAAAAGTGTCTGTTCAGGTCCTTTGCCCATTTTTTAATTGGGTTGTTTTTGTTTTTGAAGTTGAGTTGTACGAATTATTTGTACATATTAGATATTAACCCCATATCAGATGTAGGATTTGAAAATCTCCTCCCCCATTCAGTAGGCTGCCTTTTCAAACTTGTTGACAGTTTCTGTCACTGTGGAAAAGCTTTTAAGTTTCATGTAGTCCCATAGCCAGAATTATTTTTTAATGCTTTATAATTCTTTGAATTCCTCAAGTGGGGTGTTAAGTAAATAAGCGCTCAAAAATTTGATGAATTATTGATATCAACTCTCTGTATTTTTCAATATGTTGATTCTTTTGTATTTTATGCAAAAGGGCATTTACTTTCAAGCAAATGCATGTGATTTATCCTTTCTGTTTCCCCTGTTCTTCTAGTCTGCTCCCAGTTTTCAAGAGGAGTATATGCAATTTTTGGATTTTATGACAAGAAGTCTGTAAACACCATCACGTCATTCTGTGGGACGCTCCATGTATCCTTCATCACTCCCAGCTTCCCGACAGATGGTACCCATCCATTTGTCATTCAGATGCGACCAGACCTCAAAGGAGCACTTCTCAGCTTGATTGAGTACTACCAATGGGACAAGTTTGCATACCTCTATGACAGTGACAGAGGTAAGTGACAATATCCTTCTCCCTTTGTAATGGGTCAGATTCAGTGCCCACACTTGATACTTCCGTGTGACTTTATAGGGCTATGTAAGTGTGTTGAAGTCCAAGGGTAACTTGCCTTAATTATGCTGTGTAAATGAGTGATGCAATTCAAAACCTGGGTAACATATTTAGAGTAAAACAAACAAGCAAAAATGTTGTGGATGTACCATTTACAGAGACAGATTGTGTTCACACAACGCCCGAATGTTCAGTTGTAAGGCACAAAGCACTTTCTGGTGCCAGCAGCTAAGACCCTAGGATGACTATATTCCCAGTCCAGGGTCAGTGAAGTGACGGCCTTGAAAATTGGTTTAAGTAAGAGTTGAATAAATCTATAAATAAGAACGTCTACAGAAATGTATAGACATTAAATATTTCCACATGCAAAGATTTTATCAGGCAGGGACAGTTGTTATTAACCCTGCTTTAGAATGAGATCCCTGAATCTCAGAGAAGTTGATTTTTTCATGAGCCTCCACGTGTGGTTCAGCTGAACTCAGGTCTTTTGACAGCAGACCTGTGCTTTGTCACAGCTCTTCTACAGCTATTTATGGGGAGACACTTTGGATTAGAGTCTTGGCTCATTTTACTAGTTTTTATTTCAGGGGTAAGGGTCCTTCCTTTGTGTTTCCCGCATCATTTGTGGTGAAGTTTGGTATTAGCGGACCTGATTGACTTACGTGTCATAGGATTTCAGATATTTCTAACCATTCCTGGGTCTGTGATTCAGCTTCAGTGGGTCTGTGTACTTTGTAACATCGAATGAACATTTTGTGCACATGAACGTAGATGATTTTTCTCGAGAGACTATCCACCCACAGACTCAAAAGTATTGACGGCCACCATTGCCAGAGTACCTAATAGATACCAGCCCGTCCACAAAGCAACTTGCTTTAAATGTTCAAGTGAAAACCAGAAGCCTCTTTCTACCAGGAGAGGGCACCTTGCTTACCTGCGAGGGCGGCCAAGCGGGGAGCCAGCTGCCAGCCCTCTGCCACGATCAGTCTGGAGACATTGGCTACAGCAATCACAGCCTAGCATGCTCCAGCCTGGTGTCTGATTCCCTGTCCCGGCCTCCAGTCCTGAGAATGAGAAGGCTCCGTGGAAAAGCCAGTCAGAACTATAGACACTGAGAAGAAAGACTGCCAACAACTTTCCCGCTGCTCTGACAAGGGAGAGCCTTGCTATACACATGGGAGTGAAAAACTCAAACACAGAACAGCTGAGAGTAAATACGGATTCCGGTGTGCTGGATGGCCCTCTGCCCATCCTTCTGATAAATGAGATACAGAGCTTATCATCATCTTCCTCTTGCCCTCTGCCACGTCCTCCTTAACTCTTGTCTCGTCTTCATAGGATTTCTACCATCTAAACGTCTTTTACTTCTAGCCACTCTTCTGTTTCATTGTCATGACTCCAGGACAGGACAGCCCCACGTGTTCATCCTTCATCCTTCCATTTCTGTACTTGTTTCTCTTCAATCCACTTTCCGTAAAGGAGCCAGAAGCTTTGAATGCTTTTATTTATTTTTAATTTAATTTTGTTTTACATGGAGGTATAGTTGACTTACAATGTTGTGTTAGTTTCAGGTGTACAGCAAAGTGATTCAGTTATACATATACATATATCCATTCTTTTTCAGATTCTTTTCCATTATAGGTTATTACAAGGTATTGAGTAGAGTTCCCCGTGCTATATAGTAGGTCCTTGTTGTTTATCTGTCTTATATATAGTATTGTGTACATGTTAATCCCAAACTCCTAATTTATCCCTCCCCTCCACCTTTCCCCTTTGGTGACCATAAGTTTGTTTTCTATGTCTGTGAGTCTGTTTCTGTTTTGTAAATAAGTACATTTGTATCATCTTTTCAGATTCCACATATAAGTGATAGCATATATTTGTCTTTCTTCGTCTGACTTACTTTGCTGAATATGATAATCTCTAGGTCCATCCGTGTTGCTGCAAATGGCATTATTTTATTCTTTTTTAGGGCTGAGTAATATTCCATTGTGTATATGTACCACATCCTCTTTATCCATTTTTCTGTTGATGGACATTTAGGTTGCTTCCATGTCCTGCATATTGTAAATAGTGCTGCAATGGATATTGAGGTGTGTGTATCTTTTCAAATTATGGTTTCCTCTGGGTGGGATTGCAGGATCATACGGTAGCTCTATTTTTTGAATACTTTTAAATGCTTTACTGACCACGTTGCTCCTTTGCTTAAAATACCTCAGTGGCTCCTCGTTATAATGAGGATAAAAATGAAATTTCTTAACATGACTGTAAGGTGTTGCAGTATCTGGTTCCTGCCCACTTATACCACTGCCGTTCTCACTCACTAGGCTAAACCCATCTCACGAATATTCTTTTACTTTCTCAGGTGCACCAAATTCTTTCACCTTGAATCTCTGCACAGACTTCTAAATTTTTCTCCTTCAGGTCTTAGTTTATATAACATTCCCGCAGAGGTGCATTTCGTATTGTTATCTTCTCTCAAAGCAATCTTTCCTTTCCCTACATAGTACTTATCACAAGTTATAATTAATATTGATGTTCATTCTTTCACCCAAGAAGTGAGCTCCCAGTATATTCTAGGGACTGTTTTAATCACACAGACTAAGCTTTATTCTTTTAATTTAAGATCTGGCTCTAAGCCCAGGAAGGCGATGCCCTGGCAGTACCCACTACACCTAACTGTACATACAGCGCTTAAGATAATGCTGGCACAGAGTTGATGTCAATAAATAGCATTAATAACTGAATGAGTTGAGCATCTGTGTATTTTAAGTTTGAGGTGGTATTAGAACCTGGATCTTGCTTGCTAAATTGAAGGATCAGAGGTGAGTTCTCTCTACTCTTTGACTAGGTGCAAGGCGGTGTTTTCACTTTAGGGACACACTTCAGTGTCACTATGGATTGGATGATGATGGGTGGACTTATGTACTTGTGGAAAGAACCTGACACATCTTTAATGATTTTATTAACACTTTATGAATATTAAATGAAATTGAAATGATGCGATAATCTCCAATCATTAAATTATACAAATTGATTTGAGTTCAAATGCATCTGTGGAGAGGTCAACGTTACAGTGATAACATTAAGTAATTATATATTAAAGCCAGAACTGACATTATGGATACATTTTCAAGATATTTTCAAATGGATACTCATGTTTTAATATGAAGAGTATCACACTGGCTTTTCATCTGAATCTATTTTCAGAGATAAATGTGTAAGACTCAAAATACTGGCAGAAGACCCTTATGTAATGTTTTACTTGACTCGTGGAAATGGCATGTTTGCTCTCTGATTTTTTCTTACTGATTACAGTTGTTATAGCTTTGCTGTCATATCACATTTTAAAATGTTTATTCATACATTTACCACATGAACTGTTTTTTCCCCCTATGGTCCTTAACCCACTTCTCTTACACTTTAAGGAAGTACCTCCTTGTTTTTGTGTTACACGACTTGAGAATGAATCTGCGCCCTTACTATATTATGAGCGCTTTGAAAAATAGGCTCCATGATTTGATCTTTCAAGTTATGTCTCCATGTGCCTCAATTTCAAAGAGTTTTGTCTGTTTTTGATATGGCACTCTTTCCAGGTCCTTGACCTTAAGGATTTGTTTTTAATAATCTTTAATTTTCTGAGAGTCTAGATCAGGTAAACATGCTGTTAAATTTTAATTTCTAAATATATGAATTGATGTTCTTTTGAATAGCCCAAGCATGAGAATGGCTGTCCAACATTCTGCACTGAATACAAGCTACATGAAAAGGACACAGGTTTTCTATGCTTCTTTGCACTGCTTTTAACTAGGACTGCCAGTGAAACCTTTCCTGATTCCAGCTATCCATCCAAAGGCCGAGCAGCAAGTCCAGGAGACTACATCCCACTTGTAGACAAGGGAAGACATGGATGCGTCCTGATCTTTGTATAGGCTTTTGACTATTTCAGGTTTACCGGTGAGAGGATTGCTGAAACTGTTCGCCTAGTGCCGTGTGACCCTTTAGGAATGCTGGTGTCTTCTCTTAATCCAAGTCATGTGGCCGCAGCCTGGCACTCCTCAATGGGTAACCCAACACCCTTCCTAAAAGTTCCGGAGAGAGGAGGTAGATGGCAGGGAGAGTAGGTAGACGGATCTTCAACACATTGGAGATAGAGAGTCATGGGGTTGCCTATGTTACTGCATTCAATATAGGTTTGTCTTTGGATTCACATGTACTACATTTGAACCAGGACTTAATCAAAATGTGGTTTTTATTTATTGCGTCAATGTTCATAAGGTAAGGTCATACATTTCTGTAGACAGTTGGTAAAACCAGAACTAATGCTTTTATAACTCGGTTTTAACTTTGAACCACACTATTTGTCCCCTGAAGGAAAGGCACATGGATTCCAGTTCAAAAAAGGCATCATGCCTAGCGTAAAAATGCTTCCAGATTATAAATTGCTTTTATGATGTTCCTGAGAAAGTCAATGAGGGAAATATATGTTAATCTAATCTGGCCTAGACGTGCTGCTGTGATTTAGTGATCATAAAATATTAATTTCTGTGCCTGAAAGATGAATAAGGGCTGTGAATTTTAAATGGAACAAAAAATATTTTCAAGAAGAAAGACATGGTCCGAATGAAATATCCCTATATGCAGTAGTCACTTTTAATTCCACCTATTAATGTGCAAACTGAGGCATTTAGACTTCACCTGTTTCAGGGCTGAAGGTTTTTCTGTAATTTTGTCACAGGCTTAGGAGCAGTAGCTTAAGATGCGACTGTGAACTACTGATGGTTCTTGGAGAGAGTTTTAGGGAGAGTGTCAGCTTATAAATAGGGTGTACAGCTGTAACTAGTCCAGCAACAATTAGGCACTCGAAGAAGTAACATAATACAGAAGTAAGTAGCAGTACTTTAGCTAGTCTTTATTTTCTCCAGAAGTCTGAGCATTTAGTAGAGTGTAGAACTGAATTTTATACTCCTGTCATATTCTTGAGGATTTTTTTTTTTTTTTTTTTTTGCGGTACGCGGGCCTCTCACTGCTGTGGCCTCTCCCATTGCGGAGCACAGGCTCCGGATGCGCAGGCTCAGCGGCCATGGCTCACGGGCCCAGCCACTCCGCGGCATGTGCGATCTTCCCGGACCGGGGCGCAAACCCGCGTCCCCTGCAACGGCAGGCGGACTCTCAACCACTGCGCCACCAGGGAAGCCCTTCCTGAGGTTTTTCAGAATATATTTTAAATATATTTCTTAGAAAGAGCAGTTAATTTTCCAATTTTTTTTTCTATTTGTTGATGAACAACGGTATATCTCAAGTTCTCTTTGTCATAAGCAATAAAATAGTAAGAAATTAAACCCGGATTTAAATGTCCTGATTTAGTGGTACAGATATTAGAGTTGAATAACCAGCTACTAATGTTTTTAAACAAACCAATACTTACATGGAATTCCCAGTGTCCATACAAGTTTATATTCTGAATTAAGGGATGAGTGTATTTATAAAGATACTTCTAGGCTAGTTTGTGTGGAAGGGAAAGAGGTAATACTTTCTCTGCTAATTGGAATATGTTACCAAGAGGCTAAGAGCATCCGTTTGTGTTGTGTATGAATAATTTAATTTCACCCTACTATTTGTGATGTGCATTTTCAGTGATTTTTTTAAATTTTAAAATGATCTATTAATTTTAAACTAACCAGACAAGACATAATAGAAAACTCTTAGTTGTAGGAAAGGGGCAGATCAAGTTGAGAAAGTATTTGAGAGAGTCAGTTGCTACTTGCAAAAATAAAACAAATCGGAGAATATTGATTAATAAGCATGGGACAGCAGTCTCTTCAAAATGTGAGACAGATCATGCCATGGTTGGTGAATTATTTCTGGCTGTCCTTAGGAGATAACTGAATAATATTCAGTGTCTTCTGATGAAACTAAATTCATCCTCTGATTACGTACCACTTGGGCAGTTTAGCATCTTAATAAATGGATGTATTTTTTTTTAGGTTTCATAGGTTACAAAATATTAATTCTAAGAGTTTTCATAACAGAATCCACACCAACTGTGAGTTATTTTTTGATACATAAAATGGATGAGTTTGAATCAGCTATTTCTTTAAATGCATTTTTATTGATTTTATATATATATATCCTCTCCATATTTTGGACAAGGTGAACTGCCAACACATGTTAAGTTTAGAAATATCACTTGAGATTCATTTATACATTGGCATTTATATTTAAAATTTCTTGTTATATGTGTTAAAGGATAGGACAGAATGTCAAGAGCATCACCACTTGAAACTTTAACTTGGTATGTGGTTAAGTTCATAGTTAAATGAAAGCAACATGAAATGATTGATTACCTGGAAGAAAGGAAGCTCACGTATGAGTGCTGTATGGTAATATGTAGTATGTAGAACACCACCCATGGATGTGTTGTTTTAAAGAGGTGACAAGGAAGAGTCGCATCATGACTGGAATGTGGCAAAGTAGGACCTTTGACAGTGAAAAAGGTTTAGAAAATTAGCTTTTTTTCCTACTTGGAAAAAAAACTGAATAAACTTAATAAGTGTTCTCAAGCACGTTGATAGCTGTTGCGTCCATCATGATGACCAACTTTGGTTCTGTCTTCACTGATGATGAAAAACGGGAAAAGGACTTGGAATGCATCCTGGAAGGATTTAATTTACTTACAGTGAATGGAAATCATAGGTGATCTGTGAAGTTTTTAAAAGAGGTTTTATCATTAATAGATGTTTTACAATGGCATGTGGTCTCTGTTTAAGTTATCCCTTGAGTAATTCTTGAGTACCCTGTATTTTTTGCTACAAGACTGGACGGAGGAAACTAATTTTGTTGTTTTGCCCAAAAAACCCCACAAAATTCATTTCAAGTTTAATTTATCGTTCAACTTTTCAGTTTGAAATAAAAGTAAATTATTTTCAATTTTCATTATGAAATATTTAAAATAACAACACGGACAGAATAATGTGTCCTGAAGAAGACCTGAAAGGACACTTAAGCCAGCTTTATTAGTGAAGGGTAAGAGGAAACTTGCTTTATCTCTATCCTGCTCCTGACAATTATTATTATTTATTTATTTTTAAAAATTTATTTATTTTATTTTTGGCTGTGTTGGGTCTTCGTTTCTGTGCGAGGGCTTTCTCTAGTCGCGGCAAGCGGGGGCCACTCTTCATCGTGGTGTGCGGGCCTCTCACTATTGCGGCCTCTCTTGTTGTGGAGCACAGGCTCCAGACCCGCAGGCTCAGTAGTTGGGGCTCACGGGCCTAGTTGCTCTGCGGCATGTGGGATCCTCCCAGACCAGGGCTCGAACCCGTGTCCCCTGTATTGGCAGGCAGATTCTCAACCACTGCCTCACCAGGGAAGCCCCTGACCATTATTTTGAGGCAAATAACTGACATCCTGTTATTTCAGCTGTAAATATTTCAGTTTATATTTTGAAAGAACAATTCTCTTGGTTTAAATATAACTACAATATCATTATCATATATAGACAAGTTAACAGTAATTCATTACTAGCATCATCTATTTTTTTTTTCACAGTTTGTTTGAATCAGGATAAAAGTGAGGTCCACATATCCAGTTGGTTAACATATCTCTTTAGGCTTTTATAAGGTAATGTAGAGCTTCCCACAGTCTGGACTTTGATTAACATATTACTCTGTGCCATATATTCGTTATAAAAGGGTAATTAGATCTAGATCCTTGCTGAGATTCACGTTCACTTCTTGGCATGAATATTTCATAGGTGGTGTTGAGTATCCCCATTTGAAGGCACGTAACTTCTACGCATCTCTCTTTTTGTTTTGTTAGCAGCAGTTAACGATTCTTGCCTTGAGTCATTAATTCACAAGGTGTTACAAGATTGGTTGTAATTCTGAATCTATATTCGTTCATCATTTATTAGCTGGAGTTTTTCCAAAAAACCCGTCCCTTAATGAACTACTACCCTGAGTAGAGTTCATATAGGAAAGGTGGGAAAATGCTTGTTTCTTTACCTTTATTTACCAGTTTTCAGAATAATAGCTTGGCCCCTTAGCATCCATCAAAGGCAATCAGATATTTTTCTTAAATGTCATTACTAATCTATGGATTAGAAAATGTATGTATTTAAGCCTTCTGCAGTTATTATTTTTATTGCTATTCCAACTGCGTCATCTCTGTTTAAAGTGATTCTCATCAAATTTGCTCCTGGGTCTTTTGACACGAGGCTGATAGTTTTGGAGAGCTTCCTGCTTTGGGGGGGCCACAAGGTGCTCTAGGCTCATCTTATATACCCTTGGCAATATGGAATCAATGAGAATTTTAATGATATTTTCCAGGCTCAGGTAATTTTCAACAACATTTAGAATACGCATATTTTTTGCTCTCGTAAATAGATTTCAATAAAGTTTAGAACATGAATTAAGCTTCTAGAGTCATGTGTTCACATTAGGGAAACCCCAGATTTTATGGGTAAAAAGGGTCCAATATTCTTGTCTTTCTGCAATAAAGAAGATGATGTGATGAGTCCTGAATTCTTTTTGGAGCGTTGATTTTTGTTGTTCATTAAGCTATTCATAGAAATGATGAATTTGGGTTGGCTGTGAAGAGTTGAAGTGACATGGAAGACAAGTCTATATACTAGTTTTCCAAGTGCTAAACTGCAGCATTAACTTTAGGAAAGATGTTCCCAAGTTGTTTTCCCTCCCAATCCTACATATGAGGCAATGTGTGACCAATTAAACAAAAATACAGTTTTCGATATGACCTAAGTCGTATGATGCTATAAACAAAGTTACTAATGACAAATAAAGTGGTCTCACATTTGGGAAGTTAAGTAAGTGTAACCAATGTGTACTAAAAACTAACTGCTACCATGTGGTTAATAGGTGAACATTTAATTTCTACAGGATTAGTCCCAGTAACAAAAATGATATAACAGAGGCTGAGGGAAAAAAAAAAAAATAACAACAACTGCCGACCAGAAAACGATAGGAGGAAATCGAGCAGCTTCAGAGATGACTGGTTTTCAGACTCGCATAGACCCACCTAGATTCATCTCACTGAAAATAGACTCACCGTCTTCAGGATAATAATGTGAAATGATAGCGTGTCATATATAAAGAAATATTTTTTTCTATTCTATACAAGAAAGAATGGATGTCCTTTGATTTCATTAAAACCAGAGGTAGGGAATTTCCTGGCGGTCCAGTTGTTAGGACTGGGCGTTCTCACTGCGGAGGGCACGGGGTCAATTCCTGGTTGGGGAACCAACATCCCTCAAGCTGCACGGTGTGGCCAAACAAACAAAACCCCCCAAACCCCAGAGGTATTAAAACACCACACTTTGGTAATGTCCAAAAGAAAACAGCTGAGAAGCCCGAATGAAGGGGGTACAGTTTTCCCAGGTAGAGGAAAGAGCTCTGGATGCGAAGTGTCAACGAGCGGGTGTTGCGAAGGATCGTAGCTGTCGCTCTTCAGAGGCGTCAGCATCCCTTCGTTGCAGAAAAGTAGCAGCCTTCCAGATGCGTGTCAGTTTCGCACCGCGCTTCTCCGTTAGTCGAGCCTTTTGCCATCAGCCCCCCTGTCTCTCTGCTTTCCTAGGCTTGTCCACCCTGCAGGCGGTGCTGGATTCCGCTGCCGAAAAGAAGTGGCAAGTGACTGCTATCAACGTGGGGAACATCAACAATGACAAGAAAGATGAGACCTACCGCTCGCTCTTCCAGGATCTGGAGCTAAAGAAGGAGCGGCGGGTCATCCTGGACTGTGAGCGGGACAAAGTCAACGACATCGTGGACCAGGTGGGCTCCTGCCTGTTTCCTAGGGCGCCCAATCGAGCGCGTGCGTGCAGCCTCGGCGTTTGCAGGGAGCGTTTCGGGGCGCTGCTTGAGCAGCAGGTTGTTTCCCCAGGGCCCGTGGAGGACCCTGCAAGGATCAGCGGTGACCTTCTCCCTGGCTTCACTCAGCAAGAGCAGGGCATCCCCAGTAGTGCTGGCACGTCACACGAACCATTACCTGTATGCAATATACAGGTCCTGATCGTGTGGTCTATCGTGTTGTCCTAAATTTTGAAGTGGAAATTTAAAATTCAGTTCTTTTGAGCTGTTAAGAGAGAAAGAAACGGGCAGGCATGAAGTGAAAATAAGTCTGGGTCCTAAGGGAAAAGTGAGTAATTCATGGATTCTTCGGCAAGACGTGGAGTACTTCAAACATTAGGATACAGTGTGGTGTGCTAAACCTGGATTGTTGTCTGAGTGGATTTCGGTCTTCAGAAAAAGCATGTATTTATTTTTCCAAGAAGTAATTTTTTTCCTCCTGAGTAGGTAGATTTTGTGTCACTGTGAAACTATTAATCTATGAAAAAAATATGTAGGAGTGATATATGCAGTCCTTGCTGCTTGAAAAGTAAACTAGATGTATTAATGTGCATTATTTTAAAGAATAATATGATACCAGAGATATCTGTGCTCACCACATCACCTTGCTTCCTTTTAAGATCTTTCAGGATGGGACGGCCATGAAGTGATTTCCACACGATAAAAATAAAATCCACTATGTTATGCAGGTAGGGCGGGTGACCAGAGCTGGTGCTAAAAAGCATCAGGATTTACTGCCTAAGGCCTCCTCCACTGGTTTCTGCTTCTTTTCCAGCTGAAAATGTACATTTATAATATTTTCCTTGGAATAATTATATATATGTTATATGTTTATGTATGTCACTTACATACACAAATGTATGTATATAAAATTATTCCTTGGAATAATATAGGATTGGAGGAAAAATACACAATTAAGTATGCATATCTTGGCCCTTGTTAGGCTTTGAGGAGAAAATTAGATTCACTAATCTGTAAAACAAAGCATTTTGCAAACATAAACCTTGATGAACCCTTAATTGTTATAGAATAATACAGGGCCTAAGATATACAAAATGGATCTCTCATGAAATATTGAATAACTGAATAAAACTAGCTTGTTATGACAACAAACTAAATGTTTTATATCAGAGAGGTCAACATTTCAGTAGAAGAGTCTTGATTCTTGTCTCCGGAGAGGAAGCTGGGATTGTCTTTAACCCGAAGGCCTCTGTTCAAATGGGAGCCCAACAACTCATTTGAATTTCAGAGGAGGTTCTCATTAAAACTGAATTTTGATAATAGTTGTTAGTCTTTGTTTTAAAAATTTAGGTATTCATGACTCATCATAATACAAGTTGCTGAAAGCCTATATGAAAATAATTATTTCCAAAACTAGAAGAGAGAAACTACAAAAGAAACTGGGACTATATGGAATGGAATTTTTTTTAATCTTTTTTTAAAGTTTTTATTTTATATAGGAGTATAGTTGATTAAAAATGTTGTGATAGTTTCAGGTGTACAGCAAAGTGATTCAGTTATGTATATACATGTATCTATTATTTTTCAAATAACTTTCCCATTTAGGTGGTTACATAACACTGAGCAGAGTTCCCTGTACTATACAGTAGGTCTTTGTTGGTTATCCATTTTACTTTTTTAATAGATCTTTATTGGAGTATAATTGCTTCACAATACTGTGTTAGTTTCTGTCGTACAACAAAGCGAATCAGCCGTATGCATACACATGTCCCCATATCCCCTCCCTCTTGCATCACCCTCCCACCCTCCCTATCCCACCCCTCTAGGTGGTCACAAAGCACTGAGCTGATCTCCCTGTGCTATGCAGCTGCTTCCCACTAGCTAAATATTTTACATTCGGTTGTATATGTCGATGCTACTCTCATTTTGCCCCAGCTTTGCCCTCCCACCCCATGTCATCAAGTCCATTCTCTAGGTCTACCTCTTTATTTCTGCCCTGCAACTAGGTTCATCAGTACCATTTTTTTTTTTTTTTAGATTCCATATATATGTGTTAGCATATGGTATTTGTTTTTCTCTTTCTGACTTACCTCACTCTGTATGACAGACTCTAGGTCCATCCACCTCACTACAAATAATTCAGTTTCTTTTCTTTTCATGGCTGAGTAATATTCCATTGTATATATGTGCCACATTTTCTTTATCCATTCATCTGTCGAGGGACGCTTAGGTTGCTTCCATGTCCTGGCTATTGTAAATAGGGCTGCAGTGAACATTGTGGTACATGACTCTTTTTGAATTATGGTTTTCTCAGCATATATGCCCAGTAGTGGGATTGCTGGGTCATATGGTAGTTCTATTTTTAGTTTTTTAAGGAATTTCCATACTGTTTTCCATAGTGGCTGTATCAATTTACATTCCCACCAACAGTGCAGGAGGGTTCCCTTTTCTCCACACCCTCTCCAGCATTTATTATTTGTAAATTTTTTGATAATGGCCATTCTCACTGGCATGAGGTGATACCTCATTGTAGTTTTGATTTGAATTTCTCTGATAATTAACAATGGTGAACATCTTTTCACGTGCCTCGTGGCCATCTGTATGTCTTCTTTGGAGAAATGTCTATTTAGGTCTTCTGCCCATTTTTTGATTGGGTTGCTTGTTTTGATGATATTAAGCTGCATGAGTGGAATGGAATTTTTAAAAAATTTATTTTATTGAAGCATAGTTGATTTACAATGTTGTGTTAATTTCTACTGTACTGCAAAGTGACTCAGATATATATATATATATATATATACATATATATATATATATGCAGATACACATATATACATTCTTTTTTATATTCTTTTCCATTATGATTTATCACAGGATATTGAATATAGTTCCCTATGGTATACAGTAGGACCTTGTTGTTTATCCATTCTTTATACAATAGTTTGCATCTGCTAACCCCAAACTCTCAATCCTTCCCTCCCCTAACCCCTTCTCCCGCTTGGTAACCATAAGTCTGTTCTCTATGTCTATGAGTCTGTTTCTGTTTCATAGATACGTTCATTTGTGTCATATTTTAGATTCCACATATAAGTGATATTATACGATATTTGTCTTTCTCTGTCTGACTTGCTTCACTTTGTATGATAATCTCTAGGTCCATCCATGTTGCTGCAAACGGTATTATTTCATGGAATGAAATTTTTTGTAGCAAATATATGATTGTGATTAAATAAATGTCCATATGGACATCCATTCAAAATGTACACAGTATTTTGCACATATATTTTATTTGAATGTATTATGTGAGTGTGTGGATTTACTGAGGACATTGTATGTATCTGGAATGAGGGATGCCAAGAAAGGTAAGGGTCTTGACTTTACCTTCTGAATTCATTGTTTAAAGGGGAAGGAGAATGTGCACACACAATAAACACTGCAGTATTACAAGTTGTAATGCAATGTGGTCTAAGAGCATGCAGGAGGAAGTACCTGTCTTAACAGGGGTGGGAAGATGTATGAATGGGTCACACATGGGTACCACTTGGCTGGCTGGCTTGGATTCCTCCAGTTGTTTGTTCAGTGAATTTCCCTGAGTGTCTAATGTTTACCAGACAGGCACTGCAGGAGATCCAAGATGCAGTGTTAAACAGAACAGACATGCCCATCAAGGTGAATAGCCATGATGTTTCCTAGTTACATTAATATGCAGTTATAGTAATGGTAATACTATGAATGAACAGAACAGGATGTTATGAGAAAAAAAATTGCAGAAAAAATAATTTCAATTGGGAGATCATGGTAGGCCTTCAAGGAATAGAGTTTACCAGGCAGAAAGTGGGGTTGAGGTACATTTCAAGAAAAGGAAACACTATTGACTTACTCACTCTGTCAAGAGAATGGAGATGAGATGAAACTTTATATTCATCATTGCTTAAAGTTAGAAATATAATTAAACGCTGTTAGTCTATGAGTATTTTATCATTCAATAAAACTTTAGAGACACTTATTTCTAGTTGTAATTAGGTGGAGAAAGGACTCAGACGTCAAAACACTTAGAAATTAACATAAATTTACTACTGTTAATGCAGTACTAACGGCTCCATAAAACAAAGATATGATGGTATGGCTGATACTAATTCTTAGAGAGAAGTGAGGCTAGACCATTCTTCATGTTTCTCCTTTTTCTCAGTGAACACTAAACTCAACTACTTCTACTTCTGGTAGCACCATTAATACTGTGCTTTTTCTGAATTCCCAGAAGGAAAACATGCACGATTATGAAAGTAGAATGACCAATAAGCACAATCAACAGATGCCAGTAGGAAGTACGAGGGGCATGACCGTCTCAGTTCAGCTGATGCTAATTAATATATTTTTCATTCAGGAGGACATCTTTCTTCAAAATTCTCCCTTCAACACAGAGTATTCATTTTCTTGGAAAAGGCAATTTAGTTGTGTTACAAAAAACTAAGTTAAAAAATAAGATAAGCCTAACTGCCTTCCAAATTTGTGACCATGCTAGACTATCAAAGTAACATATGGTGGAATCCCTCTAGGATCTGGCCCTCCCCTTGCTCTTTGACTGAATGTGTTGCTTTGGAGCATCTGACTTTGCCTGGGATGAAGGAGGGAAGTCTTCTAGGAGGTAACACTGGGCTGAGATTCACTGTGCCTTAAGAGACAAAGGGTATGGTGTGGAGGGAACTTTGCAAGCAGAGGAAACAGGATCTATGAAGGCCCTGAGGTGACGGAAAGAAGCTCTTTTTGCACAAAGAAACAAAAAGAGGGCCACGTGGCTCTAGTATAGAGAGTGAGAAGGTGGGCCTGAACTTCACAGTATATGAAGGATTTCGTACATTACGCTAATAAAAGCAATGGGAAGCCGCCAAAACAGTAAGGGAGGGGATCTAACCTTTTCCATTTTTAATAACAGTTAATGCTTTCCGTTAGTGTGACTATTTTCTTAAAAATAGAAATTACATTTGAGTATCTCAGTACCAGGGCTGCAGCGTGGCCATTTTACCTACTTCCCTTTATAAGTGATAGAGATCAGTGAGAGTCCAGGTGATACAATAATGTCCAAAACTGTTGGGAGCATTGCCAAATGACTACTTGTGCCATGATTTTTGACTTAGATTTGTGGAGAGAAATTAGCTTCTCTGACATTTTGCTGCCTTAAACGAGAAATAACAATGTTCATTTGAACTAGACTATAAGTATTTCAAGATTCTTAAGATTGGAATTTTATTTTATAGATCTATATAACAATTCTGTTATATGCTTATTAATATTCTTTTAAAACCCATGTACTGCTATAAACTCTGTGTTTATCTTTGAATGTAGATTGTGAATATAAAATCTCAGATGCTGGGTTCAGCTGTCTATGTTTCACTGAAAAGAAAAAAAATAGCTTTTGTAAGAATAAAATTATGACTTATTAGGGATTCAACACGTTTTTGATTTCACATTTCTTAAAATATTGAAACCTTATTTTCACTATTAACGAAACCAAGGTAATCACTTTTGTTTAGTTATTGACTTCTTGAAAGATAATATTTATAAAGCACTAAAATGTATGGTTACTTTTTTCTGAGAGAAATATTATCTGAATTTGATAATTATATTTTATCAAATATGACTCATTGTAGACTATCAAGAAACACAGTAGATAAAATTTATTTTCTGAATCAGGTCATAACAGAAGTAATTTTACATTTATATTACTTACATTTGTTTCTTTATCTTTGTTAGGTTATTACCATTGGAAAACACGTTAAAGGGTACCATTACATCATTGCAAATCTGGTAGGTGAATTAATGATATTTATTATTTTAATAGAAATGCCTGTTAATTCAAAAAAATTTTATGGCCAGCATTTATCAGTGGTATCTTAAAAAACATATTTTGATTATATCAATCAATTAGAAGTGACAATATTTTTCTGAATTTGTTACACTTTAGATTTACTTTCCATTTCATATTTTCTAATCAATTTCCTATTGTTATAAATGATGTGAGAAATTATAGAACAATATTTGACAAGCTTATACTTTGTGTTAAAGGTATATTTTAACTAAGGGAAAATTTTCAAAAAGATATAAAATTTAAGTGTCCACATTTCCCCTTGTTTCTCACTGTCACTGTAATTATAAACTTTACCCATTTCTTTAAAGTTCTTAGTATCTATAATATTTGAAATGCACATTTGTGAGAATATGTCTTGGTGCAAAATAAAGCCTGGAAATATCCAGAATATTTATATATTGTGTATTATTTATGTCTGATCTGCTACTTACTGTATAAGCAACACAATGAAAATTGAATAGCTGATCACTTTTTCATTGAGATTCCCTCAAATTAAGATTATACTGAAACATTCCCGTGATTAATTGTATCTCCCTTCTTAAGTATGATCAAAGGCAATTTAGAACGACCACTAGAAATTTATTTTTTCAAAATAGTTTTTAGATCGGCATTAATGTGAGCTTGAGGCTCCCCTGCTGCAAAGGTCTACGTTCTTTAAACAAGTATGATTCTGCGCAACTGAGGGCTCCATCTCCCCAGCCTCAGAAAAAAAGGTGATTAAAAGAGTGACAAAAGCAGAGAATGAGCGTATTCTCAGTAGCATTATAGGACTGTGAAAATTTCCTATTTATACAGATGAGGATTTATGATGTCGCTTGTGGAATATTAGATTGTTATGTCACAAGACATTATTTCCAGTAGTCATGGAGAGATTTAAAAACCCCACAACCTTACAAGTGATAAATATTGTTTTCACTAGAAAGTGGCACCAGTGATAAAGAATATTCAATCTCAAACCTACATATATTGAGAGAAGTTGGTTGTTCAAGATAAAATTTCTGTTTGGCAATGAAATGGCTCATCACTATAATAATTTTTTAGAACTTACCCTTATAATATGGCTTATAGATCCTAAATGAGTCCCGACCAGAGCAGTGAGAGTTAAAATAAGTGAAGCTCTGTAATCAGGCGTTCCAGAACCACATTCTGTGCAGGGAACAGCCTGGCCAGTCAGTCCCTGTGTGACCTGTGCCATTGATGAACAGCACAGAGCCACACCGAAAGCTGTGATCTTTAAAAATGTCCAGATGGAGAAGGTTATATTGGGACGTTGAGAAATAATGGCAGAAGGAGGTCATCAATTTGAGAGTTGATATTAGATGCTGTGAAAAAGGAAACATGTGTTGACCAATGTAAAAAGGTTCAAAAATAAAAGCAAGTTCTTGCTGCTGTCATGCTGCTATAGGGAGAAATCTACATAACATTTTATCTGAATTCAAGTTGTGTTTTTCCTTCTCTGAATACTTGGTATCCTCGCCATATGGAATTTCTAGTGAATCAGTAAATTCAAAGAATCTGTAGAGTGCTGCAGTTTCTGAGAATCTCTAGGGCACTTGAAAATTTCAGTGCCATTTAAAATTGGAGAATGCCATCCAAAGTTGAAGGGCTTTCATCTTCCAAAGTCTTGGTTGGGAATGTCCCTTTTTCCATGTCCAGTGGCTAATGGGTGTTAAAGGAGGTGGTTGTAAAAGATAGAAAAATCCTCAGATACTGTTAGTGACTTATTTCTTCAGAAATTGCTGAATGCTAGATTAGGCTCCCCAAACACAGGCTATAGTTCAGTTCCTGATACGTCATTAAAGGGGATAAAGGATGAGGAAGCGGTCAGAAGGGATCCAATTCTCGTTTCTTCAGCCCTTCAGAATCAGACGAAAAGCCCTGCAATCCGCCCACCTGACTGCCTTACAGTGAGGTTCACTCATCAACCAGCCCAGCCTGTGCACACAGAAATTCCAAGAAATGTTTTGGCATCTTCCTCTTAGACAGCCAAGCATTACCAGACTTTTGAGAAAAGAGTCTTTGCCATGAGGGATGCAATACAAATAAGCAAGTACACGGAAACAAGGCAGGCAGGAATCAGGAGAAAAATGCTTCAAATTGTAAGAATATCTTCAGAGAAATAAGATAAAATATGTTATCCATAAAGAGGAGAAAAGGCTGCTATAAAAAAAATTCAAGGAACAAGAAAGAGCTCTGGGAAGTTAACTTATTTTTCGTAGAATAACTAGTAAAATTACATGAGTTTGAAGGTAAAGTTGAGAAAATCTTCCAGATTATGTGGCAAAATGACAATACAATAGAAAACGGTGTATGTGGAGAAAACTGAGGGACTCAGATGTTTAATCTAGGGGTTGCAATGTCTTATTAATAAACCTTCTAAACAGACATAGTGAAAACAGGGGCAGGAAATTATCAGAGAAACACTCAGAAAAATTTCCGGTACTAAATGACATAAATCTGCCTGTTGAGTACACACAATAATGAAAGACAAAAGGCTTCTTTCGTAAAATATCACCATGAACTTTCAGAGATAAATAGAAGATCTTAAAGTTTATGATAGGTGGGAAGCCGGAAGGAGTATGACGCAGGTCACAGACAAAAAATAATTAGAAATAATGCCGCTGTATTTTTCAGTAGAAACAGTAAGTCAGTAGAACAATGCCTTCAGATTATCAGGGTTTCAACTTCAAATGCTATACCCAGCCAAAATACCAGTCAAGTGTCAGAGAAAACAAAGGTATTTACAGACATTCAGTGTCTCAAAAAAGGTACCTCCACGTGTCTCAGGAGACTACTGAGGACTCTAGCTGAAGAAAGGGATAAAACAGGAGAGAAAAGTGATGGAGGATACAGAGAAGCTACTCAGAAAAGAGGGGAAGGGGCATTTCAGGAGAACAATTGCAGAGCAGACGAAAGAGGAACCATTCAGATTGCAGCGTTAAGGTGGAAGGCTCCAGGAGGCAGGGGGAAAGAGAGATGACTTGATATGTTTCAATATTTTAATTGAAAAAACTTTTACCCATATAAACATGAAAATTTTTACATGGAGCAACTGGAGAAAAAATAAGAATAGGTATAGAGAAAGCTCTAGTAGTGAAAACAATGAAGCAATCATTAACATTAGAATAAAATACTATTCAAGAAGGAAAGTGCAATCCAAACACGTTATTTGGCTTTGCTCTGAAAAACAGAATTTTAACTGTGAAAACAGTGAACATTAAAATGGCTGAGGAGATAGATGGTTTGCTTATGAGACTTACATACTCATCTGGCACAAGTATAAACTGAAGAAGAAAATCTAACATGGGTAAGTTAGGAAAGAAGAACAAAAATGTGTCATGCAGAATTACAGAGGTAAATACACGAAAAACAAAAATTACTGAAATTGTTTTGAAGCAGCTTAACTGAGGCATGCGTGGGTCAGAACAGAAAATCTATGAATTTTGTTATATACATTTTCCTCTATTTGCATTATTTGATAAAAAGAAAAAGCAAAAATATGAGCCAATAACAGCGTAATTATCCTTCTCCACACAAATAATATTAAACTATATTTTTAATATCAACAACAAAGAAAAGGCTCTCATATTTAGGTCAAAATATTTCCAATTCTTCTGTGTGATAATAAGGAATAAGTGTATAAGATGAAAATATTTATAATTGTGACTTTTTAAAATTGTGATTTCATCTTTCAGAGAATGTACTCCCAAATTGAGCTATACTTTATGGCAGCCCAAGATTTGAAATCAGTGGAAACACTATATGATAGTTTTAGTAATGACTGAATTCATTCTAACAATGCAGAAGTGGCTTTTTAAAATTTAATACATTTTATAGAAACTAAGTTTCATGCTTAAAGTGAAAATGCTTAATTGTTCTCCAATAATGACAAAGCATTTGGTACCTTCCCTTCTCATTTACAAGGTTTTGATGTCACCTGAGAGAGTGAACAGTTTAAATAGGAATAACCGTCACGCAATGTTGTAGCTCTTGGAGAAGTAGCTTAATGTTTGTATGTGGTGGTGCTTTGTGTAAATACAGTAAATAAAACCCAGTTCTTATCCTTGGAAGATTTCTCAATAACACAGAGAACTTTTATGTAAGTATGACCAATAAACAATCATTGATTAAGGACCCGCTGTGACCAGGATGAGGCTAGGTGCTGGGGAAGAATACTGGCTGTTAAAATACATGAAACATTTACTATAGGCTTTTTATCTCCCTCATGAGTTCTTTGAAATTTGTAAAACCACAATGTATAGAGCTATTTGCTTAACGTTAAGTTCTATTTGGTTCTTAATAGAAAGCATGACATAAATATGTTCTCTGTCCAGGGATTTACCGATGGAGACCTATTAAAAATTCAGTTTGGAGGTGCAAACGTCTCTGGATTTCAGATAGTAGACTATGATGACTCCATGGTATCTAAGTTTATAGAGAGATGGTCAACACTGGAAGAAAAAGAATACCCTGGAGCACACACGACTACAATTAAGGTACGTATCTATCAGGATCTACTTCTACCTCCATCACCATGTCTATCCCCACCTCCACCTCCATCTCCATTTCCACCTCCGCCTCCACCATCTTCACCTCCCCCTCCCATCCCCTCCCCCTCCCCTCCCCTCCCCTCCCCCTCCCTATCCACCCTCATCTCTATCTCTATCTAACTGTGGGTGAGTAGCCTGTTCTCTGGGACACCTTAGGAAGAAGATAAAAGTCTCAATTTGTTTTCATAATTAACAAAATAAATATAATGATTTATGTAATCAAAGAAACTTTGAACGCTAAATGCCATGCACTGCTCTGTAATAAGCGCTACCCAGACTCATCTTCTATTCTCTGTGTGTCTGGACACCTTGAGGTCTTCACTGGTTTATTCAGTGTACTTTATTGTGTCTATACATACATGCATATATTTACCCCCAAATATGACATATTTCTGCTGTTGATAGGAAGGGGTTTCTTTTTCTTCTGTTTGTCACCTGATTGAGAGCAGAGATAAGAGTAAAACCAGAGGGAGGAAGAGTGAGTGAGATGAGATCATGTTCACTTTTTGAGACTAGGTTTATGAAAAATAAAAGCTGCAGAATATTGTCAAATGTATAGTGATCTGTTTATCTGTGTTATCTGTGTATTATAGTGCAGGTTGCGCAAGAACCAGTCAGGGACAGTGTCATTTCAGTTGCTCTCATAGTTATGTTCATACATCCTGGAGAAGTTTTGTTGATGTTGTTGTTTTCTGCACAAATTGTTTGGCTTTAAATTTGCGTCTGGTTGTGAGACTGGTGCTAGATAAGAATTAGAAACTTTTAAGTTTTCTCCTTTGGGGTGTGTAAATGGATCCTATTAATTCAACGTCAAATTTAGGAAAGCATCCCATAGGATGCTAAAGCTTAGCCCGGAGCTAAGTTTTTCTCTAAAGTAGGTGACTTCTCGTTTGGTGACCTTGACTGAGATTCAGCACAGATACATGTATAAAGGGCTTGAGGGCCGTGGGCCTGCCACCATTTAACAGGGCTGCTTAGAAGGGAGGGGACCCCATCAGTGTCTGTCTCCTCCTGTGTTCAGCAGGGGTCTGACTGAGGCCCACATCCGCTGGGATTGCAGGCTTCCCTGCGTCCAGATGTGCGGCCAGTGAAGTCCTCTGATGGAGCGTGCATGTGGCGTTCACCCTCAGATGGGACTGACATTCCTTTGAACACTCTGCTAGTCATCGTGGAGCCTCCCACTGCTGCTGGCTGTGAGAAGGATGAAAGCGAAAGGAGATGATTCTTTTCTCACGGAAGGCATATGGTTATTAAAGTTCACGTGCTATGCCTCAAAGCGCAAGCGATTTAGGGGATAAGAGAGCAATGCATTCTGCTAACGTTTTTGCTAAGACCTAGCAGCAGAGTTCACTCTGCTGGTGACCTTTCTTTGCTCCCTTCTGGCTGTAACATTTCCCTCCAGAGCGGCTCCCTTTTGGTTTTTTCTGACAAGTTTCAGAAAGATCGTGGTGGCCCTTCCTTGTGGGGCGCCGCAAAGAGCATAGGCTTAAAAGGTTAAAGACACAGCCTCGCGAGTAGGTCTGTGTCGTTATTCCCTTCTTGCTCCCAGGTTCTTCAGAACTTTTTTTTTTATTATTCCATACATGTGTGTTAGCATATGGTATGCCGCATAGCACAGGGAGATCAGTTCAGTGCTTTGTGACCACCTAGAGGAGTGGGATAGGGAGGGAGACGCAAGCGGGAGGGGATATGGGGATATATGTATACGTATAGCTGATTCACTTTGTTATACAGCAGAAACTAACCCACCATTGTAAGGCAATTATACTCCAATAAAGATGTTAAAAACAAAACAAAACAAAACACAGCCTCTTCCATGTTCTGTGTATCCCTTGAGGTAGTACAAGGACCCTGCCCCAAGGCTACACTGTTGTTTCCTGACTGCCCCTCCCTTGTCTCCGCATCCCCTCCCTTCCCTGATTAGCGGCTGTTTGAACCTACCGGTTGGAACTCAGGGAAGATCCTGGAGGCCAGATTAAAGGAGCGCAGGCCCTGCACACACCCTGGTCCTTATCAGCAACCCCGCCCTAGAACCATTGCTGTAGAACTCCTCACCAAATCCTTCCGGGTTGGGACACACAGTTTTTCAGGGCACGAGCCTGCACGAACAGCAAAGCAATAAAGCTGTTCTTTTCTGCTTCACCCTCCACCCCCGAAAAAGTAGGCTGTCAATCACTTTTTGACCCTCGGCCCCAAAATTCAACAACATTTACAAAGACTCACTTAGCACAGCTTTGGAAACAGAGGTGCCGGTAGGAGATATATCTTCTATGGTCTTTGAAGCTTGATAGAAAGTACTGAAAATCTGTGTGGAGGATGTGCCTTTGGGTGGGAGTTCATCCTAACACGGAGGCATATTGCTTATGTACTAGACAGCCGGGAACTCAATATACTTTTAAAGAATGACTCTTGCCTTTGATAATCCAAAGCCTTATGGAGGATACAAACATGCCCGTAAGCAAATATAATAGCGAGTGATACATGTAAACGGTGGCAGCTCCTACACATGATTAGGACAGTACGGTAGGAAGGCTTTCCTGAGGTAGGACGCCTGAGCAGGGCTCTGCCCGTGAGCCATGCCACAGCGTAACAGGTCCAGGGAAATCGGGAGGAGTGAGGTGTCGACAGGTGTAAAGAGTAATCCCAAGACAGGACTTTCATGGTTGTTTCTGTCATGATTGTTTCACGGGCAGAAGAAAGGAAGAAAAACTAGATAGGGAACAATGTACCATTTCCTGATACAAACAAGCATATATCATCTGTCCAAGGGAAAATATCTCGAATGCGGTTGTCTCTTTTTACATTGTGTTTTGGGTCACGGACTGTAGCAGGTATGTTGCTAGATAATTTAAATCGTAAACTTATGCTATAGGCATGAGAGCCTGTAAAAATATAATTCATAACATCAAATCCTCTCCGTGGGTAGGCATTGGAAATTATATAATTTATATCAAGTTGTGGGACTATTAAATTAATAATTATTTAAAACTTCTAGTCTTCCTTGAAAGTTAATACACCTTCCACAGCTTCCTAATTAAAATCAATCTTATTCAATAAATACAAGTAAACCTTATGTGTTTCAATATTTAACATATTTTAATAACCACCGAATATAAATTGCAAATGTTAAATTTCTTCATTCTTATATCCTGTGCCAAAAATAACTCTAGAGACTTAAAATCTGACTCTCTTTCACTAATGTGCTAATTTGGGGCAGTATTCACTTATTCATTCATCAATTCATTATACATTTTACTGAGTTTTTACTCTGCAAGCGGTCACTGTTCTAGGTGTCAGAGAAAAGACAAAGTTCCAGTCTTCAAGGGGTCGATCGTCTTCAGGCTAGAAACCAGCAATCACCTTGTATTAACTTTGGTGGAAGTTGTCTTACGGACGCGTTAATATCAACGCATTCTCAACTTCTGATTTCCACCTCTGCTCCCTCTTCATCCCCTGAAACACTATTCCTACAACAACCCTTCCCTGTCAGTTGATGGCAACCCCGTCTTTTCAGCTGTTCCTTCAGCCAAGGACTTGCAAGTGTCCCGGAGCCCTCTCTTACCCGGTGGCCCACGTCCAGTCTGTCAGGAAACACTACGCCTCTTCTGCACCCACCCTAAATCCAGCCCCCATGGCCCTGCTGCTGGGTTACTGCAACGATCTCCTAGACGGGGTTCCCTGCCTCCTGACTGACCCCTCTCTCTCCCATGCTTGTGGTCCTTTTAAAATGTAAATTACATTGTGTCCCTGCTGCTCTCCGGCCCCCCAGCCCTGTGGCCATCCATACCACAGCAGTGCAAGCCAGACTCACCCCACTGACCACGAAGCCCTACGTGCTCCACCTTCCTCTCTTGGGCTCTCCCCTCACTCCCTCTGCTTCAGCTACAGTGGCCTTTCTGCCAGTTCTTTTTTTTTTTATTATTTTTATTGGACTGTAGCTGATGTACAATGTTGTGTTAGTGTCAGGTGCACAGAAAAGTGACTCATTTATACAGATACATAGATCCACTCTTTTTTAGGTTCTTTTCCCATATAGGTCATTACAGAGTACTGAGTAGAGTTCTCTGTGCTGTACAGCAGGTTCTTACTAGTGATCTATTTTACATGTAGTAGTGTGTATATATCAATCCCAATCTCCCAGTTTATCCCCCCTGTCACTGCCTGGTAACCATAAGTTGTTTTCTACATCTGTGAATATATTTCTGTTTTATAAATAAGTTCATTTGTACCCTTTTTATAGATTCCACATATAGGTGATATGATACGGTATTTGTCCTTCTCTTTCTGACTTACTTCACTTAGTATGATAATCTCTAGGTCCATCCATGTTGCTGCAAATGGCATTACTTCATTCTTTTTTATGGCTGAGTAATATTCCATTGTATATATGTACCACATCTTCTTTATCCAGTCATCTGTCGGTGGGCACTTAGGTGGTTTCCATGTCTTCGCTGTTGTAAATAGAGCTGCTATAGACATTGGGGTGCACGTATCATTCTGCCGTTTTTTAAGCACGGGAGACACGTTCTCTCTTCAGAGCCTTTGCACTGGCTCTGTCCTCTTCTGGACTCTTCTGCCCTTAGCATCTGCAAGGCTAAGCCTCCTGCCCCTCTGTAGCTCTTTGTTCAGTTTTCATCTCCTTAACGACCCCAGAAGCAGGTTCTCTATTTAAACTTGCAATCTCCCACCCATTAGGGTGTGTTCCATCCCCCTTCCCTGCTCCAGCTTTTTCATATGTTTCCCTTTAATAGCTCCTAGTCTACTGTATTTATAATGAATGTATTCATTACCTTGTTAATTGTTTTCTCCATCTTGAAAGTAAGTGCCATGTGGGCAGGGAGTTTTTGTTGGTGTTTGTTTCTTCACTGGTTTTGTTTGCTCCCAGGCTCCTGGAATAAGGCCTGGCACAGAGCAGCTGTTTAGTAAAGGCTTTCTGAATGAACAGATAGAGGAAAGCAAAAGTTCTGTGGTAGCACCCTTAAGAGGCCCCTAACCCCAGTTCTACACGTAAGAAAAGGCTTCCTTCTTTGAGGAAATCATATGGAATTTAAAACCTGAAGGAGAGGTAGGTATTAGGAGAAAGAAGGGACGGTAACTTCCCATAGAGAAAATGAGAAATTAAAGTCTGGTGTGCAAGGAAAATGTAAATATTTCTGTAAGGCTGGAGGCTGAACAGAGGTGTTTGGGGGGAATTCTGAGAAATAATACTTATAAATATGCAGGCTCCAGATCTTGAGGGCCTTGTTGACCTATTAAGGAACGTTTATTCTCATTCTGAGAGCAGCAGGGACCCCCTAGAGGACAGCCATCACCACGATTGTGAAACAGGAAGTTAATGGGCTGCCTTGGCGACAAGAGAACTTGGTGGCAGGAGAGCTTTTAGGGCGATGCAGGAACAATGCAGACAACGGCTGTCAGTTGTCTGAATGGTGGTTGTGGTCTGAGGTGGGGGAAATAAATGGATTTGTTGCCCAGTTCTCTCCATGTCTTTAGAAATAATAATCGCAAAAATCACAACCATGCTTTTATAATGTATTAATATAAATTCAGCTGAGAGGTATTTGTGGATGGAAGACAAGACTCAGAAAAGCAGTCTCCTTCCTTCCTTCTGTCTTCTTGGTCTCTCGTCTCATGCCAGGATTTGCACAGAAGGCACAGAACAGAGACTTGCTGAAATGAAGAGGAATAAAGCGAAAACTAGGGCAACCCTTTGAAAATATCGTCACAGAGAAAGAAGAAAATAAGTAATTATCATTGCTATAGGATGGGGTTTAAATTCCTGCCCTTAGCATCTGCTGTGTTCTTTTACTCAGCCGTGGCAGAAAAGTCGTGTTATTTTACGGGATGAAATAGAAAATTCTGTAGTAATCAGACCTGAACCATCGCGGCGCCTGGGTTTAAATGGGACAATTAAAGGGAGCATTTTACCTTCCTCAAGAAGATGTTGACAAAGAGGCAGATGATAGAGATGATTTGCCACTATGATTTGCCAAACTAATTTATACACATTTCTATTTTGAGGTGGATTTTCAGGGTTCTCGGGGTCTCAACAACCTGCAAGATGTAACCATCCATTCTACCTTGTCAAGTGGCCAGTTTGAACCTAGTTTGACTTGTGTCTGCCGGGCCTGCCAGTGTCAAGGAATTCACCCCTAACACAGGACTGACATTGTGTGCCACTTAAATAATGGCTTTCCTGCAAGAATCCCATTTTACTCAGGAAAAGACTTAAAGCAGCAATCCGAACTTTCTTAATTGCTATCCTAAGAGACTTATTAGACCTGTCTGGAAATAGCATAATCTTTTTGAGTTTGGTAATTAGTGCTGTGCATTAAATAGTGCCCTGGTGGCTTCATAGAATTAATTCTGCTTCTCGAATGTTTTAACTGACCAAACCCACTGCTGGCACACTCTAGTCCCCTACAACGAACATTAAAGTATTTTGACATGCAACAAAAAAGAGGCTTGACAAATTTAGTCCGTTATGTTTTGTGGTTTAAAAAGTGTGTTTATGGGCTTCCCTGGTGGCGCAGCGGTTGAGAGTCCGCCTGCCGATGCAGGGGACGCGGGTTCGTGCCCCAGTCCGGGAAGATCCCACGTGCCGCGGAGCGGCTGGGCCCGTGAGCCATGGCCGCTGAGCCTGTGCGTCCGGAGCCTGTGCTCCGCGACCGGAGAGGCCACAGCAGTGAGACGCCCGCGTACCAAAAGAAAAAAAAAAGTGTGTTTATGACTGAAATAAACCCATAAATTGAAAATTCGATATTGATAACATTACATATTTCATAAAAATTACTTGAAAAATAATTTATTAAGCTATTGCAATACATCTTACACCATGAAAAATAAAAATACATTACCACTGCTTGAATTATAATGCAGGATATCTGGGTTCATCTCGGGTCCACATTTTTTGGTCTGCAAAGGGAATAAATGTCCACGATCTCTGAGATTTCTCCCAAATCTCTAATACCATGATCATGTGACATGCAAATTTAGGCATGCAAAAGCGTATGCTAACATTTCTAATTTTTGCCAAATTTATGACCCTCAAGAGGCTCCTCTGTCTCTTAAAGATTGTAGTGACTTTGAGCAGGTCACCTCCGCTGAAATCAAATCTTAAATTACCCTGGAAATATTGGTTTCATTGTTCATAGACTACAAAGAATAAGCCACTTTCACCTGTTAGAAGGTGCCTAAGAAGTGGGGAGCATCGGGGGGAGGAACTCATGCAACGAACAAGTAAAATACCTGCCTCTAAGAAAAGCCTTTTCTCTTCTCCGGGTGAATCAAAACCAAGCACTGTGTTGATTCGAGTATCTCTTTTCTATCTTGATGAATCTGATTCGTTTTAGCTGAAAATTTGAATCCCTAAGTGAATCTAGAGTTTCGGAATGTAAAAGTCTTGGTCCTTAAGCAAGATTTTCAGCCAGGGTCAATAGCCAATCTGGCTAATTTAGGCAAAGATATGTTGTTTTTAATATATTCTTTTTACATTCAAGAGTCTTTCACCCCAGTGTATTAAAAATTATTTTTATTATTCATAGAGAATGATAAAAAAGGATGTTAATGGTGGTTTCCTGCCAGTGGAGCTGTCTTTTCCCCCTTGAAAATGTGATACAGCTTGTGTGCTTACTAAAGATGTTGAGTTTTGTTTTTGTTTTTGTTTTTTGGTACGCGGGTCCCTCACCGTTGCGGCCTCTCCCGCTGCGGAGCACAGGCTCCGGACGCGCAGGCTCAGCGGCCATGGCTCACGGGCCCAGCCGCTCCGCGGCATGTGGGATCTTCCCAGACCAGGGCACGAACCCGCGTCCCCTGCATCGGCAGGCGGACTCTCAACCACTGCGCCACCGGGGAAGCCCAGATGTTGAGTTTTTATTAGCTTTCTAATTAAGACTTTATTTTTGTAGAGCAGGTTTAGGTTCACAGCAAAACTGGGCAGAAAGTACAGACATTTCCCATATATCCTCTTCTCCTACACTCGCACAGCCTCCTCCAATATCAACTCCACTCACAGCGTGATTCATGTGTTAGAATTGATGAGCCTTCATCGACACGTCATAATTACCCAAGGTCTACAGTTTACCTTACTGTTCACTCTTGTTGTTATACATTTTACGGGTTTGAACAAATGGACAGTGACATGCTTTCATTAGTATAGTTTCAGACAGAGCATCTCCACTGCTCTAAAGGTGGCTTCACCTATTCGTCCTTCCCTCCCCCCAGCCCCTGGCAACCACTGTCTCCGTAGTTTTTACTGTCTCCATAGTTTTGCCTTTTCCAGAAGGTCATATAGTTGGAATTATATAGCCTGTAGCCTTTTCTGGTGGGCTCCTTTCACTTAGTCACCTGCGTTTAAAGTCCCTCGTTGTCTGCGAAGCTTGGTAGCTTGCTCTTTTGTAGCGATGATCTTATTGCATTGTCTGCATGTACCCCAGATTATCCACTCATTTATTGAAGAATATCCTGGTTGCTTCCAAGTTTTGGCAATTGGGAATGAAGCTGCTATGAGCACCCGTGTGGTGGTTTTTGAGTGGACATAGGCTTTCAGCTCCTTTGGGTAAAGGCCAAGGAGTGTGATTGCTGATCCTGTGGTAAGAGTCTGTTTAGTTTTGTAAGAAACAACCTGTCTGCCAAAGTAGCCATATACCATTTTGTGTTTCCACCGACAATGAGTGAGAGTTCCTGTTCCTCCAGTGATGTTTAGTCTTACTGAAGATTTTACAGTTTTATGCAGTGAAGCTACAAAGATCACATGTCCAAAAGGCTTAGAGGAAATTAACGATGACCTTATCACAGACATGTCTTTTCCAGAGGTTAGACTTCAGTTGAATTTGAAATGAAGAGAAGTGAATAATTTTAAGTTTATAATGTATTTCATAATAATGTTTTTCTTTTCTATGGCTTTAGTTGATTCTAGGCCATTGCCAAGAAGTTTTAAAAAAAAGACTTTCTAAAATTTTCTTATAAGCTTAGTTATTTTTCCTAGAGCTCATCATTTTTGACTATGTTGATAATTTTGTAATGGAGAAACTGAGAATTGTTATATTGTGTAAGATTCTCTAGGGAGATATCATTCTATTGATAATAATTTTAACTAAATAATTGATGCTATTTTAAAAATGATTATGGAAAACTTATCAGTCTATAAAACTTACAGCCCAAAGTATGTTACACAAATGCTAGTTTTATGGAAAGTAATTGATGTTAAGGAAAAATTTTAAATGGTAATTAGTTTGGGCAGTGCTGACCAAACAAAGTTAAACTGGAATTGTTACTGCAGTATTTCTCAGGGCCTTTAATATGCCAACATGAGAACCATCTTCTGAACTTATTGGATCCGAGACTCTTGTAGATCAGGATGGCAGTTTTCAAAATGTTGTAAAAATAAGCTAGTTTTGAACAAGTTAGATCGTAATAAAAGGAAAAAAGAAGACAAACATGCTGGTTAATAACTTGCATTTTTAGCATATTTTTCAACTCATCCGGCTTCTCGTTTCCTGTAACTTTATGCATTTGATGTGGAATTTGCCAAATAAGGGGACCAACAGTTTCAGTGTGCCTGGGACTCCAGACTTTCTGATCCAGAACTGGGACAGACCCAGGCAAACCAGGAAGGTCGGTCACCCTCATTACTTCAAATGCCTTCACCTTTGTCACATATTTTTGTGACCCTGAGAAAAACATAACTTGTAACTTGCAGTCTTCACCTATAAAATTGGAATAAAAATATTTGTTGCATAGAGGTTTTTGTTTCTTTTTTTTTAAAGGACTTACTAGGAAGCTATCTAACTCAGGTTTGGCTCGTAGTGAATTAGGTCAACCTGAATTCTTCCTTTCTCCCTCACCTTCCTTTCCAACACTACTACGACGTAGAGCAGACATTGTTCTCCTTATTTTATTGATAAGAAACTTTGGATACTGATGCTATAGTTAACTTGCTCAAGGCAACAGAGCTGTAAATGGCAAAATCAGGACTTGAGGCAGCCCTGATAGAAATCAGAAGGTGCTGTATTCCATGCTTTCTAAACTATACTCAGTTCAATTTCAAGTGTCAACGAACGTTTGGAAAGTGGCCATTCATAGGAAATTTTGTAACGCTTTGATAAATGCTAAAGCCTAGTACTTCCTCTTTGAATGGCATTTCTTTTTCTATCTTCACACCGTGCGGGTAACATATGTTTCGGAACAGGTGCTATCATTATGAAGGTCCATAAAATTTTATATTATAGCCCATTTATCCTCTTTGAATATTCATTAAATTTGAAATGTATATAGAACTCCTTTTCATCTCCTCTTTTTTTTTTTTTTTTTGGCTGTAAGACTACCCTTTCAGGTATCAGTAATTATAGTAACGCATTATTGAATAATATCTGATCACTATTGGGCCTAACAAACATGTTTAAAATGCTTATTTTATTTTTGAAAAATAAGTCTCAATAAAGATACATTTGAAATGGAATAAAAAGCACATTTGGAAAATGGACCATAAAAACGTTTTCCCAGATTTCTTCTTCAAGTGTGGATAGGAGTGATGGTGATATAGCATCACAGAACATAATGGTCCCCAGTGAGATATAAATTTCCAGCTCAGCTGAGGGATTTCACAGAACATCAGGGCAGAGATGATGCATTTGTTTTCGAAGAAGGAGATCTTACATCACCATCACGTTCCCTTCAAATGAATTTACATCTAGTTTAGTGAATGGTAGAATAAAACTGAAATATTTAACTGTCCAATCAAAAACGTGATATATTTGTTGAGAAAAATAAATGAGCCACATATGCAGAACATGAACAAGAAGGAGGTACGGATACAGAATCTGTTGATTTTCTCTCAGCCCCGAATTGTGTCTATGATTGTGACTTTTAATTTACAGTGATAATAGGCTTGAGACTTGATTAGATTTGAACATTTGAAAAAGGTTGGAAGGATTTTTCTTCTTAGTGAGCTCGTGCCCTGGGTCATAATGATAACACACTGCGTGGACTTAAATACTTCTAGTTCATTCAGCTTCATCTTATTTTTTAATGTAGTTCACCAACATTTATAGACCTCTGAAACATTTAGCAGATGGCTTTATAGATTTCTCATAGTAATGTGAGCAGGGTAACTGAAGGAAGAGTCTGCCTTTTAACTATGATCATTACTCTCAAAAACAAACTGCAGTACAGGTTTCTGTTTAGCGGTGGATGGATTGCTGTATAAGACAACAAACTAATTGGTTTTTTTTCCTCTAGGAGAATAGAGACAGTCATATAAGTGAGGCAGGAAAAAGCCGATGTGATATCTCCATTTCTCCAAGAAGTCTTTTCCTAAGTAGATATGACTTAAAACAATACTTTTGATATAATACAGTTTTTTTAAAAAAAGGTACATGGTTATTGTAGAATACTTGGAAAAGAAATATCATGTATGTTTCCTCCCTGTTATTCTAACCATTTTGTTTATTTTTCTTTCCTTTTTTTGTTGAAGGGATATAACCATTGTTTATTACTCTCACTTTTTGTTGAAAAAACTTTAGTTGTAATACTGTTTTTCACTTATTTTATAGCTAACATTATTTGTATTGTTACATATTGTTATTAGTAGAACTTTTTAACGGCTACATAATACTTCCACAAGGCAGAAAGCATAGTGTATTTTTTTTTTAAGAATTTTTTTTTGATGTGGACCATTTTTAAAGTCTTTACTGAATTTGTTACAATATCGCTTTTGTTTAATGGTTTGGTTTTTTGGCTGCGAATCATGTGGGATATTAGCTCCTCAACCAGGGATCGAACCCACACCCCCTGCACTGGAAGGAGAAGTCTTAACCACTGGACTGCCAGGGAAGTCCCAGAAAGCATGGTTTTTAAACGTTCCTTTACTCTCAGAAATCTAGGTTCCTTCTAATTTTTGCATATTACAAATGATACTGAAATGAATAGCTTGTGTGAAAATTCTCTGTATTTGAGAATATTTTCTCAGGATAAGTTCCCAGTAATTGAAAATTACATTTTCAATCCAAGAATATAAGTTGCCTAATATAAGTTGCCTAAATGGATATGTAACAGTATATTTTGCTAATATCTTGCATGTACAGTTTGAAGGAAGAGGTTGCAGATTTTGGAAAAGATAGTGATGGGTTTTATTTAGATCCATCTAATAGAGGTATTTCCAGGAAACTTAACTGCAGTCATCCAGGAGATATTCTAGATTTGTCAAGAAGGACTCACGAATAGGCCTGCAGTGACGTTGCTTAAGAAAATTTAGCAGTAAATGTGAATATCTTATCACAGTTAACAGCATCAATCACAGTTCTGCGGGCTCAAATCATTTTCTTTTTCTTCTTTCTTCTTACCAAATTTCCCATCAAATTTGATTCATTCATGGGATAAAATGAAACTGATTCAACTAAACTATTTCATGCGAAGATTAAGTGATAACTTCACATTACCATTTTTAGCATTAAAAACTCAGAACAATTTCTGCATGTGAGGAGAGGATAATTCATACCACATAAATTACTTTCTCATTTGCTTTATTGTACCATCTTTCATATTAAAAATAAACAACACAGGCGTCTATCCACCACTGGACCGATTTATAACACTAATGATATTTGCAATTATCTGTTTATGTATCTTTTCACTGAACTGGGAGGCAATGTGAGTCCCATAAAGATAGAATCAGTATCAAGATCTCTGGCCTTGCTTCCTCCCTTCCTTCCTCCAGCTGTGCCCTGGGCTCTGAGAATTCAGTGGTGACATAAGTTTTCTGCTTCCCTAGAGTAACTGTTCTATTGGGGAGGAGAGATGAAGTAGACAAAGAATGCATGAAGAAGATACTCAGATGCTGGTAGAGACTATGAAGGGGATGAACAAGGTCCCGTGCAGGAGAGTGACTGGGTGGGCTGGGCAGGAAGGGCACTGCTGAGGAAGTCATGTTTGAGTGAATGGATGCGATTTAAAGCCATGGACTGAATGAGATCACTTCAAGAGAGCAAGGAGGGTGATGTGAAATGGAAAATTTAGAAAATCAGTCTTAACAAACGTTCTTGTGAAGGAAACAGAAAAAGATGGTGGAAATTGGAAGGAGATATGGACCTAAAAAGCAGTTATTGTATCTATCGATATCTATCTAATCTGTCTATTATCTATCATCGTCATCCACCTATCTATCAAATCTACCTACCTACCTATTGTTTTCTTCTTTTACTTGTGGTAGGAGATACTGGAGCAGTAGAATTGCTAATAGAGATGATCCAATAGAGAAAAAAGGCTGACGCGGGATATTGAGAGTATAAGTGCAGAACAAAATGTCCTCAGGGGCCTGAGGGGCGGAGTCAGTGTGAGGCTGGAGTGGAGGTCCTGAAGAAGGGGCGTGGCCACCTCAAGCGATGCCAGCTCAGGACGGAGACGGAGGGAAGGTGGAGCTTGGTAGTTTTCGGTGGAAAGGTCAGCTGGTTCTGTCTGTTGGCATCTATTTTCTTGGCGACCGGGAAGGCAGGGGAGTCAGCAGGAGAGAAAGAGAAGTGTATAGAAGAAGGTATAGAATAGTCACTTTTGAGAGTGGAAGAACCAAGTTACTGAAGAAAGAGGATTATTTGGAAATGTTGAGGTCCTGTTTCGGATGTGTGGTCAAAAATTTTAGTGTCACAAAATCAGTGTGATATGGCATTTTCCCCCCAGCTTCACTGTACTTCTGTTACCTAAAGACTGAAAAATACTGAATAACAGAAATTTCCTCAGCAGTAATTAAAGCTTTTATGTTACAATGGGATTTATCATTATTGACAGCAGCATCGAACGTAGATAAATGGCAATATATACACATGCCATAATAATACTTATCCAGCCCCTGACCATGCCTAGTACACATGTATTGATAGTAGTTTTTTTCTGCTTCGCCCCAGGCTCCTAAAATAATCCTGCTGCCCCACTGGGATCTGAATACCATAAGCTTGTAACCAGTACTATCATAGATTTTTGAAGCCTGAGGGGACCTAGAAATCATGAAGTTTGGTTGTTCTTCTAATTGAGTATCATAATCACTCAAAAGATCACTGCAGATCTATGTGAACATCACTAGGGTGGAATTAGAGATTAAGGATCCCCCAAATGATCAGTATTCTTTCCATATTGCCAGGTGAATCTCTCATTAGACAGTAGAGAAATATTGATTTGTTAATTTCATAATTTCCCATATCACCAGGTCAGGCCATAAAGTGATGCTCTAATGAGAAACTAGTTAGAAAAACAAAAACAAAAGTGAAAACATCAACACAATTATTATGAAAAGTCTCACCTGAAATAGATGAGATGTTAATATAATTGAAAATGTTTAGAATCAAAGGGACAGTCCATAGTTCCAATATTCCATACTACTCCTCTTACATTCTTAGGTTCCTAGAGATAGAAATTGTGCCTAAATTCTTGGACCCTGATACGGTATGTATGGTGGGCAACTGGAATCTTGATTGCCAGTGTACAGTGAGCCTCTGAATTTTCTCCCATTCTTATGAAATGTGTGTGGTACTTTTCAGTATACTTCTGCTCTGACCTATGACGCCGTTCAAGTGATGACCGAAGCTTTTCGAAACCTACGGAAGCAGAGAATTGAAATCTCCCGAAGGGGGAATGCAGGAGACTGTTTGGCAAACCCAGCTGTGCCCTGGGGACAAGGGGTAGAAATAGAAAGGGCCCTCAAACAGGTCAGTCACTGAAAATGATTGTAATGTGACTTAACGATGGCCACTACTTTTTCCTGCTGAATTAGTCATTCTTGTTTTATCCCTTCTGTTTTATAAAGAGGGAGTATTATTTCCTAACTACACAAAGGTAGGTTGAAGAGCAGAAACCTAATAAGTGTCATTTTTTTGACTTGCATCCCGGGAGAGTCATCTGGTCAACCACTCTGTATCTGGTGGAAGTGAATTTATAATTGTGCTCCTTTCCCATTTCCTCATTAGGTGCAGGTTGAAGGTCTCTCAGGAAATATCAAGTTTGACCAGAATGGAAAAAGAATAAATTATACAATTAACATCATGGAGCTCAAAACGAATGGGCCACGGAAGGTAAATCATTAGTGAATTGAAGGCATTCTCTCTGTGTGAGGAGGTGAGTTAGTGAACCCATCACCTCATCTTCCAGAATCCTGGAGACATATATTCACATAGCTGGATTCAACAACTTCCAGAAACATATATTTTAAAATATGTTTTCTAAATAAACTCTATTTATTTCTGGTAAGTAATCCTGAAATGTAATTTTAAGATATAATAAATAAAACTGTTATACTTTTTTTTTTAGACAGAGGTAGAAAAAGAGTTTAATGAGAAGAAAAAGAACTGTTTCTGAAAGATTATGGTTCAGGAGACCAAACATAGCTGGTGCAAATGTGAATGTAACTGTTCAAGTCAACATTTTTTTTTCTTCTGTTATGGCTGAAATGCCACTGTTTGGATTTTATTTATGTTTCTGTATGATCACTCCCACACAAATTACCCTTGGAGAGTATGAAAAGTGAACACGAAGAGACAAGCCGTTTCTAAGAATTGTTTTTGTTTGTTTATTTTTATAGTCTCTTTCAATTGCTATTAGATTCACGTGCATAAAAGGTACATCTCTGTTTAGAACAAGCCTAGTTAGTGTAGGTGTAATTTCAGATTCAAACATGGGTTTGAAAATAACTCAGTGCTTTGCCAGTAGGAAGGTCCTATGTCCAGGTGCCCACCTTCTGTACCCTTTTGCAGATCGGGTACTGGAGCGAAGTCGACAAAATGGTTGTTACTCTCACCGAACTCCCTTCTGGAAACGATACTTCTGGGCTTGAGAATAAGACTGTGGTCGTCACTACAATTTTGGTAATTAGCTACCTATGCCTCTGTTTTGCGTTCTTTTTCTTAAGAAAAATATCTGTCAACTGGAATCGCTGCTTATATTTAGGAGAATAACTGATACAGTGATGCTTCTGAATGTTTTAGTCATTCGCTGCATGCTTATTCTGTCAGAAGGACTCACAAACACAGCAACGGCACTCAGAATACGTCTTATCCTCTTCAGGACTGAACTTTGGCTCCACAGATAATTGGTAACCTGGTGCTCACGTGGGTGAACACCTAGGGCAAGCCTGGAAGAGCCTTCCTTGTATTCCTCCCATGTTTTACCTTTCCACTCCCACACAATTCTGGGTCCATTCTGTCCTTAGATTTGTTCCATGGTTTAATAATGTTGTCAACTTCTCTGTATTCGTATGGAAAGGTGAACTCCTGAAAGACAAGGGTGATCTCCCTTCCTTTTAACCCCGAGTCTCAACACAGTAGTTGGCACATAGCTAGTGCTAAGTGGCTGTATATTGGCTGGATGAGACAAAATTGAACTGGATCCTGAACGTCGAGGCTTTGGATAGATGGACGGCAGATGTCGATTATGACAAGAACTGCTGGGGAAATGAAATGGAGGAAATACGTGATTTTGCAGCAAAACAGTCTGATTTCATTTTACTAAGTTGTGACGTAGTGAATTTGTGAGATTCATTATGGTAACAATATTGAGAAGGGATAAGGGATTTGGATAAGAACATTGGTTGGCACTTGGAAAAGTCTTAATAAATGTAAGCTAGACGTCTGAGGATTTTTGCCTCAATCATGCCACTGAGAGGAGGTATCTCACTGAACCCCAAATATCCTCAGTGCCACTTTCCAGTGGAGAAAATTGGGGGGCTGGTGTTGAGTCATGTTTTCATGCTTCCTTTTTATGGTGTTCACAGGGGGGATGCTACTCCCTAGCTATCCGTGTAGCGTAATTCTAGGATATTCTATCACAAAGAGCAAGTGAGCTCTCAAGTCTGAGAGGGTAGATTCCATACATCACTATGGCAACGGCTCTTTGAGTCTGGGCACCACTGATCATGGACCTGATTTCCACAAGAACCTTATCCTGGAACTCGTAGTGGCACAGGGTTTTGGCTGAATGCTGGTTCTTTGGAGTCAGGGGAGCCCTAACTTAGAATAAGAGAGTGGTGGATCCAGAGTTGACTAAAACAGATGTTAAACCACATTATTCCTCTCTGAATACTAGGATTACAAGCACTACAAGGGGACATACTAACAGTTTGTGCTTTCGAGTCTCTTGTTTACTTTGGTATGGCCAGGTGCCAGCCATGTGCATGAAACATAATGAAAGATAGATGAGGACCTTTGATCAGAAGCATTATGCTTAATTTTTTCCCAGTTGTATTTTCCACTATCTGTATTCTACAACGTCTCTGGCTTACAGGTAATAATTAAACCAGAAGATTCGAGTGGATGCTAGTAGATCGGTAACACAGTTGTTTTGATCAACCAGAGCCCTTTCTTTCCATATAGGAATCTCCATATGTTATGATGAAGAAAAATCATGAAATGCTTGAAGGCAATGAGCGCTACGAGGGCTACTGTGTTGACTTGGCTGCAGAAATAGCCAAGCATTGTGGGTTCAAGTACAAGTTGACCATTGTTGGGGATGGCAAGTATGGGGCCAGGGATGCAGACACGAAAATTTGGAATGGGATGGTTGGAGAACTTGTATATGGGGTAAGTACTGTGCTTCTCAAAGGTAAAGTCATTACGTTTGAACTCTTGTTGAGAGAATGCTTGCCTTCCATGCAAAGTACCAATGTCTGAGATGGTGGGTTTCCCACATTGCTCTAGGAATGCTGTCTTATTTCCTTGTGCACATTTGAAGATGAAGGATGAAGTTAGAAGCAAATGTGCAGATGGAGACAGGCATCTCACCTGTCTTGAAGCCTATGGGCCATATGCATTGTTCAGAGATTGCCACGGCATAGAGGCAGATGTAGTTATCATAATCAAGCCAGAAGGGTGCACTCTGTATTTATAAACAGGAGGGATATTTGGGGAACTAATTGCTTTTCTTCTGTTAAGTATTTACTGGGATCCCACCAGGGAAATGATTATTCCCAGTTTCCTGATGTCCTTCCCTTCCCTTTGATCAAATAACGTAACCACGATTCCTCTCTGACCGTGACTCCTGGTTCTATTATTTTCCTTTGTTTCCCTTACAGAAAGCTGATATTGCAATTGCTCCATTAACCATCACCCTTGTGAGAGAGGAGGTGATCGATTTCTCAAAGCCCTTTATGAGCCTCGGGATATCAATCATGATCAAGAAGCCTCAGAAGTCCAAACCAGGAGTGTTTTCATTTCTTGATCCTTTAGCCTATGAGATCTGGATGTGCATTGTTTTTGCCTACATAGGGGTCAGTGTAGTTTTATTCCTGGTCAGCAGATTTAGCCCCTACGAGTGGCACACTGAGGAGTTTGAAGATGGAAGAGAAACACAAAGTAGTGAATCAACTAATGAATTTGGGATTTTTAATAGTCTCTGGTTTTCCTTGGGTGCCTTTATGCAGCAAGGATGCGATATTTCGCCAAGGTTGGTTACTCACCTGCTTCAACTTTGTGCATTTTAGGTCTCGAGTGGACATTCATGGTGTTTATGAATTCACTGTAAAGAAGTTAGCAGCCGCCGACTACCTGTCCTAGCAGCGTAAGACTCGTGAGGACAGACTCTTACCGTCGGCGTAAGCCTGTGAAATATTTGAGCAATGTTCTTTGAACGTTGATCCTATATTTCCCTGGTGAGATTATACACACCATGGAGAGGCTATAAAATGCATAAGGTTCCCATCGTTCCATGCCTTCTTGGAGGGGTACCGTGTTTTTGCTGCATATTCTCATTTTACAGTCATCTGTGTTTTGCTCCACAGACCTGTATATGGGAAAATGGGCAACATTACTGACTAACTGCAAAAGCGACACAACTCCATTTGCACACATCTCATCTCTCTCTCTCTTTTTTCTTCCCCCTCATTATTAGCTCATGGAAATGACATGAGAGAGATATTTATAAAATTTGTTTTTTTTTAAAGGTTAGGTTGCTGGGTTAAAAAGAATGTATGATAATATATTTTCCAAGTATCTAGAAATATATAGGTGGGTAATAATGACGGCTGATTGTTACAAATGCTTGTGCCATGTTGAATAGCAATACACATACAGGATGGAATAAATTCAAACATCCCTATTCTCATTATAATATTTTAATTCCTGCCCTAGAATGCCTAAATATAATGAGTGTATCCCAAAACACACATTGCCTTTATTCATGTCACGTACATGACTAAGAATGATAGCCATGTCTGGTTCTTCAGAGGAATAAATCATACTTTTCCTAATGAGATTGCTTTCACATTTAAAGCCTATATGATTATCGATCTACCGGCACATTTTAATTTGGGCTCAATTACCCTCCTTTGAGTCTATGGGTATCTTAGTAACTGAGGCAATGGCTTCTTAAATACTATTTCATTATTGTTAGTTTTTGAGCACTTTGGGGATAAGAAGTGATTAATTTCAAAAACCTATATGTGAAGCTCAAAATTTTGTATCTTCCGCCATCTTTTCTGTATACTACACCCATCAAGATAAAGGGAATATATCATGTATGCAGAAATTATCAACGACCTACTTCTCAGATAGCAGGGCACATTCTTATGAATTTTACGGATCTGAACAATTGTAATTCCATCAAATTCCCTGTGGCTTCTCTATGGAACTGCACTAAATTAGAACTCTATCAATGGTATTTGCATTGCATATATAGAGAGATATATAATTTTAATGTATAGCATATAATAATAATTATTACATACTATATATATATATATAATTATGACCTCTGACAAAACATATAAGATTCATAGTTTCATCTCTATAGTTGATCTGATTGAACTTAAAGGCATAAAGAGAAGTTTCTAATGATGAAGGAGGAAAATAGTAACCAGATTGGAATCTCAGAGAACACTGTGGCTCATAATAATAATGAAGTGATTCATCTTTGGTAAGAAGGCTCTTGAAGTATGATGTTGCCATAGTCCTGAGATATCAGGCAGTTATCCTAAGGTTCCACAAACTATGCTCTGCCTTTTGAATCAGCAGGAGAAGCATGTGAAGGTTCCTTAGGACACAGGACATATCGACCTGGGTTCCCATCGATGGACCCAGGTTTGTTTGCCCCGCTCCTCATGCACCAGGGCTCTGAAGGTTCTGGCCTCCAGTGCTTGTCTAGGAGCAGAAAACATATTGACATATAGGAGCTGGGGCACAAGGGACATTTAACAATCTGTGTTTTCCCAGGGTCCACCATGACATAGTGACATTCTAATTTTCAACAAGACTGCTTCCTAAAATATTATCTTTTTTCTTCATTTGTGATTTCTTTCATGAGTCATGACTCACTAAACTTCCACATGTAATCATTTTTATTTCCTGGTAAGATGTATCAATTTTAGATAGCATATTTTTCCTTGTTAGCATTTTTTTGGCCACAGAATATATATCAATAGATATATACATATATATATAAGCAAAATTCACTTCATTAAAATTTTCAAGCATATGTATCTTTCACTTTATGGTATATGTGCATTTACCAATTGAACTTACTACCTAATATTGGGAAATTCAAGGAGTTTTTTAAATGAACCAAACTATCATTTTTTAGAATGCAATGATGGTAACTCTAGATTAGGAAAGAATAGAGCAGCTTAGTACCTAACAAATCTTAATAATAATGTATGAAATCCACAGATCACTTTAGAGATGCTCTTTGTATATTTTAAACGATATTTATCAACTTTTTCCAAGTAAAATATGGTATGGAACTCTATTATTTATATGAGTAGAACACATTTAAATTTTAATATAGAATGGTTTATTGAACTGAATTGGTCATTGCCTGAAATTAAGTTTAGAATACGTTAACTGTAGTTTTGTGGAGACTAGGACCAAAGAATTATGAGAGCAAAACGTTGTAAAGTTGACTCTTATTCTCCGGTTTTCTTCTTCTTTTTTCCCCCCCCAATATCCTTAAAGGATTAAAATGATTAAAAATTTTCATTCTTAAAATAATTATTTAATAGAAATTTAAAAGAAATGGCAGAATATGTGCATTTATTTGCTCCGTTAGTGCAGATACTGAGAGATGAACGTTTTATTTTTAATTAGAAAAACATTTTTGTCTGTCACCATGAAACATAATATTGAATTTGCTCCTCTGCATAAAATTTCTCAGGAACTCCAGAATCATAATTGATCCTTTGAAAACACTTACAAGTAAATAATAAATTGCTCAAGAATTTTCTGTTTTGAATAATGCACAAGTCAAATAAATTTTGGGGGTTATCTCACACACTGTAAATAAACTGGCATATTTAATTAAATTTACAGCTAGAACAGAATGACTTATAAAAATGATTCTCAAATATATTACAAATAAACCTGAAATGTATAGTATCAAAAGCAATTACCATGCAATCGTTTTGTTTTAAGGGCTGTGAGTAGGCAGGTACTGAATCTACCCTCTTCAGTACAGGTTACATGTCATACAATTATACCTTCCATTGTGATGGAATAAATAGTGAACATTTTGAGAGTGGCTGTGTCTACATAGGGTTTTTCCAAAATCAAAATGTATTTAATATCCTTTTCAGAATATAAGTGAGACTTGTTTAACTTTTTTCCATTCTATCATATTTGTTTCATTCTTTGCAACTCTTAGAGACTGGTAAAGGCTCTTAATTATATTATTATTATTTTTTCATTGCTTGTGTGCTCTCTCTCTTTTTCTCTTTTATTTTAGCTGCAGATGTTTTTATCTAAAAAATCTTTACTTTTAGCTTCACCCCTTTTCTTGACTGCTTGAGTAGTTTATTCTACAAATACGATCTAATAATTTGATGTAGTGTCTATGTTTCATCAAAAATATTTCTTTATATTTAGTTTAGTTTAGGAGGTTTAGTTTAGGTCATAAATTGGCACATTTTCATGATTTAAATTTTTAGAAGTGTTACCTCTTCACTGTAGAAGGTTTAATTTTTAGGCATAACAGAGTTATTAACAAAAAAGAAAAAGTTATTATACTGGTGTGTTAATACTACTCAAATACCATTATATGTAGAACCCCACCAAATCTTACCAAATAATACCCTATGTATCTCTTTCTGTATCTACATGTCTACATTTATCTACCTAGGGTTTATCTACCAGTAAATTACTGGGAATCAATTAAGCTTTTGAAAAGTATTTTAAGAATTTATGGTCACAGAAATATTGTTATTATATTTCAACTAGGAATTTATATCTTGGCAAACTTTTACATGTCTAATTTGTTCTCCTTGAGTTTTCTTTTTTTTTTTTTAAGCAGGAGGCACAAAGGAACAGGGTCATAGCTGTCCACGCCCTGAAGCATCAGAGTTTTATTCATTAAGAATAATACTTTGTGTCATACTTTGTTTGTAGTATCACTATTTTCCATTTTAATCTTGTACTGTATCTAAAACCTATGTTTCTGCACACAAAAAAATACCTAATGAAATTTTGGACCTTTTTTGAGGGTTTTGAACTTCATTGGCTGGATTAAAAGGAGGGTTTCTTCAGTGTTTAAAGCCATATCTGTGGTACATACTCTTTTATATTGATATTTGATTTTGCTTGTCAACATTGTTCTGAGTTTTGCTGTTGATCTTAGATTTTATTGTTCGATTACTTATGTCATGAGTGGATAAAGTAGTATGAGCATTGGATAGATTATTTGCACATTTCTTGAAATTGATTGTTACGATATTTCATACCATAAACTCTTTGGCCATGATAACTATGAAAGAATCTCAGGAATCTGAAGTTCTGCCTCTGGCTGTCTCATCAAATCTAGCAAATCTGTACTCCTTGCCCAGAAGGTTTAATAATTTCAAGTGTCATCAACTCGCAGGTATATTGAAAAGTATAAAATTAAATATTTCCCTATAAATCGATATTTGCATAATACCGCTAACTTGTTTTCTTACGAGGTCATTCATTTCGCTTTACAAATCCATTTCGTACTTGTTATCAGATCCCTGTCCGGGCGCATTGTTGGAGGAGTTTGGTGGTTCTTTACCCTGATCATAATCTCCTCCTACACGGCTAACTTAGCTGCCTTCCTGACCGTGGAGAGGATGGTATCTCCCATTGAAAGTGCGGAGGATCTCTCTAAGCAAACAGAAATTGCTTATGGAACGTTAGACTCTGGCTCCACTAAGGAATTTTTCAGGGTAAGAGATTCTGCTTCCTAACTTCCGATTTTGTTCTTGTAATTAAACTTTGTGCCCCCTTGCCCCTCCTCCCGTGGTCTACACGAAAGTGCTGTGTGCAGGTAACTTCCTTCCCTGTCTCTAATTCTATTTCTGTTTTTTTTAAATTTTTATTTTATATTGGACTGTAGCTGATGTACAATGTTGTGTTACTTTCAGGTGTACAGCAAAGTGATTCAGTTATACATATACATATAATTTATTCTTTTGCAAATTCTTTTCCCATTTAGCTTATTACAGAATATTGAGTAGAGTTCCCTGTGCTATACAGTAGGTCTTTGTTGGTTGTCTATCTTATATATAGTAGAGAGTAGAGTGTATGTTAATCCCAACCTCCTAATTTATCCCACCTGCCCTTTCCCCTTTGGTAACCATAAGTTTGTTTTCTATGTCTGTTTTTAACCTTGACTTTACCCCGCTCCCTCCCCTACCGCTATACTTAGCACTATGTCTATCCTTTTGTTTGATTCCTGACTCCTTCGGAGAAAAACACTTTGTTGCAAAGAAATCTAGTTTTTAAAAAAAATTGATTGTCTTTTTGGAACAAAATTGAAGCAAAGTATAGTTAAATTTAGGTGATTATTTTTAAAAGAAAAGGATGTTGTACTTCGTTTTATGTTAAAGCATGACTTCCATCTATCTTACATAATTTACAGTTGAAAACTCACTTTCCAATCCGTTATGTTAATTCTAAGTCAGGAAACAGATTGTGTTCATATGTGGAAATTCCAAACTTTCTGTTAAACCCTCCAAGAAAAGGCTAACAAAGGCCTTCAACTTCTTGACTTTTAAAATGGGAATCATAATTACAACGTGTCTATTGAATGTATTTTAGTTTTAAAAGATCTGTGGCCTTATTATGGTCTCTGTTTATGGGCACCAGTCCAGAGGCTGATGTTGGTATAACTTTCTTTCATTATACTATTATCTCTCTATAAGAACTCATTCTATTAAAACACTTAAATATAGCAGATAAACTTTGGTATTGACATTAAGCCAAACACGGAGCATATGATGATCTCTGATAGTCCATCTTTGGGTGTGCCTAACTTTGAGTGAGATCCAGGCCAGTTTACTTCTGCATTAGGATTTAGGACTTTCAACTTCCAGTTGAAGTAGTAGACTGTAATTTGAAGACTGTCTCCTTCTGCATTGCCACTGGTCTCTTTTCCAAATAACATCAGTTGTGCTCCAGATATCACGGGAGAAAAAGTAGTGTTGTCAGACGGCTGACAACAGAAAATAACTTGGCTGTACGTGGGGTGGGCAGGACCTTGACTCTTCCACTAGGTACCGCGACGTAAGCTGAGAGCGTGGTCCATCTGTCAGCGGGTACTTTGACTTTGATGCTGCATATGAATGTTGTAATGCAGATTTGTTACTAATGACAATTTACTGCTACTTCTGAAAATAGTTGCAATACTCTTAATATAACACAGTGCTCTAGCCTGATCATAACAGTGGACCTATTAAAATAGATTAGAATATCACGTGATTCTCAATTAGAAGTGTATTTTGAAACATTTTTAAATTGTTTGTGTCCCGATAGGTCTTGCTTCTATTTTACTGGTATATTTTATTGGTGTTCCGCGCTCTTGAAGTAAATGAGTCCTATGAATGAGGCAGAGGCTTGTTAGATCATATGCTTTACTTAGTGCTCCTTATATTGACGGAAATAACCTTAATTGTTTCCAGACACTGTCTGTTGAGAGTTACTCTCGTTAGCTTGTTTGGACAACGAGAGGACCAACTGTGCTCAGCAACTGCACTTTCAGGATCTCAGAGCTTTTCAGTGTACCTGAACTCGATCATAGAAACACGCGCCTTAATCAGCGGGATGCCAAAATTTCATGATTAGAATATGCAAATTCCCCAGGAGACAGGGTGAGAAGGCTGTGTGACTCTGGGCAAAGGATGCCGCTACTCTTGTGTTTCAGCTCAGTAACCCCATGGAGACCATGGTCCCCATGTGCAGCGCACACACACACTCACACACACACACATGCACGCATGCACACACGCTGACATATCTGTGGGGTGCCATGCGCCTATATAGGATTGTGGTGCTTTCCTTCCCTAGAATAATAGAGAAGTGATGTGAGTATTTAGGCAACCTGATAACCTTTATGAGTACAGTTTCCCAAAGCAGTTTCTTATGCGTCATCTCTGAATCTCACAGTATTTCTGTCTGATAGCTGGGGCGATCACTTTTGTTTGCATGTTGTGCGTTATTAAATTTAAGCTCGGATACATGTGAGGACTTGACCAAATTCCAGCAGATAACAAGTGTGCTGAGGACTTTTACTCCTAAAGAGTGCTTTCCGTACACTGTTTTTCCTTCCTTCCTCCGGATTTACTTTGCTGCTCTCCTGCTGTGTTTCGGTCACCTCCGTGTCGGCGTATGTCATGTTAGAGGATTATAATGGTGGAAATCCAGACAGGGCCTCACAGTTCCTCTCAATATACCTTCAAAAGGAATTGTTGATGCGTGACCTTGGCTAGGTCTCAGTGCTATAGCATAGCAGTCAGCTACTCCTTATCTAGAGAAGGAAGGTGTGGGCTCAAAAGTACTTAAAAGCCACACTGTTCATTCTGTTTGTACCAGTGAAGGGAGGCTAATGGAAGAGCACACATCGCCAAAGTGAATAGGAGCATGCCTGTTAATCCCACCACTAAAACATGGCATGGCTGTGATTTGGGAAAGTATGTACAAAAGGTATGTTTCTTTAAAAGTTGGATTAAATAAAAAGGTGCTGCTAAATTGAGTAATTTTGAATAGTTTTTCTAACTGTATTAATGTTGGATAATTGGGTACCACGGTGACAATAGTGAGGGCAATCTTAATTGTGCTTCTGACTCTCAGAGATGTTTTCAGAGATACTCTGGCTTGCAGCAGTAGCCATCGCATCTCATACCTTTCCCCACAGAGTTTATTGCTTTAGTATATGGAAATTGAGTAACAAATTCCTTTTTGTAAAAAAAAGAATTTCTCTTATAGAGCGTTATTCTAAACGTATTGGATGAGCTGAAGCTAATTCATAGACATTATAAAGGCAAAATATCATTGATTTTCATTGATTTTCATTTTTCCCCTTAAAACCTAGGTTATATTCTACAATCTGTCTATTAGCAGTAGTCTGGTTGAATTTCTAAGCTTACGGTGGAAAGAGGCGCAAAGGAAATGCTCCTTGCTTCTGTTCCTAAAATTAACATTCACCACACACTTGGGTCGTCCTCTCTCTCAACTGTCCTCTAACCTCAGGGGCGTTTGGGGCTCCTGGAAGGTGGGTGCAGGACAGGGTGAGTGATGGGAGATTGACCATCGTGGTGCCTGATCCTCCAGGAGTGGGGATGCAGAGGGAGTGGGCTGGCCCCAGACTGAGGACAGGTACTGTGCTTTTTGTTCTCTGGCCGTCTCTTATATTTAATACTTACTCTAATGCCCGAGACAGCTCATTACACGTGGAAGACACAACTTTTACCAGTTGCTAATACTTAACGTTCTAACAGTTATCTTATGTTTCCTAATATGGCTTCATTTGGCGTTACTGATAGTTTTTTGTTTCTTATGCTGTTTATGAAGAGGGGTTTTATCATTTATATTATTATAAACTTTCTACTATCACAGTGTCTATCAGAAAGTCAACTTTCTGATTTTATCACAGCAGGAGCTTTGGATTTAGCCATTGGAGAAACTGATTGGAGAAGGTGGTCACTGTCTGAATTTTAAAGATGTATAACTAACTCAAAGATGGAAAAATAACTGGTTTAAGACCATTTAGAGATTAAAGGGCCAGTTTTAAAACAGAATTCGGAGTTCTGAGAGCCTAGTCTTTTGTCCCAGTATTAACTAATGATACATTAATGATAATTAACTAAAGATACATCTTTGAAGGGATGAAAGCATCTTATATCAAATTATAAGAAGAATATTTCATCTCATTTATAGGAATCTGTTTTGTCATCGTTAGGATGATAATTACTCAATTTAAATCTAAAGATTTTTTAAATCAGATTTCAGGTACATAATTTAATAATTATGGGTTATATTAATTTTTTTTTTTTTTTTTTAGCGATACGCGGGCCTCTCACTGTTGTGGCCTCTCCCGTTGCGGAGCACAGGCTCCGGACGCGCAGGCTCAGCGGCCATGGCTCACGGGGCCAGCCGCTCCGTGGCATGTGGGATCCTCCCGGACCGGGGCACGAACCCGCGTCCCCTGCATCGGCAGGCGGACTCTCAACCACTGCGCCACCAGGGAAGCCCTATATTAATATTTTTTTAGGGAAGTCAGCGTGTGTGCATTAGTTTCAGAATTCCAATTTCAGCTGTAAATTTTCTAATTTAAAAATCTATATGTTCTTTAAGTGATACTCGGTAAAACAAATATGAATGGAATATTTACTTTGTTGTGCTAGAGAGAGGAAATAGGGGACAATCTTGTAACCAACAAGAGGTGTGAGGAAATAGACCCTGCATCTTCCTCTTCCAGAGTTTTCTGCTCTCGGAACCCGTGTACATCCTCATATAGAGTGAAAGGTAAAGCCTGACTCACTTTGGAGCTGCTGTTCTTGCCTAATTATAGCGCCACTGTAACACACCTATAATTAAGAAAGAATTAGGCTATCAATTATACACCACTAATTTTAGACTTTCACATTTTGATAATTTCTTCTCTCAATAAAAGAGGACAGATCTTGAATTAGATGAGCAGAAGATGATTTTGTAAGAACTATGTGCATTATTTTCCTACAGAAACTTAGATGTGGGGAATAGAAAATGGCTTTATAAATAAACCTACCATTGGCCTGTCAATCCATGAAACAGAAGTATTAACTTGCGAAAAGGAAGTACTTCATGCCTATCCTAAATCCCCACACTGCAATCTGTTTATCTTACCCTGTGTGTCTCTGAGTAAGTGGTCTCCTTTGATTATGCTGGCGTTGGAAGGAAGAGATTCTAAAATATGGTCAAAATAAAGGTATTCCCCTTCTCATTAAGTGAAGTTAATTATGCCGTTCTCAGAAGATTGATTTAGTCAGATAAGAATCCATATTGTTGTTATCCAGCATTGTAGACTTTTCACAGAGTTTCCAGAGAGTATAAATGATAGATAAATACATAGTATTAATGCAGGTGTGCCTTACCTGACTGAAAAGACTGGTTTGAAATTTTCCTTTACCATATAATAACCACAAATACAAGAGAATTACAACAATTTATCCTTTGAAAGGCAGCAACCTTTTTTTTTCAATTCCTTCTCTAGCATAAGATACACTTATTTACGTTACTATATAAAATATTGATTGCAATATGTTTGTAAATAAAAATGTTTTAGCCATTATAGCAGCTTCTGTATAGAGCTGCATTAAGTGCTATTTCATTATAGTTACATTTTGTTCCACTTATTGCTTGTGTTTAGCAATAATGCAAGCATGATTTCCTTACTGGTATTTTATAGAACAGATTTCACTAATTTGTGGTGGTTCTCCATACTTATTTATTTCTGGTATAGCTAAAGATCTTTCTGCCATAGTTTCCTATATATCACCTATTTCTGTGTGGGTAGAAATATGTATATATACCTAGCTTTGTATATATAAATGTACAAATACATACACATAGTTCTTAACTTTATATACATGAATACATATACATACATATATTATATCTTTCAAATATTATGGAGATGAAGTGGGTATAGTTGACTATATGTATGTTACTAATATCAAAATAGACCCTTTACAGATCTTTCAGTCATGCTTAACTCTTTAAATAGTTTCTAAAGCACTCAGTACTAAATCAATGCTGAATGTGAATAAATTAGGAACAAACAGCACTACGTGGATATGTTCTAAGTCACTCTGGTGTGGTTAGTCATATTATTACAGATTTTTCTTCCTTAGTTTTTTGGGGAGCTTGATTAGTCATGAAAGTCTGCACAGCTGACAATTCTACATGTCCAAGACTTCTCTAGATAATCCAGGACAAGTTCAAATCATTTGCTCCCTGCTTGGCAGTTTTCTTTCTCTGGCATTTTAAATGTTCTCACCATTCCACACAGCATCTGAGGACAGTCTTGATTTTTTTTTTTTAGTGATCATATTCTTAATGCAGTATGACGTATAAAGTGCACAGATCTTAAGTGACAGCTCAATGAATTTTTACATATATGTGCACCCATATAACCATCACTTAGATCAAGATGAGGCTCCCAGTCCCTACTCAAACGTAGCCACTCTTCTGACTTCTGTCACAAAAGTATTCTACTTTTGTCTGTTCTTGACCTTCCTGTAAATGGAATTATACACTCCTTAGTCTTCGTGTCTGGTTTTATTTGATCATCATAATGTCTGTGAAATTCACTTATGTTGTTGCATGTAACAATAACACGAGTTTGCTCTTTTTTTATTACTCTGTAGTATTGCATCATATAAGTATATTAAAATTGATCCATTCTACCATTGGTGGACATTTGGGCTGTGTATAATTTTTGGCTTTTATGTCTAAAGCTGCCATGAACATTCCTGTACACATCTTTTAGTGCACACATGCACTCATTTCTCTTGGGTTTATACATAAGAATAAAACTACTAAATTATAGGATGGATGCATATTTAGCTGTGGAAGATATTGCCAAATAGTTTTCAATAGTGCTTGTAACAATTTAAACTCCCAGCAACAATGTATGAGAGTTCCAGTTGCTCTACCTCCTCAGAAGTACTAGGTACCATGAGCTTTATTAGTTTTAGCCATTCTGGCAAGTGTGTATTTCACCCATTATGGTGAGTGTGTATTTTACTGTGGTTTTAATATGCATCTATCTGAGAAGTAATGATATATGGAATACCTTTTTATACCTTTATTAACCATTTGGAAATTTTCACTTGTTAAGTGCCTGTTCAAGTCACTTGTTAATATTTATTGGGTTGTCTGTCTTTTTCCTATTGATTTGCTGGGCTTCTTTACATTTTAATGAAATGAATTTTTGGTCTGATGGATTATTATACACACCTTCTCTTTGGTTTGCTTTTCCACTTTCCAAATGGTGACCTTTGAAGACCAGAAAGCACTAATTTTTATGAAGTCCAATATACCAATCTTTTCTTTTATGGTTAAGGATTTTTGTGTCCTGTTTAATAAATCTTCGCCCCAATATTATGAGGGTGTTCTTCTACTAAAAGCTTGTTTTACCATTCACATTAGGCATACAATCCGTCTAGCACTGATATTTGATAAGGTGTGAGACAGTAGCCAAAGTTCATTTATTTCTTGTTTAACAACTTTATTGGAGTTTAATTGCTTTACAGTGGTGTGTCAGTTTCTGCTGTATAACAAAGTGAATCAGCTATACGTATACATACATCCCCATATCCCCTCCCTCTTGCATCTCCCTCCCACCCTCCCTATCCCACCCCTCTAGGTGGTCACAAAGCACCGAACTGATCTCCCTGTGCTATGCGGCTGCTTCCCACTAGCTACCTATTTTACATTTGGTAGTGTATATACGTCCATGCCACTCTCTCACTTCATCCCAGCTTGCCCTTCCCCCTCCCCGTGTCCCCAAGTCCATTCTCTACTTCTGTGTCTTTATTCCTGTCCCGCCCCTAGGTCCGTGAGAAACATTTTCTTTTTAGATTCCATATATATGTGTCAGCATACAGTATTTGTTTTTTCTCTTTCTGACTTACTTCACTCTGTATGACAGACTCTAGGTCAATCCACCTCTCTACAAATAACTCAATTTCATTTCTTTTTATCGCTGAGTAATACTCCATTGTATATATGTGCCACATCTTTATCCATTCATCTGTCGATGGACACATAGGTTGCTACCATGTCCTGGCTATTGTAAATAGGGCTGCAATGAACATTGTGGTACATGGCTCTTTTTGATTTATGGTTTTCTCAGGGTATGAGCCCAGTAGTGGCATTGCTGGGTCATATAGTAGTTCTGTTTTTAGTTTTTTAAGGAACCTCCATACTGTTCTCCATAGTGACTGTATCAATTTACATTCGCACCAACAGTGCACGAGGGTTCCCTTTTCTCCACACCGTCTCCAGCATTTATTGTGTTTGTAGATATTTTGATGATGGCCACTCTGACCGGTGTGAGATGATACGTCCTTGTGGTTTTGATTTACATTTCTCTAATAATTAGTGATGTTGAGCGTCTTTTCATGTGCCTCTTGCCCATCTGTATGACTTCCTTGGTGAAATGTCTATTTAGGTCTTCCCCCCACTTTTTAACTGGATTGTTTGTTTTTTTGATATTGAGCTCCATGAGCTGTTTGTATATTTTGGAGATTAGCCCTTTGTCTGTTGTTTCACCGGCAAATATTTTCTCCCATTGTGACTGTTGTCTTTTCGTCTTGTTTATGGTTTCCTTTGCTGTGCAAAAAAGCTTTTAAGTTTCATTAGGTCCCATTTGTTAATTTTTGTTTTTATTTTTATTGAAGTATATGCAATTAATATGCAGAAATCTGTTATTTTTCTCTTCACTAATAACAAACTATCAGAGAAATTAAGAAAAAAATTTACAGTTGTACCAGTAATAATAAAATACCTGGGAATAAATTTAACCACGGAGGTGAGTGTTGTCTTTTTGTCTTGTTTATGGTTTCCTTTGCTCTGCAAAAACTTTTAAGTTTAATTAAGTCCCATTTGTTTACTTTTGTTTTTATTTCCGTTACTCTAGGAGGTGGGTCAAAAAAGATCTTGCTGTGGTTTATGTCAAAGAGTGTTCTTCCTATGTTTTCCTCTAAGAGTTTTATAGTGTCTGGTCTTACATTTAATTCTTTAATCCATTTTGAGTTTATTTTTGTGTATGGTGTTAGGGAGTGTTCTAATTTCATTCTTTTACATGTAGCTGTCCAGTTTTCCCAGCACCACTTATTGAAGAGGCTGTCTTTTCTCCATTGTATATTCTTGCCTCCTTTTTCAAAACTAAGGTGACCGTATGTTTGTGGGTTTATCTCTGGGCATTCTCTCCTGTACCACTGATCTATATTTCTGTTTTTGTGCCAGTACCATACTGTCTTGATTACTGTAGCTTTGTGGTGTAGTTTGAAGTCATGGAGCCTGATTCCTCCAACTCCATTTTTCTTTCTCAAGATTGCTTTGGCTATTCAGGGTCTTTTGTGTTTCCATAGAAATTGTAAAATGTTTTGTTCTAATTCTGTGAAGAATGCCATTGGTAGTTTGATAGGGATTGCATTGAATCTGTAGATTGCTTTGGGTAGTATAGTCATTTTCACAATGTTGATCCTTCCAATCCAAGAACATGGTATATCTCTTTATCTGTTTGTATCATCTTTAATTTCTTTCATCAGTTTCATAGTTTTCTGCATATGGGTCTTTTGTCTTCTTAGGTAGGCTTATTCCTTGGTATTTCATTCTTTTTGTTGCAGTGGTAAATGGGAGTGTTTCCTTAATTTCTCTTTCAGATTTTTCATCATTAGTGTATCAGAATGCATGAGATTTCTGTGCATTAATTTTGTATTCTGCAACTTTACCAAATTCATTGATTAGCTCTAGTAGTTTTCTGGTAGCATCTTTAGGATTCTCTGTGTATAGTATCATGTCATCTGTAAATGACATGTAAATGTGTTGTTCATCTCTGTTTGTTTGCTCTTTAGTTCTTCTAGGTCCTTGTTAAACGTTTCTTGTATTTTCTCCATTCAATTTCCAAGATTTTGGATCATCTTTACTATCATTATTCTGAATGCTTTTTCAGGTAGATTGTCTGTTTCCTCTTCATTTGTTAGGTCTGGTGGGTTTTTACCTTGCTCCTTCATCTGCTGTGTGTTTCTCTGTCTTCTCATTTTGCTTATCTTACCGTGTTTGGGGTCTCCTTTTTGCAGGCTGCACGTTCGTAGTTCCCGTTGTTTTTGGTGTCTGTCCCCAGTGGGTGGGATTGGTTCAGTGGTTTGTGTAAAATTCCTGGTGGAGGGACTGGTGCCTGTGCTCTGGTGGGTGGGGCTGTATCGTGTCCTTCTTGTGGGCAGGGCTCCAGCCAGTGGTGTGTTTTGGTGTGTGTGTGAACTTAGTATGATGTTAGGCAACCTCTCTGCTAATGGGTGGGGTTGTGTTCCTATCTTGCTTGGTGTTTGGCATGCGGCCTCAAGCCCTGGAACTTGCTGGCCTTTGGGTGGAGCTGGGTCATAGTGTTGAGGCAAAGATCTCTGGGAGAGTTCTCGCTGATTGATATTATGTGGGGCTGGGAGGTTTCTAGTGGTCCAGTGTCCTGGACTCGGCCCTCCCACCTCAGATGCTCAGGTCCAACACCTGGCTGGAGCACTAAGACCCTGCCAGCCACATGGCTCATAATAAAAGGAAGAAAGAAAAAAAACCAAACAAACAAAAAACAAAGGCAGAACCCTAAGACAAATGGTAAAAGCAAACCTAAACAGACAAAATCCTAGAAAGAAGCATACACATACTCACAAAAAGGGAAAAAGGAAGGAAAAAAAAAAAAGATATCGAGCAACCAAACCAATAAAGAAATCCCCAATGATAATAAGTACTAAAGACTAATCTAAGATAAACATAAAACCAGAAAAAAATTCAACACAGAAAGCAAACCCCAAGTCTACAGTTGCTCCCAAAGTCCACCTCCTCAATTTGGGATGATTCATTGTCTATTCAGGTATTCCACAGATGCAGGTACATCACGTTGATTGTGGAGGTTTAATCTGCTGCTCCTGAGGCTGCTGGGAGAGATTTCACTTTCTCTTCTTTGTTCACACAGCTCCCTCCTAGAGATGCAGGTCCCGTCCCTATTCTTTTGTCAATGTTTATTCTTTATTCTTTTGCCCTACCCAGGTACGTGGGGAGTTTCTTGCCTTTTGGGAAGTCTGAGGTCTTCTGCCAGCGTTCAGTAGGTGTTCTGTAGGAGTTGTTCCACTTGTAGGTTTATTTTCGATGTATTTGTGAGGAGGGAGGTTATCCCAATGTCTTTACTCTTCTGCCATCTTGAAGGTCCCCCCAGTATTGAATTCTTAAAGACTTAAGGCTACTTAACTCTTTAAGCTAAGCTTAAGCTGCCTGGGGTATGTCTGTGTTCTATCATTTCAGCTGAAAATGGCTGGTTTAACAGTGAAAGAAACGTCTAAATTTTATAAGACTTGGCCATTTCCTTTAAAATCAGTTTAAAGACCTTGCATTTCATTAAGTGGTTTCCAAATTCAGAGATAAATGTATGAGAGACCATAGTGAATAGTCCTTTGTGGGATCAAAGTGCTGTGGAAGGAAGAAGAAAAGGGTATGTCTGCTTGCTGAGTTATGATTATTGTGGAACGTGGTAGCTTCTCTGAGAATAACTATGTCATTTTGGTCCTTGTCCTCTTTCCATGGCCGTTCTCAGCAAATATCTGTGTCCATCTGGTCATTTCATTTAGAGATCACCGTGTGACTCAAAGGAGAGATGAGAACTCACATTATCCACTGGAAGGATAATCTGACTCTTACCAAATTACAGGAGGCTTTCTGTCATCGTCCATATTAAAGAGAAAATGCTCCCGTGCTCCTTTCACATTACCATCAGGTCATGAGCGTAATTATTCCAGCCAAAAAGTTTCAAACAATAGATGAAATTTGAGATTAGTCTGTCATCTCAAAACTCTTCTAAAATTTCTGTTTAGATGTGTAGGAGAAGATGAATATCGGTATAAACCTCTGCAAGTACTTTAGATGACTTAGTGTTCAATTCACTTTATTCTTGTGTTTAAGTAAAAGAATCATCATGCCTGTCTTTATTGGATAGTTTGCACTAGTTGCCATGGTAACAGATGCACTCAAAGAGTACTGTAGAGAATAGCAATAGAATTTTGTGATCATTTAAATATACTGGAATCAAAATCTGAACTAAATATAAATACTGTCGATAAAATTTTGAGAATTCCTTAATTAGACTTTCGATATTTGAAGGAAAACTTGATATAATTCACACTTCACGTTTCCATCATATAATTTTGCTTTATATCATATTGAGGGATGATCAAAAACAAGGTGCTAGTGAAGGTGGCTACTTATGTTCACAGGGAAATGAGATTTTAGAAAAAAAAAAAGGCAGTTGGGGAAATCAAGCAATGTCAGATATGGTCAGGGTCCCCAAAAGTGATATTGAAGATTGCATCTGAGGAAACAAAGGGCCAAGGGGGTGAGGTCAGAAGGTAGTGGGCAAACCCAGACCCTCTTTCCCCCCAGAGACCCTGACTCAGCAGCAATACACTGACTGATTCTCTTCGTGAGAAACCAGTTAAGAGGCTCCTGCAAACCAAGTGAGTGTGAAACCAGCCATGTCAAACCTTGTGGGAAAATTCACAGCCTCGCTGGCTGTAGTTATCCACCATCAGGAGGAAACACCCAGCTCTTGGCTTTCCTCTCTAGGGAGAGAAAGAGAAGACTTGACTGTATTTTCAGGTTCTGAATTTTCTAAGGAACTGGGTTCTGTCTTGCCTGAAATGGCACCAGGTTGGGGGCTGCTGAGAATAAAGGTGAAGGTTTGGCCCAGCACGCACTCACCATAGACCCTCCCTTCCAGCTCAGTGTGGGAAAACTGGGGGGAAACCCCCAACTCCTAGCTTCCCTTTGGGAAGGAAGGAGCAAGTTGGAGTGTAGTTCCATTACTTTGGCTTTTCGAGGGGCTGGTTTCTGACTTGCCTGCTTCAGAGCACTGTTGGGACCTGGCATATGCTAGGTGTCTGGGGGCTGCTGAGAATGGGAGGGAGCTAATTGTTTGTTGCTGCTTCAGAGACCTGTGGTCCACCAGAAAGAAGCCAGTACAGCTGGGTGGCCACTCCCTTGTGGGGGGTAGGACAAAAGTGGCATGTGCATGCAATGTTCTGGCCTTTTGTGGGGTACCTTGGGGACTGCCTCTGTCTTGCCTGACTTGGGCCCAGCATACTTTATAAGCCTGGGGTCCACTGAGAATAAAAAAGAGCTCGGAGGCTTATTCTAGCTGTAGAGAACCTGCAATACTACAGACAGACACCGAAGGAGCAAGAGATTATGAGCTTTGGAAAAAAGATACTGGCAAATCCTTCTAATTGGGAGTTCACACACACAGCTCCAAAGAAAACACATCCACAGAAAATGTCTGAGAGGCCTGTAGAATATGAAACCCGGCTGATTGGTGAAGGTCTATCCCTATACAAAGTGGGTCCATAAAGACTGGGAGAGGGGGCTGGTTTTTAAAATGCACAGATCCCAGCATAAACTTACAAAACACTGAAAAACAACCACAGAAAAATGTGTCGAAGGAAAAAAAATTAATCTCCATAAACCAACCTAAAAAATGGAGATACATGGATTACCTGACAAAGAATTCAAAATAACTGTTACAAAAATGCTCAAAGAGCTCAGGAAAATGATGCATGAACAAACTGAGAATATTAATGAAGAGGTAAAAAATATAAAGAAAAGAACCAAACAAATTTTGGAGGAGGAGACTACAATGACAGAGTTAAAAATTCACTAAAGGGATTTAACATCAGACTTGATCAAGCAGAAGAAAGAATCAGAAAACTCAAGACAAGTCATTTGAAAATATCCAGAGGATCAATAAAAAACAAAGAATGGGGCTTCCCTGGTGGCGCAGTGGTTGAGAGTCCGCCTGCCGATGCAGGGGACACGGGTTCGTGCCCCAGTCCAGGAGGATCCCACATGCCGTGGAGCGGCTGGGCCCATGAGCCATGGCCGCTGAGCCTGTGCATCTGGAGCCTGTGCTCCGCAACGGGAGAGGCCACACCAGTGAGAGGCCCGCGGTAAAAAAACCCCACAAAAACAAAGAATGAAAAATGTGAAGAAAGCCTAAGGGGCTTATGGAATACTGTCAAGGGGATCAATAATCACATTATGGGAGTTTCAGAAGGAGAAGAGAGAGAGAAAGGGTCAGAAAGCTTATTTAAAGAAATAATGGTCAAAATTGTTTCTAAATCTAGGGGTGGGGTGGGGAATGGACATCCAGATTCATGAACTCAAATAGAAGGAACTCAAAATAAGTTTACAATGAAAAACATTACAATCAAATTGTCAGATATCAAAGGCAAGGAATTTTGAAAACAGCAAGAGAAGTGTGCCTTGTCACATACACATGAGCATCCATAAGGCTCCTAGTAGATTTGTCAGCAGAAACCTTGTAGTTCAGAGGGAGTGAGAGGATGTATTCAAACAGCTGAAAGAAAAAAAAAATACTGTCAACCAAGAATGATATATCTTCTTCAAAAATTAAGGAGAAATAAGACTTTCCCAGATAAACTAAATCTGAGAGAAATTATCAATACTATACCTGCCTTGCAGGAACTATTAAAGGAGGTCCTTCTTGTTAAAGTGAAAGGATGCTAGACAGAAACCAAAAGCGTATGTAAGTACAAAGCTCACTGGTAAAGGTATGTATGTAGATAAATAGACAATGCTAAAATGCCATAACTGTGACGTGTAAGTCTCTTTTAATTCTGGTATAGAGGTTAAAATATAAAAGTATAAAAATAACTATACACATATGTTAATGGATACACAATATAAAAAATAATTTGTGGCATCTGTAACATACCGTGTGAGGGGGGAAGTAAAAGAGTAGAGAATAATTAAGAAGAAAATAGAAAAGATTCAAATAAAATTAGAAATAAAAGGGAAGACATTATAACTAATGCCTCAGAAATTTAAAAATAAATGAGACTACTGTGAAAGAGTATATGCCGAAAAACTGGATAACCTAGAAGAAATGGATAAATTTCTAGAAACATACAATCTACTAAGTTTGTATCATGAAGAAATAGAAAATCTGAATAGACCTATACTAGTAAGGAAAGTGAATCAGTAATCAAAAAACTCGCAATAAAGAAAAGCAAGTGACCAGACAGCTTCACTGGAGAATTTTACCAAACATTTAAAGAAGAATTAATGACAATTGTCAAATTCCTCCAAAAAATAGAAGAGGAGGGAACACTTCCAAACTCATTTTACAAGGCCAGAAATGCCAGACAAAGACACTACAAGAAAAGAAAACTACAGGCAAATATCCCAGATAAATATAGATGCAAAAATCCTCAGCAAAATAATAACAAACCAAATTCAACAGAAAGTTAAATGGATCATACACCATGACCAAGTGGTATTAATCTTTGAGATGTGAAGATGTTTCAGCCTATGGAAATCAATCAGTGTGATATTATCACAATAATAGAATAAAGAATAAAAATCACATCATCATCTCAGTAGATGCAGAAAAAGCATTTGAAGTAATTGAACACACTTTCGTGATATAAGCATTCAATAAACTAGGAATAGAAAGAAATTACCTCAACATAATGAAGTCCATATATGAACCCCATGGCTGACATCATACTCAGTGTTGAAACTGAAACATTTTCTTCTAAATTAGTAGCAAGACAAGGATGCCTACTCTTATCACCTCTATTCAACATAGTACTGAAAGTTCTAGCCAGAGAAATTAGGCAAGAAAAAGAAATAAAAGGCACCCAAATTGGAAAATAAGTAAAATTATCTCTGTTCACAGATGACTTGATCTTATATATAGAAAACTCAAAGAATTCCACAAAAAACTTTTAGAAATTTAGTAAATTTGCAGGATACAAAATCAATATACAAATACCAGTTGCATTTCTATTCACTAACAATGAACAATCTGAAAAGAAAATTTTAAAAAAGTCCCATTTACAACAGCATCAAAAAGAATAAAATATAATACTTAAGAATAAACTTATTCAAGGAGGTAAAAGACTTGTATGCTGAAAACTCCAAAAGATTGCTGAAAGAAATTAAAGAAGACACAATAAATGGAAAGACATCCCTTGTTCATGGATTAAAAGACTTAATATTGTAAAATGTCCATAATACACAAAGTGATCTAAAGATTCAGTGCAATCCCTATCAAAATCAAATCATTTTTTTTTTTGCAGAAATAGAAAAACATTCCTAAAATTCATATGGAAATGCAAAGAATCAGAAATAGCTAAACCAGTCTTGACAAACAAGAACACAGCTGGAAGCCTTACACTCTCTGACTTCAAAACATTTTAGAAAGGTATAGTAATCAAAACATTATGGCACTGGCATAAAGACACATTTATAGGCCAGTGGAACAGAAGAGAGATCCCAGAAATAAACCCATGAATATACGTTTAAGTGAACTTTGACAAAGGCATCAAGACTCCACAGTGGGGAAACGATAGCGTTGAGATAACTGGGAGGATCCCACATGCCGCGGACCAACTAGGCCTGTGAGCCACAACTACTGAGCCTGCGCGTCTGGAGCCTGTGCTCCGCAGCGGGAGAGGCCGCGATAGTGAGAGGCCCGCGCACCGCGAAGAAGAATGGCCCCCGCTCGCCGCAACTAGAGAAAGCCCACGCACAGAAACGAACACCCAACACAGCCATAAGTAAATAAATAAATAAATAAATAAATAAATAAATACTTTAAAAAAAAATTGCAAACCCTTTTAGATTAGAATGGTGGGCCAACAGAACCCAAATTTGCCCGTAATTGCCTACATCTTTTAATTGCCTTTGAAAGCCCACACTTAAAACGCTCTGTTCTTGTTGTTGAGGTTAAGGAAGTTCAATCGACGTGTTTTAGGAGCAAATCCCACATTGAATAAAAAGTTATTTCTGATCCTTGGTAATCTCAGACGGCCTCGGCATTCTCGTCTTTAACTGTAGGGCTTGGGTTATAAACTACCTCTCAAACTCTGTTTGCCTTTGAAAGAGTAGGACATTTGTGAAGAATTAACCCTTCAAGCCATTCTTGAGTGTGCATTGTGAAGGTTGACTTACGACTTTTCTTAACATCCAATTCCACTTTGTTGCAGTTTTCATTGTGACAGTTTTTAGCAAGATCTTTGGAACTAAAACTTCCCTCCTAAGTATTTTCATATACTGGTCCTAATTCTGACTTTAGTAATTGCTTTCATTTTCATAATACAGATGTATCAGATATATGAAAATAACTATCATCTCTTCCTTAAATTTTCCCATCACCCAGCCTAAGAATTCTGAATTGTGTTTTCAAACCCTTCATTCTATATCTTTACCTTTTAAATGTAGGTTTCTCAGTGTTATTCTTTTTTTTTTTTGTTCCCACCATGTGGCTTGTAGGATCTTGGTTCCCCGACCAGGGATTAAACCTGGGCCCTCAGCAGTGAGAATGTTGAGTCCTAATCACTGGACAGCCAGGGAATTCCCACTATTATTCTTAAAGTGTGGTGTCTAGACGTGGTATGTGACTTTTTCTAACTAGAAAGGATTTTGGCCAGACTGACAATTCAGATTTCAGACCAATTTCAACCTGAACACTTGTGTTCTTTGGCAACATAGTGTTTACATTTTATTTTTTTAAAAGGAGGGAAAAAAACAAAGAATGCCTTTAGCTAGAGAATGACTCTCCAGTTACTACAGACACACCATTCTATACCTACCCCCTTCCTGTCTGTTTCACTCACATTTCCTTCTTAGCCTTCAGGGTATTTGAAGTTACAGCTCTGTTACCTAGACTTGATTCTATTTAAAACCTTCAAGTCTATTAGCTTTTGTGGTAACTGTAGCATACTAATAGCTTGCCCTAAAAGTGCTGCTTACCGAAAACCTGGGTGATTTTAAGGTGAATTTTGGTTAGCCTCATTTCTTTCATTCTGTGTGTATGCGGTTGATTGAAACCACGTGCCAGATATTCTCTTCATCCTTGTTAAATTTTACCTTGGATTTTGGCTTATTTGCCCAAGCCCATAAAATTGAAATATTGATTCTGTTATCTATTATATAAATATCTGAAACTTTGAAGCATTTGTCATTTATGTATTCATCCAAATTGACTAAAACGCTGAACACAGTAGGGCTATGTATGGAATCAGTGCTATAACAAAAGTTTCCCTTCAGCACAGTATTTGCATGTTAATTAATAACCAATACTCTTTGGGTGCGACTGATATTTTAATTATAAACCCATCTAATTCTGGTAACCGTAACTCTCCATTTAATCCAGAAGGATAATATGAGCTATTTTGTCAAACATTGATGATACTCAAGATATCTGTTCACTATAGACCTTAAATGGGTTCATTGAGTAACCCTATTAAAAATAAAAGACGTGACCATAGGGGACCACTTGCCCTTCCCCTTGCTTTATCAATTCACATTATATGCCTGTGTGCACATATGGGTAATAAATAAGATTTATTAGTAGAACACTTTAGTACTGACATTTACCATTTGTAAGGGAATGAAAACGTATGGAAATACCAATTACATTTTAAAATTTAAAGACATCATTTTCCAAGCAGAAAATAATCAGAAGGATATGATTCTATTAATAATATATGCATTAACCTGACTCTATTTTTCACATGTGAAAGTAATTTCAAAATGCCAACGAGAACACTGAGGCATAACTTAGCTTTGCTTTGGGTTGATTAAAATGCTGCCACAAATCCAATTTAGTTAAGCCTCAGTTTACTTTTTAATAAATTATACAGAAACATATAACTGAATTTCTCTAAATTTTATAATATTGTCAAGTGATTTGTTTCTTCTTAATAAAACATTGCTTATCTGAATACTACTCTTCAGTATTTTTCTGATTTAGTGCATATACACATGTATTGAAGATTTGAGTATCCAGACTGTAGTCTTGGTTCTTCTGGGGCTGACACACTATGCTAATTTGGACAAGTTATTTAATCTCTCTGAGTCTTTGCTTCTACAATAAAGGGCTTGGAATACAGGAAGTGATTTTTAAGGTCCATTCCAGGGCTAATCCTTTGAAAATTTTAAGCTGTTAAAAATCCTTTTAGTTAGATGCTTTCATAAATACTTGTTCAGTTTTTAAGAAACTGAGAAATTGCTAGAAATAGTTTAATGTGAATCTTGTTAATATTATTGGAGAATTAGTTTTATTTAAAATGACATATTACCCATATAGAAAAATCCTCACGAAATCAAACAAATCAAACTACACTTCTGTAAAGTATTTTATTAAATGCAATCATTTATAAATAGGTAATTATTGCATTTTAATAAGAAAGAGAAAAACATACTGTGAGACTTCATATAAAATGTTCATAATTACTTCAGACATCTGATTTTAATGATTCTAAAAATATTTCCCACTGACTTGACTCGCGACTTCAAGGAATTGACAATTTTTGAATATAAATTTTTCTTTTATTTTAAATCCAAGAAGTTATAGTGTTAAACATCAAATTTTACTAAAACTAAGCGAGCAAAGGAATGTCTAAGAAAATATTCATATTGACTTTATTCAAATGTTTCCTATTTTTTTTACTTGAAGCAGATGGTGTGGTTTTTGATTGTATTAAAAAATCAATATATGAGCAAAAACTCATGTTTTTCAGCTAAAGGATGAGTAAGAAGTGTTAAGTTGATAGAATTAAATCCTCTAAAAATATTTATTTGTATGACACAACTTGTTAATTTTCCCTTCCCCCTTAATTTGCAGGGACCATTTCTGTAGCTGCAGTTTTTTGTTTTTTGGTTTTTTTTTTCCATCAGGGAAAGTAATGTGCTTCTTTTTAAATGTAAAGAAAAACCTAAAAAATAGTCTTACTTTTATGACATAAACTTTCATTAGCAAAACTGACTTAAAAAGACTCAGGAGAGGTCTAGGGATTTTATCATACATGACAATTATACTTAACAAGCTGAACACTTTCTAGGTTTTCTCGTTTTTTTTTTTTCCTTTCATTTTTGTGTTGCTCTTGTTGGCAAATGAAGTGAAAAAGTAGTATCAAAGCTACGAAATAAGAGCCAAGTTTCAAAGCACTTGTTTTGTAAGAGTTTCACAAAAGTAATTTTATAATCTTTGATGCTTAAATACCATTCATATTTAATATACATAGTAAAGAAAACTATAGAAAGATGAAGTTTTCCAAGTCAGTATTATATAATTTAGCTTCATCCAGAGAGATACGGGGATGTGAAGACTTCTAGTGATGCACAACACAGAAAGTGACAAGAGACACTCAATTCAAAATATTAAGATTTCCTCAATTCAATTTGACTGTATGTTGTTTATGTTGGAAATTACATCTGAATAGAAGATGAACAACAGATACACTCTACTCGGGGGGAACCTTACTACAGAAAATTAAGATTCCAGGGTATGCTTGTGGATTTTTAAAATTTTGATCTCAAATAAGTGACTATAACTCAGAAGCACAGACCAATTTGTGTAGGGATGGCATATTTGTAAACAGCAAAGAATAACAGAATGAAACCTATGTGGAATTTCCTTTTTTTCTTTTGGCTTTTAATTATTTTTATTGGAATACAATTGATTTACTTTATAATTTGCTTTATAACTGTGTTAGTTTCTGCCGTACAAAGAAGTGATTCAGCTATATGTATACATAGCCCCCCTCCCTCTTGGACCTCCCTCCCACCCCCTCCCATCCCACCCACCTAGGTCATCACAGAGCACCGAGCTGAGCCTCCTGTGCTATATATAGCAGGTTCCCACTAGCTATATCTGTTTTCCACATGGTAGTGTATATATGTCAATCCTAATCTCTCAGTTCATCCCACCCTCCCCTTCCCCCGCTGTGTCCACATGTCCGTTCTCTACATCTACATCTCTATTCCTGCCCTGCAACTAGGTTCATCTGTACCACTTTTCTAGATTCCACATATACGCATTAATATACAATATTTGTTTTTCTTTTTCTGACTTACTTCACTCTGTATGATAGACTCTAGGTCCATCCACATCTCTACAAATTACCTATTTCTTTTCTTTATATGTCTGAGTAATATTTGTATATATGTACTACGTCTTCTTTATCCATCCTTCTGTCAATGGACTTTTAGGTTGCTTCCGTGTCTTGGCTATTGTAAATAGTGCTCCAATGAATATTGGGGTGCATGCATCTTTTTGAATTATGGTTTTCTCAGGGAGATATCACCTCACACCGGTCAGAATGGCCATCATCAAAATATCTACAAACAATAAGTGCTGGAGAGGGTGTGGAGAAAGGGGACCCTCTTGCACTGTTGGTGGGAATGTAAATTGATACAGCCACTATGGAGAACAGTATGGAGGTTCCTTAAAAAACTAAAAATAGAATTACCATATGATCCAGCAATCCCACTACTGTGGAATTCTTTTTTGCCTGATAAAAGTAGTTGTTTCCAGGAACAGTGTGAATTTCTGCTGACATCTAGAATGAAGCGATGGGCCCTGCTATGAGTTCCACAGGAATGCAAAAGAATCAGGAAAAATGATGAAATTGTAAAAGGAAGGGCAATTCTCTTTTGTCTTAAATACACATTTTTATAGAATGTCAACCAAATGGCTTAGAAAATATAGGTTATTTATTCACAAGTTATGAATGACTCTAATCTTCACATTCAGGCGGCTCTAGGTCAAGGTGTTTCACCCACAGATAGAATTACCTTCTTATTAGTTGTTATACTATCTCAGACATTATAATTTTCCTAGAAAGAAAAGAGAGGTTTTCTTGAGAAGTGTCTCTATTAATGTTCAAATTGAAAGTGAGATCTAAAAAGTATTATAATGGGGAGTGGGGCTCCAACAACTTTACAAACTTACCCCTGGGCTAAAGTCATATCAGCCATTCAGGAATCTCTGTTTAGAACCTTTGGACGTCATTCGTATTTGGAAATCATTTAGAACTCCCATGCTAGCAAAAAATGTTCTGCTGACATTGTGAGAAGGTATTCGATATTTTATTAGAAAGTAGTGGGTAAATAAGGTTTTTTTGTTTTTGTTTTTTTGTTTGCTTTGTTTTTTTTTTTTAGAAAGTGAACTGTGTAAGAGTTAATAGAGTAAGCAGTAAGGAATGTCTACCAGGCAGCACCAGTATTTTCTTAACTCTTGAAAACATGTATATGTTTCATAAGGATAATAATCATTTCCTTTAAAAAGTTGCTTTTTCCCAACAGGGAAATGGCTTATTTAGCTGGTAGAGAAATTAATGCCTGTATTACTGTATATGAGGAAAAAATAAAATTAAATTACAATGACTGTTGGCTTCTTTCACAAGAAAAGAAGCCATTGTTTTCTTAGATATAATTATCTCGGGTGTGTTTACTTTATATAGAACTTTTCCCCAACGGTACTAGACAATGGGTATATTTTCTCTCTAAGGAAATATTAAAATTATTTCCTGTGAAATACTAGTCCAATTGATATCCCTATGACTAATGTCATATCAAAGTATGGGAAGGGAATTGAACAGCCATGTTCAAGGAGCCTTGACTCCTTAAGAAACACAAGATAATGAGTGTTGTCTTGACCAAGCTGTGATTTATCTCCTCTTCACAAAGTGTCACTTATCTCGTCATCAAAATGTGATCGCAGATGCCATCCTGAAGAAGTTCACTTCATTTTATCACACTTCCTGAAAGAGCAGTTTCCTTGATTTAATATGTAAACTTAGAAAATACAGCGTTTCTTGGCTTAGCTGTGGTGGAGACTTAGACTTGCAGAGAGGTAGGAAAGGAGATCGTAATGATCCTGAGAAAGACTTAGACCTTTTACCTAGGGGCATCTTGGAAACAGAGACTGGAGGCCAGCGCCCCAGCCCTTCATTTTCCTTCTTTATCGCATCAATGTCTTCTCTCAGGACAAGAACTCAGACTAGTATTACAAATGACAGAAAAGTATGTGGTTTACCTAAAAGGTCAGAATGGTTTGCTTGTGTCCCCTCTTCTCCTGTGCTGAAACATGCTCAGATTTAGACACTGCTTACGAGGGTAGCCTGGCGCTCATTTTTGAAGTCCGCACAAAGAGACTGATTGAATCCATTTGATCAGTATGTGACTTGCATCTTTCAGAAAGTTGCCCACATTTTCTGGATGCTTTTGATGTAGAATAACGTCTGTAATTTGAATTGCTGAAATACAGAATATTAATAGGAAGTTCTATTTTTTGTGCATGGGATTATTATTAACCCGGGGAAAAAAATCCCTGTTTTTTTTTTTTTTCATTTTAGTCTATTTGTAAATATATTCTAAGAAACAAGTGGTCAAGAGGCTGAAGACTGTAGTGTGCTTTCCAGTGTATCAGACCGTTAGCTTGCAGATTGGGTGAAATGAAACATTGTCACTTAAACTGTCTTGGCAATAAAATCATGATAAATTATCATTCAGGCTCTTGGATGGGAGCCTAGGGGAGAATTTCACTTTGCCTTTGGATTGCTTTCCTGGAGGTTACTTTTTTGATTGCTGTGGTTTTGGAGAACAGGATTTCTAGGCATCACCTATTTAGTTACTTAGTTCAGACTAACAACTTTTCTGATATTGTCAATAGAAATTAAACACAAATCCCTTGAACTGTCTCTCACTACAAAATGTAGTCTGATTTTTCCTATCCTTTCTTTGAAGGCAGCTAGAAAGTTCAAATCAATAAATGCCTTGTCCTAACGGGTGATAGTTTTCAACATAACAGAATTGTATTGTTTGTGAATTACTGTACTTGCACACCTTTGGCCAGATCTGTTCAGACAAATATTGTTGAACACATATGGTTATGAATGCATTTCACTAACTTTGTTAAGAAAGTAAACAGTGAACTAACACCTGGGAGACAAATGGATTAACCCATTGTGAAAAAAATGTATAACTTTCAAAAATTCCGACCTATGAAAAAATTCCTTTTAGTTTTATGCAAATCAGCAATGCGTATTTTCAGATCTTAGATAATTTGTAGATTTTATTAATCCACAATTATATCATAAACTCCTGCTCAGTTTAAATGCCATGTTACAATATGTGTGAAGCCTGATTATTAACAGTGACTGATTTAACTTAATAGAAGCTTGTACTTTGTAGATCTAGATTGACATGTCAGAACTTGCTTATCTTCCAAGTGAGACAAAAACCACTAAGACAGGGATCGAGTAACTTAATCAAAACACTATATAGCTGTGTGCATTTTGTTCCTAGATTGCTTGTTAAAAGCCTTTACTCTTTAGAAAGAATATTCTATTCATACGTTGAGAAATATATTGAAACTAATGAGAAAGCAGTTATGAATGAAATAGGACATTTTTCTTCACTTAGTGAATATTTGCTTTGACATGACTCACATCATTTAAATGTCCTCTCAGAACTGTAGTCTTTAAAGAGAAGTTACCTTGAGTTTAATTTGTATTTTTCCTTTTACTTCGTTGCTAGTTTTTGGATTTTCTCTGAAGAGCATCCATATTTATGAAACATTTTATGTAATATTTTAATGATCCAAAATTGATATTTCAAGCTTGGAATAATTGACATATTTCATGGATGATTTTATTTAAAAAATTGTGTAACTTCATTTTGAAATCTATCAGCCTATGATTTTGTTCCAAAACATTTTGATATTGTTACCAAACTGAGGTTCAGCTGCTCACCACTCAAAAGCCAATAGTTAGAGAGGCAAGTGTTGGTAGTAAGAAAACTGCTTTAATCAGAAAAGCCAGCAACCCGGTGAGAAGGTGGACTCTTGTCCTGAAACCAACTCCGAAGATTCTGCTCAGTCATGATAGGTTTTCAAGGGAAAAATGGGGAAAGAATCGCAGTGAATTATCGAGGCAGGAGGTTGGGTTCTGCTTCATCCTTCATGGCGTGCAGGCTGGCTGACGTTCTTCCAACGTTATCTTGCCCGTGTGACCTGCCTGCAGGATTGCTTAGGGCAGCTGTTGGGGGTGGAGAGCTACTCATTTTTACCTGCTGAATTCTTCATTCTTCCTCCTTTTAAACTAGGAGAAGAATCAACCCGTTGGGCAAGGCGTGGTGTACATTCAGGAGAGCATAAGTCAGGAGTTAAGTTACATTGCTTAGTGATCTCATTCCTATAATTAGGTTTTTAAGGTTAGAGGGGGACAGAAATGGGGAAATGGGAAATGGGCAAAGAGCTGCTTTCAATTCCCCACCGTCAATCATCATTCCATTTCTATGGGATCAGGGGCGAAGGTCCATCTTCTGTCACTTCTTCATGCTGACATGGGGCGCTGTATTCTCAGAGTGGAGGATGTCGACATGGGTCCGTAGCATCTCTTTGCTGACAATTTTAGTTGCTCCTTTATAGAACAAACTACAATTATTTTGATGCCCACAAAGACATAGATTATTATGAGCAGTCGTGTTAACCTCCTTCTCTTGAGGCCAGTTCTCGGAATTGTGCTGGCCGTAGACTCAGTACTGCTCAAGTTGGAGGAGCTTATGTCATGGCTGCAGTCTGGCTTTTTCCCGCTGGTGGCAGTTACAGTATCTGTGAAACAACTCAGGAAGGTGCATCAGACACTGAGTCTGTGACTCTGTTGTCCTGATCGTTAACTGCTCGAGGCCACTCTTTGTGACTCAGGGAGGCCTGGGAGACTTCAACTTTTCTAAGACCAGAGGCAGGAGACGTGCAGGGGCCTTTGTACTTGGCAGTGGGTTGGGGCGATGAGCTACAGGGTTCTGCTGGGTTCCAATATCACTTGTTTTTTGTGGGAATTCACATTACCAAAAGATCTTGAAGTTTAATAATATTTCATGATATATACTCAGAGACAAATATTGTATCAGCTTCCAATTTGGTAGAGAACATGAGGGCAGAATATAGGAGAATACAACAATATAAATATCTTCTCCAGTAGGCAAAGAGGCAGATAAATAAAAAATGGTCTTATTCTTTCTAAGCAATTCCAGAATTTTCACTTAGCATACATTAATTATGAGCATATATGTGCAAGATATTGTGCCATTCACTATGGTCACGAGGTTAACATTTCCCTAGTTGGCGTCCTCATGGAGCTTTCAGTGAACCTCATAGATGTATTTTCATGACAGAGAGGAAGCCTGATTGACTAGGTAATGAAGTTTTAAATCTATAATCTCAAGAAGGGGCATTGTTTAGAAATAGAAATAGGTTTAAGAGTGGTTTAGGTACATTATTAAAGGATCGACATATTATTAATGGGTAAGAAACTTCTATAAATTTGGGGTGAAAATACCTTTGGGGAAGGACATCTGGGTCTTTTCGTAAC